>NC_142282.1:65560939-66222010 GCF_052056855.1 Sturnus vulgaris
CAGCCATCTTCACAGCATCTTCTCATTCTCCTTCCATCTCAAGAAACTTAGCTCTTATTTTTCCCTTCTCACTCCGGGGAGGATTGAAAAGTCTGCAAGTCTTATCTGAGCATTGAAAGAATTAAGATTTTACATAGGGAAAGCAAAGCTGCAATGCTGGAGCTGTGCCAAGATCTCGGAAAAGTCAGGCTGCGGAGGAAAGGGGGAGGAGGGGGCACGGCTGGGATCTCAATCAGCCTCTCTGGGCTCAGCAGCAGCAGTCAGTGCCATGGCCACCCCTCCTCCCTGCCAGGACATGCCAACTCCCCAGACAGGGGGGGCCGGCCCTGCCCTGCCCCCCTGTCACGCCTGCAGACCTGCAGTGGGGCCAGGCTGGGGCCCTGTTACCTGCACTGCTACCGGAAGAGAAAGAGAGCCTTTTCCCGGGTTACCGCCTTCAAAATGTGTTTTCACGGAGTGAACTTTCTCCAATTGGTTTCTCAGGCTGTCAATAACTAAACTAACCTTCAATTAGTCCCATCAACTCACAGAGGAAGTTCTCATAGAGAAAACCTCTCTCTCTGAGTCTGCTCTCCTCGGGTGAAACCAGCACATTAAGTCACTTTGACTTGCTGATCTGAGCTTATAAAAGCTGGACCTCCTTTCAAGGTAAACTTGGAAGTCTTTCCTGGGAAAGGTTCACTGAGTCTTCACTGTGAAATGGGGCTCCCCAGACTCTGGATGATGATAAAGTTTTTAGACAATTTTAAGTTGTTACTCAAGGTTCTATCTGTTTAATCACTGTCTCCATTCATGGGAAGGAGATGTGTGTGGTTCCCAGTTATTGAGTGTTTTAATTTATCCTCTTATTCATAGGAAAGATCCTGCTTTTATGAGGAGTGGAGCTTGTTTGGTTCGGATGGTGGGCCAAACATGTTATAAAGTTAAAAGTGTTTTGTTTTATGATTCTTGTTTGTATGAAACAAAAGAGAGGGAGTTGTGGGAAGAGATGGGATGGAGTTGAGCTGCGGGTTGTAGGACACGTTTGCAGAAGCACATGGCAGCAAAGAGAGGCTTGTCTCTGCCGGACCTTGGGGGGGAGGAGGTGTCAAGTGGCAGAGCCCTACAGGAGAGGTGCCTGCTGGAAGATGACAGACAGGTGAACAGCATGTGATCACCCCATAGAAGGACATTTAGAAAGCCTGTTGATGACGTGGCAACATGAGATAGGTCATGTAGTGAGAATTACTATGTAAGGAAATACTGTGCCTTGAAAAAGTGTATAAAAGCAGCTCAATTCTTTGAATAAATGATTCAGATTCCCTGCTGGTCTGAGTCTGTGTCTCAGTCTCTCACACCTGCCCTGCTTGGCCAGGAGCCAGGAGTACCCCTGCCAGCTGTGACCATAACTACACCAAAGGGGAAAGTGCTTGACAGCCCATAGAAGGCTGTTTATTGGGTTTCTGGTTTTTTCTGTTTGTTGTTGCTGTTTTTTGTTTGTCTTGTTATACATATATATACTACTCAAGAACTGCTATTCCTTTTCCCATATATTTGCCTGAAAGCCCCTTAATTTAAAAGTTATAATACTTTGGAGGGAAGGGGGTTCATATTTTCTATTCCAAGGGAGATTCCTGCCTTCCTTGACAGACACCTGTCTTTCAAACCAAGACAGGCTGGAACTGAGTTTTCTTTCTGGTTCCAGAGCTGCCATGAAAACATAATCCTGGACAGTCTAGGAGCTCACTTCTCCCTCTGGACAGGAGGGATGGTGGTTGATTGTCACTTAGGATGACATTGGGCTTGGCAATTCCAGTAGGACTGATAAGGCCACTTGTTTATTTACAACTAAAGCCACAAAAGGACTTAATATGAGACAACAATCCTGTATCTGTATACTCCCTGCTGCCCGCTGGGCTCTTCCAGGGCAGATTAAGGGATGCAGCCCCCTTCCAGCCCTAGGAGCACATCCAGAGGAGAGATATGAAGCAGACATATTGTGGGCTGCTTGGCAGAAAACCTGCAGCAGGCAGGGTGGGAACATCTTTGCTATAGAATAGTCTCTGGCCTTGTGGTTAGGGAGAAGCTTTGAAACCTCTCAAGGAAAGAAAATTGAAAGTGGGTCTCCCATGTCCTGGTAGTGTGCTGTGGCCACCATGCTGTTGGGTTAAGATCGGCACTGTCCCTTTCTACCATCAGGAGATGGTAGAAACCTTTACTGCCCTTGATGCCTTTTTCTCTGGTTCCAGAAATAGAAGCCAGACACAGGGTGATAAAAAGGTGTTACCTTTATACAAGGATCCCTAGGTGCACAATCCATCAGGTGGAAAATGCTGAAGATGCACACCCTGCATGACGTGTGTACAATTTTTATAGATTTTGCAAATTAGCATCTGACAAGAGTCCTCAATTAGAAGGGCACTCAGTGAACTCATGCTCCTCAGCTCTAGCACCTTCTAAATCTTCCCCCCTCAGATGAGAATTAAACTCTGTTTATAAAAAATATGTCTCGAAGAGCTGGTCTCAACCTTGGTTTCTAAGGAGAACCAAGATAGCATAGGGATCCTGGAATTTGTTTTGTCTTTCTGCCTAGGAAAATACTGAAGCTAAGTTACAATAGACTACAGAGTGACAAATATATATGTAAAGAATACAGAGAATATAGAAAAGAAACAAAAGGCAAAAATCAAGACGGCATCACCCTTATGATGAGCCCTTTGCTGAAGGATGCTACAGGCAGAAGCTTCAAAAACACAAAGTAGAGGAACAGTTCAGGTCTGAACAGCGTTGGATCTTTGTGTTCAATGCCTGCTAAAAGACTGAGGTCTTCCTGAGCATGCATAGCACAGCCGATGGAATTGAGATTCCAGTAGGATTAGGAGGTGGCAGCCTCCTACGCAATTTTCAGGAACATGATTTTGGACTTACATGCCTATATTTTCTGCTTAGGATCCAAAAGTTCTTTTCGAGTCAGCTCATACAAGCTAAATATCCAAGGCAGCTGGTGAACTAGGGGAATAATCTGAGTAAATCTCAAGAAGGGGACACACTCAGATGCCTCAGTCCTGATCTCAGCACCAGATATGTGATAGACTGCCTCTGAGAGCAGTTGTTAACCTCCCAACAAAGCTGAAAACATGCATCTCATTTTCTGACACCATCAGCAGAAGCTCCTACCTTTACACTTCCACCACTGCAAGCCCTCAGCAGCTGAGTGTAAACAGTTCCGTGTGTTGGGGAAGCAGAATTAAGTAACAAAAAGTGTGCCATTTGTTTTGGACTTGATTGATAAACACAATGATCAGGTAATAATTCTCACCATGTATCAACTATTTATGTTTCACAGCTCTCTTCCAGCTTTCTCTGAATGTTTTGTTGTTTCTGTCATCTGCTGCTAACAAGAAGCTGCATGTGAAGGTGCTTCAAATGAAAAGGACTGTTTCCTCCACTAGCAGTACATGTAATTTGTAGAAAGCTTTCCCTTGAAAGCAGAGAGCTGCAGTCACAATTAGAGCTCTACAGTTTCCAGCCATGTAAATATTTGTCATAGTTCAAATATTTTCTTCTTCCCATCTGGATGAAATCCTAGCTTCAGAGCTATGGGAGATTTTAGCCCTAAACAAAAGATTCAAAAATAGCCTCCTGCTCAGAGCATTTATACAGACAGTAAGGTGTATTTCTAAACACAGAGTTAAACCCAGAGTCTCGTGCCAGGGAGGTGCCTGGACACCAGACTAGTGGCTCCTCGGGAAGTCATTTCTCTTTTTCTTCCCACTATGTCAAACTTTTTGTTATGAGCCTTTTGCTGGAGCTGGGTTCCACTTTCAGGAAACGTTCTGGTTTTACCGAACCACTGCTTTGTCAGATTTCCCAAGCATTTCTAGTTGCAAACGCTGCCTAAAATGGGGGGGAAAACCCCAAAACTTTTTACTTTAACAAGTAATTTAAATTTTTTATAATGGTGCAATAAATACCAGTTTTGATTTATAAACATGAATCTCTTCGGTCTCGTCTCCTGGATACCTGTTAAACTATGTGCTTCTCTATTCTCATCCTGAGCTGCCATCTAGCTGCAGCCCTTGGCCTTGCTCCTGTGTCTGGTTTCGGCTGATTTCTGGTCTGCAAACAATGACCTTGAGCTGAGAGTGAACAGACCGTGTAAACCGCGCGCAGACTGGAGAACACTGGCTGATGCGCACGCACGGTTTACTTCCCCACCCTGGGCTCGCACGTGGGCATATGCCGTCCTGACCGGCCCCTAACCCCTCCCGTCGCCACGCCTTTACTGACAGTCCCTCCAACTCCCTTCTCTCTACGCGGCACAGCGCGGCACCTCCGCGACGCTCCCAGGCCGAAATTTCGCCGGGACTCTCGCGAGAGCGGGCGGCGTTAGATGCTCCTGACACCTCCTACATTTCCTCTTCCTTGTCGCTGTCTGGAGGTGAGGACTTACGGCTGTCAGTGAGCCGTCTCAATCCGCCCCCATCCTGCTCAGGGCGCCCTGAAGAGGCGATGAGAGGGCGAGGGCTTGAGGTCTCGGTCTGCTTCAATGTATTTACCCCTTGGTATTTGCAGGGCTGGCGCGGGGGAGGACGGGTAGGGGTTGGAGATGGCGAGCTTGGGGGTAGCTGGCTAGTGTGAGGTGGAAGCAGGCCCTAGGGAGAGGCTATAGCAATGATGATGACTTTCTCAGGACACCTTTGGCTTTAATTGTGAAACGACAGTGTAATTTCTGAGCAGCTCATGTAGTTATCCGCAGTAAGGTGAACAATTCAGGTTCTGCTTATCAGTGTTAGAAGCTTTAATATGGGGTTTTTAATTGCTTTTTTTGCAGCTGAGATGCAAAAATGGTGCGCTACTCTCTGGATCCAGACAATCCCACAAAATGTGAGTTGTTTTCATGAATGTTCGAGTAGAACTTGACCAAAATCATTAAGATTTTAATTCTGAAAGTTCATCTTTTTTTTCTCCTGCAGCATGCAAGTCACGGGGATCCAACTTGCGAGTTCATTTCAAGGTAGGCAGTGTGTGCATAGTAAAAAATGCAATTTCATTTGGTTTTGGTTTGGTTTTGTTGTTTTTTGTTGGGCATTTTTTAAAGGAAGTGTCTCTCATTCTATGTCATTACATGGTTACTTAAGGGTGGTAGTGTAGGTTATGGCCTATGTTTGCTTTAGCTGCTTGTAATGGTTTTCATCCACAGGATCAAAAATAAGATAACACGTCCTAAAGAGTTTTCTCTCTAATACAGATAATAAAATACACTAGGAAAACAGTTACAGTGAATTTACCAGGAGGAATGGGGCTAGAGTGGGATGTGACATTTCTTTACTTTGTCTTACTCTGCCTTTCTGGTTGTTTGGAAGGAACATTGGATTCACCTGCTTATGCTGCTGCTCAACAAGTATGGCAGGGGAGGCATGTGGTGTTTGGCATGAGGGCATAGGTCCCTCTGGAAAAGGTTCAGGTGTGGCTGTAAATCCAGGACACGTTTGAGTTAACTGAAATCTCTTTTCACATGAATTATGTACCACTGTGGAGCAGAAAAGCATCTGCTCAGCTTTGGTTTCATGGTTATCTTGATTTGCTTTTTTTACTATGATCAGGTAGTATTATAGTTACTTTCTGACTTTTGTATTTAATGTCTTAAGCACTGATACTTTAGCTTTAATTTTTCTTTCTTTTCTCCCCTTTATAATTCACTTACAGAGATAGTTAGATTGATATTTAGATTGTTTCTATCTTGTGTTCTCATCATTTCCTCTGAGGTGCCATATTTGACATTTTAGTAGGAATTTATCCTTCAGGCTCCTGCTTCTTTGGATTAGTGGCCGAGGAGGAACTATGAGAATTATAACTACTCAAATTTTAATTTTATTGGTTGGAAAGATCTAGGCATTAGGTAAAAAACAATAAAGATGTGTTAGAGCTGCAAATTCAGTAATGGCAGTCACATCAAGGGTTAGAAAAGTAAGTAGCAAAAAAAAAATGTTCTTAATTATTCTTCATTCTTAAATTAGGTGTGGAGCTTTTTTATGTGAGTGCTTCCTTTAAATTGAGTTTGTAGCCAAAAGAATAAGATCCAGGACAGAGGAGTGGTTTTGCTCACATTGTAACTTGTCCAGATGTGTTAACAAGTTCACTGTGCTCTGTATTGCTAGAACACTCGAGAGACTGCCCAGGCCATCAAGGGCATGCACATCCGCAAGGCCACCAAGTACTTAAAGGACGTCACCTTGAAGAAGCAATGCGTTCCCTTCCAGCGCTACAACGGGGGAGTCGGTAGATGCGCCCAGGTGAGGTTCAAGATGAAAATGTGGAAAGGATGCTGTGTCTGGTTAAGAGGAAAAGATGATTTTTAGATGGTATAGAGAATAGTCTGTCATTGTTGATTATAACTGTATTATAATACAGAATCATAGAATGTTTTGGGTTGGAAGGGACCTTAAAGATCATCTAGTTTCACCCCCTGCCATGGGCAGGGACACCTTCCACTAGACCGGGTTGCTCAAGAGGGAGAAAAGAGTTACTCTTAATTCCAGTACAGCATTGCATCTACTTGCAGTGTCAAGTAATTGATCAAATTTAATTGTTTTGTTATGCAGTCTTAATAGAAGGGGATGTAATGGCAAGTTAATGGTGCCTGAAGGGCAAATTGTATTGTACTGGGTCAAAAACTGAATTATCATTGTCTTGTTCTAGGCCAAGCAGTGGGGCTGGACACAGGGACGCTGGCCCAAGAAGAGTGCAGAGTTCTTGCTGCACATGCTCAAAAATGCAGAGAGCAATGCTGAGCTCAAGGTAGGTTGTGTCAGCATTACTGAATGCAAAGTGTTCATGTCATGCTGCATGTCAGCATTCCTGAACTGGGTGTCTCTGACATGGAAAGCCAGGTAATGCCTGCATTGTCAATGAAACTGAATTGTATCAAGGTGTTGGTATACTATTTGAATTATGCTGTGTTTTTCAAGTTTAAATGGGAGTAATAATTTTTCACAGGGAGATAGTTTGCACATGGTTATCAACTGTTTAAGTGGTGTTTAGGTCTCCTAAAAACTACAAAACAAAGCAAAATGTGAACTCTTGGTCAGTTTGTATCATTGTAATATACTTAATGCTTAATTTAGTAATTTTGATGGCAGTGGTGACTGTCTTGGGACACCTTTGGAGTAACCGTGAAATAATAATTGTCTCCTTCTGAGCCATTGGCATAGTTTTAAACTGACTATGATGTGTAAAGTGTGGTCTCTGTTCTTCTGACTTTGGAGCTTGCTCAGTTCTGTGACACTGCCAAGTTCAGCTGTTTTATTTGCCAGCAGCGGTATGTGTCTGGAGGGGGGTGATTATTCACAGTTTTGCTGTGGAGACTTTATTTGAAGATAAAAAACAAGTCACAAGTTTTATTCCTCTCCCTGCTAGGGTCTTGATGTGGATTCTCTGGTCATTGAGCACATCCAGGTCAACAAAGCTCCCAAAATGCGCCGACGCACCTACAGAGCACATGGTAGGATCAACCCCTACATGAGCTCCCCCTGCCACATTGAGATGATACTCACTGAGAAGGAGCAGATCGTTCCCAAGCCAGAGGAGGAAGTTGCTCAAAAGAAAAAGGTAGAGCGTCATACCCTTAAGTCCTCTTTAATGTCAACAGCAGGAGAGCCGAGTGTTCATACTTGGCATTTTTCAGGCAGAAGGGTTGCTGTGATGACTATCTTAGGACACCTTTGGAATACCTATGAAAAAACCCGATAAGTTATTTCTGAGCAACCTCAATACTTACTCTGAACACAACATTGATAACTTCAGAAAATTATTTTCAGGAGTTTATATCATACAGGGAGTTTGTTCTTACCTTCCTCAGTCCATTTGTGTGAAACTGGGATGTGTTGCAATAAAATTTAAGTTGCGACCCTGTAAGCAGTGTAGTACTTGTAGGGACACTTATGTACGTACAAGTACGATCAGTGGATCATTTTGTAAACAGGTAAACAAATTTCTAACAGTTCTCAGTATCTTCAAAAGATAACTGTAAATTTATTTGTAGCATGTTTTGGGAAGGTGTTTCCTCATTTTGTCATTTTCTCATTTCTGTGTTTGTTTTATAGATATCCCAGAAGAAGCTAAAGAAGCAAAAGCTAATGGCTCGAGATTAAATCTGCTCTGACAGATGTACATAAATAAAATGAGAAAGTTTAGATTTCCCTTGTGTGTTTCTCTACTTTGGCTTCAGCAGTTTTGCTGTGGGACAGCCACAGGCAGTGAGCACGGTAGTCGGGATGCTTGTTTCAACGCTGGGGATGCTGTTCACTTACCGCTATTATTCATATATAAAGCGAGATAATTTGGAACACGCGCAGGCATTCACTTTCCTTGCCCCACTGTCCTGGACCGTTCGGGGCGCCTGATGGTGGCTGCGGCCCGAGCGCGGTGGCTGGCGGCCACCGCCGGGCGCTAATGCGGCTCCTGGGAGCGGGGTGTCGGCCACATGACGCGAACGCCGCCTTCTCCTATTGGCCACGAGTGAGCCGGAAGCGAGGCGATTACTTTCGGTGTGGTGGAGGAAGTTGCGGCTGTTGGTAGACGCGCTGGATCGGTGCCGACGGAGGTGTGTGTGGGGCGGCCTCCGACGGGACTGGGACTGCTCCCTCCGGGTCCTTTGGTGGTCTGCCGCTTCTCTAGCCCGGCTGGGGGCTGCCCTTCTCTCCGGCCGGAACGGCTTCGTCAACCGGGAGCGGACGGAGTGAACCCCGAAATGTAATAGCCCATGCTAAGGTGTGGAGCTCTTAGGTTTCAACGCGTGTTTGAGTGGAACTTCACCGATTCGGAAAAATCTTTGTGCTCCCGCCTTTATTTCAGCGGGAGGGGGAAACGCCGCCACTGTTTTGTTTGTCTTTGTTTGTTTTGGTATTTTGTTTTTTTTTTTTTCTTGCTAACCAAGGAACAGCATCATCAAATCACAGAAGAAACTTGTGAACGGTATTTCACTCTATTAGAACGGGTGTTATACTTCCAGTGGCTTGCTTTTACATCTGGCAGAGGTACGACTTATTTTTTTGTTTGAAATCTTCACACAAACTGGCTGCAGAGACAGGTACAGTTGGCTCAAAAGGCCAGCCTGGGGTGTTTCCTCCAGCCACGTTCTTTAGCTGGTGGACGAATCCAAAAGATATTGCTGTAAATTTTGTATCTAGGAAGTTCTGGCAGAGAGAGTATCTGAATTATCTTTTTGAATGGTTTTAAAGTATTAACTCATTTGTGTTCTCTTGACTGAAGATTTCTCTCTGACTTCAGAAAGTAGATCCTGTAAAACTAGATTTGAAGCAGCCAAAGCTACACTTAGAAGTAGTCAACTGAAAATTGATATTTTGTTCTCCCACAGGGCTAAAAATCTTTAGGATAGCTCAAAAAAAAAAAAAAAGTGAAACTGATCCCAGATGAAGTGTACACATCTGCCTCTTCATTCTCCATCTTGGAAAGCTTTTGTTTTGCTTCTTAATGTAAGAATTCAGATAGCAGCCTATAAAAGAGGAATATAAAGGGCAAAGTTGCTGCTGTGCAGCAGAGTGTATATATTGCTCATCAGCACTGAGAGGGACAGATCTAATCCTACTTAACTGCTTCCTCTCCCAGTTGTACTTTTCTGCCCCTGTGCTTTGGTTTTCCCCTTTTTTTCATTGCAGACTTCAGGCTCCTGTTTTTGAAGAGTTCCTCCTGCTTTGGGGAGAGAGGGAAGGATTAATTTTCTAATAGTTTGGCCAGTTGTATAGGATTGGTGTGGGATCAAGTGATTCCTCTTGCACAGGAAGAAGTAACCCATATTTTGCTTCTCTCAAATCCTGACTGGGATTCTCTTCCCCCTTCCCACTGACCTGCCCTTCAGTGGTAGCCAGCCATTGGGTAGATTGGAGTCCTGCTGTTTAACTTCACCTTAAATAAAAAGGGAATATGAAAAGCAAACCTTTTGGACCCACTGTTATAACATAGTAAGAACTGGGCTAATATCTGTGGCTTGCTGCTTAAACTGTTTTTGTGTGGTTTAAGCAAAAACTTTTATTTTCTGAATTTGTTTTTCAAAGTTGCAGCTGTAGGACTGATGAGTTAATAGCAAGCTCCTTTTTGTTAAAATATCAAGAATGTTTCCCTTGTTGAGAACGTTATAAAATTGAAACATGCAGCATTTCTGAAACATTAACAGCTAGTCTATAATTTAAGAATCTTTTATGTTTGAATATCAAGTAAAATCTTTCTTCATTATTTAAATACACTTTTTTTAGCTCATGGACATACAAACAGTCATCCTAAGTTGTTTTTGGTTTTTTTCCTCACCAGCTTTGTCACAGAACAAGAGGAAGCTATGGTGTGCATTCCTTGCATTGTCATTCCAGTCCTCCTCTGGGTCTACAAGAAATTCCTGGAACCATATATCTATCCCATTATCACACCTTTCATTAACCATGTGTGGCCCAAGAAAGCTGTGCAAGAAACAATAGCCACAAAACAAGGTTGAGGAGGCAGCGGTGGAAATCCACAGGCACCTTCAGCCACGAAAAGAGATCAGGAGAATGAATCTGGAATTTATAAAGTAAGATTAATGCATTTAGCTAACCAGGGAAACTGCAGATAAAGTACCCAGCCATAGTTAAGCAGGAGCACTGCAAAAGAGTAAATCGTTGCATGTTTTTAGACATTTTTGTAGCTATTTTCTTATGAAAGGGAGTTGCTGGTAATGAGCCAGCTAGAAATAGTTGCTTCAAGACAGCTTCTGGTAGGTCTTGGAAGGATAGGAATTGCACTTGTTTTCTGAAACAGCTTCGTTAATTTTTTTTTAATGACTGGCTATTCTTTCAGAGAATAAAAAAGAGAAGAAAAAAGTCAAATAATTGGTACATCACACCAGATACATGAAGCAGAATTTTAAAAACCCAAAACCCACTCTTTAGCCACCTCTACCTCTTGTAATGGGGAAAATGTTTAGTGCATCTAAATTATGTGTTTATTATTTATCTCTTCTATCAAAATGCGAAGATTTATATATCTTGTCTCTACCCTCGTTCCCCTCCTGAAGTAATAATTATTTGTAAATCTAAAGAGACACCACCACTTTGGTTTTTGCTACAGATTTCTTCATAGATCACTGGCCCTGCTTTTAAAAGTCATTTTCATCACCAGCTGTTACTATTCTGGGTATTAAGTCCTTTTTTGACATCCCATTTATCATGCTGTCTTTTATTTTCAGTTTGAAAGCAATGGTGTTGCCATTGGAATTGCTGCAAAGAGGTCCACAGAAGTTTGTGACAAGAAAATGGATTAAAGGAATTCAATCTTAAGGATTTTATTCCCTTGTGTCCAATATGAACTGGTGGTATTTCCCCTCTCATGTTGAGACATTTTTTCTTTGTATGTTTTAGCTGAATAAAACCCCTTATCACTTACAGGAGAGAGTTTCTTTTGCCACAAAAATGGCAGTTAGCACATTTATTATTTTAAAATGTTTGAAAACTGAAGTTCTATTTTCTTCACTGGAATTACTTTTCATCTATCTGTTTGGTGTGATTAGAGTTTATGTTTAATAACTTATGATTCAATCTAGCTTTGAATGGTAAATGTATCTTAGCATTAGCTGCTAGTGTAATCCTTCAGGGTTTCACCTTAAAAGCTATGGCTGTTCTTGACCTTGCTTAAGAACTATGGATTGCATTGTGGTGACAGACGTGTCATGTTTAAATTATAAAGAGTTTCGATTTTTCATGTCAAATCTGGGGATGAGCTAAAGGAGTTATGCTATATGTAAAATTTACTTAACTTACTAAAAGCAGAAAGTCTTGATATGATAATTCCATTAATCATTTTCCTGGAAATATTGTGCCTTTTTTTCCTGAAGAGGAGCAGCAGAGGCATGATGCAAGAGAATTGTTGCTTTATATTGTGTCACAGTGGTTTAGAATGCTGCAGTCCTGTCTTCCAAAGAAAACCCCACCTTCCAACTAAAATCTCTAATATGCTTGAGGAATTTGAATTATAATAAACCACAATTTTATTTAAAAATAAGTTGCTTCATACAATTGTTCTTAGGCTTCTGAGCTATAAATATATAAAGTGGTAACAAAGTTTTTGAAAACCTGGAGACAGGCCCCAGGCAGGAGACCATAAAACTACTGACTTCATAATAAAGACCAGCTTTGCCTCCTCCTGGGAAGATGCATTCTGCTACTGACCTGCATCCCAATTGTAAAGCATTTTAGATGTCCCTGTGCTTAGTATGGAATAAAAATTAATTCCTGCTTTGTCCTCTATGCCAAAACAGAGTGCTCTTTAAGATTCAAACCCAAAACCATTTCAGCAGTTTTGGATTGTTATTTAAGATTTATTTTCCCTAAAATCCTACCTAAGGTATGCCTAAAATGGCTATGCTATTTTCCCGTTGTTTTTGACCTCTGTATCATTGGATATTTTGCCCACATTTTTGCAACAAATTGTACCCTTATCAATGAGAACTTCACCTGGTAAAAGGTGGGTGTAATCTTTGCTGGGGTGGATTGGGTTTTCTAAACCAATCAACCCCCATCTCACCCTGAACAATAAGTTCCTCTGCTACCACTACTGTCTCAGTTCATGCTCTAATTCTGAAAGCTGGGAACTTTCTAAGGGTCTGGAATCACCTTGCAATGAGAAAGGAGTAAACTGCCTGAGAAAGTCACTCCCATGCATTTCAAATGGCTGTAGAAATGGAGATTGATGGCAAGCATGCAGCTGAACAGAAATATGTGTTCTGACATTGTGAGGATATCTGAGGATATCCTTCTGTTTTGCTCCCTGTCCCAGAGCAGGTAACCTCACCCACTGTTTTAAAATGTCGGGCATCTCATAAACAGGCCAAAATTTTAGAGTATATCCACCCCTAACAGATGTGAGCACAACAAAAAGTAGAGCAAGAGCTGTACCAGGGCTCCTTCAATTTGTAAATTTATGCAGTCAATTTATAAAGTGTACATAATTAATTATTCTTGAGTTATTTAGGATATTATTATACAAAGAAGTACAACAGACTAGCATGGAAAATATAGTGTATAGTAAATTAGACTGTAGGTTGAACGAGGCTTCTAGTGGTGTGCCACCCAGGACCATATAATAACATCAGGCCTCCTGAAAAGACTGCAAAAAGCAAACCAGGCAGATAATGTGAGTAAAATTATACCATTTTGTGCTTTCTGGAATGGGATTTCAGTATTTTTATTAGCTGCAGTTAAATTCTAACTTGAGTATTCTTCATCACACAACTTTCCTGAATAAGATACTTCACTGGAAGTTCTGGCAGATTGGTCTCTGTTCCTGTTCTTTTCCAAAAATAGGTCAATAATCCTATTGTGTTGTGAAGAGTAAAACAATCAGGTGAAAGCAAAGGAACTGCCTGAGCCTGATCATCTGCTGGGATGCAAAGAAGTATACAAAGCCTTGTTTAAGAAAAAATAAGTAGACAGAAATTAAGGAAATAATTACATGAGAGAATAATATATATCAAGTAAATTGAATTTAACTGAGAAAATTACCATATTTTTGTTACTAAAACCAAGACTTACAAAAGGGCTTAGGCACATAATGATCTATCAGCTTCATTTACACCAAAGACTTTTAGAAAATTGCAGAGTAGGCATCTTTAGGGCCCAAAGTACTTCTGCAAATCTAGTCCTAAGATCTTCACCATTAAAGCTGTCTGGTTTTCTTTAAATACTATTGAGGAAGGATAAAAAAATCAATACTTGAAAATAGTTGAAAAATAATTAAAATCAACTAATTTTGAATTTTTTTTTAACGGCCAGGTCTAAATGTCATGGTACCTTCCATGTGTTGGTTTGCAAAGGTACCTGGATGTGGAGGGAGCAGAAAACACAGAAGAAAGTTTCCCTGCATCCTCAGAACAAGCTCCTTGAAAAATCATAGCTTAGAGATAAGAAATGGCTTGTGAAATGACGAATACAGAAGGAATTTAGCTTCCCCCCTTGGAAGACCCTCTTATATATCTTCAATATTAATGGTTCATTTTCTTTTAGTATTCATAGGCCACCTTTGAATGTAAAATCCCTCAGGGATTGGTTAGAAAGTAGAATTCCCTTGGTAATTGGTGCAAATTGTAAAACCCTCAAAAGAGATAAAAACCCCTGTAAAACAATAGCCGTTGGTATATGCTAGATAGGATGCCTTCATAGAATAAACTATGGATTTGTGCCTTTCTGCATATGCTGGTTTCTTTTCCCCGCTGGTCTGAGAGCTCACCGCGAGCCAAATTCTATCTGGGCAAGGCTCGGGAATTTGCTCCGTCACTGAGGGCTGCAGAAGCAGTCTCAGGGATCCCAAAGTGACCCCAAAACCCCACCAGTGACAAGTGACACCCGAACACACGTGGACTCTGCCCAGGTTCTGCAAAACGGCATCAAAAAATTGATTGCATCCGTTTTTGGGAGTCACAAAAAATTCGGCGAGTGAGACTTTGTTTTAAAGGTCTTAACTTGCTGAATTCACTTCAACAACCCTGAGACCCCTCCCCGTTCAGGACTGAAGTTGACCAGCACCTGACAAGCAGCTTCAACGACCCGTCAGAGATAAGCTTTGTGAGTATAATCAGCTTTTCTTCCACTAGGGTCTTGTTTTGGGTTTTGGTTTTTTTTTTCTTTTGTTTTCTCTTTTTCTGCTCGTTAGGCTTGGGGTCGCTATGGGAAATCCCTTTTGTAAAATTATTCTTTCCCATAGCGAAAGAGATCTTTATAATATAATAAACTTTATCCGCTGACAATTTCTCTTTCTCAAAACGCTCTTGTTCTAAAACTGTCCTGAAAAGATTTATAAAATGGATTTCCACTCACTTTTCCAACTTTAATAACCAAACTATCCTTTTGGATTCTTTCTGGGACACTGTTGGCACGAAAATCTATGAATGCCAAGCAAATGCTGATTTTTCTGTGATCTCTTTTATTCCTCTTTTTGAACATATCATAAGAGCAAGACGAGAACTCCAAAAGAATACTGTCCCTACCCTCTCCCCACTTTCTTCCCCCCTTATCCCTTCCGACAATATCCAAATCCCCTCACACCCCCCCCCGATCCTCCAAAATCCCGTTTCCAATGACTCAGACCCTGCCCCCCCCCATTTCGCCCCCTCCTTCCCTTACAGCGCCACCCCCAGCCACAACCCAGACCCCTGCCCTCCCCCTCACTCCCTACCCCTAAAAGTCCGGTCTCCATCGAAACCGACATTTCTATCCACACACAAGGTCACACACACACAGTCACCTCCCCAGCTTTTCTCCCCGCTCCGTCCCTAAACCAATACCCGCCTTCCCAAACCCCACATCCAGTCCCGAACACCCCCCATCCTCCTCAAACCCCAGACTCCCCCGTTCCCAACCCCATGGCACAGCTGCAACCCAGCACAGGCACCCCCCATCCCACACAAACTCACCTCCCCACAACTGCCTCCCTGCCTCCCCACAACGCGTCCCCCATTGCCGCCGGTAACCCAGCCACAGACCCTCTGCCCATCCCCCCCACACACACCGGCACCCTCACAAATGACACACTCCTTTGTTCACATAAGCGCCTAATCCCCTAACCTTGAAAATCCTCCCCCTCCCCCTTCTGTGCTCCAAAATTGTCCGCCCGCGTCTCATCTGCCCCCTCCGTCCCCTCCCCCCTTCAGTATCCCACCTCCACGTGGGCCCCCTGTTATCTCTTTCCCCTCAGCATCTCCCCTCCCCCCAACAACTGATAAGGTAACTATAGAAACTTCCTTTGATACACAGTCTCCAAACTCCGCCCTTCACACAGCGAGTTTTCCACACCCCCAAGCTGTCACCCACCCGCCCACCTCTATAGCCCAGCTCCCCTCAGCTCACACAGCTCCAAACGCCGCTCCCACCTCGATTCCCCCCCCCCCAAACCCCGTTCCCTTGGTAACCGCCCCTCACCCCTCTCTATCCCATCCCCCATACCACGCACAATCTGTTTCCCTTAACTTTGATACTCCTCAAGTTACACAAACAAATCTCAACACCTCGCCACACAACTCGGGGTTTTCCCACTGCGGCTCGTCCCCCAATTTTACCCCAGGATGCTTTCTCCAGCCCCCAGCCCCCGGGGTCTCCCCTGTCCCCGTTTCTGTCCCCGGAAATGTTTTACCGCCTTCCCTTCATGCTTCCTCGGTCCCCGAAGATCCCTCTGCTACTCCTAATGTCCCAGTTCCATCCACGAATCCAGTCGTACACCCATCAAACATCCCTGCTCTCCCCAAAACCCCTCTTCCCCCCGAAAACGCGGTCCCACTGCACTCCCATCCCCCGAAGCCCCTCCTGTGCCTTCCTAACGACTCCCCCTGCCCGGCAGCCCCACATGCACCCATCTCCCATTTCAACTACACCTCTTGTGCAGCCCCCCCGCCGCAGCAAAGGTGCGCACCTGGCACAACTGCGACCACTGCTGCGCCAGCGCCACCTTTTGGCCAAATCATGCAATGCACCCACACACATCCTTCTACACGTTCAGAGCCCCAAGCCCCCCTCCTCCAACCTTCCCCCCCGCATTCTAAAAAGCGTCGAGCCGGAAGAAGACGCCACTCTTCCTCTGAATACAGCGGCAGTGATTCCACTGCCTCTGATTCGGAAGAACCATATATATGGGCCACTGCAAAGTTACAAGCAACCCAAGATGGAAATTGGCAATTAGCCCAAAGAATCTCTACCTTTCCTGTGATTTATAGACGAGGCCGCAAAGGAGGATCCTCAAACAGATCAGAATGGCAATCAATTGACATGAAACAAGTAACAGAATTGGCAAAAATTGCAAAAGAACACGGCAGATCAGCACAATTTTATTTTTGAAATTTTTTGGAAGCCTTTTTTGCTGCTTTTGTCATGGTTCCCCATGATCTCAAAAATCTAGCTACTTGCCTTCTGTCACCGGCCAAATTTATGTTATGGGAAAGGCATTGGAAAAAACAATTAAAAATACTATCTGATAAGTATTCAAAAGATCCCAATCGACAGAATTTTACTGTTGAACAACTCGCTGGTGAAAACCAATTTTCTAAACCCTCAGAACAAGCTAACTCTATTCCTGAAGAAACACTGCAGGACATTGCTAATGCAGCAAAAACCTCATTCCTCCTTACCCCTGACGACTCTATTCCTAGCTTGCATTTTTCCAGTATCAAGCAGGGAATAGACAAGACTTTTATACAATTTGTAGACAGGTTCAAAGATGCTCTTGAAAAACAAATTGAGAGCACAGAAGCGCAAAAAGAACTTTTAAGAAAACTTGCTTTAAGCAATGCAAATGAACAATGCAAAACCATTTTAAGAGCTTTACCTATAGACACCGATCCCACCATCGAGCAGATGGTGGAAAGCTGCACACGCCACATGTCCACTGAAAACACAGTGGCCAAAGCAGTTGCCAAGGGCATTGCTGATGGAGTCTCTGGAGCCTTTGCATCGATAGTCTCCAAAGACAATGCTTGTTGTTTCTACTGTGGGGAACTTGGACGTTTTATAAAAGACTGCCCAAACAAACCACCCACCCAAAACCCCCACAACAACTACCACAAACACCAAAGGCAACAAATACAACAACAGCAGCCAAAAAACTTCCAACGCAGCCTGGTTTCAGCTCAGGGCGCAGACAACAAACCAAAAGCTGCCTTCCACCCAGCCCCAGTGATGACAAGTGAGGAACAACAAACCCCATCGTCCTCGAAAATTCCAGACTACATCAAGCAGACCCAACATTTGGCAAGATTTCGATGGGAACCCGCTGCCAACTGGTGACTGTTTTGTCTTTAAATATTACAGATGAAAAATTTTATCAAATCCCTACAGGAAAGTATGGACCACAAGATGGTCCTTGGAACATTTTAATCCTTTGTGACAGTTTCCATGGTCCACCACAAATTTCTGTTTTACCTGAAATACAAACTGTAGCACCTGGAAAAGACCTTTGTCCAATTGTGTTGCACGGACATTCCCTTTTTTCTTCCACAGAAAACACCTATAACACAAGCCTTCCTGCTTCCAAAAAATCACATGGAACGCATCCCTCTCAACCCTACAATAATGTGGACACAAATTATGGGTCCAAACAAACCCATCCTCGAGTGCAGCCTTTTCTGCTACAGGGAAAAAAATTCAGAAACCGGGAATGATAGACACTGGCCCTGACGTCACCGTCATTGCCCACTCGGAATGGCCATCACACTGGGAACTTCTACCTGTAGCAGGCATGCTGTCTAGAATTGGGGGAGTTGCCGTTTCCATGAGATGCAGACTCAACATTGTCATCGAAGGGCCTGAAGGTAAACTGGCAACCATCCGACCATTCGTGGTAAGAGCCCCAATCACCCTATGGGGCAGAAATGCCCTAACCCAATGGGGGGGCTTCTCTCCGAATTCAAAGTCGGGATTTTTGATGGGGGCCATTGAAGTGCGCACTGTCCCGCCGACTCCTTGTCTCACCTGCAAGAGTGATGACCCCCAATGTCAGGCACAGTGGCCCCTTTCAAAGGTCTAACTGCGCGCATTGCAAGCCCTCGTTGAAGAACAGCTGGCAAAAGGCCACATCGTGGAGTCCAACAGCCCATGGAATTCACCAGTCTTCATCCTGAAACAACCTGGAACAGACAGGTGGAGACTTCTCCACGACCTTCGCAAAATCAACGACATCATTGAAGACATGGGCCCTCTCCAGCCTGGACTGCCCTCCTCATCGATGCTGCCTCGAGACTGGACACTTGTTGTCATTGACATCAAAGACTGTTTTTTCAGCATCCCATTGCATCCCCAAGACGCACCACGGTTCGCCTTCTCCGTCCCCTCTCTCAACAGAGAAGCTCCTCTCAAAAGCTATCATTGGCTCTTCCTTCCCCAAGGACTCAAAAAGTCTCCAATGATCTGCCAATTGCACGTGGCACACATCCTTTCTCCTGTTCGAGAACAATTCCCAGAAGCAATCATCATTCATCACTACATGGAATGACATCCTAGTTTGTGCATCAGAAAAGACCTACTTAGAAAAAGCTGTCAAAACAACCATTCAGACCATAGAAAAAGCAGGATTCGAAATCCGTGAGGACAAAGTACAGTACACCAGCCCCTGGAAATACCTAGGACTTTTAATCCGAGAGAGGACCATTGTACCCCAGCAGCTTTCCATCCGAGACAACCCAAAGACCTTAAGAGACCTACACAGCCTGTGTGGATCCATCAACTGGATCTGCCCCCTACTGGGACTCACAACAGAAGACCTCGTCCCTCTGTTCAACCTCCTCCGTGGCAACGAGGACCTGGACTCCCCACGCACACTCACACCGGAAGCCCGACAATCCATCATCAAAGTTCAGGAAGCCCTGTGTTCACGGCAAGCACACAGATTTGAGCCAAATCTGCCTTTCCAATTTGTCATTTTAGGAAAGGCCCCTTGCTTCTATGGACTGATTTTTCAATGGGACCCTCAACTCACAGACCCCTTGTTGATCCTTTAATGGGTTTTCACAAACAATCAGCCCACAAAGACAATTACCACGTTTCAGGAAATCATGGCACATTTGATAAACAAGGCCAGAACCTGCCTCCACTCTCTTTCAGGGTGTGAGTTCACAGGCATTTACCTGCCCCTGACCATGGGAGATTTGGAAAATCTGCTCCAAACCAATGAAAACCTTCAATTTGCTCTAGATAGCTACACAGGCCAAATTTCTATTCACATACCAAAACACAAACTTTTTAATCGAAATGCAACCTTTAATCTGGTCCCAAAACTCGTTCAAAGCAGAGAACCTCTCAAAGCTCTAATAGTTTTTACAGACGGCTCAGGTTCATCTCACAAGTCTGTCATGACTTGGAAAAACCCCAAAACTGACGAATGGGTATCTGATGTCCAAATTGTGGAGGGATCTCCACAAATTGCAGAATTGGCAGCCGTTGTTAGAGCCTTTGAGAAATTCAAAGACAAACCCTTTAACCTAGTCACACATTCTGCTTACATAGCTGGTATAGCTATGAGAGCAGAACATAGTTTCCTCAAAGAAATTTCCAATCCAAAATTACACCAATTGATTTCTTCACTAATACCTCTCATTTCCAACAGAAAATTACCTTACCTTATTATGCATGTTAGGTCACACACCGACCTCCCAGGTTGTATTACAGAGGGAAACAGGAAAGCGGACGCACTGGCCATGCCAGTTGAGACTGCAAACATCCCCAACATTTTTGCTCAAGCGAAGCTGTCACATTCATTTTTCCACCAAAATGTACCTGCCCTCATGAGAATGTTTAAAATTCTGAAAGGCCAAGCAAAAGTCATTGTGGCAATGTGCCCAAATTGTCAAAACTACCAAGTGCCTTCTATGGGCATGGGAGTCAATCCCAGAGGCCTGAACAGCTGCCAGCTGTGGCAGACTGATGTCACCCATTTCCCACCTTTTGGAAAGTCTAAGTATGTGCACGTGTCAGTTGACACGTTCTCTGGAGCAGTTTTTGCATCGGCTCATGCAGAAGAAACAGCCACTCACGTTATTAAGCATTTTCTCCTAGCATTTGCCACTCTAGGAGTTCCAAAAAAGATCAAAATTGACAATGGACCCACCTACATCTATCACAAATTTCAGGAGTTCCTCAGTGAATGAGGAATTGAACACATTGAGACCATTCCTGGAAATTCCACAGGACAGTCCATCGCAGAGAGAACTCATCAGAACATCAAAAGAGTCCTTCACCAGCAGCGAAGAGACACAGAAATTTTATCTCCAGTGGAAAGACTCTGCAAAGCTCTCTACGTCATCAATTTCCTAAATGGAACCGAGTCAGAACCTGAACCCCCAATACTCTGACACTTTGCAAACTCAACCCAAGCAAAGCTCACTGAGAAACCACCACTGCTGGTGAAAGACCCTGAAACACATCAGGTTTCTGGACCTTTCCAATTAATTACCTGGGGAAGGGGGTACACTTGCGTCTCCCTGCCATCTGGACCAAGATTGTTCCCAGGAAAAAACATAAAGCCATACCCAGGCACAGTGAAACCTACTTCAACAGAGAAAAACAAAAGCTCCCCAGAGTCAAATATAAGACCTCCTCAAAACCAAACCAGCTTGGAGAAGAAGATGCTGCCAAACACCTGCACATCAACGAAAAGATCGTCCTGTCACAAGACAGCAGACGAAACAAAAAACTAACCATCACTCTGCTGCATCAGGCAAATCATAAGCCAGACATAGTCTGGCCACAAAGTGACCTTTAGTTAGATGTTACTACCTCTACTGAAACACCCTAGTATTAGTTCCCCTCCAATGATTTTACTGTAACCCCTAATCCTGTATTGCCTTCCCTATCCCTAGAAGAGGAAAAAAAAAAAAAGGGGGGGGGAAGGGAGAAAGAAAGGAGATGAAGGAGAAAACCCTAACCCTCTCTCTCCCCCCATCATAAAAATAACTGACTTTACTTATATTCCCTATCAGAAGGCCCATCCTTGTCCAAAGACGAAAATTATCTCCATTGATGCTGTCCTCACTGCTGCCTGGATCCTCTTCACCGTGCCACATGCCTTCAGCTGGATCAGTCCACAACAATGTCTGGGTGACTTTAGCAAAAACATTGAAACAAGATAACATGTGCCTGTCCATGGGCAACCTTGATAACCCACTTTCCACATGTTTGGTAGGAATTCCCTTTGTAGCAGACGAATGGCCCGTCCAGAACTCAGAGCTCTTCCGCACCACTGGTAAGCGACCAAATCCAGTTGACACTTGGGACCATTGGACAAAAATACTGCCAAATGCCCCCGAGGAACCCCAAGAATTAGATTTGCTGGAGTCCTCCAAAGCAACATGCTGTGTCAAATTCTACTACAAAAGTCCAAAGCAAAATTGGCCTGGATTGAGTCAAATTCGAAACATACAGAAAAGACACATCACCCATCAACAAAGCCTACAATTATCCAGACTGGTGCAATTACACCACTCATGCTCTCTCTGAATCCTCCATCCACCCCAAAACATTGCCCCGTGGAATGTTTCTTATCTCTGGTGATCAGGTTTGGGCTGGAATCCCCTCTCGCCTTCAGGGGGGACCCTGTAGCCTTGGCAAGCTTTCTACCCTCACCCCCAACATTACCTTATTGCATAATTGGAAAAAGGAGAGTGAATCAAAATGCGAAAAAAGATCTTACACTGAATTTGATGAAAGCTGTGACCCTAAATTGTACAATTGGAACAAACTCACAAGGGCCGCTGTCTCCCTGTTCTTTCCATGGGTGGCTGCAGCAAAAGCTCTTGGTGCAATTACTCATTTGGGGTGTTGGCTCAGTAAGCAAGCCAATGTCACATCTGCTGCTTTGAGTGATCTTTTAAAGGATGAAGAAACCACGAGACACGCATCCGTGCAAAACCGAGGTGCAATCAACTTCCTGATGCTCGGCCACGGACATGGCTGTGAAGACTTTGAGGGGATGTGCTGCTTCAATCTCTCCTCACGTTCAACATCCATCCAAGCAAACATACAGAAGCTGAAAGACCTCATGAAGTATTTGAAAGTAGAAACCACCCCAGTCTGGTTCAACAACCTTTTTGGACAATGGGGACTGACAGGGTGGGCCGCATGTCTGGTCAAGGGACTTTTATGAATTTTAATCATAGTTGTCATTGTGTTAGTTATGTTTGCATGCCTTGTTCAATGTTTTAAGAAAGTTGCTGAAAGCACCTTTTTAGTAAATACAGAGAGAGGAGTTGTGGAGGGAGCAGAAAACACAGAAGAAAGTTTCCCTGCATCCTCAGAACAAGCTCCTTGGAAAATCATAGCTTAGAGATAAGAAATGGCTTGTGAAATGACGAATACAGAAGGAATTTAGCTTCCCCCCACTTGGAAGACCCTCTTATCTATCTTCAATATTATTGGTTCATTTTCTTTTAGTATTCATAGGCCACCTTTGAATGTAAAATCCCTCAGGGATTGGTTAGAAAGTAGAATTCCCTTGGTAATTGGTGCAAATTGTAAAACCCTCAAAAGAGATAAAAACCCCTGTAAAACAATAGCCGTTGGTATATGCTAGATAGGATGCCTTCATAGAATAAACTATGGATTTGTGCCTCTCTGCATATGCTGGTCTCTTTACCCCGCTGGTCTGAGAGCTCACCGCGAGTCAAAATTCTATCTGGGCAAGGCTCGGGAACATGCTCCATCACTGAGGGCTGCAGAAGCAGTCTCAGGGATCCCAAAGGGACCCTGAAAACCCCACCAGTGACAGCTGGATGCCAAGGTCTTCATTTAAATACATGTTTAAAAAACTGCAAGTATATGCAAAAAAATCTTAAAAGTTGACAGTTTTATGTTGTTGATTATTGTCATGGGCCTGATTCTGCAAGCAAAGAATTGAACATAATCAGCCCCTAAGGATGTCTAAACTGATAATGAATTCTGTGCAAAATTATCTTTATTCAGATGTGTTTGTAGAACACATTTAAATTCTCCCCACAAAGCTGATCTAATGACAGTAGTACACATATGCTGTTATTACAGAAATATAGCAATCACACTCCAGCCTTCTGGGAGCTGTTGGGCATGCTGCTATGGTTCAGTCCCTGGAGTCATTCCTTCTTGATCTCTGTACAATGCAGAATTTTATTGCTGAAAGAGCAGTTGTTTCAGAGGCTACAGGTAAAGGAAATGAAGAAAAAAAAAATTTACACTTAGATTAACTAAATCTGCATTCAATGAGAAGTAATTCTTTTTCATTAAACTACCTAAGACATGAAAATAGGGATTATCTTTCTTGTGCAGTTTTCTAATTCTTCTAGCCACTTCCGACAGAAAGTCAGCTAGTTTCATTGGGGGCCCAACTTAAATGCCACTGTGCTTCCAGGTGGGGTTGTTGTAAATTATATAACTGTGCTAATTAATTTTTCTAATTAATTGTTTAATTAACCATTAAATTAATTGTTTTAATCATAGTAAGTGTATTAGTCTTAAGCAGTGTAATTTTCCACTTTAGCCAGCACGTAGTTAAAGGCAACCCTTTAACTCAGAAACAGTTAATAGAATGCTGTAATCATCAGTGGCCAGAGTATCCATTTGATGATCAAGAGAAGTGGCCTTTTAATGGTAGTGTGGATTATTATACAGTTTTACAGTTAATCTAATTTTGCCAGAGAAAAGAGAGGTGAAATGAAGTGCCTTATGTAGATCTGTTCTTTGAATTGAGAAACAGTCAAGATTTGAGAAGGATGTGTGGTTTGATAGCAAGGGAACTGAAGGTTTCTATGGTGTTAGTTTCGGAGAAGTACAATAGGTGGAAATCTCCTGAACAGTCGTTGTCATGTAATACTGGGAAGTGGTGTATGAAGCATGGTTGTGCAGGGGAAAAAAATTGAACTGTTGGTAGACCCTGGAAGGAGGGAGAGAGGAGCTGAGGCTGCAGCTGAGTAGTTTCCGCCAGCTTCAGGTGAAGGAAGCACAAGTGGTCAAGCTGATAGAGAAGTGGAAGAAAGGATTTAGGGTTTGGAAAACTATGAATGGTTTAGTCTGGTGGCAGGGAGAACACATACAGGAGGAAAGAGAAAGAATGAGGAAAAGGGGGTGATCCAAGCCCCTCTCCAACAGGCAATGGAGACAGAAGGACTGATCACAGTTAAGGTACCTTTCTCAATGACAGATTTAAGATCTTGGAAAGAATTGGCAGGAACATTTAGGGAGGATCCTGAGAAGGTGGCTAAAATCTTTGAAACCATCGTCAAGACCCAGGATCCGGACGGGAACGACATACAGGTAGTTTTAGGTACAATGCTAATTCTGGATGAAAGAATTATGGTAATAGCAAAAGCAAGGGAAGAGGCTGGAAGAATGCACGCTCAGAATGTTCAGCAGGGAATGGCGGATTGGCATTTCCCTCTTGCAGATCCCTGGTAGGATCCTAAAAACCTGGGTCAAAGGGAATTATTGATTCAATATCAAAGATTACTTATATCTGGGATGAAACATGCTATTCCAAAAGCTATAAATATGTCAGAGTTATATCAAGTGGTCCAAGGAAAAGATGAATCCCCTTCTGATTTTCACCAGAAAGTACACTAACTTGGATCCAGAAAGGGAAAGAGATGCATTACAGTTAGCAGCATTATTCATGGGACAATCATCTCCAGATATTAAAAAGAAACTTCAGAGACTGGAGGGGGAAGAGTCTAGGAACATAAACAGATTATTGGAAAGTGCCTGGAAAGCATATAATAACCAAGAGAATGTCAAGGAAAGCAGGGATAGGAAATTCACAGCAGCTTTAATGAGCCTGAAGGCCTGGGGGGAGGATATAAAATAAGGGATCAAGGGAACCTAGAGTGGCGTGGCTCTCATAGTCAGCCTCTAGGTAGAAATCAGTGTGCAAGATGTAAAAAAGAAGGTAATTTGAAGTGTGACTGCCCACAAGGAAATGGGCACACCCCTGATCAGGCTGCAAGGCTTTTAACATTAGATGAAGCATGAAGGAAACTAGGGGAGTAATCCCCAGCTGAATCCCTGGTTACCCTGATGCTGGGGAATGAACAGGTGGATTTTCTGGTGGATACAGGAGCAACTTATTCTGTTCTAAATACATGTAAAGGAGCTTTTAGCCAAGATACTGTAAATGCCATTGGTGCCACTGGGGAGACTGAAAATCTGCTGTTTTTCCAACCTTTAAAATTCAAGATAGGTAGACGGTGGTTAACACGTCAATTTATATATATGCCTGAATGCCCAATGTCTTTGTTAGGGAGACATATTTTAAGTAGATTAAATGCACAAATAATATTTGAAAATTGACAAATACAAGTATGTATTCCAGAAAGTAAAGCCCTGGAGGCCCAGGTTTTTATGTTCATACAGCAACCAAATGCAACAGAGGGAATCCCAGAGGAGGTGGAAAACACTGTCACTCCATTGGTGTGGGCTGCTGGAGTTCTAGGGAAATCAAAAGCAGCAGGACCAGTAAGAATACAGTTGAAACCTAACACCAGACTGGTAAGGCAGAAACAATATCCTTTGAAATTAGAAGCTAGAAAAGGGTTAGAATAATTAATTGCTACATTTGTACAACATGGATTACTAAGGGAATGTGAGTCGGAATATAATACTCCTATCCTACCAGTAAAGAAGCCACATACTAATGAATACAGGCCAGTGCAAGATCTCAGTGCTATTATTAAAATAGTGCAAGACATAACACCCCGTGGTAGCAAATCCTTATACACTTTTAACTACAATTAAGGAATCTGATGAATGGTTCACTTTTGGACCTTAAGGATGCTTTCTTCTGCATACCCCTTGAAACTGAAAGTCAACCCTTGTCTTTTCCGCGTATCATTTGGCAAGCCAGGCAGGAGGCCTCTGTCCGGCTGCGAGAGCAGGGCGGGGAGCAGACTCCCTGAGGCGCGCCCCGGGATTTCCCTGGAGGGACTCCGTGACTTGACTCGCTCTATCGGGGACAGACAACAACCTGCTGGCCCCCAGATAAACGGTATGTATCAAATTTAGGGAACCTGGGGAGCCTGTAAGTCATATATCCTTGGCTAGGGGGGCAGCCAGTAAGTTGCATTGAGACGTCTTTGTGCGTGGGCATAGACCCTGTGTAAGTAAGGTCTGAGCTTGCAAGCGGCCGTCGGCCCAGCTAGGGGGCCGGTGGTGGAAGGATACCGGCTAGGGGCCGGTGGGGGAGATTCGCTGACCGATAGAGCGGCCTCCAGCGACCCTGGAGGTGGGTCGAGTGAATCTCTGTTTTATTACTGCTATTTTGTAATTGCCAAGGTCTGGACGTGCTGTGTTTTCGCACTGTGTTTTGATTGTGTGAAATGATTTAATCCGTTTTGCTCGTTTCCTGGGCAACTGGAGTGCCTGGAGTGAGTGCAGTGAGGCAGTGAGTGCTGATTGGCTGGAGCGTGAGGGACGCTGCGTGTGTGTGTGTGTGTGTGTGTGTGTGTGTATATTTTGCCTAGATAAACAAAAGGAGTCCTTCTCTCTGAGTAGTTTAGTAGTTTACTTTAGAAAAAGTAAATACTGAGAGCCTCAATATGGGGACGAGAAATAGTAAAGAGATACCAAAAGCTAGTCCACTAGAGTGTGTTTTAGCCCATTGGGGAGAGATAGTAGGTGTAAAAAGTACAGAAAACAAGAAAACGCTTTTGAAGTACTGTGGCCAGTGGTGGCCACTATATAAATTAGATTATGGAGTAGTGGCCGCCTATTGGAACTTTGGGTTATGATACCCTGATACAGTTAATGTTGCTTTTGAGAAGAGAAAGCAAATGGGATGAGGTCTATGTAGCCATGGAAAGGGGTTTTAACCCTTTAAGTGCGGCAGAAATAAGATGCACAGCTACATGGTCATCTTTCATGACAGGAAGAAAGAAACAAGTTTATTCAGAAATACACTTGGTTTTATAGCATGACTCACAACTCCAGGAGTAGAGAAAAGGTGATTGGTTCAGAGAGAAGACACCCCATTCCGAGGGCCTGGTCACGTACCACAACAGGTGTTCTATCTTTGTTATTAATTCCTTTTTATTTTGACCAAATTATCACCCTGGGAGAAATTCTCCCTAGCCTTGAGCTGGCCCAGCTTATTGGCTGGGAACAGAGCTGAAAAGCTCCAGCCTGGAATATTTTTCAGACTGTAATTTTCTTACTTTCTCAATATGTGTCCCACAGGTCTCTTATGCAGATATGTTTTTTACTCTGAGAAATCATCCTGAGTGGCAGAGAGACTGTGGGATTTGACCCCCCTCTGATCCTCTGGTATTAGCCCTTGAAAAGGATTATAAGGCGACTAATAAAGGTAAACTAAAACGCTGCTGTTCCTCCTGCAGCATCAGTCAGAGATGCACAAAATCTGATAAGGTTTACCGTGCAACTGCACAAGAACAAGATCTAATAGATCTATTTAAACCTCCCACTAGGAGACAGGAGGAGGATGAGAGCTCGGAAGGAACACCCCCTAAAACACCCTGTGATAGGTTGACTTAGGAAGAAGAAACTCAGAAGAGATTCTTCCTAAGGGAATTTCCTCTGTGGGGGTTGGGATACCTGCAACAGGCAATTAGAGAAAGTTAGTTCGCTCCGAGAACACACATTTTGAGGAAGGTAATCCGGAATTGACCCTCTTTGTCTTCCGGCGGCTGAGCAGGTAACATCAACCCGAGCTTCCCCCTCCCACATGCGGGGGGGGGGGGAGGCTCGGGAGGCCGCTTGGGCCCCGTTTGCCAACGAGGGGGACCCGATGGCCGGAGGGAGAAAAAGTTGTGTGATAAGACCTTCACAGCTTCCTCCTCCACGGGCCTGCGGCTCTGGCGTGGGGGGAGGCCGACTCTTGCTGCTGCCGGACGGGCCGGGCCTGCCCAGGTGGCCATGAGCAGTGTGGGGCTGCAGCCCAGCCCCAGAAAGGCTGATTGACACCTCAGCTGCCCCCCCAGCACGGCCCGAGCCTGGCCCAACTCTTGTAGTTGTGTTAAACTTTAACTCTTTAGTGTTCAGATAAGATTTGCAAAGCCTCCAGCCTTTCCTTTGAATATGAAAGGGAATAAGAAGATTTCTGAAGTCAGTGATGTAAGAGCTAAGGTTTTAAGATGGAAGGAGAATGAGAAGATGCTGAAATGGCTGAAAATCTTTTTGTGAAATTGTAGGAATGAACTGATGTACTGAATATTCCTATAAACCATGGAAAGAGACATGGGGGGATGGAAATGTTCCATTTAATAGATGATTTGACTTAAAAGCGCCTGTGTTGAGAATTTCTGCCCTGAGAAAAAGAAGGGGATTTTGGTTTTCTGAAGATGAAGCCTGAGCAGAAAGAAAGGAGACAAAGAGAATCTTTGCGGTTGAACATTTAATTCTTAAAAGTAATACCCCATGAGACAGACATGGCCCACATCTACAACTTTGGGACGGTTGTAGAGTTGGGAGGAGCGTCACGGTTGCAGGTTCCCAGGCGGATGCAAATCGTGAAAGATAAAACCACAAGAGAACTGTCTTTTTTTTCCTTCTTGTGGGAAAAATCCCTACAACTTCAACAAGAAGAGGCTTCTCTCTCCAGAAGTGAACTGAAAAAGACTAATTGGGCACTGACCGAAGTATTTGTTATATGTTTGTTTTGTTGTTATGAAGATTGGGAGAGGGAGGGAAGGAGTGATCTGAAAAATCTTATTCTGAATTTTTTTTTTCCTCTCTTTTTGTTTGTGTAGTTAATAAATTTCCTTGTATACTCTCTCAAGTTTTAGGCCTTCCTTGCTCTTTTGCTCCTGGTTCTGTCTCACAACAGAAAAAAATAAGTTTATTTAAATTGGCAACTCAAACTGAAGACACACCCACACCTCCTAGTAGCCCCATCTCATCCAGAACTAGAAAACAAACGGCAGTGCAAGCACCTCTGAAGCAGGCAATAGGGCTGGGGGGGAGAGATTAGTGGTAAAGGCACCCTTCTCAACTATCGATTTGGAGGCATGGGAAAAGGTTGCTAAGAATTATCACAGTGATCCAATAAACATTGCCAAACGTTTACAAAACATAATAAAACAGCAATATCCTAATTGGATCGATATACAGTTACTGCTGAATGCTCTAAAACAGAGAAACAACTAGTTTTGGAAAAGGCTGGATATCTGGCAGAGGAGTTCTATAGAGCACAACAAGAGGATGTAAAGGAGTACTTTCCACTCCAAGATCCAAAATGGGACTCAGATAAAACAGCAGAAATGAAAAAGCTAAAAAGCTACCAGGAGTGGATAGTACGAGGAATGGAGAAAGCTATTTCTAAAACAATAAATTGGTCAGCTTTATATGCAATTAAACAGGGTCCTTCCAAATCTCCATCCAAATTCTTGGATCGCTTGAGGGATGCGATGCGTCACCATACATCATTAGACCCTGAGTCTGAGGTAGGAATACAACTGGTGAATTTGTTTTTAGGGCAGTCTACAAGAGACATCAGACGTAAACTTCAAAAGCTCTGGGGACCGGATGGGAGGAATTTAGAAGCCCTATTAGATAAGGCATGAAGAATTTTTAGCAACCGAGAAGAAGGATATAAGCACGGAGAAAGGGAAGGGAGGACAAGGACCACGCAGGCAGGGAACGTCCCGGCTGGGCAGAGACCAGTGTGCAATTTGCAAAAAATTTAGTCACTAGAAAAATCAGTGCCCAGAACTAAAGCACCAAGGAAAAGGGAACACAGGAAAAAAGGGGGTGGTGGTCGCACATGTGAAAGAAGACGAAAAAGACTGAAGAAGACCAGTAAATCTTTCCCCAGCAGATCCATTGGTTATAAAAATAAAACTGAGAAAAGAAGAGAAGGAAGTAGAATTTTTAGTTGACACAAAGGCAACATATTCAGTCTTAAATAAAGCTTTAATGCCTGTAGAGGATAAGTATGTAATGGTAAAAGGGGCAACTGGCCAAACTGAAAAAGCATACTTCTGTAAGCCTTTAAAGTATAAATATGGAAAACAATGGGGCATTCATAAGTTTCTGTATATGCCCAACTCCCCAGATCCACTTTTGGGGAGGGATTTATTAGCACAATTGCAAGCAACCATTACATTTAAAGAAAATTGTGAGATTACTCTGGAGGTAAATGATCAAAAATATGTCCAAGTGTTAAGTTTAATATTACCAATGATTGAAACTAAAGGAAAAATTAGTGAAAAAATAATGAGCCAAGTATTTCCTGGGGTATGGGCCTCTAATATACTAAAGAAGGCAAAAAATGTACCTCCTATATTAATCAAACTAAAGGAAGGAAAACAGCCAATCAGAGTTAAACAGTATCCCTTAAAAAAGGAAGATAGAAAAGGAATTGGCCCAATAATTGAAAACTTTCTGCAATTAGGATTGTTAAAAGAGTGTCAATCTGATTTCAACACTCCCATTTACCTGTTCAAAAACCTGATGGCTCATATCAAATAGTACAAGATCTATGAGCTATCAATAACTGAGGATCTTTACCCTGTAGTGGCCAACCCATATACTCTATTAACATGCTTGACACCAGAACTAACCTGGTTTACCGTTTTAGATTTGAAAGATGCCTTCTTTTGCCTCCCTCTCCATGAAGCCAGCCAGAAAATTTTTGCCTTTGAATGACAAAGCCCTAAGAGCAGGCACAAAACACAACTCACCTAAACACAGTTGCCTCAAAGTTTTAAAAACTCGCCCACCTTCTTCAAAGAACAACTTGCAAGAAACCTGGAGGTCTAGGAAGCCCTGCCAGGAGAAGGAAGGCTGTTGCAGTACATAAATAACCTCCTAATAGCCACCCAGACAAAAAAAGCGTGTGTGGCCTGGATGGTAAGCCTCCTAAATTTTCTAGAACTTCAAAGGTACAAAATATATATAAAAAAAAAGGCTCAAGTAGTAAAACAGAAAGTGATCTACCTGGGATACAAGATCACTGCTGGACAATGAACCTTGGGACACAATCGTAAAGAAGTGATATGCCAAACTCCAAAACCTGAGACAATCAAAGAACTGCAGACCTTTTTAGGAATGACAGGGTGGTGCAGATTGTGGATCTATAATTATGGACTACTTGTAAAACCATTGTATGCTCTCATTGCAACTGAGAAAAAGAACCTTCAGTGGACAAAAGAGGCCACACGAGCCGTCACTCAAAAAGGCTCTAATGTCAGCCCCAGCTCTGAAACTGCCAGATGTAAATAAACCATTCTTCCTATTTTCCCATGAAAAACGGGATTTCTCTGGGAATACTGGCCCAAGATCTGGGCCCATATCGAAGGGTAGTTGCTTACTTTTCTAAGCAACTAAATGCAACAGCCAAGGGCTGGCTGGGATGCCTCCGAGCCGTAGCAGCAGTTGTGCTAAACATTCAAAAAGCATGCAAATTCACCTTGGGCCAGAAAATGACTGTACTAGTGTCTCACACAGTGTCCGCAGTGCTGGAAGTGAAAAGTAGACACTGGCTTTCCCCACAAAAATTCCTGAAATACCAAGCCATTATAGCAAAACAAAATGATGTAAAGATAGTGGTAACTAACACTGTCAATCCAGCTTCTTTCCTCAGTAAAAACCAAAGGAAACCAGTACACCATGACTGCCTGGAAACCATCAAAGCCACCCATTCCACCTGCCCAGACCTAAAGGACACCCCCGTTAATGATGCAAAAATCTAATTCACTAATGGAAGCAACTACGTCATCAGTGGAAAGCGACATGCTGAGTATGCAGTCACCACCTGCAAAGAGGTAATAGAGTCTGGACCTTTACCAGTAGGCAGCTCTGCACAAAAGACGAAGATAATTGCTCTAACTCCTACCTTGAAAATGGCAAAAGGAAAGAAAATAAATATTTATACAGACTCAAGATATGCATTTGGAGTTGTACATGCACATGGAGCCATTTAAAAGGAAAGAGGACTGTTAAATTCACAAAAGAAAAACATCAAACATGCACAAAAAATAATACAACTACTAAAAGTGGTTCATCTACCTGAGAAGGTAGCAATCATGCATATTAAGGCACACCAGAAGGTGAGCTCAGAATTGGAGAAAGGAAATAAGCTAATGGAGAGAGAGGCAAAAGAATCAGCAAAGGGTGAGGTAGCAAAAGAGGGAGCCTTGATCCCAGATGGACAGATTTCCCTTGAAGGTAAGCCAGTATATAATAAGGAGAACAGAAAATTAATTAAAAGTCAAAGGAAAAAATATAACCAAAAGAAATGGGCTGTTACTAAAAAAAGAAAAGGGAGGCTAGTCATCCCCTCTAATTTATTGTGGTCACTAATAAAGGAAGAACACCAGAAAACACACTAAAAAGTAGAGGCCTTGTATAACTACTTAATTGAAAAAATTGTTGCTCAGAAATTATATGCCACTGTCACTCAAGTGACCTGGCAGTGTGATCTTTGCCTCCAGTCTAAACCCAAAAACATACCCAAACCAAAACTTAGCAAAATTAGAAAAGGCCAAGGACCTAAGCAACAATGGCAAATTGATTTTTCAGAACTCCCAAGAAAAGGGGGGTATCGATATTTACTAGTGCTAACAGATACCTTTTCAGGATGGCCAGAGGCTTGCCCCACCAAGACTGCAAAAACTCAAAAAGTAACAAAAGTACTGTTACACAAAATAATACCATGCTTTGGAGTTCCAGCTATCATGTCCTCAGATAGAGGGTCACATTTTATCTCAAAAATAATGCAACAAACAAGCCAACATTTGGGCATAAATTGGAAACTCCACACCCCATATCACCTGCAGTCAAGTAGCCAAGTGGAGAAAATATATCATTTAATCAAAAAACAGATTGTAAGGCTAGGACAAGAAGCTAATTTTCCCTGGCCACAAGCTCTCCCTCTGGCACTGCTGCGAATTCGAACTAAACCTAAAACCAAAGAAAAGTTAAGCTCTTTTAAAATGCTCTATGAGAGACCATATGGAGTCCAAAAGGGAATGTCTACCCAAGCAAGAAAAAATACACTGACTGCATATATGGTGGCTTTAAGTAAACAACTTAGAAAAATAGAAAAACATGTAGCTGGAACTCAAAGTGTAGGGCTTGATGGACCAGTGCATGACATACAGCCTGGAGATTATGTATATGTTAAGTCTCTTGCAAAAAAAACCTTGAAACCACAGTGGAAAAGACCATACCAAGTACTTCTCACCACCTTTACTGCAATTAAAATCAAGGAACAGAGTGCTTGGATACATCACACTCGAATGAAGAAAGCTCCCAAAGTTCCCTAGAAAGTAACAACAGGCAATGATAAATGATATGTGTTTAGAATTGGAGAATGTTGAAACGCATAGCAATTTTAACCTCATTGTCAAAGGTGCATGGAAAGGTATTGAGAGACACCCATTGTAACAATTGCCTAAGTAGAGAATCCTTATAGCAAGTAAAAGAATTTACTTTAAATTTTACAGAAAAGGGAGGAAATGAGACAGAGAATTTAAAAGTAAGGAATAGTTCATCCAAAACCAAGGCAATGAGGAATGCCTGACATTTACTATGCTTGCAAAAATCAAGAAGAGAGGCAGACTGCTTTGTGATAAATGGAGCCAGGACTTGCAAACAAGGTGAGGAGTGGAAGGCTACCAGTGATAAGTGATAAATCCAAAACCCTAAAACAGCAAAAACTAATCTCAAGGTCTGAAATGTGCTCAAATGACTAAGACGCATGCTCCAAAGACAAAGTTGAAAAGTTCAAGTGCAATGAAGAGTTTGGAAGCCTTCATCAGAGACCCCCGACGACCCCTGAATTGGGGAAGTGCAAGCGCAAAAGGACTTTTGGTTCATTTGAATACGAAGCGAAAATAAGCAGAGCTAGGACATGAATATGTATTAGGCGTATTGTGTAATCCTAGGCTTTTAAAGAATAAATAGAGTAGTAGTTTGAAGTTTCAGTGTATGTGTTTTGGAAGGAATTATCCCCGTGCACCTCAGCGCTGAATAAATGCATACCTACTTTATGACTCTCATTTCTTGTGAGTTATAGAGTCTTTTCTGTGTATCAGTCCGCCTCCGTGGATTCACATTTTGAAGCAAGCAAACTCCGGGAAGGGCTCTTTTCTCTTCTGGAAGGAGTGCAGGTAACAGGGCCAGGCCCGGTTCCACTGCATGGCCTTCGGGCTCCCCTGTCTGGGGAGCTGGCATGTCCCAGCAGGGAGGAGCGGTGGCCATCAGCAATGGGTGCCAGCTGAGCCCAGGGAGGCTGACTGAAGTCCCAGCCGTTCGCCTCCCCCTTTCCAGAGTGGCCACTGCCGTTTCTAGCCCAGACCAGCCCTTCCCAGTGCAACCTGAGTCTCCTGAGATCCTGGCACAGCTCCAGCATAACATGGCCGAAGCCTCTGCATTCCCCATGTGAAATCTTAACTCTTTCAATGTTCAGATAAAACTTGCAGACTTTCAATCTTTCTCTGAGGGAGAGGGAAAAAGAACAAAGAGAAAACACCAAGGTTAGTGAAGCAGGAGTTAAATTCCAGATGGAAGAAGAATGAGGAGACACTATGAATTTAGGCTGAAAACCTTTTTGTAAGCTATGAGGATGGACTGTACTACACTAACGATTCCTATAAACCATGAAGAAAGACATGGGGAGGATGGAGTATTCAACTTGTAGCATAAGCAAACGCACTTGTGTTAAGAACCTTTTGCCTCGAGGAAAGAAAGGGATCTCTGTTCCTAAGGATGAAGCATGAACAGAGAGAGAGAGAAATGAAGAAAACCTTTGCTTTTGAATAGGTCATTCGTAAAAGTAATACCCTATGAGTTTGACATGGCCCATAAGCACAGCTCTGAAAAGGCTGTGAAGATAGAAGGAGTTTCACGATTGCAAATTCCCGGGCGGCTGCTATTCGTGAAAAGTGAAGCCATGAAAAAACTGGTTTTTTTTCCTCTTGTGAAAAAGTCCCTATAGCCTGACCAAGAAAAACTCCTCTCCCTAGAGTGAACTGAAAAACATTATTCTTAAGTTGGTAACTAACTGAAGTGTTTCTGTATGTTGTTGTTGAGAAGAAGAAAGTGTGAGAGAGGGGAGGAGAGGTAGTCTGAAGGTTTTATTCTAAATTTATTATTCCTCTATGTTGTTAATAAAAGTTTTCTTTACACCCTTGAAGTTTTAGGCCTGCCTTGCTTTCACTCCTAATCCTATCTCACAGCAATGTCACGATCCGCTGTTAATACAGGCGGGAGTTGTGATGGTTCGTTTTGATCCCAAGGGGTGCAAAAGACACAACAGAGGGACAAATCAGTTTGCTCAAAGAAAAAATGCACTTTATTGAGTGCCAACAACTCAGCTTTGCGATAGAGGGAGAGTTAAAGGAAACAAAGTAAAGAGAGAGAGAGAGAAAGAGGGGGATAGGGAATAGCTACCAACAGACGAGACCGATGTCCTCGTGGTCTGGCCCAATAGATACTGGTGTCCTCGTGGTCCCAGCCAATAGACGTGTCTTATGTGGGGAGATCTCAAAGGCTTCTCCAGAGGGTCGCTTTCTTATAGTCCTTTTTCAAAGCGAGTGGCGTCTGGCCAAGAGGTGGGAGATTTATGGGCCATTGTGAGGTGCTCGAGACAGAACATGCAGTGGTGCTCCGAGAAGCACCTGTAGGTGCAGTACCTGTCTGAAGGCACTGTACCGTAGCAGCACGGCAAGCACAGAGCACCAGCAAACAGTCACTTGGCAAGCATCAACCTCGACCAGGCCAGAACTCCTGTCCAGAAGTGGGTGGGGGTCCTTGGGATAGCCTCTATCCTCACGACGGTCATGAGGTATATGAGGGAAACTCCAGACTGACTCTTACAAGCAAAAAATAAATATATTGAAATTGGTGAATCTAAACCACTACACTGAGTTAAAAACATTTCTAGGAATGGCTGGTTGGTGTCAGCTATGGATTCCTAATTATGGACTGTTAGTAAGACCTTTATATGAGTCCCTGAGAAACCCTAAGGAGGTATTACAGGGGACTCAGAATGCCATATGGCTTTCAGAGACTTAAAGAGAGCTGTAATATGAGCCCCTGCATTGGCATTACCTGACTTGATCAAACCTTTTGAGCTTTTTGTGCATTAATGCCTATACCTTGCATTAGGTGTGCTACATCAGAGGTTGGAGACATGGAAGAGAGCTGTGGGATATTTTTCCAAACAACTACACAATATAAGTAAGGGATGGCCCACCTGCCTTAGAGCCGAAGCAGCAACTGTCCTTTTAATACAAGAAGCCCGAACATTGACCATGGGGCAGAAAATAACTGTTTATGTTCCACACATGGTTATCTCTGTTTTAGAACAAAAGGGGGTCACTGGTTATCCCCAAGTCAAATGCTTAAATATCAAGTTTTCCTGTTGGAACAGGATGATGTGGAACTGAAAATGACTAACGTCTTGAATCCAGCTATGTTCCTTGAATCTGTACCAGAATGCCAAGAAGCCTTACAGCATTACTGTCTTCTAACTACTGAGCAGGTTTACTCTAGCAGACAAGGCTTAAGGGATACTCCAGTAGACAATTCAGACTGGGAACTGTTCAGGATGGGAGAAGTTTTGTGCATGAAGGAAAGTGGAAATGTGGGTATGCAGTAGTGACCCAAACCGAGGTAATTGAAGCCAACCTGTTACCACCTCTGCACAAAAAGCTCATCACTCTGTGGCGAGCCCTAGAATTGTCTGAAGGTAAGAAGGTCAATATATGGACTGATTCTAAATATACATTTGAAGTAGTACACGCTCATGGAAAAGAAAGAGGGCTCCTTTCCAGTACAAGGATCTCCTGTCAAATATGGAGACGTTATTAGACAATTACCTGAAAGTGTTCAATTACCAACCAAAGTGGTTCTCATGCATTGCTGTGTGCATCAGTTTGGAAATACGCCAACTAATGCAGGAAATTGATTAGCAGATAAAACTGCTAAAGAGGTGGCAGAGAAAAGCATCCTAATAGTTGCTCCTTCAAAATGTGTGAACCTTTCAAATGTAACCCCAGAATAGCAAGACCAAGATAAAAAGCTAGCTGAAGTTTTCGGTGACAGGATCTTACCAGAGCAGAGTGGAGGGGGGGAAATCACCTCCCTTGGCCTCCTGGCCACCTTGCTTTTGATGCAGCCCAGGACGTGTTTTCCTTTCTGGGCTGAGAGGAATGTTGAATTTGTCTTTACAAATGAGCTGTGGATCTGCTTGTAGATAAGGCTAGCACTGAGAGATAAAAGAAACAATGGGATGGATTCCACTGATTGATGAATGGAAAAAGATATTTGCCTTTACAAACAAACTGTAGGGCTGCTGATAAATGAAATTGGATATCGAAAGATGAAAGAAGCAACGGGGGGAAAACTATGAATTCTGTAAGAATTAAAAATTAAAAGGGAGGGTTATACATTAGAGGGGAATTTCAGGTATCAGGCGTTCCGGGAAGTCTGTGCCTCTCAAGTACCTCAGCCAATGGGGAAAGAGAGAGGGAAATGCGGCCAGGAAAATAGGATAAAAAGGAGGCTGCGTCGTCCAAAAATTTGAGAGATCCCAGGGGAATGTCCCATGGCCTCTCCCTTTATTCGAATAAAGCAAAAAGGAGTCCTCTGTCTCCTTTTTGGACATAAACCTCTGGTGTTTGTGGATTAATTTTCCTGACAGGGCTGTGAGTGGGCATTGCCGGTTCATGTTGAGCTTCTCCTCAGCCAACACCCCTGAGTCCTCCTCAGGGCTGCTCTCAATTACTTTTTCTCCCAGTCTGTACTCATGTCTGGAATTGCCCTGACCCAGGTGCACCACTGCAGGCTATGACAGCGAGCCCATGTCCCCGAGCTCCCCAGGGTTATCGAGGAAAGCCTCTTGCCCTCGGAAGGGCTCATCTGGAGAACGACGGCCTCCCTGGAGAAAGCTAATGCCAGAAAAGACACGGAGCGGCGGCAGCTAGACCTGCCCACCCCGGAGCACACTTCCCAGTATGCCTCGTGGTGGTGCTGCCTCACCCTCCTTCCGTGCCTCATCTGCGCATGTGCAGCGGGCCGCGCTGGAGACGTGGTAGTTGGAGGTGGGTGGTAGCGGTGGGTGCGTGCGCTTGCGCTGTGCGGAGGCTGTGGGCAGCGGCCGTTGTGGGGAGTGGGCTCTGTGGCGGGGGTGTGGCTAATTGCACCCGTGGGAGCCGATCTTGCGGCGGGCTAGGCCTGCTGGGGTCCTAGGGCTGTGGTACTAGCCGCCTCAGCGTTGAGATGCGGCAGGACGAGCGGATGGGTGCCGCAGACGGGGTAAGCGGGGCATTGGTAGTACCTCCGGGCCCGCCCCGGTGCAGGGGCTGGCTGGGCGGCCGAGGTGCGTGGGCGGGTGGACTCCGGGATTCTGCTCCGTTCCTGACCTTCAGTGCCGGCTCCGAAAGGGGCGGGAGCGCAGGGAGTTGCCACACGCCCCGCAATATCCCGATTATCCTGGTGGCCACCATTACCTCATGTCTCGGCACCATATCACGATAGAGGCTTGCACTTGTGCTATAGCACCGTCGCTGCAGAGTTCCCGGTGCTGCTGGTTCTGCTGGGTGTCTACTCCCGGAGTGATACTGATATCGGCCAGAAAATAAATTTTCTAACGCAATTTGAAGCATTAGGAAGCAGGCATTCTTTATCAGCGCTGGACACATAGAGAGGTGTCTCCTTTAATCTGATATGTGTGGTGAAACTTGACAACGGGGCATTTATTCCATCATAATAATACATAGTTGTTACAATGTGCCTTCTAGCTAATACATAAACATCACTTTTCCTAGAGCTAATTTGCATATATCTGCTTCCTACTACAAGTCCTTTTATGGTCCTAGAGGGTCATCTAAAGAGGTCTCTAGTGGTCGTAATCACTGAATGCTTCGGTATTATAGACGACCTTTCCTTGAACTTTTTCTTTGGGCGTGCGCTGTTCCTTCTTCTTACATAACTTGCAAAAAAAGAGCACTTTAGTCCTCATTATCTGTTTCTCCACTGATTCCAGCAACGTTTATCATCCTGTGTGCATAACTTTACATTCTTTTATATTTTTTGCTAACTAGTCTTTAAGCTCTATCCAGCAACTCCAGGGGAACAGAAATTTTCTATTTTTAAGGGGCACTGGCACATGCTGTGCCCCCACCTGGGTGCTCCCTGCCAGGGACTCCAGGAATCTTTCAGGGTTCAGAAGTTATGCTTGCCGTCCCTTTGTATGTGCTCAAATACAGAATGAGAGGGGTTCATACCTGTATTTCTAATTTTTTTTTTCTTAGTAACACTTATTATTAATGAAAAGACTATAAAATGACATATTTTCCATTCTGCTTTTGTGAACCAGAGCATTTTTTAGTTCTCAGTGGTTACTTCTGCAGTATAACAGGTCTGTTCAGGCTTATTTTGCTTCTTCACTCTTGCTAGTTTGTTTTCATACTTTTGAAAGCTAATATTTATCTAAAGTGGCAAATACTTTAGTTTAAATGAGAAATTTTATCTTAATTATCAGGCTTTGTATTATCTTGTATGCTTTCATGCCAAGCACTGTTGATTTTTTATTCTTTTGTACTGTCAATTCCCAAGTAAAAAACGTTGAAGTTGCTCCATTTGGGGTGACTGAAAAATTGTTATTTCTCCTTAAATTGCCAGCAGCTTGGAAAGGCCCCCTTCTGTTATCTCCCTGGACTGTTTTCTCTTTTACATTGCTGTTGCATCAGGAAAAGCCTATGGACAGCCCAAGTAATAATGGACCCTGCTCAGCACTCTCACCTGGCTGAAAGAACCATCAGCTCCTTCTTTTCCAGTCCTGTGCTGATGCTTTACTAGCACAGCTTCTAATGCTTAATATTTTGTGCTAAATTCAGAAGAAAAATATTTATGAGAAATTATTACTAAACTTAAGTGGCTCTGGTATTTCCAGTGATTTTACCAGATTAATAGGAGGATATCAGGATGTTTTTAACATGCTGATGACTGACAGAAGGTATTCAAAGGAAGAAATTCTGTTTCCTGGCTGATGAACTGTTATCCAAGTGGATGGTTAAAGATGATAATGATATTTCTTCAAAGTGTATTTGTTGCAATAAATTTGCCAAAACTATTTTCTTCATGCAGAAAAGCATGAATTTATTCACATAATACATTTTTATACAGTTTTTACAGACCTTGTGTTTGACTCCAATTGGCTATTAGTTTTCTTACTACGTCATTTATTAGTCAGAAGGTGATTTTGTGTGTACGTGCTAAGGTTCAAGTGTTTACATTTTTCTTTTGTGGGTTCTCATGGGACAAACCTTATTGTTTACATAAGTGCATTTGTTTTGCACCCAGGAATAGGTTGTGTTAACGAACCTCTCATACCAAGATTGTTTTCACATGGGAACTTGCAAACTGCACTTAGAAGAAGCGACAGACTAGCTTTAATTTAGCAGAGTAGGCCTGATTTTATGAGGCCTTTCTTTTATAATTTCTTTACCTGTCTACAATAGTATTCTCTAGAGCGGAAAGCATATTGCATACTTTGGCAAGTATAATTTCATTTGCACTAGATCTTGAAGATAGGCAGTAGAAATAATGATGTATAGTATAAAATTAGGTATACACGGAAAACAGATTTTGCCTTCTATGCAATATGCATTTTTAATGCTGTAGATAGATTTCTAGCTGTGGGAAACATTTAAAGCAGAGGTAAGTAGCTCTGTTGTAAAAAATATGCATAATGACCAATTATGGAAGAGTACGGATGCCAAAATAATTGTATAATCTTTGAAATAGAGCAAAATATACCAATATAAAAAGAAATGTAGACCTTCTAATGAACATCAAACCACGATAGCTGATTTTTTTTATTTTTGAAATATCACATCGGCAATTGGACAGCTTTTATTTATGTTTCCGAGTGAAATAGAGAAAAAATCTTTATGTGTAATAGTAATCTTAAAACCCCTTCCATAAAGAGTTAACTATACTAAGGAAGTAGCTACTTAGATTATTAAATCGTGCTAGGTTTAGCATGACTTGTGTCATATCCAGCTCAGCTGCCCAATTGTGGTAGAAAGTAAATCAATTACTATGAATTGTTTTTAGGTGAGAGACAAATTAATAATCATAAAGCATTTTCATATCGAACAGAATTTCCAACACTATATAATCCATCATACATTATCAGGTAGCTGGTGTAAAATTGTCTTTTTGAAAACCACTTCTGTATTTGTTGTAATAAAAGTCTCTTTGGCTACTGGAAGTAATATTTGTACTGATATGCAGTATATTCTTAAGCTGTAAAGTCAGGTCTCAGAATGGGTTGTGCATATTCTTGATTAGTCGTGTTTTTTAAGCTCCACATTTCCCTGAGATTCTTGTTTAAAATTCAATTTGTTCTTCTAATTTTATAGTTCCAGTGCAGCTGTCCTGCAAGCAGAAAGAATCTCACTGGTGAGGGCAAACAAAACTTTAAAAAAATATATCTACCTACTGCAAAGAGCAGAATTAGTATTTGAATGTTCACTTCTTGAAGCTTTTTGAAAATATCTTTGTTGGGGCTGAATTCTTCCCTTTTCTTTCTGTGGAATTTTTCCCATTGTTGTGCTAAGTATTTGTGGCTACACCCTAGCTAGTAACAGTTTCTCTCGAAGGGGGTGGGGACAGGAGGAACATCGGAAAAGGAGAGGCAGGGTAGGGGCCTGGGCTCTTGCTCTCTCGCTCACTTGTGGAGTTGGAGGAAGATGGCTGGTGCTGCTACATAGCACACTTCCCAAAATCCCAACGCCGGGAGCCACGTTCCCGGCTGTTGGACATCGCTCTGCTGCCTTCCCGCTTCATCCTACTGCCTCCGGGCACTCTGCTGAGCACCACGACTGACACCGTGAGGGGGGAGTCGCTCCCCCATCCCCTCTCACCCCTGGGCCGCTGCCGCCATCACCCAGCCCTCTTCAACTGCGCGGGACCTGCCCTGCCCACAGCACCGGTAACTGAGCACAGGGAGAGGGAGTCTGCGGCCAAAAAGGACTGAAACTGAGCTATACTGTTCTGTTTTGTTGTCAGTTTTTATAGCTGTTGTTGTTTCTTTTGTTTGCCTTGTTAGATATATTAGTAAAAAACTGTTATTCCTATCCCCATATCTTTTGCCTGAGAGCCCCTGATTCCAAAATTATAATAATTGGAAGGGAGGGGGTTGCACTCTCCATCTCAGGGAAGGGGGTCTTGCCTTTTCTTAGGAAATACCTGTCTTTCAAACCAAGACAATCTTATATACTTAAACAGTTATTTCACAGGTGGAGAAAAATTAAGTCTTCTAATGGTGTTTTGCTAATTGGATTAAAGAAATTATTTTTGTATGTATTCCAGAAAACACTCGCTTTGTTTGAGTTCTGACTTAAACTTGGGATGTAAGAATGTAAGAGTAAAGATAGAGGTAATTTTTTTTTTTATTTCTCCCACACCACCTCTCCTTCCCCACTTTGATTAGATATATTATTAAAACTGGTGCTACCATTCTACTATCAGATTGCTAGACTTGGTGCAGTAATTATTTAATAAAATGTTATTTAGGAATTACATAGGAGGTCAGAAAAAATTATGTAGTTTTTGCAGCTTTAAATTTTGTTAATTCTTTATAAATTTTAGAGACTTGAACATTAGGGAGACTTGGCCACAAGTATCATGTTTCAGTGTGGAAGCATGTGAAAAACAAAGTTCATGATTTAGAATTTTAAAAGCTAAATAATGGATAAAACTAGGGATAGAACATATCCAGTGCTGGGGTGTTTTTTGCAAATAGCCAAGGAACACACCATTGTTCATTGGGGGTACATGCATATTCATGAGTTTATAGATGATTCAAACATTCCTTTGAGTTTTTGATGTTCCATGAACTTTCTTGTTTGATTTTAACCTCTGACTTGTCTGCAGGACATTCTGTAGATTTGGTCAATATATTTTATTTCTTCCTGTGTTTCCATCCTGTTGTTTCACACTCCCTGATAGCGAGGAGTCAATAAATCCTTCCTGGATGCTTATGCTCTAGTTTCTGTCACTGTTATCACTTGGAGAGGCCAGTCCGCAGATGTAAGAAAAATAATTGCTTTAGACCGTTTTCTAAGTTGGTTACATAGAGGTATTTTAGTCTCTATTTTAACATTTTGCTAAAGCCTATGATATATTTATCACACTACTATTCATATAAACTATATAGTGTATACATAAACTGACAAAGTATACTATACAAAAGCAGTTAAAAGTATAAATTGTACCATATCAAAATACTTGTGATGCAAAAAGCTCATCTATGAATATGAAAGTCAATATTATAGTAATCTACAACAATTTCCCCCTTTTTCTTTTTCTTACTATATTTGGCTTGAGCTACAGCTTTTGAACCTCTGTACTCTTGGTATACTGATACCTTTTGTAGATCATACGTGCCTTCTTTAAATTTTGTTTTCTTTAACACCAGAACTTTTTGTGTTCTTGTGGTTCCTTGTGATGCCTTGAGGAGCTGGAACAGAGGCTACACATAGAGTTAAGGAGAATAAAATGGGTATTTATTGTGAGGCCTATGAAAGGCCTACAAAAGCCATACCCTAGCAATATAAGTGTCACAGTCGTGGCCCCTGCCTGGATGGCTCCAAGATGGAAGGAAAGGAGAGGGCTGGTCACAAAATCTTACACTTTTATAGGTTCTGGTTAATTTGCATGAACCCACCCTCCACCTTTCCACGTAGTTTGTGCTTAGGGCCTGAAGTTTGGAGAAACTGTCCTTGAGTTCTTAACTAGAATAGGACTGTTTTGTCTTCATCACCCTAGGACATGAGAAAAGCACATCCAAGGAGAATAGGAAAACTTAAAACTAAAGGCATAATTTCCCCCCTTTAGAGGCTCGTCAAGGCCTTTACCTTGTCAAGTCTCTATTCTAAATATTACTAACAAGTATTTAATTACAGATAAGTGACCAATAATAATAAATACCTAACATTAGGTAAATACATACTAGTAAATACATACTTAATAATAAACGTAAACATAAACCTAATAATAATAAACATCTAGCAAGAGTAATATCTTACACAATCAAATGTTATATAAAAGAAAAGTAATTAGACCCAGAAGAAAAACTATCATTTCCACCAGTCTTTGTTGTTACAATTGTGCAGAAGCTTTCTTAATTCTGGAGTAGCAAATCCAGGGTCCTCTGCCAGCAACTTTGACTAGAGTGAAGGTAGTCAGGAGGACTTTAATTTGTCCTTTCCACTTGGTTTGCAGAGGATCACTGTCCCACCACTTCACATAGACCTAGTCTCCAGACTGGAACGGATGTGCAGGGGTGTCCAGTCCTATGTGTCTGGATAGCACAATGTAACTCTGAAGCTTTTGGAAATTCTGCAAAGTGAAACTTAGAGCCATTAAATAACACTGTAAATCACGTTTTCTCTTCATGTGAATTAATTTCACCTGGAATATATGGGGTTTTACATGGCCTACCATATGTTAACTTTTGCTTCAATCAAACAAACATATTTGCCCGGAGAGGTTGTGGAGTCTCCATCTGTGGAGATGGTCAAAGTCCAGCTGAATGCAGTTCTGGGCAATCTGTTCTAGGTGACCTTACTTGAGCAGGTTGCTTCAGACCAACTGCAGGCTGTTTGGCCTGTCCTCCCCTCCTGAATGGCCCTCTGCTAACAGAGAAGGCCATCCCTTTCATCAAGGTCTGGCATGGCATGTGTTTACACTGCTCAACGCCTACTGGGTTGCAGCCAACAGCAGAGCCATAAGATCTTCCTGGTGGCAAACACAGAGGCCAACCCAGTCTTGCCTCTGATTATTTCATGAGGGTCTTGGCCAGCCCTGCTCCTTTCACCTAGTTATCAAAGCAGAGCTTCACCTGCCTCATCTGGCAACAAGTGGCTACCAAAGCACACAAATTTGCATTGACAGTGGAACTACAATGGGGTGCAGCAGCGCGTTGAAAATGCCAGTGGCCATGGGGAACCAGCCAAAAGCAACTTCCCACCAGTGGTGTTCTCCTGCCCTTTTAATTTGTTCCATTCCCTGTTTATAACTTTACCATCGTGGTGAACTGTTATTAGGATCTTTTTAGCTTTGGCCTTGGCATTTTCTGCCAGCTGCTGCAGATTTGCCTGCTCTAACATTTCTTCTCAAAGTGTTTGTATTTATACACAAAACCAGTCTCTAATTGTAGTTACATTACAAATACACATATTTAAGTTACCAAACACAGTCTGGTTACAAGCTTCCAAGCCTCCAATTCTTCTTCTCCCCAACAATGATTTTGGTGAGTTAGGCATGTAAAGGAATTGATGCTTCTCCAATTTGAATACCAAAGGTTGGAAGAAAAACTGTTTCCCTTACCCCAGTTTCCCCAATAACATGTACAGTATCGTGACTCAGTTTCCCTTCTAAGGTATTTAACATAGAATATGCTGCTCCAGAATCTACAAAAATTACTTGATGTCAACTTTTCCCAGCTTCGTTAGAATCAAGGGCTCTGCTGGGGGAATAACCCTTGGTCATTATCACTCAGAGCCTGGGCCACTTGAGGTTTGTGCTACAAAGAGTTGGGGAACTGAGGATTTTTCTTTTAACACTGGACAGTCCTTTTTCCAACGTCCCCACTTTCTACAGTATGCACACTGATCCTTCTCTGTAGGGGAAGTTTTTTTGGGTGACTTTTCCTGAGTTGCCTTCTTACTGGGTTGGAATTTAACGGATTTAACTCTTTCAGTTGAACCTCTATCTCGAAATACTTTCCAGGCAACCTCTAGCAGTCTCTGTATATCTCGGACCCCCTCTATCTTCTGCAACTTCCTTCTTATATCATTTGAAGCCTGACCCATAAACAACAAAACCAAATGTGCTTTACCATCAGCTGATTCAGGGTCTAGGTCAGTATATTTGATAGCGGTTTCTCTTAACCTGTTCAAAAAATAAGATGATGATTCGTCATAATTTTGTCTTCATAAAGCTTTGACCAATTTATAGCTTTAGGTACTCCATGTTTTAACCCATATACTACAAGACTTTGATATCGTTTTAGCCTCGCCATATGTTCTGATATATTTCGATCCCACCCAGGATTCTCAAGGGGAAATATCTGAATGACAGTACCTTGAAGCAATCCACTGGCTATGTTCCCCTCCACGGAGGTTGTGATGGCTTTATTAACCATCTGTCTCTCAGTGGGGTCGAGTAATGTATCTAACATGGAGTTTAAGTCTGCCCAGTCAGGGTTTTGTGAGTTAATAGCCTGTTCCACCAATTTTGCCCCTTTATTTGGGTTCTCTTTATATTTTCCTACGGTAGTTTTTCACTGTTCTAACTCTATAAGGGAGTATGGTACTTTCACGTATACTGGCCCCTGATTACCGACTGCCTGTCGTAAAGGGGCTTGCAAAACTGGTTCTCTCTCTCCCTTTTTGATCTAGTGCGGTGAGCAATTGGGCTACGCTCTCTGAGGATCTTTTTTGCTATCCTTCCCCTTCTCCGTCTGTTTAAGGCAGCAATAATCTCGTCCATTTCCTCATCCTCCTCTTCCTCCTCCGACTCATTTGAGTAAGAGCTGTCTGTCTCCGTAGTAGACTAGAGTCGATCTCGGCTAGTCCCAATCCTAGAAAGCATCATACAGGACCTGTTGCGACTCCGCTGCCGGGCTGTGTGTCTGGGATCTTTGGTGATGTCACCTTCCGAGGCAGCTTCTTGACCTTCGGCGTTGCCATGGCACCTCACAGGCCTGAGAACGGAGGGGGCACCGCTCCCCCCATGGGAGGTTCCCTCTCCGCCTTCCCTGTAAAAGGCCCTGCCCCCCAGCCTCTCCCCTCGGGAGGGTGCCGGAGGCTGCATACACTGGCTCTCTCCTCCCCCCTTCCTCACCCCGCGGGCTGCTGCCGGAGGTGGCGGTGGGGGCAGTGTCCATTGCTGCCCCGGCCCGCCTTCCTCCTCCTTCACTGACCAGGGCCCCGCCTGAGCTGTGCCGGCCCCAGCCCCCTTTGCGGCAGTGCCGGAGGCGGGGCCGTGCCCTGGCCCGGGCCCCTGCCCAGCGTGGCCAGGACCGATCCTGTCCTCATGGCAGGAGCAACCAGATCTGTGTCCGCCTCCTCTGGGTTTTTAAATATACTACTGAAAGGTAGCTCTTTCTTTTTATCTTTTAAGACTAATATATGTTCTTTCTTTTTATCTTGGTCCTGCTCACATGCTAATACCATAAAGAGTCGGACATCCTCTAATTCTTCAAAGAATCTATCTCCGCGTATTCGGGATATTAAACTTGATATTAATTTTCGATCTAAACTCCCAACTTTAGGCCACGTTTTTCCATTATCTACTTCATATGTTGGCCAGATTTTCTCCGAGAGTCTGATAAGTTTAGGTTTTGAAAGTATAGACTCTTCATAGACTCTTCCCCAATTAGATTCGCCCACTTTTTCAATATTAACCCCAAGGGGCTATCCCTTGGAATACTACCATTATCATGTTCACCAGAAAATACACAACCCATTCTGATGCCCAAAATAAAGAGTAAGAGACACAGAGACTCGGGGTAGAACTCACAACTCTCAGAGTCACAGTGTTATAAATGAGAGACAAAAGTCTCGATATTCAGCAAAATTTAGATTGCTTTATTTGATACAGAAAGAGCAAGCAGCGCGCTGGGGAACGTGAGGGGTCACCGCCCACTCCACGCTCCACCGAACCTTGGTTTGTAGCCTCTTCCTATACTGTGGTTTCTCGTTGTTCACAAATTCACAAAGCCTTTGGGTGATAATCAGTCACAGATAGCCATCCGGTCCTTGTAGATGACCACCAGGGAAGTTCTGGGAGTCTGGTTTTTGGGATAGGCAGTATTGATCAGACAAAGGCAGGAAGGGCTTTTTGGGAAGTCCAATTTTGCAAGCTGGTAGCCGATACAACTTATTTGAAAAACATAACATAACATATTATAATGTAACATAATACAACATAATCTAACAAGGTGATTTTAAACAGAATTATTTAATTATATAATTTCCTTTATCTAGTGTCCATGCTTCACTTTAGAGCTTAGTATTCTGGTTTATACAAACCCTAATGCTTTTGTGATTAACACGAATCTTTTATCAATTGTCACAACAGCACAAATGCTACACCACCTTCTGGCTCTAGATACTGCAATTTAAACCTGCTCTTTAAGAAGAGGGATAAAGAGCAAAACAATTCTACTTGGAACTCAAAGGTTCCCCAAACAAATTTACAATTTACAAAACTATAATCCACAAACCCTCCTAGCATCTAACCCAGATGCTAAACAGAATACCCTTTTATTTGCTCACTCACGTGCCTCTGTCCCCAGGGTTCTTGGCTCTGATGCTTCTGGACCTCTGCTGGGCCTTTTCGGGGCTGCTGGCAGAACTTCAGTCCAGGGGGTTTTCCAAATGCCTTCACTGTCCCATCTGGGTCGCCAGCTCTGATGCCTTGAGGAGCTGGAACAGAGGCTACACATAGAGTTAAGGAGAATAAAATGGGTATTTATTGTGAGGCCTACGAAAGGCCTACAAAAGCCACACCCTAGCAATATAAGTGTCACAGTCGTGGCCCCTGCCTGGATGGTTCCAAGATGGAAGGAAAGGAGGGGGCTGGTCACAAAATCTTACACTTTTATAGGTTCTGGTTAATTTGCATGAATCCACCCTCCACCTTTCCACGTAGTTTGTGCTTAGGGCCTGAAGTTTGGAGAAACTGTCCTTGAGTTCTTAACTAGAATAGGACTGTTTTGTCTTCATCACCCTAGCACATCAGAAAAGCACATCCAAGGAGAATAGGAAAACTTAAAACTAAAGGCATCACTTGTCACAGCACAGCTAGTCTGTAGCTGGGCAAATAACTTGGCCATAAGTAAGAAATCCAGTTTGGCTAGCCTAGTTCGATAAACAGGTCCCTGGGTGAACAAGGATAGGTTGGATTCAAACCTACACAGGGACCCTCAGCCAATCTCATTCTGCCCTAAATGCAGATGTATCATTGGCCAGGGAGCTGGGTGGTGTTAAGACCTTAACCAATCACATGTGTAAGCCTGGGAAATTCAAACTCCCCATAAAAGGAGCAGCCATAATAAACTCAGGGCTGTTTGTTGAGGATGCTCAGTGAGTTTGTGTCATCTCTTGTCTCCAACCAACAACCCCTATCGTAATAGTTCCTGACTCGGGATTGGCGGGCATTGTCATTACTTGCATACTTTGAACTACATAAGTAATCAATTGGATAAGACATGGAATTAAACATGGAAGAAAAACTTATTTTACATAGCATTATAAATCTTACCTTTTTCTACCAGGATATTCTAAAAAAATATTTTTACCATCCTTTATTCTTTATAGATTCCCAGTTTTGGACTGGTACATGGGTTATTTTCTGGATGTCCTTGGCTATATCCAAAACTGCATCCCCCTTATCATCAATTTTTAAACAACAGTCAGATTAGTTAGTTTCCACAAACACTTTCCTCTTCTGCTAACAGTCTAAAGCAAATCAATTTTTATATACTGCAGCTCTAGTCTGTCTTTGTTGCCCAGCTATTAATTCTAAGGCTCAAGCTGTTTTGTTAGTTAAAATTTATATTAATGGTTGGAGTCTTATAATATGGTTCAGCATGTACATTTCGGTTCGATATCCTCAACTTTTATTCTGGGCCTAGGTGGCAGGTCTATATGTTTGTATTATTTGCTCAGGAGGCTATTTATCCTCTTTCTACCTTTGGTATCTTCTTATTTCAATTTGCTCTCTTTTATTTTTTTTTTAAGCACCATACACTGGTACCCCTAGGTTATTTCCAACTTTATTTGGTAAGAGGAAAAATCCTGGCTGAATAATTCTCAGAGTACAATTTCCTTTTTATTGGGAAGGGAGTTTTGGATAAGCTCTTTTTTTACATATCTAGAACAGTCTATCAGGTGTTTTCTAATAATCATTATTACTTCGATAATTTATATTTTCTCAGAATTTTGATATTTTGGGAATTCTTGAATAGGGATTTTTCTTAGTATTGTTACAGAAAAAGAGCTTAAATTCTTTATCATATTTATAATTTTGTTTGTTCTCTTGATCTTGTCCTGGTTTGAAAGACAGGTGTCTGCTAAGAAAGGCAGGAGCCTCTCTTGAAATGGAAAATGTAAACCCCCTCCCTCCAAATTATTAAAATTTTGAAATTAAGGGGCTCTCAGCCAAAGAAATGGGAATAGGAATAACAGTTCTTTACTAGGAAAATTAAAATAAAAATACAGTAATAGAAAACAACAAAAGCACTGACAGAGTCAGAATACAACCTGACACCCCATCTGTTGCAGTTGGGGTTCTTGTTGAGGTGAAGCAGGTAAAGAAGCAGGAAGGGCCTTTGCAAGGGTTTCAGAGAGATGTTTATTTCAGCCACGCGTGAGCACAGTCCCGGAGTTCAGAGGCAAAGGCGTTGGTCTGGGAACTTTAGGTTAGGTACATGGGGGTTTTTCAAGGGTGTGGTTAGGGCGTAGGGGCCAACAGGGAACCAGGGTGGGAGTGACCAAAAGGCTGACAGACAGAGAGAGGACAGGGGGCTGTCCTAAGGAACAGAACAAGGGTTGTCTTGACCTGATAGAACAGGATTTGTTATCAAAAGGAGATAACTGAGAGGCTTCTCCTATCTTTCTAACTGGGAGTGCCTTTCAAGGTCTCCACACCCATCAGTCAGGGTATTGGTAGCAGTCCAACTAAATGGTGGCTACAGTCTTCCTGCAGTGACAGATGTGGTTCAGTTGAAGTAGTGGTCCTGTAGAAAGGTGCTGATTTCCTCCAAAGGTCCAGTGATGATGTAGAAGGGCCTGGTTTTCCTCTGGAATCCAGTGGGAAAAGGCTGCCTTGATGTTCCAAATCTCAGTTTTTATCTAGGTAGGAAATGTCTGGCTCCTCCCCCTGTGTGGAGCATTTCACAATGGGATGATGTAATTTTATCACTCATGCAGTGGGACTCAATGGCCCATTAACAGAGATCTTCCTGGAGGAAGGATGGGTTGTGGAAAAGATAAAGAACACTGCTCCACCTGGTTTTTAACAGATGGCCCATTAGCAGAGGATATCTCCCACAGAGATAAGGGTCACTGCCCCACCTGATTTCAACAGATGGTGATAGAATACATACTTTTGGTCACATCCTGTATTGCAACCTAAGACAGATCTTAATACTGTGTAGGCTTTTTAGGGATCTCCTACATAGAACTTTCATTTGAAACTTTGCACCCTTTTCAGGGGGTTTTCCTTATTTTATTAATAAATATTTTTCTAGTTCTCTAGAGGCATTCTTCACTTATCACCTTGGAACTCAGGACCCACCCATTAGGTCTGTCTTCTTTTTCTATGTTGCTATTGTTTCATTTAAGGAGTTCAACCGGGCCTAGACTGCTGCCTTTCTAGTGCTATTCTTTTGTCATTAAGGCTCTCTCACATACCCAGAACCTGGTAACTTTCAATACTTTACTAATTTTCTCTTCTAAATCTACAAACATGTTTTTCTCAAATCTCGGGATTTCTATATCATTTTCTACTTGTCATTTAAGCTTTTTATACCAATCCCCATTCCAGTTGGCTCAGGCTTTTCTATAAACACGTTGCTAAGTAAGGTGTCTCTTAAGGATACTTCTAGATTATTTTGCATCGGTTGCAGGGGGTTTGGGTATACTAATTGTTCTTTCACTAAGTCTCCTTGAATTCCACCCCCGAGAGCTCTTTCAAAAAAAAACTATTTCTCGCCTTTTGGGCATTCACTTTCTTGCCTTTTACCACTCTGTCCTAGGTTTTCTGCAACCCAGAATGTTTGCTTGACATGTGTACAGATGTCTAACTTGGATGAGTCATAACAGTGCAGGTCAACAAGGGTATGAGTAGTAAAAAGAGAACCTACATAAAGCGACTGATAGCATTTATGATATGTATTTTCTAGATTCCCAACTGGGAAACGACAGAAGAGGAGTAACACATAAAAGGATAACAGAGGTCTAGTATGGTTTACACTCCCACCTACCATGCCTATGGAGTTGCTACCCATAGCAGGTATATGTGGTCTTCTTGGGGCAAGTACAGTAGCCAACCTGGTCTTGCCCCTTGTCCCCTGGTTACTCTTTTTTTGTTGACTCATCAGTAGGTCGCTTCTTCACTTAGTAGGTTTTTATTTCTTCCCCAGTCACCCCGCACTATTAATAGACAAATCTTGCAACACACTTGCTGCTTAGGGAAGCTGTACTGCTCAAGTTGACTATTACTATTACACTAATAGTTCAGAAGTAAAAGAAACACTTATGTCTCCAAGGTGAGATTTGGAAAGCCTTTGATCCTAGAGAATACACAAAAAACGACAAAGTCTACAAGGACACCCCCTTCTAGGTAAGACTGATGGATGGTTGTTTGTTCTTTTACTTGCATTATTACACCTGCGTGTTTTGCTTTAGAGTAATTTTCAGTCCTTCTGTTGAAGGGACAATTCTTCAGTCATCTGGTTCTTCTACTGGTCCTTTTATCCTGCTAGCATGGGTCCATCCCCATTCTGCACTTCGTACAGCTGATTCAGTGGTCAGCAACACCTGAAAGAGACCCTCCCATTGTGGGGTTAAAGGTTGGTCTTTCCATGATTTAATCATTACCCGGTTCCCAGGATTGACATTATCAATTTTCAAAGCTAGGGTAGCAGTCTGAGGGATTCTTCCCTTTTCCCACAGTTCCTCTGGAGTTTGTGTTATAGATAGGACATATTTCTTGACACTGTCTTTCTTCCTTCATAAGTTGCAATATTATTCAGCAAAATCAAAAAAGGTAAACCAAACATAATTTTATAAGGTGAAACCCCTAAGTCTGATCTGGGCTGTGTTCTGATTCTCAACAAGCCTAGGGATAGGCACTTGACTCATGACATTTAGGTTTCAGTCATCAGTTTAGAGTTCTCTTGAGAGATTGATTCATCCTTTCAACCCACTCCGAACTTAGTGGATGCCATGGAGTGTGTAATTCCCATTCCATACCCAGAGCTTGGACCACCTGCCGTAGTATTTTTTATGTGAAGTGAGTTCCTTGGTCTAAGTCGATGTTATTTACTATTCGATACTGGGGAATGATTAGTTCTAGAAGAGTTTTGCATACCACATTGGCAGTAGCTTTAACTGCTGGTACCTCCTCTACCCAATGAGTTAAATGATCTACTATTACTAAAAAATTTCCACTGTTGCACTTGGGGGAGTTCAGTGAAATCTACTTGGATACTCCAAAAGGATCGTAAGGCTAATTCTCGCTCTCCTCATGACTTTTCTATTTACTTTTTGGCATATTGTGCACTTTTCACTTGCTTAGCTATTACAAAAATTTCTCTGCAACCCAAATTTCTCAGGAACTGATCACTCAGCACTTGGATTCTCCAATGAGTCTTGTTATGTATGCTTTCTAATATTTTCCTTGCCAGTGGTTTATTTAATAACTGTCTCCCATCGGACAACACCAACTTCCCTTTAGTGTCTTTTTTTACTCCTGTTTCCAGGAATTTCCTTTCCTTTCTTTCACTGAACATTGGTATATCCTGGATTTCTTCTGTGAGGGTTAGAACCATCATTATGTTCTCTTCTATGGACTCGGCTGCATTTTTAGCCTCTAAGTCTGCTAAGTTGTTTCCTCGTTGTCTTGGTTTGAAAGACAGATATCTACTAAGAAAAGGCAGGAGCTGTCACAGTATAGGCTGGCCTGTACTGGGCAGTTAATCTGACTACTGATTGGATAAGTAGCCTGGCTTAAAAGGCCAGCCCTCAAAGAACAGAGATAGGACAAGTTTAGAGACAGACAAGGATTTAAACCAATGAGTTCCAGCCCTGGCTGCAGAGAGCTATTGGTCAGAGGGCTAGGCAGCCCGACCTGGGAACCAATCACAGATGCTTGCCTGGGAACACTAAAAGGCGTATAAACAGCGAGATCAGAACTCAATAAAGGCTTTTGTCACATAGATCACAGAGTGTGGGGTTTTTCTGTCTCGGATCCCACGCTGTTCAAACTCAACATCTGGTGAGTCCCGACGTGGTTTGGCATAGCCATACCGCCGCGAGCAGGGGAGACAGACCATCTACAGAGATGGGGGATACTGGCCGAGAGCCAGGGGAATTCTGGCCTAGAGTCAGAGATCTGCCCATAGAGGCAGGGGGAACACTGGCCAGAGTCAGGAATACATCCGAGAGACGAGAAAGACGCCCAAAAAGAGAGGCGACAGGAGCTGACCACAGCCAGAGCGTCCTAGATACAGAGGAAAACTTCAACCAAAAAGCTACAAGAAAACAATGGGGAGCTTCTTTTCTACAAACACGCATCCAGTTATAGAGGTATGGACAGAGTTTTTGGAGGAGTGGGAAAGTGAATATGAAAAAGAATTACTTTTTGATTTAATACTATGGACAAAAGAAAAGGGGGTGGAACCGACTGTGGAAACTGCATTAAATATAGACTATTGGACTAGAACTGGGGAAGAAATACTAAATGCTGCCTTAAAAAATGATAAAAATGCAATTAGAGCTTTAAAGCCTTGGAAAACTATCTTAAAGCTGATAAAAGAGATAAAAGCTGATTTATCCAGCGAAAGCATGGAAGAAAAATTACTCCATGCAGAGAGACTTTACTGGCCTATAATTCCTCAGTTGCCAGCCCAGAGACTCTAAAAACACCCCAAACTGCCACAGCAGACATCAGAGAACAAGCCCAAAATGGCGGCAACCACGTGGCCAGGGGAGGGAGAAAGGAAACACAGCCTCCCTCGTGGACGTACTTCCGCCCCAAGCCCAGCCCTGGTGGGACGTGCCTCCAGCTCCAACCATGGCTTGGTGGGAGGTTCCCGCGGTCTTGGTCCGACCTCAGGAAGGCGGAGTCCCAACCCAAGGCCAGCCCAGAGCAGGCGTACATCAGCCCCGGGGGGGAGGGGTTTCGGCCCCAGCCCAGCCTCCAGAGGGTGTATCTCTGCCCCGGCAAGAGGGCGTGGCGCCGCCTCGAATCGCCATGGAAACCCACACCGACTTCTGAGCAGAAGCGCGCCATGATGATGTCACCCCAGGAGCGACACAAGAAAAACCCGGAAGTGCATCGGGACCGACAAATGCCAGCACCGAAGCCCCGAAAACAACTCCAGAACCGAGAATTAGCCCCAGTCCTGCTGGAGACACAGCACCCACAGTTTCTCCACACCAGGAGCCGAGCACAGAACAGCTCCAAGAGGTCTCTGCACAAAGAAACAGCCAACACATCCTGGAAAAGAACATGATCTGCACCTCGGCAGCCAACCACCAAACAACAGCTCCAGCCCTGTTAATGTTTAAATCAGATGTCGTCTCCTCCAGGGACTGGGTAATCTTCTGGTCAGAGGTAAAACAAAAGGTGATAGAATGTGGGGATATAGAAACTGCTGTATTAATTTCTGTGCCAGTGAGTTCAACAACACCAGGCAGCCAGCAATGGGAGGATGGGAGAGTTGAGGCTTTTCCAGTTAGTAATGGAACAACACCTAATCAACATGTACCTTTCAATTGGCAAATCATTTTAGAGCTACGCCAATTAGCTGCTAAGCATGGGTTGGGATCCCCTGCTGTGATAAACATGTTTAAACTCGTAACTAATATTGAATTAACACCCTATGATATGAAGCAAATTGCAAAGTTACTCTGTACTCCACTACAGTATATGATATTTGAATCGACCTGGAAAATATATGCAGAGGAGCAAGAGTTGCAATACTCGAGGTTATCACAGCAAAATCCGTGCTTTGGGGTGGGGGTTCACCAGTTGTTAGGAGTACACCCCATAGAAGATCCTCAAACACAAACATGCTTAAATTCTGTGATATTAAACCAGGCAAAAGAATTGGGAATGAGAGCCCTAAATAAGGTTACAAACATGTCTGAGCCAATCCCAGGATATAGAAACATAAAACAAAGCCCAAATGAACCATATAAACAGTTCATAAAGCGATTGCAAAATACCATAGAAAAGGAAGTAGATAATAATGATGCAAAAAATTTAGTATTGTTACAATTAGCACGAGATAATGCAAATGAGGACTGCAAAAAACTCATAAATGCAAAACCCAAAGAAAATCCATCCTTGGAAGAAATAATTAATGCATGTGCTAAACTTGAGACAACATCAACTAACATACAGAGGTTAGCTGATTCTATTGCAGCAGCAGTGAGGCTGAGAGCAGAAAGCCTCAATCAGAGACAACAAAGCCACCGGAAGGCAAGCTGTCCCAAGAGACCTGCCTTACAGAAGAAGGCTAGAAGACCAGGTAATCTCAAATCATCCTATAATAGAGGTGGGAAAACCAGAACTGTAAAAATGAAAATTAAAAAACCTAGCCACACCAATCGTGACAATGCAGCCAGCAATGATCACCTTCAGCAAAGCTCAACAGCTGCTTCATCCACCTTCAACTTGATTTTAGCAAAGCCTGCATATCTTGCAAGTTTTACTAAGTTGATATTTGCTTTGTTAACCTGTTTTCTTACAGTTGCTAAAGGAATATTTTTTCAATTTTGCAAATATAGTCTACAAATTTTAGACTGTGTATTAAAGTTCACAGTTGAATGTTTGCTAACTTTATTCATATACATTGCAATAGCATCATACTCAGTCAGCTATCTTAAGAATTGAAAATCTTGCTTACTCTAAGTTCTAGAAAACAAATTTCTATGGATCAGTTAGTAAAAGGTGTTTCATTGGCAAATCACAGGTGCAAAATTTCTAAAATATATACCTCTTGTCACTTCAGTTTACGATGTTTAAAATTTATTAAAGGTTTGTTTTAAAATATAATAAAGAATTTTGCCTAGTCTAAGGTCTCAACTCTGGCCATGTTGGGATTTTAACTAAGCAAAAGGAAATGTGTATCATCAAAGCCTTCTCAGTCTCTTTCAATTGTGGCTAAATTGGAATTTGACTGACAAGGAGAGAAAATTAGAAAATCCAGATATTTCTGAGTTTAAAAGAGAAAGAAATCATTTTGACTATATGATTTAGCTTTGCTAAAGCTAAAATTCCTTCCTTTGGGATAAACATTAAGAATCTTATCCAGAAAAGATTCTCCTAAGTTATCATTTAAAGGAAAACTCTTTAACAGTATTAAACACTAAAATTGGATTACAACATATCAGTAATTATTATTCTCACCACATAGAAATAATTTAAAGGTGTGTTTTGCTTCTTGTTTTGAATTCTAAAAACAAAAAAAAGGTGAGAAAGGATAGAAAATACATATGTTCTTAATGGAAACAGTTTCAAGTTATCTAGTGTATTGTTTTTTAAATAAAACAGAAAGGGGAGTAAGGAATAAAGGAAATACATATGTTTTTATTTGAAATGGTTTTAAGTTAAATGGTTTCTTGTTTTTAGAAAATGTTAATGATTTAGATCTAAGTGGTTCTTGTTTAATGTTGAATTGTAACACTGTAGTTATTAAGCATTGCGCCTGTAACATGTCAAGCTGAAAATCATGTTAACAGTTTTCTAAAGAAAAACAACACAACTCCAATGATACATCAAGCACATCAATAATTTGGAATACTAAGCTTATAAAATTCAATAACAAAAATTTAAATTTAAAGGATTCATGGCATTAAATATTGCAACTTTCCTAAAAGATACAAGTTAAAACCCAGCCAGCCTGTTAAGCAGGCAAAGTGCCTGAGTGAGAATCCCAGTTCATCTATTAGACCTTAAAAGCTCATGTATCATTGATTGAGAAAGTAAATGACAGAAATTGCACCTACCTCACAGACTTATGGGACACTGAAATAATAGAGTTGTTTGATTACAAAATGTTTTAATGTTTACAAATTGTTTTATCAAATTGGAATTTTGCACAGTTCTAAAACTGAATGTTATATTAAGTTATAATTTCAAAAGAAAAGTTTAAGGTTTCATGGGTATAGTGTAAAATTATATTTCTATGTTAAATAGTTAAATTGTTATATGTTAAACCAAAAGTGTTTAATTCACCTGACTGCCCCTGAACAAAAGCCCTGCAGCTTCTGGTATGTGGAATTCATCACTATCCAAAAAGCCAAATTTATTAAGCTAGGTAAAACCCCATTCCAATTGAATAGATGCTGTTAATGTAATTTTGCATGCAAAGGGCCATTGCAGGCAAGATTACAGAGAACAAGCTGCACATTTGTGTTTCAAAATTTTCCTTCAAATTAATAAAAAAGAAACGGGGAATTGGCACAGTATAGGCTGGCCTGTACTGGACAGGTAATCTGACCACAGATTGTATAAATAGCCTGGCTTAAAAGGCCAGCCCTCAAAGAACAGAGATAGGACAAGATATAGAGACAGACAAGGATTTAATCCAATGAGTTCCAGCCCTGGCTTCAGAGAGCTATTGGTCAGAGGGCTGGGCAGCCCGACCTGGGAAGCAATCACAGACGCTTGCCTGGGAACATTGAAAGGGGTGTAAAAAGCGAGGTCAGAACTCACTAAAGGCTTTTGTCACATAGATCACAGAGTGTGGGTTTTTTCTGTCTCGGATCCCACGCCGTTCGAACTCAACAGGAGCCCCTTCCCTGAGATGGAGAGTGCAACCCCCTCCCTTCCAATTATTATAATTTTGGAATCAGGGGCTCTCAGGCAAAAGATATGGGGATAGGAATAACAGTTTTTTACTAATATATCTAACTAGGTAAACAAAAGAAACAACAACAGCTATAAAAATTGACAACAAAACAGAACAGTATAACTCAGTTCCAGTCCTTTTTGGCCACAGAGTCCCTCTCCCTGCGCTCAGTTACTGGTGCTGTGGGCAGGGCAGGTCCCGCGCAGCTGAAGAGGGCTGGGTGATGGCGGCAGCGGCCCAGGTGTGAGAGGGATGAAGGAGGGACTCCCCCCCTCACGGTGTCAGTCGTGGTTCTCGGCAGAGTGCCCGGAGGCAGTAGGATGAAGTGGGAAGGCAGCAGTGCAATGTCCAACAGCAGGGAACATGGCTCCCGGCATTGGGATTTTGGGAAGTGTGCTATGTAGCAGCACCGTCTTCCTCCAACTCCACAAGCGAGCGAGAGAGCAAGAGCCCAGGCCCCTGCCCTGCCTCTCCTTTTCCGATGTTCCCCCTCTCCCCACCCCCTGCAAGAGAAACTGTTAATAGCTATCTGAGCTAGGGTGTAGCCACAAATACTTAGCATAACAATGGGAAAAATTCCACAGAAATAAAAGGGAAAAATTCCACAGAAAGAAAAGGGAAAAACTCAACCCCCAACACCCGTATTTCTAAGGTGGTTCGTTTCTGGTGTCCCCGAACATGCACAACAGAAATTTCCTTTGGCAATTGGAATGCTTCTAATACTTCTGAGAGAAGCCTTTCATGGACTTGTCCTTTCACTTTTGAATTTAGAAGTCCTCTTTCCTTCCAAATTTTTCCAAATACATGCCCCACTTCAAAGGCATTCTTAGAATCAGTATACAAGGTCCTTCTTTCTAGTGCTAATATTTCAAGGGCTCGTTTCAAAGCATACAACTCACCTCCCTGCTGGTCAGCTCAAGCGTGTAACTTTTTATTTTCTATGGTTATCAATTCCTCATTCACTATAGCATATCCTGGCATTGGCTTCCCCTGAATTACTCTTGAGGACCCATCAATGTATAATCGCTCCCCCCTCCCCCCCCCCCCCCCGAAAGTGTTGGTCTGTTAGATCTTCTCTTGTGGAGATTGATGGGCCAACTAAGAAAGTGTCTGCCACTTTCCCTTGGAGAGGATAACCCTAAGCGCTATCCCTCCTGGTAGTAGCAGGAAAAATTGCTCCCAGCATGCCTCCCTGCTCTAGGCAGATCGCTTGTACCCCATTGGTCCTTCCCCCTTCACCCTGCCCCTTGTCTTCCCCATATAAACCCTGCTCCCTGCTCAGTCTTTGAGCCGGACTTTCATCCCTGCTCAGCAGCGGAGCAGTCTGTCCTTGGTCCCCTTCGTGGAAGAAGCTCAATAAACTTCTCTGCGGAACACTGTACGAGGCTCCCGTCTTTCTCTCCAGCATCGCTCAAGGCAGGTCACAAAAGAGCTGAATCACTTGGCCCAGAAGCACAGACATGCCTGTTACCACCAGAACGTCTTTCTAAAGATGCTTCTCTGGAAGGTCGCAACACTCCACCAGTGTGCCCCGCGCCAGCCAACACCTCCCCACTGGTTCCACTCCGCCGCTCCCCGCCACCAACGCTCCCCACTGCAACATTCTCTCACTTTGGTTTGATAGTTTTATGATTTCTAAGCAATCATGTACTAGTTCTCCTACCGATTCTCCCTATAAAAACTGAACTGAGCAGGATTGAGGTGTTTATCTGTCACTGTAAGCGATGGAGAGTTGAGGACATCCAAGTTTGGATCAGAAGCCGATTTTATTGAGTATACAAGGCATTTATATAGGGTTTTACTTGTATGGCACTTATATAGGGTTCTAGTTTTGGTAACAATTTCCCATTGGTTACACATTCTTCATGACATCATGTCACCTGGTAAACTTATCACAAAGTTTCACAAGATGTTTCTTGGTCACTTCTTGCCCAGGTAGCATTTATCTCTCTGTCTCCCATGGTTTCTGCTCAGTCAGGCCTAAGATATCAGGCACCTTTATCAGTTCCATTTTACTCTCTGTTTTATTCCCTATACATCACCAAGAGTTTCTTCCACTGCTCTGGGAGAGGAGTCTATCCCCTGTGAGACCATGGGGTCCCTCCCACGGGAGACATTTCTCCGTGAACTTCTCCAGCATGGATCCACGCATGAACAGCAGTTCTCCCAAAACTGATGCAATGTGAATTCCTTACACGGGCAAACAGTCCTCCCAAAACTGCTGTGACATGGGTCTCTCTTTCCATGGGGTGCAGTCCTCCAAGGACAGGCTGCTCCAGCCTGGAAGCAAGGGCCCTCTCTCCATCAGGTCTTCCACTGGATCACAGCCTCCTCTGGGCATCCACCTGCTCCAGTGTGAGCATCTCCCCCACAGACTGCAAGTGGATCTCTGCATCCCCCCATGGACCCATGGGCTATAGGAGAACAGCCTACTTCACCATGGTCATCATCATGGCCTGCAGAGGAATCATGGCTCTGGAGCCTGGACCACTTCCTCCCCCTTCTTCACTGACCTTGGTGTCGCCATGTTGTTTTCCTTCACATGTTCTCACCTCCTCATCTTCTCTGACGAGATGAAAAACTGTGTGTCCTTTTGTTTTGATTTTCTTCTTAAATATGTTATCACAGAGGTTTTCCAACCTCTCTAATTTGCCCAGTTTTGGCCTGCAGCATTTCAGTCTTCAGAGCCATCAGGGATTTGCTCTGCTGGACATGGTGGAAGCTTCCAGCAACTTCTCACAGGAACAACCTCTATGCCCCCCCTGCTACCAAAAACCAGGTCATGCAAAACCAATACAGTCTGTCAGTCAGAAATTTCAGGCTTATCTCCCTTCAATCTCCTCTCAAGGTAAGATGTTTATTGTCAGCTGGGAATATCACCTCCCTGGAGCCAGAGATAACTCACTACTGGACAGATATCCAGCCTGGGTTATCTCACCATTCATGTGAGGGGGAAGATGCCCTGAGCTATGCACCAGCTGATAGGCAGAATAGATAAAGGTTATCAAGGGCTCCTGAGTGGTAGGTCCTTGATATAATGGGACCCCCTGGCACCCCTAACAATCCATTTCTATTATCCTCTGGACTTCCTCCTCGTGAGGGTCCAGCTGTCTCTGCGGACACTCCCTTTTCCAATGCCCTTCTGCCCTGCAGATGGAGCGCTGGTTCCTCCCCAACCGCTGTTTGGGTTGGCTCTCCCCTGCCGAGGAGGGAATCCCTCTGCCACTTCCTTGTGGCCAACCCCATCCCCTCTGTCCCTGGGGACCCCTTTGACCCTGTGGTTTATTCCTCCAGGGCTGTAAAAATTCTACCATCATCTTCGCTTTAGCTTTTACCTTTTCCTCATCCCTTCTTACATATATCTGCTGTGTTTTTCTAACCAATTCCTCCAGAGGGTTATTCTTCCACTCTTCATCTTTCTGTACTCCTTTCCTTATATCAGGCCAGGCCTTAGTAACAAATTGTGCCTTCAGCAATGTGTCAAAGGCTGGCCCCTTGTGTTGGTTTGAAAGTAAAACCAGTGCGAGACTCCAAGTCACTAATACAATTTAATAGGAGAAAAGAGAAAAAATAAAATACATGCAATAATATAAAAGAAACAACCACCAACACAGTCAGAAATACAACCTGACACCCTGTCAGTCAGGGTGTTGCTAGCAGTCCGTATAAATGGTGGCTGCAGTCCTCCTGGATGACAGATGTGATTCAGTTGAAGCAGTGCTCCTGTAGAAGGTGCAGTTTTCCTCCGAAGATCCAGCGATGATGTGGAAAAGGTCCGACTTCCCTCTGGGATCCAGTAGAAAGGTCTGCCCTCGGGTCCCAAACCCCAGTTTTTTATCTAGGTAGGAAAGGCTTGGCTCCTGCCCCTGGTTGGGGCATCTCCCAATGGGATGATGTAATCTTATCAGTCACACAATAGGACTTAATGGCCCATTAACAGAATATATCTTCTGGAGGAAGGATAGGTTGTGAATAGATAATGATGATCATCCCCCGATCTTATCAGATGGCACATCAGCAAAGGATATCTCCCACAGAGATAAGGATCACCACCCCTCCCACATTTTAACAGATGGTGATAGAATACACATTTTTGCATTGTACCCCAGGACACCCCTCAGGATCCATCTCTCTATGCAAGGCATCTCTAATCCCTTCCAACCAATGAGAGGGGCTTTAATGTTTCTCCTGTTCTAATGACACAGCCTTAGCTTAGTTCGTTCTGGGAGCCGCTGACTTGATTGCCCTGATCAAATAAGCACAGTAATTGCGGAGGCAAGCCAGACTGGCCTGATTATTTGAATCCCACTGGGGGTCTGCCTGAGGGATGGCATCATTCACCATAGGTGCATTAGGTCCAGCCTCTCCCCCCACTGCTTGTGGATGTTCATCCTCCCACAGCTGCCAAGCTTTCTGCAAAATCATTTGTTTCTCTGATGACCCAAACAAAATCCCCAAAAGAAAATCCCAATCTTTCCATGTATAATCCACATTTCCCAAATATTCCTCTATCTTTTCCCCCACCCTTATGGGATCATCCAAATAGGGGGGTAATTATTTTTTCAACCCTCTTATATCCTGGGTAGTAAGTGGTACAATTGCAAACCCAAATCCTCCCCCTTGACCCCCCAAAGGAACTTGACGGAGTGGTATCTGATGTACCCCTGTCTCTTGGGGGGCTTCTGATGCCCTAAACTGAGTTCCTCTTCTAGTTCTAGGGGATGATACAACATGCTGCTCCCCTCCCCCTACACCATCATTATTCTCAGGTGGGGCTGTAAGAATAACATTTTCCTGATGCTTTTGCTCCAGAAGTTGAGGATACAGAGGACCTGCCACTGGCCCTGGGTCACCTGGCAACACTGGAGGACAAGATGGGAAAAGGTGCTGAAAAACATCCCAATCCTCACCATTTTCCTCTTCCTCCCCTTTTTCGTCTTCTCCTTTTTTTTCTTAACACATAGATTTCTCCTGTTGCTTGTCTTACCCATATTAATCCACATTCCCTGTCCATCCATCCATTCAAATTCTCCTCTAAATACCTCCACAAAATTCAACACAAATGAATTTTATCTGTTTCATAAGGTGGCCATATAAACTCCTTTGCCAACTTATACTCTGGCCACACAAAATAACAATATTTTGCCATCATTTCCATAGTTACCTCTGGGTGAATATACAATCTGTCCCAAGACCTCAGCATTTTCCCCAAAGGACTCTCTGGGGGTATTATGGTATCGTCATCCCTTTTGCCAGGGCCCCTTCCTGGCTTTACCCTTGCAAAGTTCCATGGATGCCCTCTCAGGTTTACCTGTGCTACCCTCTATGGGTGCCCACCCAGATTTGCTCCCCGAAGATCCCATTTTACTCACTGGTGAGATTTTCAGTGGTCCTTCCCTGTGGACTCTTCATGGACCCCCCCAGTCTGCCACTTGTGTGTCTCCTGGACAATCTCAGGAACCCAATCGTGAGACAGGGAATTGAAAAGTAAGGAATAGTTCATCAAAAACCAAAGCAATGAGGAATGCCTGACATTTACTATGCTTGCAAAAATCGAGAAGAGAGGCAGACTGCTTTGTGATAAATGGAGCCAGGACTTGCAAACAAGGTGAGGAGTGCAAGGCTACCAGTGATAAGTGATAAATCCAAAACCCTAAACCATCAAGAACTAATCTCAAGGTCTGGAATCTGTCCAAAGGGCTAAGACGCATGCTCCAAAGACAAAGTTGAAAAGTTCAAGTGCAATGAAGAGTTTGGAAGCCTTCATCAGAGACCCCCGACGACCCCTGAATTGGGGAAGTGCAAGTGCAAAAGGACTTTTGGTTAATGTGAATACGAAGTGAGAGTAGGCGGGGCTAGGACATGAATATGTATTAGGCGTATTGTGTAATCCTAGGCTTTTAGGGAACAAATAGAACAGTACTTTGAAGTTTCTGTGTGCATGCTTTGGGAGGAATTATCCCCGTGCACCTCAGTGCTGAATGAATATATACCTACTTTATAACTCCCATTTCCTACGAGTTACAGTCTTTTCTGCATATCAATCGATCGCCTGGTGCTGGCCAGCACCAAGGGGAGCTGATCACCGAAACTGGGTGAGGAGCACCTTCAACTCCACTCATTGCCCGCCACCCCGGACTGTGGAAATATCCCAGGATGAGCCCCCAAATTGTCAGGAAAATTAATCCACAAACACCAGAGGTTTATGTCCAAAAAGGAGACAGAGGAGTCCTTTTACTTTATTCAAATAAAGAGAGAGGCCATGGGGCATTCCCCTGGGATCTCTCAAATTTTTGGAGGACGCAGCCTCCTTTTTATCCTTATTTCCTGGCCGCATTTCCCTCTCTCTTTCCCCATTGGCTGAGGTACTTGAGAGGTACAGACTTCCCAGAATGCCTGATACGTAAGATTGCCCTCTCATGTATAACCTTCCCTTTTAATTTTTAATTCTTATAGAATTCATGGTTTTTCCTCATTACTTCTTTCATCTTTCGATATCCAGTTTCATTTATTGGCAAACCTAGAGTTTGTTTGTAAAGGCAAATATCTTTTTCCATTCATCAATCAGTGGAATCCTTCTCATTGTTTCTTTTATCTCTCAGTGCTAGTCTTATCTACCAGCAGACCCATAGCTTGTTTATAAAGACAAATTCATCATTCCTCTCAAGTGCCTTGGCTCCAACTGTCGGTCAATGGCTGAATTGCAGTGCAAATTAACTAGGCTTTAGCTCTTCAAATCCAGCTTCATGAAAGGTTCCCAGAAACCTCCATGAGAATAGAGGTCTGCGGATGGGGAGTGTGGGCTCTGTGGAATTTTACATCCAGGAGCTAATGTGTTTGGCAAGAAGGGATACGATACATTGTTCAAATACATTATACAAATCCTTTCAGTACTTAAAGAGGGCTTAGAAAAAAGATAGGGACAGGTAGTGATAGGACAAGGAGTTATGGTTTAAACTAAAGGAGGGGAGAATCAGAGTAGATATAAGGAACAGTGTTGTAACTCACTAGATGTATTGAAAATGGTAGATTTTGTGACCCCTGCAATGTCCTGTGGTCTGGTCCCTCTCCCCTCTGTCCATGCCTAGTTGGCCGAGATCCAATTTCTTCCCGCCCCCCCCCCCCCCCCCCTTTACAGACCCTAGAAAAGACCTATGCCCCCTGACCTCGTGTCTTGGTTTAATGGTTTAATTTTGTTTCCTGGCCAATGCACTAAATTATGTCTTCGTTTTGATTTGCCAATTTAAATAAACTTATTTTCTTGTTGTGAGACAGAACCAAGAGCAAAAGAGCAAGGCAGGCTTAAAACTTGAGAGTATGAAAAAAAAGAAATTTATTAAGTACACAAACAAAGGGGGGGGGGGAGAAACAAATTCAGAATAAGATTTTTCAGACTACTCCTTCTTTCCCTCTCCCAACCTTTATAACAACAAAACAAACATATAACAAATACCTCGGTCAGTCCTTAATTTAGTCTTGTTCAGTTCACTTTCAGACAGAGAAGCCTCCTCTTGTTGAAAGCTCTAAGGATTTTTTCCACAAGAAGGAAGAAAACAGTCCTCTCGTGGTTTCATCTTTCACAATTTGCATCCGCCCGGACCTGCAATCGTGACGCTCCTCCCAACTCCACAGCCCTCCTAAAGCTGTAGATGTGGGCCATGTCTGTCTCATGGGGTATTACTTTTAAGAATGAAATGTTTTACAGGAAAGGTTCTCTTCATTTCCTTTCTCTCTGTTCAGGCTTCATCCTCAAAAAACCAAAATCCTCTTCTTTCCTCAGGGCAAAGATTCTCAACACAGGTGCTCTTTAGTTAAATTATCTATTAAATGGAACATTTCCATTCCCCCATGTTTTTTTCCATGGTTTATAGGAATATTTAGTACATTAGTTTATCCCTACAATTTTACAAAAAGATTTTCAGCTATTTCAGCATCTTCTCATTCTCCTTCCATCTAAAAAACTTAACTCTTACTTCACTGACTTCAGAAATCTTCTTACTTCCTTTCATATTTAAAGGAAAGGCCGGAGGCTTTGCAAATCTTATTTGAGCACTAAAGAGTTAAAGTTTAACACAACTACAAAAGTTGGGCCAGGCTCAGGCCACGCTGGTGGGGGGGGGCAGCTGAGGTGTCAATCAGCCTTTCTGGGGCTGGGCTGCAGCCCCAGACTGCTCATGGCCACTCCTGCTACTAGACAGGGCCCTCCTGCCTCCCCCAAACCTTGTGGGGGCTGGGCAGGCCGAGCCCTTCCGACAGCAGCGGGAATTGGCCCCCCCCCCCACCTCAGAGCCTCAGGCCCGTGGAGGAGGAAGCCGTGAAGGTCTTATCAAGGAGCTTTTTTTCTTCGCCGGCCATCGGGTTCTCCCTCCTTTGCAAAGGGGGCCCAAGCGGCCTCCCGAGCCTCCCCCCCTGCATGGGGGCGGGGGGGGGGGGGGGGGGGGGGAACTCGTGTTGATGCTACCTGCTCAGCCGCCGGAAAGACAAAGAGCCCCAGTTCCGGATTAGCTCCTTCAAAATGTGTGTTCATGGAGCGAACTAACTTTTCTAATTGGCTGTTGAAGGTGTCCCAACCCCTACAGAGAAAGTTCCTTTAGAAAGGAACTTCTCTCTGAGTTTCTTCTTCCCAAGTCAACCTATCACACTTCGCCCTCTTTTTGCTCCTAGAGGACCACAAGAAATAAACCTCAGATTCTCCCCAGGGGGGGAAAGAGCCTCTTTTGTTATCTTTTATTCACGTCCATGTGGCGGATCCCAGAGGCTTCATCCTAACATCTGAGCTAGTCGGGAACAAGGGTGAAGTCTCCCGGGAGTGAGCCACAGTTGGTGCTCACGTGGACGGGTCTCTACAGATTTAGATAACCCCACGACTGGCGGTGACTCCCATTTTCTGGATTCAATAAGCCTTTGAGCTGATCAACTACCTTAAATTTCTTTGAGCTGCCTTTTGTGCAGTTTGTAGACTTTAAGGATGAACCGGGAGCCTGTCAGTAGCCCAGGCAGGTCGGTTCTGGATGGAGACCCACTACAGTTACACAGAAGCCTATGCCTGCAAGATAAAGGGTGAGTGTAAGCCTCCTTTCACGGAGGGGTGGGTTCCCCGGAGCTTCGCAGGGGAGGTCTCACTGGTGGCATTTAGCTCGTAAGACGTAGCGGTGGGTGCAGGGCGCGGCATGGTGGGGTGGCTGGGGGGGCCTGGGCACAGCCACCTGAGACACAGCGCCAGCTTTGATCGGTTTCAAAGTGGCAGCACAGGGTTTTGAGGTTTTTGCGGCTTTTTAAGGTGGTACCACTCTGAAACACGGCAGAGGGGCTGTGGCGCGGCTCCTCGCCGACTAGAGCCACAGTTTTAACATCGGAACCGCGGCATGCACACCAGGAGAGCCCGGAAACCATGCTGTACGTGGCACATTTTAACAACTGACTCGTTTTCCTGTGTTTTAACTGTACTGGGGTAGATATAGTGGCAGATTGCTACTAAACATCATGGGCTTACAGCAATCTGCCCTACAAAAGAGTTTAAGTTTCCAGCTTAGGGAAATATTAAGTTCAGGGAATGTTTTAATATCTAAGAAAATATTAGCACATTTTACAAGCTGGCTGTCTGTGGAAACATCGGACCTTGAATTGCAAGATATAAATTCTATTTCATTTTGGGATGAAATAGGGGATTTATTAACTTTAAAAGTGGAAAATGGAGATGAAACAGCCTCTCTATTCCTCCCAATATTGTTACAAATTTGGAAACTTTTAATTCAGACAGAAAACAACAGGCAGCAGCAGAAAAACAGCTCAGATTCACCTTCCCTTTCCCCAAAACCCTTTAACCTGGAACTGGACGGGACCCACAGGTCTCCCTGGGAACCACAGGGCACCCAGCACAGCCGTAGCTGCTCTGGGCCCCTGAGTCCTCCCCAGTATCCCAGTTCTGAAGATTTTTTGAAAATTGTCAGCCATTCTTCCTTGTACCCTTCCCTCCCAAATGTTTTTCCTTCTGAGCAGTGTTCAGAAAGCTATAGAGGTGACTTCCTTTCCCTTCAGGGCAACGGCCATGCGGCTAAGCCTGAAGGGGTCAGGGGCAAGATCCAAGACGGCACTGGCCATGAAGCTTGTCCCCAGGGCACTGTAGAGCGAGTGGTGGGGGTTCCATATGCTGGCAGCCACGTGTTTACTCCATCATCCCACAATCCCTTTTACCCTCTGGTCCCTGCCCCTAACCCTTTCCCCTCCCATAACCCACTCCTGCCCTCGGCTGCCTTGCCTCCTCCCTCCTCCAAGACCCTGCCCTGCATGACATCACCCTGCAAACCCTGCCCACACATGTTGTAACCCTGGATCCCACCACCACACCCCTGCTCTGGTTTCACATGCCTGCCCTCCAAGCTACTGCGGGGGGGGGGGGGGGGCAGTAGAACCCCTGCTGAGTTCAGTGTCAATGGGGATGGGGGTGGGGAGGGATCAGCTCACAGCCCCTGAGGGACAGATGGTGTCCCCATGGTGGGGGAGGGTGGGCAGCCTACTGGGCCCGGTGGGGGGGGTTGCCCAGCCCTGGAAGTCAAAACCTGGGAGAAGAACATATACCATCAGCTGTTCCCGTGGTTTATCTCGGTAGCAGAAATGGCAAGAGAAGTTATCAGCCTTTGTCCTATCAAGATAAAAAGGAAATTTGTAAAGTACAGAGAGGATTTGGCAGAGGTAGTGAAATTTTTAAAGGCATGATGAGAGCCACCTTTAGCTCAAATGAAGTAGTTCCAAATGATATCAAGGATCTTTTCTGATGTCTGTTAACTCTTTCAGATTATGATCTATGGGAAAGCATGTGGAAAAGATCTTTGAAAGTGCTTTTACAAGAGCTTTTACAAAGTTCTGAGGATGCAAAAGATGCTGATGATAATGACATAACATATGAACACCTGTGTGGGGAAGGGGATTGGCATTGCCCCGAGAAACAAACCAGAGTACTATCCAAGTCTGTCCTGGATAAAATATGCAATGTTGCAGAAAAGGCTTTTAACCAGTTATCAACAGTGGACGCCAAGGGTAGTTATGTTAACATTAAACAGTTTGCTTCTGAGAATTTCTTACAGTTTGTAGATCGTCTTCGTGTGCAAGTGGAAAGGCAGGTGCATGATCCGGTGGTACAAGCCAAATTATTTAAAGAGATGGCTCAGAGGAATGCTAATGAAAGCTGCAGTAGGGTTATCCTTAGCCTTCCCCTCGAACCAGCGCCTAGCTTAGCACAGATGATAGAAGCCTGCGCCAGGAAAGCAGAACTGCTCAGTGGACACGAGAGAAGTCCTGGACTGGCACACCCAAAGACCACGGCATCTGTGACACCAGGAGCAAAGAAGCAACCACTGTCACCAGAGCAGCTGCAGCACATCATCTGCTTCCAGTGCAAGAAGCCAGGACACTTCGCCAGAGACTGCCCACACAACCAGAAACAGAAGAAGACCAACAAACAAAAAAACTAGATCTACAGCGCCTACCCGCCATTAACTAACATTAACTGTAAATACTGCAGGCTCCACACTGGCAAAAGACTCTTAAAAAAAAAGGATGAGGATGGAATACAGGGTGTGGGGATGCAGGACAATCAAAATGTCAAATGTTCAATTAACAAGGTTTGGCAGCCATGAGGCTGTTTTAGGCTCGTGACTACCAAAGGTTTTCATTTCAGGTCATCTGATTGGACAGTCATTACAGTAGACCTACCTAACAGCACACAGGAAGTGACGTTAAACCACATGAAACTGGACAGTGAGTATTTTGTTATTGGGGTCACTGCACACACACCCCTGGAGATTGCGGTAGCTCCCATGACCATCAAGGGAAGCATAACCTGCCTCATTCTCCTGGCACGCTGTCCTCTACCACCATATTACCTGGTTGAAGGACAAATCCTCGCCCAGGCCAATTGCCATTCCAGCGGAGGTCCCAGTAGATGGAAAATCACCTGAAGTCTACTGGGCAGAAGTGGTGGGTGAGGACAAACCTTCTCTGGCATGCAACCTAACCCGTGGATCAGACCACCTCCATGTGGAAGGGGTACTGGACACAGGCGCCGATGTGACTATCATACCCGAGAGGATGTGGCCGTCACATTGGGAATTACAACCTGTGGCTGGCAAAATCCAAGGTGTAGGAGGGGTAAAATTGGCAAAAATATCAAAAGGCATCGTGCAGATTGAAGGGCTGGATGGAAAATTGGCTAGCATCCGTCCATTTGTTACAGAATATAAATGCCCTCTATGGGGGAGAGACACCATGTCCCACTGGGGGGTGAAATTGATTATTCCTAAGACTCCCCGGGATTTTTAGAGACAGCCACTGTAGAGTGCCCTACCAATAAATTAACATAGCTAGATGACACCCCAAAGTGGGTAGCACAGTGGCCGATGAGTAAGGAGAAAGACAAGGCGCTTGAAGAGCTTGTGGAGGAACAGTTGGCTAAAGGACACATAGAAGAGATCACAAGCCCGTGGAAATTCCTGGTCTTTCTAATAAAGAAGCTGGGGAAGGACAAGTGGTGGCTGCTCCATGACCTCCGGGAAATAAACAAAGTGATTGAGGACATGGGATCACTCCAACCTGGGATGTCTTCTCCAACAATGCTTCCCAGAGACTGGCAAATGGCTGTTCTAGACATCAAGGACTGTTTCTTCCACATTCCCCTACACCCAGAAGATGCCCCACGGTTTGCCTTCTCCGTTCCTACCATCAATCGAGAAGTCCCAATGAAGAGCTACCACTGGAAAGTTTTGCTGCAGGGAATGAAATGTAGTCCCTCCATCTGCCAGTGGTACGTGGCCTCATTGCTGTGCCTGGTGGGTGCTCAGAGAAGGGAAGCCCTCATCTTGCATTACATGGATGATGTGCTTGTGTGTGCCTCCGATGACTCTATACTCTAACACACACTTGACCTTGTGGTTAAAGTTTTAACCTCTGCTGGATTTCAATTGCAGGAAGACAAAGTCCAAAGGATGCCACCTTGGAAGTACCTGGGCTTGGAAATTACTGCACGGACCATTGTTCCACAGAAATTGGAAATTAATTGAAATCCAAAAACCTTGGCAGATCTCCATTCCTTGTGTGGGTCTTTGAATTGGGTCAGGCCCTGGCTAGGCCTCATTGATGAGGACCTAGAACCTCTCTTCAATTTATTGAAGGGGGAGAGAGAGCTGGTTTCTCCCAGAGAACTGACCCCAGAGGCAAAGACTGCAATCGAAAAGGTACCGAAGGCTTTAGGAGAGAGGCAAGCTCACCGTTACCAGCCCGAGCTGCCCTTCAAATTCATTGTCCTAGGAAAACTGCCACACTTACACGGGTTAATATTCCAATGGATCGAGGGGCCGAGAGAGTCACTCTTAATCATAGAGTGGGTCTTCCTCTCCCACCAAAGATCCAAAACCATCACTAAGCCACAAGAGCTGATAGCTCAGCTGATTCAGAAAGCGAGGATGAGACTGTATGAACTGGCTGGTTGTAACTTCACATGTATTCACCTCCCAGTCAAACTTTCTGAGGAGGGGAGGAACTCTCCTGAGAGATTGACTAAAGAGATGTTTGGGCATTTGCTCCAGAGCAATGCCAGTCTCCAATTGTCTCTGGACAGCTATAGGGGACAAATATCAGTCCATGCCCCGTCTCACAAGCTGTTTAATGAGGAATTCCACCTCATTCCTCATGAGAAGAGGAATCGGAGACCACTCAAAGCTCTCACAGTGTTCACAGATGTATCCGGGGCTTCCCACAAGTCCGTGAGGACTTGGAGAAATCCCCAGACTCAGCATTGGGAAGCTGATGTTGAGTTTGTGGAGGGATCACCCCAGGTAGCTGAACTGGCAGCAGTCATGAGAGCCTTTGAGAAGTTCTCGGAGCCAATCAACTTGTTAACAGACTCAGCCTATGTAGCGGGGGTAGTGTCCAGGGCAGAGCAGGCAGTGCTCAGGGACATCGAGAATGAGCAGCTTTTCAGGTTGCTTTCAAAACTAATTTGATTTCCCATAGAAAACATCCACTCTATGTGATGCATGTGAGGTCACACACAGATTTGCCAGGTGAAATTGCAGAAGGGAATTGTCAGGCAGACTCACAAGCAACCTCAGCAGAACAAGGAAACCCAGCAGAAGAAGCAAGCGTCCCTGACATCTTCCAACAGGCAAAGCTGAGCCACCAGCAGTATCATCAGAATGTGCCAGGTCTGATGCGTCAGTTCCAGCTAACACGGAGTCAGGCTCAAGACGTTGTGGCCACCTGTCCCAGCTGTCAGCTCCAGACCATGCCATCAATGGGCATTGGGGTTAACCCCCGAGGTCTTGGCAGCTGTGAGGTGTGGCAGACTGACGTCACACACATTCCCAGTTTTGGTTGCCTCAAATATGTTCATGTAAGCATTGACACATATTCAGGCCCAGTCTATGCCTCTGCCCACTCGGGAGAAAGGGCTGTGCACACCAAACAACACCTAGTGGGAGCCTTTTCAGTGTTGGGGATCCCTAGGGAAACGAAAACTGATAAGGGCCCAGTGTATAAGTCCAAGGAGTTCCTGGAATTCATCCAGCAGTAGGGAGTGGAACATAAAACTGGCACCTCCTACTCCCCCACAGGCCAAGGTGTAGTTGAGCGTGCCAATCAGACGCTCAAGCAGGTCTTGGCTAAACAGAGCAGTTCAACAGTGTGGATGTCCCCACAGCAGAAGCTCTGCAAAGCCATGTTTACTATCAATTTTCTGAATTGTTCATTTGAAAACATGAGTCCCCCTGTGGTGCATCACTTTAACAGTGGGAAACAGTTCAAGTTATCCCAACATCCTCCAGTCTTAATTAGGGACCCAGAAACCTGGGAAACCAAAGGTCCCTATGAGCTCGTTACCTGGGGGCGTGGCTATGCGTGCGTATCCACTCCCTCAGGCCCTCGGTGGATTCCCCAAAAGTGGGTGAAACCGTATGTCCCCAAACATCCTGCTCCAAATGAGGAGCAAGTGGCTGTGCCTTCGAAAAGAAGATGCCGCCGAAAAAAAGGAAAGGAAATCCTCATAGAGGACAACATTCTCGCAGATAGAGACCGTTAACATGTTTTATAACGTTTGTCTTTGCTTTTAGAGAAAACCTTCCCTCCACTCAGTCCCATGATGAACCCCATCCAAGTTGTCTTCCTGTTAACACTGAACAGTCTGGCAGCTGCATGAATCGTCCCTCAGCCACGTCAGAACATCTGGGTGACCCTGGCACAGACACTCCAACAGGAAAACATATGTCTGTCCACAGCAGCAACAAAAAACCCTATGTCTACCTGCCTGGTAGGAATCCCATTGAAGGCTGGAGAATATTCAGCCAGCTTTGGAACACAGATGCCCAATGAAATTCCCAAGTCACACACCATTTCATTATACAAAAATCGTAGGCAGCAAGCTGTAATGAGTAAGAACCCCATAGAGGAGTTGCTGCCAAGTTTGCCCAAAGCAGCTCAGGAACCCCAAGAATTAGAGCTATTGGGTTCCTACCCAGCACAATATTGCATTCATTTTATGATCCTCCCAAAACCTTCTAGCATAAAAGAGTTCTACAACATAATGCAATATCGTGAGGAATTCACTGCCAAGAGGTGGTGTAATATTCTAAACCATATTGCAGCTGACACCCCAACTCATTCAATCCCCAAAAGCCTCCCTAATGGATTGTTCTTAATTTGTGGAGATCGGGCATGGGCCATGCACCTTTGGTCGGTTGTCCCTGTTGGCACCCAACGAAACCTTAATTAATGATTGGACGCACAAAAACAAATCGGATAATAAAATCCAAAAGAGAAGTGCTGACAATTTGGACCCAAACTGCGATTCTGAAATTTTCCATTGGGCCAAGTCAAAAAGAATTGCTGTGTCCCTGTTTCTTCCGTGGGTTGCAGCAGCCAAAGCTCTGGGTTAATTGGGCCACCTAGAGTGTTGGGTAGTCAAACAGGCAAACTTAACATCCACCGCCATCAGCTCCCTCCTGGAAGACGAGGAAATTACCAGGCAGGCCACACTCCAATATCATGCTGCTATAGATTTTCTCCTACTGCTGCATGGACATGAGTGCCAGGAATTTGAAGGACTTTGCTGCATGAACCTGACCTCAAGAGATCCTAACATCCATGCTACCCTCCAAAGCATGAACAGCTTGATCAGACAAGTGAAGCAAGAATCTGAAGATTGCTTCAATGAACTGTTCAAAGGCTGGGGAATCACAGGGTGGTGGACTTCTATAGTATGTAGGGAACATTGTTTTACAATAAACACCCCAGCACTGAATATTTGTCCCTTTCTATCCCTTATTAAACTTTTAAAAAATCTAAAGTGTGAACTTTGTTTTTTACAATAGGGCCAACATATTATATTATTGACTCCTGGATGCCATTCCTGTTCTCTATCCCTTCACAGCATACATAACATTATACTTTTTGTCATTCCGTTTATGACAATAAAGTAATTGCAGTCATCATTGGTGAGACAAGAGGAACCACAAAGGGAAGAAAAAAAACCCAAAGACATTTATACCAGCCTGGAAAGTTTTAAAAATTTTAAAAGTGTAATGCATGGATTAATGGGCATGTCCAGTGTGTCTTTCATTGACAAATACAGGAATAAGAAGGAACTCTTGTTACCCTATCAATTTACCATATGCATCACAGTGGGAAAGGGATTGAAGTTCACTAAGGAAGCAAGGAAATCCGCTTTGGTGTACATGAGCTCACTCTGGAGGCTGGTGAATGAAATTTTAAACTAAAAATATTAGCCAAATTCAATTTTTCAGTATACAGAAGCAACCATTTTAAAAGCAATGGCATTTTCTTGTGCATGCAGCAGACCCAGATATTGGTGCTGTTCCCCTTTGGCGTCCTCCTCTGTCACCCTATTGGGGGTTGTATTGTTCCCCTTTTCTTTCTGTGGAATTCCTCCCATTGTTATGCTAAGTAATTGTGGCTACACCTTGAAACGACAGATAATGTTCTCTCGTGGGGGGGGGGTGGAGGGCGAGGTGGGGGGGGAACCGGAAAAGGAAAGGTGGGATGGGGGGTCTGGAGCGAGGCTCTCGCTCTCGCTTGGCTCGTGGAGTGGGAAGACCGCCTGGGCTCCGCTCTGGCATCTCCCCCTGCCATCCCAGCACTGAGATCTACGCTCCCTGCCGTTGGACATCGCTCTGCTGCTCTCCCATCTCACCCTACTATCTCCGGACACTCTGCTGAGCACCACGACCGACACTGTGAGGGGGAGTCACTTTCCCATCCCCTCTCACCCCCTGGGCCACTGCCGCCATCACTCCAGCCCTCTTCAACTGCGTGGGACCTGCCCTGCCCCCACAGCACTGGTAACTGAGCGCAGGGACACAGCCTGCGGCCAAAAGGGACTGGAGCGGAGCTAGACTGTTCTGTTCTGTTGCCAATTTTTATAGCTGTTGTTGTTTTCTGCCTTGTTAGATACCAGTAAAGAACTGTTATTCTTATCCCCACATCTCCTGCCTGAAGGCGTCTGATTTGGACCTAAAATAATTAAAAGGGAGGGGCGTTGCACTCTGCATTGCAGAAAAGGGGCTCCTGCCTTTCCTTAGACCATACCTGTCTTTCAAACCAAGACACACCCCCAGGCCAGAGGGCTGTGCTCTGGGCTTCACACAGTTCACCCCCCCTCTGAAACTGCCTTGGCTGCAGCATCATCAACTGCAGAATTTAATGAGCATCATCTGCTCTTAACTATTTGGAGGTGAAGTGAGGAGTCCCCTTCCCCTCCAACACCTTCCTCTGACTCCAGTTTCATAATAAACCTTCCTGAATTACTCTTTTTGATGCCAGCAAATAATATTCTTCCCCTTTTCATTTTTTTCATACCATTAATCCAGATTTGAAGCAGATTTTCGGCCTGGATGAGTATAGTTTCATTAACATTTAAGAAGGCTGCCCCAAAATCTAACCCCTTTCTAACTAATTTAGATCCAGATTCTGCAAAATACCATGCCTATTTGAAGACTCCCTGACCTGCTCACATGAATATTTGCATGACTGGGCTTTAAAATGATCCCTGCACTCCTGCCAGCACCAAAGGCAGGGATTCAGGACAGGCACCCCAGGGATGCCCTGCCTGCATGATGTGTTAAGTTTTATGTGTTTTATGGTTGGTATTGCATTTAGTTGGGTGCAATTCTTTTAGAATTGGATTAGCTTTCAGCAGCCATGATTTAAGAGTCTTAGCTTCTCCTTCCAACGTGATAACTGACTTACTGAGTGACCTTGAAGCAACTTATCTGCCTGCACTTATATGAAAAAGGAGCTACTCCTCCGTGGGAGTGGATGTGGGATGGGGACCCTTGGGGGCTTCTGCCCGGCGAAACCTGGTTCTAGGAAGTTTGTCTGGACGTCCCAGCTGTGCCACAGAGTGCAGCAGGGCTGGTGGAGCTGCATAGCCTCTTGGTGGTTCAGTTTCCCCATCCTCTGCAGGTCCAGAATTGGAATGTGGGATCTGTGGAGCTCCCAGGGTGCAAGGGATTATTACCACTAGTAGTACCCATAACGAGAATATCAGAGTGCTATGTGCTTATCATTTCTGCTTTGCATTTGATGAGAATTGAAGTGTACCAACCCTCTATGAAATATTTTCCCATCCTTTGGCGACAGGTGCTGTAATAGTGGAAAGTATTATTATTGTTTTTTGTGCCTTGTCCTCCTTCGATGCCCAGAACTATATACATATAAATAAAATTTTTAATTTTTATTACTGATTTGGTTTAATATTTCAATACTTACAGTGGGTTCCGGCACATCCCGGCCCCGGAGGCTCCCTCTGCTGTGCCCCACTGGGTGTAGGGGAGAGACCAGCCGCTCCGCACTCTCGCCGTGTTCCTGGAGGGGCCCCTCCATCCTGGGGCAGGGGTAGAGGTTGGGGAGGGGGAACGGGGACTAGGGAACTCACAACCTTTTATCAACCCCAATCGCCGATTGCGCAAGGCGATTTGAGGTAAATATAATATATAGATTTTTTTTCCCCTGGAGCGACATGGTGTCTGGACGCCCACGTGACGGGGACGGGGTCGAGCCGGAGCCGCTCCGCTGCGCACTGCGAACCGCCGCCGGAGCCGGGAGGGGAGCAGAGCGGGGGACTGAGCGGAGGAGAGGGGGCACCGCTCCCTCCGTGCCCCGCTCTGCCGCCGGGTCTACTCTCTCCGGCAGGAAGGAAAATACGGAGGGGCTCGTGCGGGGAGTGCGGCTTGTTGCAGCGAGTGGAGGGAAGGAAAAAAAAAAAAAAGCCCCAAGCCAAGAAAGGAGGAGGAGGAGGAAGAGGAGGAGGAAGAAGGAGAGGAGGGGAAGGAAGGGAGGCAGGAAGGAAGAGAGAGGAGGAAAAAAACCCAAAACACAGAAACAGAGACGCCGGCAGCAAGGAGAGAGTCGCCAGGCGGTGGGCAAGCCCCGCACCATGTAAGCACCGCCGGGAGCGGCGGGCGGCTCGCTTGGCTCGGCGCGGCTCCCCTCGCCGCGGCACGCTGCTGGGGAAGGCAAGGAGGAGGGGACACAGCCCCACTTTCCTTTCCTCCCCCCCCTCTCTTTCCGTAGCAGTCAGATCAAGATTCCATGTGTGTGTCCATATGGATTAAAATCATTGGAAAAAAGGAGGAAAAAAACCCCACCTCGAACACCCCCTCAAGACGACCTGGGCTTTTAAAAGGGATACAACACTGGATGCGCTTGTTCGTCTCTTTTGTGACAGTTAAACCGACGTCCAAACCTTGGGGTTGGTGTTTCGGGTTTTTCTAATATTTATAATTTTTTTTTTTTTTTTACTACACACCCTTTTGTATCGCTTTTTATTATCCTTTGATTCTGCCCTGCCGTATCCCTGCCTGCTTATTCCCCCGCACTCCCTCCCCGGCGTGGCGGGTTGATGGGCTCCGCGGCCCCTGGGCAGCCGACGTTCTCCCGCGGCTCCGGCCGCACTCCTCCGTCGCACAGGGCGGAGCGGCGCCGACAGCCTCCGCCCGTCTCCCCCCGTGCCGGGCGCCGCAGGCTCTAGACAGCCTTTTTATTTTTCTTTTAAGGGCAAAGCCGAGGCGAACACTCCCCCCCGTTTTTTCCTAATTTGATTTTTTTACCTCGCGTACGCTCGCCGCGGGCCGAGGCGCTGCGGCGCAGACCCCCCGCAGGAGGCGGTGGGACCCGCGGACCCAGCGTGGAGACTGGCGCATGTCACAGCCCGCCTTGGCCCTGCCGCCGCCCGCTGCTGGCCGCCGTCGCCGCGTCTCGGCTCCCGGCCCCTTCATGCGCTGGGGACGACATGCTCGTTTTGTAGCCGGACCCCCCTCTCGTCCCTTATGTTCAGGACCAAACGTTCGGTGCTCGTCCGGCGGCTCTGGCGGAGCCGTGCACCCGGCGGAAAGGAGGAGGAGGAAGCGGCGGGCGAGTCCGGCGTGGCCGTGGCAGAAGCCTGGGCGCCTGCCTGCGGCGGGGGGGGCGGGTGCTGCCCGGGTAAGGCTGGCCGCGGCGGGCGGGCGGCGGCGGGAGCAGAGACGGAGGTGGAACTGAAGGCACTGACCCACGCCGTGCTGAAGCGGCTGAAGGAGCGGCAGCTGGAGGGGCTGCTGCACGCCGTGGAGTCCCGCGGCGGGGCGCGGACCCCCTGCCTGCTGCTGTCCGCCAAGGCCGACTCCCGGCTGGGCCAGCACTGGTTCCCGCTGCCGATACTGCTCTGCAAGGTGTTCCGCTGGCCCGACCTCCGCAACTGCTCCGAAGTGAAGCGGTTATGTTGCTGTGAATCCTACAGCAAGGCTCACCCCGAACTTGTCTGCTGCAACCCGCACCACCTCAGCCGGCTCTGCGAGCTAGGTAAGGCGGCGGAGGGAGCAGGGGGAGATAGAGGGGATGAAAGGATGAAGCCCCATTCTCCTTACAGACCACCAATTTTTTTTCTCCTCTGGAAAAAAAAACAAAAAACAAAAAACCCCCAAACCAACAAACTAACACACGAAGCCTCCTTTCTGTCCCCTTGGTTGATGGTTTGTTTTTTTTTTCTGTTTAGAAGAGGAGGTGAGTTCCCGCCCCGGGAGCACCGGCGCGGTGGGTGGAGCAGTCTCCCCTCCGTCTCCGGGCGGTGCCGGGGGATTAAGGGCCGAGCGGCCCAAGCACTGCTGCGGCTTCAGCGAGCCAAAGAGGCCCCGATTAGACAGCCCGAGCAGTAGATAACAGGGAGGCTGGCGCCAGACGGCAGCTTTTGTTTATCTGACAGTTAAATATCAAGGCAATCACCGCCTCTGCCCTGCCTCCAACCCCCAGAGCTAAGACAAACAGTTTTGCTAAAAGAATGCCACTGTTATCACAAATTCCTATCATTTTTTTTTCCTTTCTCATGGCTCTGCCTTTATTTGATCTGTACTTTTCTAATTCCAGAGTCTCCCCCTCCACCCTACTCCAGATATCCAATGGAATTTCTCAAGCCAAGTGGTAAGTGGACTTTTTGCAATGTAGACTACAGATAAAAGGGAAAATAGCCTCTTTTTTAGCAAAGTGAAACATCTCCTGCCTTTGTCATGCATTTTGCTTTTGGGCTGCTCACCTCTGTGCTTCCTGCTACTCCTTGAAGAATTAACATCTAATTATCATATAATTTATCTAAGACACCCTCTGCACAAAGTAGGATTTTAAAACTTTGGCCAGAAACTCTAGGAGGGATTGCAGGGCATCACTGATCTGCATTGTGGGGTCCAGTTGGAAATGGCAGTGCTCCCGCATTCCTGGGTGAATTTTGTAGGGATTTATGCTGGAAACCAACACAGTATCTCCTTAATTCCTGGGAATCCCAATGAACCTTGATAAATGGACTTGTTAGAAATCTTTATGTCTTTTTAAAGGAACCTAATCCCAACTTGTCAGGTTGAAAAAATTAGGAAAAGGGGTTGAAATGTTTTTTTCTTGTTCTTTTTTAATTTTTTTAGCACACCTTTGCATGCCTGTTGCTTGTCATTGAATGTCAGGGTGCCAGGGGAGAAGCCCATTTGAAGCTGGCACCAGCTCTTTTGTGATTGTCTGCATAAATGTTTGGTTGGCAGTGAGCTTGCCGGGTGTGAGATAAATCAGTCTGGAAGAAGGAGGAGATGTGGGGAGAATCAGAAAGGGGGGTAGCTCAGGAAGGAGCAGCTCCTGGCTCCTCAAGGATTAGTGGATCTGGAGTGTTGGCTGGAGCATGGTAGTCTCAGTGGTCATATCCCATGGTCATGCCAGTCAGGAAGCGCATGGTGATACACGGAGGCAAAGAAGACCAATATTAGGTAATTGTTTGGGGTTTTTTTTGCCAGAAGAGCAGTTTCTGTTAAATTGTTGCTCATCAGTTTCTTGGGACTAAAAGAAACCCCAGCCTTGAGGTTGCTTTGGTACTGTATGGGGTCCCATCTTGCCTACTGTTCCTTTGGAAGCTGGACTGTTGTTTTTCCCTCCTCTGAAAACTTTTTAAGAAACACTTATATGTCTTTTTATGACTTGTAGAAATAAGCAAAGATGTTTAACAAATTTTGAGTCACAAAGCACGAACTATTTTGCCTCAGCCTGAAAAATCCAGGAGATAAAGGGTCATAAATAAAAAAAAGGATACCTGGAGTAGGTTCAACATCCTGAGCAAGTGCTGGTATGCAGAAGGGTTGCTCTGTAATAGACTTTGAGGGTCTGCCAAGTTGCAAAATTGTGTGGGTTTGTGTGAGATTAGCATCATTTTGCCTGCATCCCTCCAGTGCTTCCCCAAAAGTTTCTACTTCTTCTGCCTTTATTGCTTTTCTTTCCACTCACCAATGATCCTGGCATGGGATGTAAAGGGCTTCGGAGCTGCAGGAGAGAAGGTTTAAAGCTTGATTTTGGTTTCCTGAAAAGATGCTAGGATAAATCTGTTAGCAGGGTTTAAACATCCAATCTGCCTCTGCCAGGACCTTATTTTCAGTTAGCCCAGTGATATATTTATTTATCAGCAAGTGTTGACATAAGGTAGCAAAACGTGTGTAAAGAGAAGAGCTGCAGAACACGAATGTGCCATTTTGAAAGGAAAAGTTATTCCTATTGGCCAATAGGAAGTGATTAACGCTTCCCATCGGAAACACAGGAACAAGTGAATTACTCACCAAAAAGAATCATCCTTTTTTTTCCTTTTTGAAAGAAAAAATCTGTTTTACAGCTGAACTCTTTACTGGACTGCAACAGGCTAAAGTGGAGCCTGGAAGTCTGTTGTTGCAGATGGGTTTTGCAAGCTCAGAGTTTCTTGGCATTTCTTCTGGGGTGGGGTCAAGAGTTTCTTGTCTCAGCATCAGTGTCATCTCCTGTGTCAGTTTCCCACCTGATGTTGAGGATTGTTTAGATGGGAGAGGGACAGTAGATGATGATGGGAAGGTGTGAAACCTTTTACCTGGTTGATGTACATCAGCCATCTTCTCCCCTGGGACCTTGGGGGGAAGATGGTCCCTCCATTTAGACTTGGGCATCTGCTGATAGAGCTGGGAACATGCATTCAGCAGGAAACTTTTGCTTTTCCATCAAGTGTGATAGTGGCAACAAAAAGTAATTTAAGTATTTAGTGCCTGTCTTGTGTTTCATATGGACAGACAGACAGGAATACCAGGACCAATATGGGCTCTCAAAGTGGTCACCAGTGCCCATAACCATAGAATCACAGAATGGTTTGGATTGGAAGGGACCTTTAAAGCTCATCCAGTCCAACTCCCCTGCCATGATCTGGGACATCTTCAACCTGACCAGGTTTCTCACACCCCCATCCAACCTAACCTTTAATGTTTCCAGGCATGGGGCATCTACCACCTCTCTGGGCAACCTGTGCCAGTGTTTCACCACCTTCATTGTAAAAAAATTCTCTGTTCTATCTAGTCTGACTATCCACTCTTTTAGATTAGAACCATTATGATGGGGATTAAACTGTTTTTTTGGCAGTGATGGGGGCTGATACAGGCCTTGTCACTGGCTGGAGGAAAGCGGGGTGGACAGGAAGCTGGGGATCTGCTGCAGGCAGTGAAATGCTGCATCAATTTGTGCATTGTCAGGATAGATTTGGCAGAGCGGAAAGATCTGCCCTTAATGGCCAGGTTACCTGTGGGAAGGTTGGAGGTCCAGGCTAGCTTGCTCATTCATAGAATCCTTCAATGGTTTTGGTTGGAAGGGACCTTAAAGATCATCTAGTTTCAAGTCTCCTTCCATGGGCAGAGACACCTTTCACTAGACCAGGTTGCTCAAAGCCCCATCCATCCTGGCCTTGAACACTTTCAGGAATGGGGAGGACATTTATCAAGGAGAGGACTTCCCCTCTTCCTTACATGTGACATTTGCAGGCATGGATGACAGTGGCTTGCACCGGGCTAGGCTCACCCTGCAAGCCTGGAGGCATGTGGGCGCTCAGCATCCCTGATGTCCCTGCAAGAGCTGCTGCTTGCAGTTGTGTTGGAAGCAAGATGGACAGCAGTGCCTCCAAATAATTCAGGCAGGTATTTTGACCCATCATTAAGTGGGACAAGGGGCTGCAAGTTGCTGTGTCCATCATGCTCCTGGGTGACTGGTCATGGTGGTGCTGGAGTATGAGAGTTCAGGAAACTAACTGAGATGTCATTGCAGAGCTGAATGCCTTCCTGTGACCTTGAATTTCAGGGGAGCTGAAGGTTCGACAGCTTCCAGGAGCTACTGGGCACGTTGCAAAGTTATGCTGGTGGCCACCAGGATTAATTATGTCTCTGCAATGGTTTTATATTATGAGAAATATTGCATCTTCTAAAGAGACTTCAGAGGATAATTCATTGATGAGGAGAACTGACTGTGGATGATGGGATACAAGAAGGGAGCTGATAAGTCATGAAAGCACTTCACCCCATTGCAAGGGTTATGCATTTTAAGTTGTGATAGGGTTCTCTCCTGCCATCCTGTTTGATGTGCTAACAGGGGACCTGGTTGCATATGATCCCTAGAACAAGACAACATGGAAAGGGAGAATGATGTCCTCTATCCCACAGGGACTCTTCAGGGAGCTGTAGCTGGGGGCAGAAGGAGCCCAGTGCAGAGCAGGGTGGTCCAGCCTGCATTCAGAAAGCATCTGTAGCTCAAGAAGTCGTAGCCATCCTAGGAGAGGGGCAGGGGGAATCTTCCACCTGGAATAGAAAGGGTTAAAAAAAAAAGGAGACAAAAAAACACCCCAAAAAACAAAGCAACAAAAAAAGTCAACCACCCATATTTCTCATGACAAGGCATCATATACAGTATTTTGCAAGTAAGTCCATTTCCTGTCTTCCCTATTGTTTTTCCTTTGATTAAGTATAAACTGTTAAACTGTATATTCCTGTTAGGGCTTTACTCTGATAAAATGAGGTTATACAGACATGAATTTCTTATTCACTTGGATTTCAGGGATGAAATCTTGAAAAATTACTTTATCAGTTGGGAGAAAATTATCTTGACTCCTGGTGGTGACCCTTGCTTTGAGATACAGCTGTGAGCAAAGTGATGTCATTAGGGAGCCCAAATTTGACAAAACCCAAAGTCTCTGGGAGCTTGCTGAGGAGCAGAAGGTTGTGTGAACGTCACAGGCCTTCTCAGGTTTGTCCTTGAGCTTGTCCCACACATGATAGTGACCAAAAAGGTGAAGTTTTCCTGCAGGACAAGGAGATTGGTGTTAGCTTCTGGCTGTTCCTGAAGAAACAGGCTTGGGATGGAAAGTTCCAAATCTTGACCTCCAATATATTCATGCATCAGGAGAAACTTTTAATAGGGCTACCAATCTTACCCTGCCCTTTGGTGGTGCATGGAGGAGTAGATCCAGTTGCCCATCTGTCTTAGGAGGTGACAGCAGGGTATAAGATCTATCAGCAGCTGGTGGTGACAAAAACTGAGTGGAGAAATGCAAATGTAGATTGTTTGTTGCAAAAGGGCAACGATGAGGCATTTCCTTTTTGGTTCTCATTTTGGTGAGTTACAGGTCTTGACTAAATTGGAAGTCTAAAATATTTCTACATTTAAGCATCTAATGCATTTAAACATTTTTGGGAGCTTGCTTACATAAGAATGGTGACAACCTTGATCTTGTCACCCAGTGACTTGGGCGGAGAGGTGGCAGCCAGTCTAATTTTTGCCAGTCTATAATCAGCGTTGGATAGTGACAAAACACAGTGTGCAGACGACTGAGGCAACAAGTTAGGGTGGATGCTTCTTGATGAACTACAGTCTCTGTGCTGGACAATTAGTAATTGTTTCTTGCTAAGCCCTTTGGAATGTCTGTTCTGCTCATGGCATTGCTGGGAACCTGCGAAGAACTGCTTATATACTGTTTGTTTTTTTTCTTTACCTCTGCTCCATCAGATTGTCCAGTTTCTGTGCCTTCCTCCACTGAAACAGGGAGAACTAATTGTCTAGCCCCTGGGGGGCTTTCAGGTAAGACATCTCTTTTTTTTCCTTGATCTTGGATATGGGTTGAGTTGACCAAAGGTCCCAACAGAAGGCAAAGTGATGCTGAGGAGTTTTGGGGATGAGTGTTGTTGAGAAAGGCATGCTTGAAGGGGAAATTAGGTTTCATTTCAGTAGCAGTTGCATACCTCTCGTGCAGAGGATGTGTTGAAATTCCAGGCAAGGTTCTCCATCCCCGAAAGCTCATATTTCCTTTGAATTCCAGCCTTACACCCTATTCATTTTTGGACCGAGGCAGGAAGAGGCCTGTTGGGGAAGGCTAAGTGATGTTGACTGCTGATTTGTTCAGATACATGGATTATGGGAGCAGGTGCAGTCGTGCCTTGCAGAAGGATTTGGTGTCAAGGTCTCTGACTTGGTGATGGTGTCACCTCTCGTCTCTGGGATGAGAGCTGTGCTTGGGCTTTGCTCCTGGTAGGGTAACCAGTATCCTGCATCTAATGTGTGAGGTTCATGGTGCCTGGCGAGGAAAGGTGACCCCAATTTTTGCAGAGAACATTGCAGAAGGAGTTGGGCTCAATGATCCTTATGGATTCCTTCCAACTTGAGATACTCTATGGTTTCGATAATTTTCTTGTTTGCCATTTCCTGTAGCCTCCAGGTGCTGTTATGGGATGGAGGTTTGGAGGGTGGTTTCCCCACCCCTCTTGGGCTTTGGGTTGGAGCAGACCTTTAATGGTGATCTAGTCCAACTCCCACCCCTTTTCCAAGGTGTGATTTCAGCACCTCATCTTCCATCCTGGATGGACCAAGTCGTGGATGGGCTCTGTCTCTACCAGGATTAGAGTGTCTGAAACTATGTACTTGCATGTACTCACTGATGTTTGAAGGTCCTTCTCTTTGTGCTGATGTCTCATTGATTTATGCTTTATTCATCACCCTGAAACAAATTTCAGAAATAGGTCGTTGGTGACTGCATGCATGCATCTGCCCCTTCCTCTCTTCAGGAACTGCATTTGGTGTGGATGTCTTTAAGTGAGTCTTGTTTGTTTTTATTTGGGTCTAATATATACCTTGTCTGTTATTTGAGAGGACAGCATATTGTTTGCTCAAAGGCCCTAATAAGAATTAATCAAAGGAAGGGGGAGAGGGAACAAAGAAACTTGTCACTTTTTTTTTTTAATACAGAACACTTTTTGGTTTTGAGGTTTTTTTGTTGTTCTCATTGGAGCCTATAGCTTTAGGGAATTAAAAAAAAAAAGACTGGAAAAAGCAAAGAGACAAGAAGCAAAACAATACAATAGGGATGTTGTTAGATTTTTTCCTTTTTCCTTCTGAAATATACTCATTGCAAAGGAAAGACTTCAGTTCCACAGGATACCACATGAAATAAGCAAAAGAAGTACATTATTGACGATGAGAGAGACAGAGACATTGAATGGTGATCAGAATCCAATTTTTACTGAGCACTACATGTTCTTATATACCATTTACAGGAAGGTATGTAATATTTTACTACAATCATCTAGTTAACCATCACATAGACAAACTTTACATTTCGACTTAGTAAAATCTTAAAATCTTATTTCCGGTAACCCAGACTTGATTCAATCTTGCAGTCAGAGCTCTGTTTGCTCTTGCCAGGGCATCCTTGTTATCAGGCTGCATATGCTGATTAAATCTGCAGTTCTATCAGTCTCATTTGCATTACCCATATCCACATCTCCTCCATTTCTTTCAACTAAAAATACACTCTTAAGCGATTTGTCTATTAAATTTCGAACACACTGGAAAATACAAGGAATAACTACTACAATGCATAATATGATGCCTAATACATACAAACCTATTTTAACTAAATTCCTGGCCCAGCCAGTGAGTCCCCAATCCCCTAAGAGCCTGTTCAGCCAGTCGTACCAATTATCTACCTGCAGTTTATTCACACCTTCTTTCAGGACTTGAATGCTGGCATAGATGGACTGGGAGTGGTAAGAAAGGTTAAGGCAACACATCCCATCAAATTCGTCACACCCATGTCCCTGTGCTAAAAGCAAAAAATCTATTGCTTCTCTATTTTGCAGAGTAGCATGTCTAACAGAAGCAACATCAGTTAAAAGTCCTGTTAGTGCTAAGGATGTAGCATTAGTTTGTTTAGCTATCCAACAGCCTAATTGGTTAAGTAAACCTAAGGCATTTCCCGCTGCTAGAGGAGGGTTGAAAAATGATGCTGCCCATCGCTGTCCCTTAGACCAAAAATCAAGCTGATCATCACAATCTTTGTCAAAAGCATGTAAGGTTCTCTTAATTGTAGAGGGATATTTATGTTGAAAAATCATGGATGTGTTTGGAGTTAAAAGGGATAATCGTCCAAGGCTACATGGTCCTCTTTTAATATGCAATGGGATTGCAGGCCAGGCCCTGTCCCCGCAGACTATAAAGACTCCAGAAGGTAAAAGTAAAGGAGCATTGGTGGAGCGAGAAATTATCCTAGATGCATAATTACACCGAGCACTTGCGTTTTTATACATAGGGTAGTGAGGGGAAGCATCCCATGCCTTAGACTGGTTTTTCCCAGAGTAATTAAACTTTACACAAAAATCCATTTTCACTGAGCCCAGAAGTTCTAACTCCTGAGGCTCAAGGGATGCCAGGGAAAGATAAGGGGTCCACTGGTCCCAGGTGTCATCATGATTGCTGTTTTGAAACACTGTATTTGCCTGAGGCAGGCAAGGCCAATTGTCTAGGGGCAGAGCAATGAGGCAGGTTGAAAAGGGATTATCTGGGGATGCAGTGGCCAAACACAATGTATCTTGTCCTGTAACATTTGCTAAGGTTACCCATACATTTGTTTTTGGTTGATTAACAGGCCAGGTTTGAGAAATAGAAACAATTCCCAGTAAATACCATAAATATTTGGGAAGTCATTGTTTTTCCTTATTCTCAGTGGCAGTAAGACACTGCTCTGGAGTAATTTCCAATTGTTCAGGTAAACTAAACTTATATCCACTGTCCTGGTTTAGGGCAAATTCGGGAGAAACCTTCCAAAGGGGCCCCTCCAGTAACTAAACCCAAACTCCCCTCCCCCCAACCAGTTCGGGAAGAAATTTCCTTAGAGAGAAGTGGAAAAAACCTGTTTATTCAACAGGCAAAGCACTGCCCAGCACAAAAAATGAACGATACCAATCAACAAAACCTCTCACTGCTCTGAAGAGATGACAAATTCAGAAAGTCTCTCTCCTGTGGGTGGTAGCTCGGCTCAGTCTAGTATCAGTCCCTCCGGCGCTGGAAAATGCCACTGCCCAGGCCAGGCCCCAGTGGGCCACAGGTGCAAGATGCTGGTACTCCCCCGGGTCCCCAGTCCAGAGCAGGTTCAAATAATGCCAGGGGAAAAAACAAAAAAACAAAAAAACAAAAAACCAAAAAAACAAAAAAAACCCAAAAAAACAAAAAAAACAAAAAAACAAAAAAACTTTCCTGGGACCTTCTCTGCTTCAGTTAGTCAAAAACTAACTAAAAGCAAAGGAGAGCTCTCTCCGCTGTCCACCATGGTGACACAGTCCAGGAGACAAGACGATGAAACTCCTATCTCTATGTTTTGAAAACAACCGCCTCAGACATTCTACCGCTTCTCCTCCCCCCTCCTTCACTCTCAAATCCAACCTTAAAGGTACAAAACTTATTTCTGGGCTAAACAGACAAATGGGGATACAATTCAACATGGCAAAGTCACCCCAGGACATTCCACCCCTTATCCCCCTATTGTCAACTCATTACCAAAACAAATATATATATTCTAACTCTGCACACACATACCTTATACATACACATATATATGGTATACAACTATGTACAGATAATAGCAGTAACACTCAGCTAACAGTGATATTTGCATATGGCTCTCACCCAACAATCAGATCTCCCTGAGGTACACATCGTGTTGTTCCATCTTTCTACATTATCCACCATGTGCAACCTGGTCCCTGAGCAAAGACAACCTCACAAATGGGTTTGTCTGTACTTGAAGCAGAATCGATCCACACTGTCTTCCCTGACAAATTTCTGACATGCACTACTGGGACTTTGTCTCCATCTACTATATGCAGGGGCTCAGATTGGGCAGGGCCTGTTTGGTTGATGGAACCTCATGTGTCAACTAACCAGGTGGCCTTTGTTAGATGCTGCTCCCAGTTTTTGAAAGATGCCCCACCCAATGCTTTCAAGGTGTTTTTTAACAGTCCATTGTACCTCTCCACTTTCCCTGCAGCTGGTGCATGGTAGGGGATATGGTACACCCACTCAATGCCATGTTCCCTTGCCCAGGTGTTGATAAGACTATTCTTGAAATGAGTCCCATTGTCAGACTCAATTATCTCAGGGGTACCATGCCTCCAAAGGACTTGTTTTTTCAGGACCAGGATGGTGTTCCAAGCAGTGGCATGAGGCACAGGGTAGATCTCCAACCATCCAGTGGTGGCTTCTACCATTGGGAGCACGTCGGGCTTGCCTTGACATGTCTGGGGCAGTGTAATGTAATCAATCTGCCGGGCCTCCCCATACTTATATTTGGACCACTGCCCCCCATACCAGAGGGGCTTGACCCTCTTGGCCTGCTTGATGGCAGCACACGTCTCAAAGTCATGGATAACCTGAGAAATACTGTCCATGGTTAGATCCACCCTTCTGTCTTGTGCCCACTTATAGGTGGCATCTCTACCCTGATGACCTGAGGCATCATGAGCCCATCGTGCTAGGAACAACTCTCCCTTGTGCTGCCAATCTAAATCTATTTTTGACACCTCTATCTGTGCAGCCTGATCTACCTGCTTGTTTTTTTGGTGCTCCTCATTGGCTCTACTCTTGGGGACATGAGCATCTACATGGCGGACTTTCACAGGTAGTCTCCCTACCCTGGTAGGGATGTCTTTCCACTCTTCAGCAGCCCAGATTGGTTTCCCTCTACACTGCCAATTAGCCTTTTTGCACCTCTCCAGCCATCCCCACAGAGCATTGGCTACCATCCATGAATCAGTGTAGAGGTAGAGTTTTGGCAACTTCTCTCTTTCGGCAATGTCCAGGGTCAGTTGAACGGCTTTGAGTTCCGCAAGTTGGCTTGATCTACCTTCTCCTTCAGCGGCCTCTGCAACCTGTCTCGTGGGGCTCCATATGGCTGCTTTCCACTTATGGTTCATCCCCACAATGCGACAAGAACCATCAGTGAAAAGAGCATTGTGTCTTTCATCTGCTGGTAGTTGGTTATACTGTAGAGCTTCTTCAGCACGTGTCACTTGCTCTTGTTCTTCTTCATCTGTGAGACCAAAATTTTAACCTTCAGACCAGTTGGTAATTATCTCCAAAATCCCAGGGCGATTCAGTTTACCAATATGGGCACGCTGCATTATAAGAGCAATCCACTTGCTCCATGTGGCATTGGTGGCATGATGACTGGAGGAAACCTTTGTGTTGAACATCCAGCTCAGCACTGGTAGTAGGGGTGCAAGGAGCAGTTGTGCTTCCATACCAATCACCTCTGAAGTGGCTTGAACTCCTTCATAAGCTACTAAAATTTCTTTCTCTGTTAGGGTATTGTTGGCTTCAGACCCTCTGTAGCTCAAAGTCCAAAATCCTAGTGGTTGGCCTAGAGTCTCCCCAGGCACCTTCTGCCAAAGGCTCCAGGATAGACCATGGTTCCTGGCTGCAGAGTAGAGCATGTTCTTCACCTCTGGTCCCAACCTGACTGGGCCAAGGGTTACTGCATGAGCAATCTCTTGCTTGATCTGGGCAAAGGCTTGCTACTGCTCAGGGCCCCAGTGGAAATCGTTCTTCCTGCAGGTAATCAGGTAGAAAGGGCTCACAATCTGACTGTACTCAGGAATGTGCATTCTCCAAAAGCCTACGGCACCTAAGAAAGCTTGTGTTTCCTTCTTACTGGTCGGTGGAGACATTGCTGTAATCTTGTTGATGACATCGGTAGGAATCTGATGCTGTCCATCTTGCCACTTTATTCCCAGGAACTGGATATCACGAGCTGGTCCCTTCACTTTGCTTTTCTTGATGGCAAAACCAGCTTCCAGGAGAATCTGGATGATTTTCTCTCCTTTCTCAAACACTTTTGCTGCTGTGTTCCCCCACACAATGATATAATCGATGTACTGCAGATGTTCTGGAGCCTCACCCTTTTCTAGTGCAGCCTGGATCAGTCCATGGCAGATGGTGAGACTGTGTTTCTACCCCTGGGGCAGACGATTCCAGGTGTACTGCACACCCCTCCAGGTGAAAGCAAACTGAGGCCTGCATTCTGTTGCCAGAGGAATGGAGAAAAATGCATTGGCAATGTTGATAGTGGCGTACCATTTTTCTGCTTTGGACTCCAGCTCGTATTGGAGTTCCAGCATGTCTGGCACAGCAGCGCTCAGCAGTGGAGTCACTTCATTCAGTGCACGATAGTCCACAGTCAATCTCCATTCTCCTTCAGATTTACGCACAGGCCAGATGGGGCTGTTGAAGGGTGAGTGGGTTTTGCCGACCACTCGTTGGCTCTCCAGCTCATGAATCATCTTATGAATGGGAATCACAGCATCTCGAGTTGTTTTGTACTGTTGGCGGTGCACTGTCAGTGTGGCAATTGGTACGTGTTGCTCTTCCCCCTTTAGAAGTCCTACTGTAGATGGGTTCTCTGGCAGTTCAGGCAAAGTGTTCAATTGCTTGACACCCTCTGTCTTTACAGCAGCTATTCCAAAAGCCCACCTGAGTCCCTTTGCGTCTTTGAAATACCCACTTCAGAGGAAGTCTATGCCCAAAATGTGTGGGGCCTCTAGGCCAGTCACAATAGGGTGTTTCTTCCATCCATTTCCAGTTAGGCTCACCTCAGCTTCCACCAAAGTAAAATCCTGAGATCCCCCTGTCACGCCAGCGATAGAAACAGATTCTGCCCCCACACACCTTGATGGAATTAATGTGCACTGTGAACCAGTGTCGACCAAGGCTTCATATCTTCTGATGTGCCAGGCCAACGAATCCACACAGTCCAAAACACAGTTTTCCCCAACCTCTACCTGGCTAGAGGCAGGGCCCCTCTAAGCCTGGTTATCCTTCTTTCCCTGGGCATATGTCTTGGAGGTTCCTTCAAGGGGATTGGACATGTCATCATCATCATACTTGGCAGTTCAGCTACGGGCAAGTGGAGCTGCTTCCCTTTTGGTGGAACTCCCTCTCTGAGTCTTGCCTTCCTTCAATTCACGCACCCGTTGTGCCAGAGCAGCAGTAGATTTTCCATCCCATCTCCTCATGTTTTCTCCACAATCACGCAGGAAGAACCACAGCTCAGCTCTTGGGGTGTACCTTGTCTCCTTATCTGGTGAATGTCTGCATTGGGTACCAGAACCTCTGATCTGTACAGCTGAGATTTGGAGAAGGTCCTCTTTAATCTCCTCCCTGAGTTTCTCGTGATTCTCCTGTACCTTATCTTCTAATTTCTGCAGCTATGTTTCCACTGCTGCAATTCTGGCATGTGTTGGGCCATGCACGACATCTGCATATGCTCGGAGCTTCTTCGTCATATCAAGCATGGTCTCATCCCTTTCCTTCCGCTTCATTATTGCTAAAGCAGAAGTGTATTCTTCTGGCCCAAGTCATACAAATTTTTGCCACATCATGGATGTACATGGTACCAAGTCTGGATTCTTAGTTGTTAGGTCATCTGAGAAGACAATCTCTGCCAGTGACATTTCTCTTAAGCGTTGAATTCCTTGTTCTATGGTCTTCCACTGGGTTTACTGCATATAGAGATCATCTGCACACAGATATCTTTGTGCCACACTTTCCAAGACCCATTCCCAGAGACTGTGAGGATTAGTCCCCCTCATCATTCCTTGGTCAATAACGGGATCATGTGACAGGGATCCCAAGTGCCTTGCTTCAGCACCATCCAGAATTGTAGCCTCGCCCGCAGTATCCTAAAGATGGACTAGCCAACTAATTATAGATTCCTCAGCTCGTTGGGTGTAATCCTTTTTTAGGCCACAAAGGTCTTTCAGGGATAAGGACTCAATAGCCCTTTCAGGGGAAAGGACTTCTGATCTTGTGTCAGTTGCTGTGATTTCTGATTTTGTATCAGGAACTTGCATTGAGGGTCCTTCCACTGGATCATCATCGTCCTCTGGCCGATCAGTCCAGAGCAGGTTCAAATAATTCCAGGGGGAAAAAAACCAAACAAAATTTACGGGGAACTTCTCTGCTTCATTTAGTCAAAAACTCACTAAAAGCAAAGGAGAGCTCTCTCCGCTGTCCACCATGGTGACACAGTCCAGGAGGATGAGACGATGAAATTCCTATCTCTGTGTTTTGAAAACAACCACCTCAGACATTCCACTGCTTCTCCTCCCCCCCTTCACTCTCAAATCCAACCTTAAAAGTACAAAACTTATTTCTGGGCTAAACAGACAAATGGGGATACAATTCAACATGGCAAAGTCACCCCAGGACACCCACACACTAGCTGTTGAATTTGTGCGTCATGTATACAACCCAACCCTGTAAACCCTGATACCCTTATGTAATCAAACGATTTTTCCCAAGGGCATAAGTCAGTTAGAAGTTAAACAGCTGCTGATGTGGTGGCCAGGTCCTGTTCCCAGGTGTCCTCCTCCGATGCTGGTATTACAGGTGGGTCCTCAGGTACTGTCAAGGGTGAATCCTCCAGTGCTGCATTCAGGGGTTCTCGAAAGGACTTCACATTCTTTGCTGGGATCCACTTGGAACCATTCTCTGTAAGGACACATGAAAACCCTCGACCCCAGGTGATCAAAGGATAAGGTCCCGATATTTTACCGGATGCTGGATCTTTTATTGAAACAGGGGGCCTTTCCTTATGTTGCAATTGTGAATTACAATTAAAATGTCGAACAACTGGTGGATTGGGGTCCATAAAAGAACAATTCAAAAAGTTAAAAACATAAAGAGCTTTCTGCAGTCTCTAAGCAGGGGTGCCATCTCCAGCTCCCCCTTTCTGTAGTATTAAAAGATACTTAAGAGAACCATGAGCTCGTTCAATGATAGATTGGCCTGTTGGGGAATGAGGGATACCTGTTTTGTGAGTAATTCCCCATAGAGCAAAAAAGGCAGTACCTGAATGGGAAGTATAAGCTGGGCCATTATTGGTCTTCACCTCAGAAGGTGTACTAAGAATTGCAAAAGCAGCAGGAAAGTGTCTACAGACATCTTTAGGTGTTTCTCCTGAATGGGCTGATGCAAAAAGAGCACCAGAAAAGGTGTCAATAGAGGAATGAATGTATTTCAAATGATCAAACTCAGAAAAATGGGTAACATCTGTTTGCCAGATTTGAAGGCTTTGAAGCCCTCGGGATTAACACCTCCTGCAATAGAGGGAAAAGAACACCTTTGGCAATCAGGACAAACAGCGATAGTCGCTGAAACTTGGGCTTCAGTAATGCCAAAGTTCCGAATCAAAGCAGCAGCATTCTGGTGAAAAAATGAGTGACTCAATTTAGCTTGCTCCATCTTATTAGGTAGGACAGAATTTAGTACAGGCATTGCTAAGATATCAGCCTGCCTATTCCTTTTAGCCAAAAATCTGGGATGGTCTGTGTGTGATCGAATATGCATAACAAAGTAAGGAGATGTTCTATTTTCTAAAGAGAAAACAAGAAGCTGTAAGCAATAAAAGAGTTGTGAATTTTCAACTTCTTTCAAAACTGATGCTTCAACTCTCATCACAATTCCTGCAACATAAGATGAATCTGTTACCAAATTAAAGGGATCAGAAAAATTTTTGAAAAGCTCTTACAACAGAAGCTAGTTCAACAATTTGGGGAGACCCCCTCAACTGTGGACACATCTGACTTCCAAGTACCAGATGAGGGATCTCTCTATACCACCATTGATTTATGAGACTGACCAGAACCATCTGTAAATACTGTTAAAGCTTTAAGTGGAACCTCACTTCTCTTTGGTTTTTCTATCAATTGAAATAAAGGGGTTAAAAGCTTATGTTTTGGAGTGTGTATTGAAATTTGCCCACTGAATTCAGCAAAGGCCATCTGAATAGCCTCAGATTCCTGAAATATCCAATCTAAATAAAAGGTTGTAATAGGCATGTACATAGTGGAGAAATCCACTCCTGCCAGGGAAGTGAGTCTGTGCCGGGCTTTATTAATTAGTTGTGCCTTCATTTCACGTTGGGTACTGATGGTTTTGGTTGCTTGGTGTGGCAAAAAAAATCAATTGAATGATAAGCAAAGGGTCTGGTGCATTGGAGTCCCATTGAAATATCAAAGCATGAGGCTGTTTATCTGGGCACAAAATTATTAAGAGGAAAGACAGTTCGAGTGCACATTGTGTAGCTTGCCGGTTTGCTAAGGCACACAAATGCCCTGCAGGGCTTGATGAGCCTGTGAATTGAGTCGTCTAGGTGACAAAAGGTCTGAGTCCCCTTTAGCAGTTCAAACAAAGGACTCAGCTCTGCATTTGAGATTCCTAATAAAGAGTGCACCCAGTTAATTGCACCTAAAAGTTTCTGTGCATCATGTAAGGTTTTAATGTTAATCTGAATTTGTAAATTTTGGGGAGAAATTGTGTTAACTCCAATGTGCCATCCCAAATATTTCCAAGGAGGATATTTCTGTACCTTTTCAGAAGCAATGCAAAGTCCTGCCTGACTCACAGCTTCGGTGACAAGGGCTAAGGCTTCCTCCATGACTTCCTGTTTTTCAACTGCCATAAGAATATAATCCATGTAATGATACAAAAGAACATCAGGCGTTTGTTGCCAAACAGGACTGAGGACCTTAGCAACATACCACTGGCAAATAGTAGGAGAATTTCACATTCCCTGAGACAAAACTGTCCATTGATATCGCTGCAAGGATGCCTGCATGTTTGTGCTAGGAACTGAAAAAGCAAATTTTGAAGCATCATTGGGATGCAAGGGAATATTGAAAAAATAATCCTTTAAATCAATTACTGTCAAATGCCAATTCCGAGGGATCGTGGTAGGAGAGGCTGCAAAGCTCCCATTTCCTCTATTACAGAATTAATTTTTCAGAGATCCTGGAGCAAACACCACTTGCCCATTTGTTTTTAATAACAAACACAGGGGAATTCCAAGGGCTGGTAGAAGGGACTATATGCCCTTTCTGGAGTTGTTGCTGAACCAATTCAGTTAATGCGCGCAGTTTATGAAATGATGGGGGCTATGGTTCACCCATATTGGCTCATAAGTTTTCCAAGTCTGTTTGAGGGTGCCGCGTGTTCCAGCGACCCCAAGGTAAAATTTGAATTCATAAAAATTCCCCACTTAGCTAATACATCCCTCCCCCACAGAACCAGGGGGACAGACAATACCAAGGGTTTAACTGTAGCAATGCGCCCCTCGGGTCCTGTTATCTGTACCAAGTGTTGGCTTTGTAAGCTTTGACTATACCCCCCATGCCTGAAAACATTTAAGGCACAGTCGTTAATGGCCAATCACTGGGCCATTGGCTTTTAGAGATAGCAGTTACATCTGCACCAGTATCAATAAGGCCTGTTAAGACTATGTCCTTGCCTTTCAGAGATACTTTGCATTGGCATGTGGGATGCTGAGATGTAATAAGCTGTGTCCAAAGAACTTGTGGAACCCCTGTTGAACCAAACCCACCTCCTCTCTTTTCAGCTATGGAGGAGCAAAAGGGTGCTGCCGGGAAAGGTACAAGTTGGGCTATTTTGGTCCTGGCCGGGACCACACAGGGCAGCTGGGGGGTCCAAGCCATGATCTTTATCTCTCCAACCAAGTAAGAGTCTATGACTCCGGGCAACACAAACAATCCTGTTATCGAGGTAGATGATATACCTATGAAAAATGTGTGGTAGCCGGGTGCCAAGGGTCCATAGATATCCTGTAGGAAGACAAAAAACTGCTGTTAGACAACATTACTGTGTCATTGGTTGATATGTCCAGTCTTGCGCTGGCTGCATGTAGTTCTGCGATGGTCCGGCGAGTGGGGGCTGGGCAGGTTGAAAGCTGAAAGTTGCTCCTGGTCGCTGTGTCGGCTGTGGGATTTCTGTCTCTGAGCACCGCAGCCCCGCACTTCAAATGAAGTTTCCCTGCTGCAAAGGCTGGCCATTCTGGGTTTTCCCCTTCAGGCTGAGTTACAAGGGGCCAACAAAGATTTCAGCAGCAGTATCAAAGTCTCTGTCCTTAAGGGCTTTCTTTTTAATCCATAACCAATTATTATGCGTACCCGTAGAGAATAAGTCCGGATCTTTTGTGGGGCCGGGGTTGAAGGGATTGAATTCCTCATCACTGCTAGAGTCAGTGTCCACCATGTAAGCGATAGGCATTCAGCAGCTCTGGGGTCACTGGTGATCTAGCAGTGGGACTGTGGGTGACTACTGGGCTCTAACCCTTGCACTCATTGGGGAGGACGTGCAGACAGGGGACAGGGACCACGACCTGGGCAGGTCTCAGTCCGACACGGTTGTCATGGTTGCCTCAGAGGTAGCTTCACAGGCAGACTCACTCCCCTCCCACTTCTTAATCGGGTCCATAATCGCCCTCCATGCAGGAAGCATTTGCAGCTCTGGCGAGTGGCCAGGCAGAGTGGCCAGGTCATAGAGCTTAATGCCGACCTTGTCCCAGTAGCAGAAGGTGAAGATAGAAGAGGGGGTGGTGTCAGGAAACATGAGTGACACCCATCGTAGAAGTGACTTAAGGTCTTGCTTGAGGATGGGAAACCATGCCTGCCTAAAACAGTGAGCATGGTTGTATAGATGTCTCTCTCAGTGGACATATCCTGTCCCTTACTTAAGTTCCCCAGCTCACCTGTCACATCCTGTGGAACAGATGATTGTGGGCCCAAACGTGGTTCTTTCACTGACACTTCTCAGTTCCAGGGGCTAGCTGATTGCTGCCAGTTAGGCCGGTTCTTCTCCTCACACGGGAGCAACAATTATCGATGATGAGAGAGAGACGGGGACACTGAATGGTGATCAGAATCCAATTTTTACTGAGCACTACATGTGCTTATATACCATTTACAGGAAGGCTGGTAATATTTTACTACAATCATCTAGTTAACCATCACACAGACAAGCTTTACATTTTGACTTAGTAAAACCTTATTTCCCGTGTAACCCAGACTTGATTCAATCTTCTTGCTGTCAGAGCTCTGTTTGCTCTTGCCAGGGCATCCTCGTTATCAGGCTGCATATGCTGATTAAATCAGTACTATCAGTCTCATTTGCATTACCCATATCTACATACACTTTAAAAAGGGAGTTTTCTATAAGGGTCACCCTATTGATAACATCTTGTCTGGCTGCTCTTCTCCCAAAGGGAAGGTGGGAGGTGGGGGCTTGGTCTGCAGGAAATAGCATGGCTTGTTCTGGGTGCCTCCCGAAGGCCTCTGGTAAAGGGACCTCCAGCTCTTCAAATAGCCTCCTCCCCAAAAGAAAGAACATTTGGCCCTGAAAATGCTTTTTAAACTTATTATATTTTTATCATTTCATTGGATTGCACTTTTTTTCTTCTTATGAAATGTTCATCCCCCACCAAGTCTGGAAACAGAACCTTTTACGATCATTACCTGCTCTTTTTTCCTCCCCAAATGTAATTGTAGCCATTTAATTTAATGAGGAGCTGATAGGAGAGTTGACTCATGAAGGAATACAGTTAGCGACCGAAGCCCTGAAACAAAGCTGAATGCTTCCACATGAAAGAGCTTTTTTCTTTTTGTAATTTGCTTTGATTTACTGACATCTCCCTTCTGCATGCAGAAGTGCAGAGCTGAAAATTCCCAACTGGAGAGATCCAGTTAAGAAAGGAAAATAAATGCACCTTGCAGCAATATTCCAAAACTCACTTTCTCCTGCTTTTCTTTCTACCCCTTCCTGCATATTTTAGTTAGCAGAAGAATGTATTTGAAGAGGACTTTAATGAGTTATTGGCAGGGTACGTGGCGAGTGCTTTAGCTTGGTTTTATCTAGTTTGGGGAGATGGGGATCCATAATGCCGGTTGGAGAATCCAGCATCCCTCATCCTCTCCAGACCAGGGCTGTACACTCTTCTTGATGCTCCTTGATGAAAAGATGGCTTTAATAAAAGCAAAAAAAAGCCAGTTTTGGTAGATTTGGAAACTGGTGTAGGTGGCTGAGGAAGAAGACATTATGGGTGATTGGTGGTAGTGGGTTCCTCTAGCACCGTAGGCTTTGGCCACCAGTGATGGGCAGTGGATGCTGGTGTAGTAGCGATGTTCAAGGCCAGTAGACCTCTAATGCCTTGAAGCTTGAAAGGCAGGATTTAGTGAGACAGATTGCTCTCAGCCAGCCTGGGGTTCACAGCCATTCTGCCAGGGAAACCATGGGGGTGGGGGTGGAGGAGGGTGTGAGAGAATGATGGCAAGAGGAACATTACAAAGGGGATCAAAGTGAATGCTGTTGCAGCTCTCCACGAGGTTCCTTTGATGATCAGGAGTCTGAGATCCAGCCACCACTGGGATCTCAACCTGTCTGGAGGCTGAAAGCAGTTTCATTGATGGATATCAGAGGCACTGGAGGATGTGGGAGGGGGAGCAGTGAGTCCAGGGATATGTATGGGGAGTGTCTCTCCTTTGCAATAACTGATCTGAGCTGCTCTTTCCCTCCCCCCTCTATTTTCTGTTCTCCTTCCTGGCCCAGGAATGCAATATTGGATAGTTCTTCATGCTGTGCTGGTATCCTTTTCTCATCCCATCTTTACTGTCTCTTCCCCAGCCATCCTATTCTCCAGCTGATGTGCCCCTTGCTCTCTCTGAGGCGCTGGCTCTCAATGTCCTTACCTTTATTTATTTTCATTGGTGGTCACTATATGGGTAGGTAAGGACTCCTCGCTCATGGTGTCTCCCACTGACATGGTTGTGCTCAGCCCAGATACTTTCTATCCTCAATGTGGTTAAAGAAGAGAGCAAAAATATCCCATTGACGATAAAAATAAATTCCATATATAGGAGACAGAGGGGAGTTTTTCCTGTATTTTGAGTCGATTCATTCTTGGCAGATGTCTTTGGTTATGGCTCTTCTTTCAAACAAGTAAAACCATGCTTGGAGTCCTTGGAGGTGGCTGGCCTGTGGTCTGGAGGTATTGGATTGGCTGGAGCTGAATTCCCATACAACTCATGGAGAAAGTTCTGTTGCAAGGGTAGAAGTGAGCTGATGGTCCTTGATTGTGTCAATGCTGGATCTCCATGGTATGGTCTCCACCCAGCCCTGGACATCTCCTTCTTGACCCATGTGTGGCGTGAGACTGATGGATCTTGGCTGATGGAAGGTTATGGTACTCATGGTGGATGAGAAGGTGTCTCTCTTGCAGGATAGATGAATGGTGCTGGATCTGCTGGCAAAGTGAAGCACTCCAAGAAACCCAGAGCTGGCCATCACAGAGGGAAAGCAAGATGATCTGGCTTATGTCCTCACTACCTCCACTGCTTTTTTATTTATAAAGACCCCAAGACAAGGGGTTATTCATAAAATACCAAACCTGGAAGTTTGCCCAGATTTCAGCCCAATCGTGTTGACTTTTCCTGACTCTGGAACTGCCCCAGGGTCCCCCGGAGCCAGTGAATGTTGAGTGACAATGCTTGGTGAATGCTGGACCAAGCAAGGCTTTGCAAGGCTTGAGGCTGGGAGACTCACGGGGCTCTTCTGCAGCAAGCACAGCCTCAGTTTCTCCCTCCCAGCTCCTCTGCAACAAAAAGACAGGAAAAGACCTCTGGAGTCTGGAGAAGCATCAGCATCACTCCCTTCTCTGGTTCTTCTGGTAGTGGGACCTCATTTGATTTAAGGGACCACTTGGCTGAATGATACTTCATTTCAAAATCTCAGGCAGGCCAGAAATGTTTCACTGTGCCTCTGACCCCTGCTGGTATCTGCTCACTAGGGAAGAAGCACCTTGCCCAAATCCAGAGCTATTTGTGCCTTAAAGTGGCTCCTCATTACATATCCCCATGATCTCACAGGATCCCATGCAGTTTCTCTGTGTTTTCCCATTTCCCCTCTTTCCACCTCCCTCTTGTATGGAGTTTATAACCTCCTGTGAAATGCCTTTATTTACAAATTGGCATTCAATTATAATCTGAAATTGACATCTTCCTGTGGAACTAGGATTGTATATTTGTCCCAGGGATAAACAATTGCTTGGGAATTTTTTTTTAAGTCACTTATTCTTGGTTTATTTTTGAGCATGCATACTTTTTTTTTTTCTTTAAGCATTACAGGGCATTGCACCCTTTCTTTCCCAACTTCACTGGAGAGATGACCTCCCTTCCCTGCTTACCTGAAAACCCACCATCCCATCCTGAAAAGGACAAAGCCTCTGGAACAGAGCAGGCTGCCTGCCAGACTAGGAGCCTCTCAACTTGCCTTGCACATCATTTGACTGTGGCCCTCAGAGAGGTGGGAGCAGGGAGTTTGGCACCAACCCTGGGACTTGGCTTGGTGACCCACTCTGGCTCCTTCAGCCTTTTGAGGTTTTTTTTAAGGGGCTTCTCGCCCTGCAGAGACCCCCCCCCGGAACATCCCAGGATAACCCCTGTGCTGCTGTGGGGATGCTGAGGTCATCCTCCTGCCAGATCCAGGCTCTTTGCCAATTAAAATTCTCCCAAAGCAAATAGGACCCATTTAATAATTACTTTTTAAATGCTTTAGGGCCTTTTGAACCTTTCCTAGATACTCCTCTATGATGGGTTTTAAACAGAAATGATTGCAGGGGTGGTGCCCCCCATTAAATGCTGGGTTTTTCAATCCATCCCTGTATAGCTCCATTAAATCAATTTTTCTGGCTACTCAGATATTTTCCCAATCAAATGGTCCCTTGAGAGCAGCTGACGATAAAACGCAGAAGACACCACAACCAGCAAGTCCTTCATGATGGGGGCCACTCATGTTTTATCCTGCAGCTTGACACTTTTTGGGGAGGAATGAGGATAAAAAGATGAATTTAGGAGGTTAGGTGTCAATTCAGACCGTGCTCTGCTTGCAAAAGCTGTCCCTATGAACATTGACAACTAGATCATTGGGGACATTTAAAACTCAATGGGACAAAAACACTTGTAGAGAAGCAGCCCCAGGCTGGCAGGGATGTGGGCTGCATAGTTTCCATCCCCACTGTCTGCCAGTGGATATTACTTACCCTAGAGGAACCAGTACCACTAACCACATGCATTTCCCTGCTGCTGGCATGGGAAATGTCTATTTCGAACTGCAGCAGCCAAGACCATAAACCTCCATGCTGACTTAAAACAAAATATACCCCATTTTCAGGTGCACATGGAATAAATGGTGTGTAAGGACTCATTGGGTCACATCCTTGTCTATCTCCAATTCTGTCCTATCTCTGTTCCCTGGAGGCCTGTCTATCAGGCTGGGCTGTTTCTCCTATTGTCACAGGGCAAGCTGGCTTGTACTGGGCAGTTAATCTGACCACTGATAAGAGAAGCAGTCTGGCCTGATAAGACAGGCACCCAGAGAACAGAGATAGGACAGAATTGGAGATAGACAAGGATGTGACCAAATGAGTCCCAACCTAAGCTGCAGAACCTATTGGTCAGAGAGATGAGCAGCCTGAACTTTCAACCAATCAGAAGTGCTTACCTGGCAACATTAAAAAAGGTATTTAAGGTGAAGTCAGGAGGGAATAAAGGCTTTTTGTCACATGGATTACAGAGTGCTGTGTCTCTGTCTCAGGCACAGCACCAGTCAACGTATCATCCTATATGTGGCCAAATTAACTGCCCAGTATAAGCCAGCTTACACTAACACAGGAAGGCACAGAGGAGAGAGTGGCCTGATCCTGCATGGGGCTGAGGTCAAGGAAGGGAAGGAGCTCAGCAGCTCCCAGGATTTCTGTCCACTTGCTTTGGATTATTCCCTTTGTTCTGTTTGTTTGTTTGTTTTTTATTCTTTACTTTCTTTTAATAAAAGCAACATCTTGGGTGTTGCCAGTTGCCTCTTTCTCTGCAGTTTATTTTATTTTATTTTACTTTATTTTACTTTATTTTCATATTTTTTCATTTCTCCTCCTCTTCCTCCTCATCCTCCTCCTAATGCAAGAAAAGAGCTTTTCTGGGAAAGCATTGCAGGGATTTTTCCATTCTCATCCAGGGAAGAGTGGGAGTTCACATCCCCTGTACACAGACCTGCTGTGGCAGCCATCCCTGGGGAGTTCTTTGTCGATGGGTTCAAGTTGTCGAGTCCAAAATTTTTTTTCCAGGGGATTTTGTGCTGTTGGGGATGTGACATGGTGCTTGCTAATAGACAGCCCTTCTCTCCCCTTTCTTTTATATTTTCTCTTTATTTTTCCTGTGTTTTTTCCCCTTTCTCTCTTTTGGGTAGACATTTAAATGCATGATGATAACTTTCACCCTCTTAATTAACAGGAAACATTGGGACAAGACAGGAAATTGCATCAGTCTTTTAAGAGGAAAGAGCCAATAAAAAGAAAAATACAAGAAAATATAGTTATTAGTGAAAGAAAGTGCTGGGGGAGGAGAAGAAAGAAAGGAGGAAAAGCATCCCATGGGCCCTTCTTTTCCAAGGGAGACTGCTCCAGCACTTGATTTTATTTTTATTATGTCAGAAAAATATTTGACTAAAAGGATCACCTTTGCTTGAGTGTGAGTGCCAGCTTCCAAAGGAATCTTTTCTTTCTCATGCTTTTTCTCAGCTTTCTTTCCCAAACTGTGAGGCTTAGGAAGCTCTCGGCTGGGAGATTAATTTTGGTTTGACTGCCCAGCCCTTCAAATTGGTCCATACACAGTATCACTATCTTGGTTTTAACTTGCAAGGGGAAAAAAAACCCCACCCTGTAAGAGCTGGCTCAGTCCTTTTCTACTCTTTTAACCTCTCTGTATAAAAAACTTCCTGGCTTCAGCTGTAGCCGTGGAAAGGGGTTTTAACCCTTTAAGTGCGGCAGAAATAAGATGCACACCTACATGGTCATCTTTGATGACAGGAAGAAAGAAACAAGTTTATTCAGAAACACACTTGATTTTATAGCATGACTCGCAACTCCAGGAGTAGAGAAAAGGTGATTGGTTCAGAGAGAAGACACCCCATTCCCAGGGCCTGGTCACGCACCACAACAGGTGTTCTATCTTGTTATTAATTCCTTTTTATTTTGACCAAATTATCACCCTGGGAGAAATTCTCCCTAGCCTTGAGCTGGGCCAGCTTATCGTCTGGGAACAGAGCTGAAAAGCTCTAGCTTGGAATATTTTTCAGGCTGTAATTTTCTTACTTTCTCAATATGTGTCCCACATTCAGCTCCCCAGTTGGGTTGTGCTGACAATGCCAAAGCACTGTAGGGTGGTTGCAGGAGGTCCTGATGATGCTCTCACTGATGTTTCTCCATGTGCAATGGTGAATACCCGGATCTGTGCCCCATCCTTGGGGATCAAATAAGATGCCTGGTGGAGTGCTGGGGTTTGGTGAGCTATCTTTGGGGTAAAGTTCTGGCTCCCATGGACTTTCCTGGCTTTTCCCTGAATTCCTGAGCAGGTGGAAAGGCAAATATTGCTATTAAATGAATAATTCAGAAGCACTTAGGCTGTTAAGCCTTGTCGCAAATATGTACCTATATGTGTACATAATGAATGAGACTACAGATGGTTATATATTCAGCAAAATCTATTCAGCCTATATATATATAGAAATATATTCAATATATGTAATTATATATATGAGTATATTCAATATATAATGAATATATTGTATGTATTTTATATAGGTTGAATATATTAAATATATTCACTGTATATTGAAAATATTTTATATTTTTATAGAATTCTATATAATACATATAAAGGTTAAATAGATTTTGTTTGTAGAGCTGCCAAATCTGCATCAGTAAGAGTTGGCTTTGTGTTCGAGAAACTCAGGTGTTGGGAAGGTGATGGAAGTTCAAACATTCTTCAGTTTTACAACCAGTGAAGTTGGCTCTGGATCTAATGATTTTCAGTGATGGAAAGTGATGGGTTGAACTTATGGATGCTACAAATTTCTGGGCATCACTACCAGTGATGCAAAGTAATACCAGAAGAGGTGTATGTCTGTTTGCACCTTGGTGTGCAAGGTGAGGTTTTGAGTAGAAAAGCAGGGAAAATGACAAAACAGTTGAGAAATTAAACCATAAGATGAGATCCTACTTGCCCACACAGGACAGCTGCCAATGACCCTGTGGCTGGGCTCTGGTAGAACCTTCCCAGGCAAAGCAGACAGAGTAAATAACTCCATAAAATCATCCTTTGAGTGGGAATAAAATAACAGGAGTTTTATTTGGAAAAATATGGGGTTATTGCTCCCACATTACAACATTCCAAGGGGATTCTTTTTTTTTAGAATGAGGCAGAGAGACAGGACTTCTAGTTGCTTTAGAAAGCATGGTTTATTTTTCTTATCTTCTACAGAAAACGTGAGTTCTTGTTACAGGTGTTGAGAGCATGGCTAGAAGTCACAAGACTTATGGTTACAAGGTTTTTTAAGGATTTATTAACCACTAAAACAATGCCAACAAAGATATTTATGTTTCTAATCCAATACTAAGAAATTTGGTCTAATTAGTGTGACCTTTCTCAGCCAATCCTGTTCTGACTCACAGACCTATTCTAAGACTTTTGTCACCTTTGCAACTACTTTTATTTTTTCTATATCTTAAACTCTATAGCTAAACTTTCCTCTACTTAACTTGTCTCTGCTTTAAGCTTTAAATCTACATTCTTGCCTCTAGCAACTAAGCTTGGAAGCTTTTCCCAAGGCCTCAGGTCAAATCCTGTATTCTTTTCTAAACTCTGATTTACAGGCCCAATGTTCTGAGAATTCCTTGCATTTTGAATTCCAACAAAATAGTTGAGACCCTGAAGTTACATCACTGTGTTTGAACTGATGAATTAATTTTCTTTGTAAGCCAGGCTGAGACTTTGTAGCTCATGATAAGGAACAAACCCATAAGTCATACACAGTGACCCATAGTTTTCCTGTTCTTTGTCACAGCCAAGCATAGAAAATGTATCCTGGGTGTCAAGAGCATGAAGCCTTGGCTTACCTGAGATGTTGCACTAAGGTTATTTTCTGGAGCATCCAGTGTGGTTGGTGCTGGGTTTGCTGAAGGGCGGTGCTGAGCTCCAGATCCCCTGGTGTTGGGAAGGATAAGGATTGGACAGGAAGGTCTCACAGATATGTATGTATAACAGAAAGATCTTTGAATGTAGAATCTGAAGAAGGAATAGAAATGATAGCAAGTTTTGATATAGAAGAGAAGAACTGCTGAGCCAGTCTTACTGGGTAACTAGAAGGCAAAGAGCAAGTGAGTTGGAAGGGGATTTTATGACTTAGAGCAAAGGATAAACCCACCGCAAACAAAATATGTTTTTACCAAACAAAAGTATTTTCGCAAACAAGAAAGCCAATTTTGCAAGTAGAGAAAAGATCTCAGAATTTTCCACTGCAAGAAAACTGAAAAACAACTTCTAGCTTAAACGGTAGCATAGTAACCTTTTGTGATTGGAAATAGTAACATAAATATTGTAATGTTAGTAGTTAGGATAGGCTATAGGCAATAGTAAAAGTATTAATTGGTTGTCATGTATTAAGATGCTCTGTAATGAAAAGTATATAATGCATTGTAACCAGAACTAGACGGGCTTCAGACGAACCTACAGCTATGACTGAAAAGGCTGTCACCCACAACCTGTGAATTGCTGTATCAATTGGATATAATAAACAGCATTTTGAAGAGCCGCCTGGAGCCCAGCATCCCTCGTTTTTGGCTCTTACACCCTGGGATTGTCCCTGTGGGAGAATGCTGCTGGGTGTTGGTGAGACCCTAAATCCCCTGGGCTTTTTCCCCCCAGGATGATGTTGCTGGGTGTTGGTGATGCCCCAAATTACCTGATCTTTGCCCCCATGGGAGGTTGCTGCTGGGTCTCAGTTGTGCCATGCTGGCTGGCAGCGGCACAGTCCATGCCTGGGTCATACCTCAGCCACTGCACCCAAAAGTGGGGTGGGATGAGCCACAAAGAGCTTTTTGGGTTGTTTTTTTCTTTCTTATTCCATGTGCTGCCCACCTGCCCTGATTTATAATCCAGGGCAAACCTCTGCCGGCCTTCATGTGCAAAAAGAGGCTGCCAGCTCTGACAGAGCATCAGTAGAGATAATTAGTTAATGTAATATTCTCTATAATTGCTACATTTTATTAATCCAGAGCAAAGTGAGAGGTGAGGGGAGGGATGTGTGCATGGTCAAGCTTGTGAACTCCATCCAAACACTGTCCATTCTGTCTGTCCATCCCTTGTTTGCTCCCTACCTGGGTAGGGGCTGATGCTGTTTGTTCATTGGTCCATCCCTGGGTGGTGACCCTGCCTGTACACCAGCATGCTTCACTGCCTGATTTTAGGAATAGGCATGATTAGACTATAAAGGCAGACAAGTAATGAGTAACTTTTTCAGTCTGCATGCTTTCTCCAGTCTGGCACTGGGTGTTGTTTTTTTCCCCTTAAGTAGGCCCTGGCCCTGCATTGACAGGGTATTAGGTTGTAAAGAAAGCCAGGACGAATTAAGAGAAGGGAGGGAGGGGGAAGGGGGCAGCAGGGAGCCCTTTTCATCAGATCCAGGACTGGAATTTATTGGCAGGAATGCAGTAAATGCTCCAAATGCCAGCCCAGCGAAACAGTTTTCATAATTGTTACTGATCAGGGCACAACAAGCATGAAAAGGACTTTTGTTCCAACCCTGCTTTTACCATGTGTATACATCCCTGCGAGGGATGCTGCTTGCAGGGAGCAGCATGGGGGAAGTGGAGTTTTTTTTGTGTGGGAGGGAAGCACATTTTTATATCTGTTTTCAGTCTTTAGGGAGAATTCTTGGTTGGTGTACTGAGCAGAGATTTTTTCGGTATTGAAATGAGAGCAGCGGTGATGCTGTGTGTGTGTAGAATGCATTTGGGGGGGAATCCTAACACACATCTGTGTATTAGGTATCAGTTTGCATTTTGGTTTAAAACCCAGTGGGAAAATCAAACCTACTCAAGTGGCCCCTTTTCCCCCACCCCCTTCTCATAGTGGAGGAAACACTAGGAGAGATTATAAGATGAAATCACAATTTACTGAAAAATAGCAATAACAACAAAAATATTAATAAAAGAGTGTGCAAAAGAGAGTGTTTTACCCACAAAAGGATATTCACCACTGAACAAAAAAAAAAGTTTCTTGAAGACAGCGCCCGGCATGGTTTCCCAAAGGCAAAATGGTGACTGGCCCTCCGCTGAGCCACACAGTGTATGGGAAGACAAAATGTTGGGTAGACTTGCAGCAGAACTTTCTTACCCCAGCCAAAAACGATGGAAAAAACAGGGACAACACAAAACCTGGTGGGATCTGACAAGGCTCTGAAACAAGTCAGGGGACCCTTCTCCTGGGTCTGACTTTGGTGGAGCAGGACTGGAGGACTTGGTGGTTCTCTGTGGTTTGGGGTCTGGCTACAGCTATGGCAGCTGCTGCAGTTGCAGCGGCTGCAACTTGGGGTCCACACAGCTTGGCTAGGTTCTGTTCCATGCTGCTGCTACTCTCTCCCTTTTTCTTAGAGCGGCATCTTGGGCTCACCAGTGCTGTCTTTCAGCACCAAACCAGAAAAAATGTGGCTTGGAGAAACAGGAAAGGGACTGCAGGTGGCAGAGAGGGGCTAGGTATGACGGACTGACCCCAAAACCTGAACAGCTCTCTCTTGAGCCAGAAAAAGATGGCAACCCTTCTGCCCTGGCTTCCTCCTGCTGAAGCCACCATGATATAGGTAGTATGGAATTAAACAGTGCTAGAAACTCTACCCCTTTTCTCTACAACCATGACAGTTTGGAAATCTTAGACTGCTCTGCTTCAGTTTTTATTAAGGTCTTTACAAGGTTTTTAACTTGCCACCCACACAGCTATATGTTGTCTGTGGAGAGCTGTTGCTTTCCTAGGGACTATATCCCTGCCCTCCCGAGGGCATTACTGGGTAATAGGCAACCTTGTGACAGTGGAGCTTTAATTTTAATTTCAAAAGCTTTTTTAAGGTCTTCGTCATCTAAACCCAAGCTTGGTGTCTGCATTGAGGGGGGCTGTGGCAGCAGGGTTGGTGTGGCCTGTCAGCTTCTTGTGGCTTCAGCATTAAAATAGTATTTTTGGAGATTTTCCACATGGATCTGCATACCCTTGTGCCTATTGGGGTGGTCCAGGAATCTTAAAATCCCCTGTGGATGTTGGCAGCAATCCTCTGGAAGGATGTCCCCTCTTGAAGCATCCCTTTATCACACCTGACTACCATGTTGCGGCTTGGGGAAGGGATTCCTGTCCCATTGCTTTTTTCAAATAAGGGAAAAGTTTTCCCACACCTTTGAGGGGAATAGAAAGAGATGCAGATAAAGAAGGTTCTTTAAATGAAAACTTTAGATTAGATTGACTGTATACTAAACAACAGCAAAGAAGCCCATTTACTGTAAATATTATGAATGGATGTGGCGGGCTACTTTATCCCCACCCTTCCTCTAAGGCTTTTCTCTGGACTGAGTCAAAATTTGTCCTTTAGACAGCACGGTACTCTATAATTTACATGACTGATGAGGCCCAAAGACTGGTATGGAAGAAACTGGAGTCAGCTGACTCCTCTCTAACTGCTGGAGACAGGCATTTTTGGTGTGTGCCTGTGTATTCCCTGCCTTGCCTTGTAGCTCCAGCCTTACTTGGCTTTTAAAGAAAATGGGCATCAAAAAAAAAAGCTTCTTCTCTTCTCAAGTTGTTTTTAGCTGTGGTAATTGATTAATCACCATAATTAGGCAGCAGCTGTTACTAATAAGATGTTTATGAATCAAATTTCTGGTTTGGTGGACTCCATGAAATCGACGGTTTCACTTTGGTTCTTTCTTTACTGTCCTTTGATGCAGGGGACATCAATCACCCCATATTTTTCAAGCTTGGACATTCCGTCTGGGCCAGCCTTGGCATTTGCCATACTGGTGCCCACTTGTGAGGCTTTGTAGGTCTGCAACAACATGTTTGCAAGGACCCTTTCTCACTTTATTTTCTTGCTATCCAATCCCTAAATTAACCTTCAAAGGTCAGACCTGGGTTCCAACTTGGAAGAAGGTTGACTCTAGGTACCACCAAGTTGGGGTGGGAACCTGAGAGGATCAGTCATCCCTATCCACTGTCTAACTCAACCTTGTGTATGTCCTGATTTCACAAGAGGGTTTCCCAGCTATGGCGAAGGTGATGGAAGTTCTTGGTTGAGTCACAAGGGGACTAAGCAGAGCACTCCCAAGCTTGTAGGTTGCCGCTAGCATGAGTCTGAACCAAAGAAACATTTCCCTAGAAATATCAGGAAATCCCAGACTCCTTTCCCTGTTGGTTTCGGCCACATTTTATCCCCTTTGTTCCCATCGGACTTGCAAGGTTACAAATCCATTGGCAACATCTTGGCTTCTGGATACCAGTCTTTAGAAGATATCATCCAACTGAATTCATGGGGGGAAATCAGTTGGACATTTATTTTCGTGCAAAGTTGACTGGTTTTGCTAGGAGCAAGGAGCCATTTGAATGATTGGGTGGACAACTTGTTAAAAAAAATAAGAAATAATCTTAAGGCTCTTTAGCCTACATGACTACTGTCTATGATGAGTAATAAGAGCTGCCTAGTTAGACAGACACAAATTTATGGTCTAGCCTGTCATTCTGCAGATTAAGGACTCCATAAGTACATACTGACACAATGGGCTGTAATAGCTCCTAAAGAGGTGGTCTATCGTGTCAATAGTCCACAGATTAAAGACTCTCTATGTTGCTATGACTGACTGCCTCAGCACTTTGGGGGCTCTTGTGTTGGTGTGGAGGAGGGGCCCCATGGGCCACCTCGGGTGGTGGCATCCCTGCAGTATGTAAGGGTTTATTTTCTCTGCAAACAACAGGAATTTAACAAATTACCATCCCAGCCACGAGAGCTGGGGGGTGACACTGTCTAGCCCTTGTGTGTAGGGAGATATAAAAAGTTTGGGGCAAACATTGCTATGGGTGGTATCTCTGGGCTGCCACAATCTCTGTTAAAGGCACAAAGATCCTTTTCTGCAGCAGGATATATCCTTTAATTTGATTTTTTCTTCCCTTTGTTTTTTTAAAGCATACCTGGAAATCTGTTTTTAAGGATTTTTCTTGGGTTTTTTTTTTGTTTGTTTGTTTGTTTGTTCTCCCACCCAAATAGCCTGTAAATTATCTGAAAAACTAGAAAGGAAGTAAAATTTCCATTTTTGTGCCTGTTTTTCCTTGTTTTGTTGAGCTTCGTGGTTGTACATCATGCTTGGTATTTTCCTTGCCTTGAGGTTCGCTTTTGAGCAAGAGTTCAGGGAGGTGTTTTTCCTGAGATCCTGCAAAACCAGCACTTGCCAGTAGCATGAGGGGCAAAACTGCAACTGGAGTTCCACGAACTGTCCTGAGAACAGTCCAGAGGAGCATGCAAAACCCCATAAAAAGCTCTGGGGCTTGTGTCTCCTTCTCTTCCATCTCAACAAGCAGGAGAAGATGGGAGTCATGGCTCTGCCTCAGGCTCACAAATGCTGCTTAAGGTCAGCCAAGAAAGATTACCAGGCATGAGATGCACTGAGCTTGGTCTCAGCTTTTGCCCCAGTCAAATGACACCAGTCCAGCCAAATGTTTTTAAGCACAATGTGCTGATGGATAAAGGAGGAAGGACCATAGGTTCTTATCTTCTTTGGTGGTGCCCATAGCATTCATTTTCCAGCAGAGAGCTGCCTCCTGGGAACATAAGAAGGACATGGACCTGTTGGAGTAATTCCAGAAGAGGCCATGAAGGTAATCAGAGGACTGGAGCACCTCTCCTAAGAGGACAGGTTGAGAGAGTTGGGGTTGTTCAGTCTGGAGAATAGAAGGCTCTGGGGAGACCTTAGAGCACCTTCCAGTACCTAAAGGGTCTACAAGAGGGCTGGAGAGGGACTTTCAACAAGAGCATGGAGTGACAGGGCAAGGCAGAATGGTTTCAAACTGACAGAGGGCAGGGTTAGATTAGATATTGGGAAGAAATTCTTGATTGTGAGGGTGGTGAGGTACTGGCACAGGTTGCCCAGAGACATGATAGACACCCCCTCTCCGGAAGTGTTCAAGTCCAGGTTGGATGGGGCTTTGAGCAACCTGGTCTAGTGGAAGGTGTCCCTGTCCATGGAAGGGGGTTGGAACTAGATGATCTTTATGTTTCCTTTCAACCCAAACCATTCTAGGATTCTATGATCTCCTTTCTGCCCCAGGAGCTCCCATCTGGGTCCTGGCCCTTCTAGGACAAGTCCATAAGACCAATCTGCTTTTTGGTGCTATGATTTCTTGGTGGACATCTACAGTAATTTACCTGTTGCCTTTACCTGTTTATGTTGGGTTATTGGTTGTATGTGCAATGTCACCTCCACAAGTGGCCAAGGTAAGGGTACCACAAAACCTGAGCATTCTCATCTAGTGGAAGGTGTCCTTGCTCATGGTAGAGGGATTGGACTAGATGACCTTTAAAGGTCCCTTCCAACCCAAACCATTCAATGGTTCTATGAAAATTAGGAGACTTTTGTTAGCAGTTATGGGTAGATGATACCATGATGAGTGTTGTCAGGGTTGATGTTTGGTGGGAAATCCAGCCCTAGGGATCACAGAGGAATGAAAGAAAAGAGAGGGTGAGATGGTGAGACGTTTAGGAAGGGCATGAGAAGATGCTTTGGGTCAAAGGTGTGATCTTAAAAAAATCTATAAATGTATATATATATAAATTCATAGTTTGAAACACTTCTGCAATTGGATAATTTAATTTTTGTCTAATCCTAATATCATTGAGGAAAGATCCAATTACAGACATTTAAAAACCTTATCAGGAACACAGGTGTATTCCCATTTTCAGTGACAAGTTATTATTGCAGATATCAGTGATGATTTAGACAGCTCTTGACTTGATCAGCTGGGAGTAGTCCCAGCAGATGAGATAGCTCACTGTGTGCTAAACTTGATGTTTTCTCTCAAGGTCCTTGATTACAAGAAAACCTTTAGCTATGTCAAAACAAAACAAGCAAAACAAACAATACCCAGCCTACCTCTCCTCTACATTCATGAACTTGGCACCAGGACAAGGCTGAGAGCTGAGAACTGAACAGGACCTGTATTAGGTTTTTTTTATTATTATTATTTAAATTCAATTTTGATAAAATGTTTTGGTTTTTTCCTAAATGAAAAAAAATCTTTTTCTTCCCAAACTCCTAATAAAACTGGTGGAGCTTAGAAAGAAAAAAAGTACAGATGACATGGTTTCATCACCTTAAAAGTGTTCATGTGTCAAGGAGAAAAGCCGTACCAGAATTTTTATGCCACTTCCAATTGACGGGAGACGTGAGTCTTCCTTCCACAGCTTGGGAGAACCAAGCATGGAGCCATTACTGATAAATTTGGGTGTTTGGGTGTTTCCATGGTGTGAATCTCCCACACTCACATTCATCTGGACTTTCTTGGTTTCAGCAACTTTTAATATTTTTTGTGGTTATTGCTTTGGTGTCATCCTCCAGGATTTCTGTATGGATGTAGCAGTTTCTGCAGCATCTCTGCCCAGAGCAGGATGATGCTCCAAGCCCACAGGCAGCATGAGCACACTCAATGCTAGAGAAATCCTGTCTGTGGCCTTTTATTGAGCGATTTTGGGCAGGATTTGATGTTCGTAAGGGTTGAGACAGGTGTTGGGAAGCCTCACAACCTCTTGTACTGGTTGATGTATTGGGAAGTAACTGGTCAAGTCAGGTCAGTCACTCAGGAAAATTCAGGAGGGTATAAAACATATGGGAAAAAAATTGTAGCTGTGCTGGAGGCATCACTGGTGATGAACATCTGCACCAAATTTCCAAGCAATGTTACCCCAAAGACTTTGAGGGCATCAAGTTATTGCCTTGATTTCTCCCCTCTGTGCAGAACTGTGCTGTGCTATGGATGACTGTTCTCTATAGACCCAACTATGAGTGATCAATATAACTAATTCCCTAAATTCCTGAGAGTAGTCACTTTTCTTTCAGTCCCTTTCCTGTTTTTTTTTTTTTTTTTGGTTCTCTCAAAATAAGCTTGCACAATATGCTGAGGTGAGCCTGCTGGAGTCCTGAGAGAGCTTTTGCAGGAACTCAGGGATAAAAAAGAGGGTGTATCACCTTTGGAAAAAGGGGTGGGTAACTCAGGAAGTGTTAGCATTTAAGGATGTCATTAGGTCATGCAGAAGGAAAATTAGAGAGACAAAACCTCAATTAAAACTTTATCTGGCCTCTTCTATAAAGGATAATAAAAAATATTTTAATAAATATATTAATAACAAAAGGAGGGCCAAGGAAAACCTCCATTCTTTATTGGACACGGGGGAATATAGTTACCAAAGATGAGGAAAAGGCTGAGGTAATTAACACCCTCTTTGTCTCAGTCTTCAACAGTAAGACAAGTTATCTTCAGGACAACCAGCCCAATGAACTGGTAGACAGGGACAGGGAGCAGAATAGACCCCCTGCAATCAAGGAGGAAGCAGCTAGAGACCTGCATAGCCACTTATATGCTCACAAGTCTACGGGACAAGATGGGATCCATCCTAGGGTGATGAGGAAGCTGGCGGAAGAGCTCACCAAGCCACTCTCCATAATTTATCATCAGTCCTGGCTGACCGGGGAGGTCCCAGATGACTGGAAGCTGGCCAATGTGGTGCCCATCCATAAGCAGGGATGGAAGGAAGATCTGGGAAACTACAGGCCTGTCAGCCTGACCTCAGTGCCTGGCAAGGTTATGGAGCAGATCATCCTGAGTGTGATCACACAGCACCTACAGGACAACCAAGGGAACAGGCCCAGCCAGCATGGATTTAGGAGGGGCAGGTCCTGCTTCACCAACCTGATCTCTTTTTATGACCAGGTGACCCGCCTGGTGGGTGAAGAGAAGGCTGTGGATGTTGTCTACCTGGACTTCAGCAAAGCCTCCTCCCATATCATACTCCTGGAAAAAATAGCAGCCCTCAGCTTGGACAGGTGTACTCTTTGCTGGGTTAAGAAGTGGCTGGAGAGCCAGGCCCAGAGAGTGACGGTGAATGGTGCTACATCCAGTTGGCAGCCAGTCACTAGCAGTGTTCCCTAAGGGATCAGTGTTGGGCCCAGTACAGTTTACTATCTTTATTGATGATCTGGATGAGGGGATCAAATCTACCATTAGCAAATTTGTGGATGACACCAAGTTGGAAGGGGATCTCAATCTGCTGGAGGGTAGGAAGGCCCTGCAGAGGGACCTTCATAGATGGGCTGAGACCAACAGCATGAGGTTTAAGAAGACCAAGTGCCATGTCCTACACTTCAGTCACAATAGTTCCATGCAGGGCTACAGGCTGGGGGCAGAATGGCTGGAAAGTGGCCCGGTGGAAAAGGACCTGGGACTGCTGGTCGACAGCTGGCTGAGCATGAGCCAGCATGTGTTCATGTGGTCAAGAAGGCCAATGGCCTCCTGGCTTGTATCAGAGATAATGTGGCCAGCAAGACCAGGGAAGTGATTGTCCCCCTGTACTTGGCACTGGTGATGCCACGCTTTGAGTGCTGTGTCCAGTTTTGCGACCCTCACTACAAAAAAGGCATTGAGGTGCTGGAGTTGGGCCAAAGAAGTGCAGCAAGGCTAGTGAAGGGTCTGGATCACAAGTCCTATGAGGAACGGCTGAGGCAGCTGGGAGTGTTTGGTCTGGAGAAAAGGAGGCTCAGAGGGAACCTTATTATTCTCTACAACTACCTGAAGGGAGGTTGTAGCCAGGTGGACATCAGCCTCTTCTCTCAAGCGACTAGCAACCAGATGAGAGGAGATAGACTCAAGCAGTGCCAGGGAATGTTTAGGTTGGGTATTATAAAGAAATTCTTCACAGTAAGGGTGATAGGTATTGGAATGGGCTGTCCAGGGAGGTGGTGGAGTCAATATCCTTGGAAGTGTTTAAGGAAAGACTGGACATGGCACTTAGTGCCATGGTCTAGTTGACGTGATGGTGTTCGGTTATAGGTTGGACTCAATCTCAGAGGTCTTTTCCAACCTAATTGATTCTGTGATTCTGTGAAACCATGGAAAATCCTAATAACCTAGTGATAGCAGCAAATGGAGGGATGATTAAAGATGAAATAATAGTGCAGATGTTTCTAGCATTAAACATTATCAGTTTGCTGGAATATGGGAACACTCCCAGTTTGCTGGGAGTTTTCCGAGCATTTAGAAAGGGATATGTTTGCTCCAAGGAGCTTGTAAAGCACAATGCTTATAAATCAAACAAGAATCCCAAAGCATTGGGTGATACGTCTGCGAATTTCCTGGGATCTGGGTTTTTTGTGTGAGCTGGCAGCAGACAGAGATGGGAGCTGGATAGTGGGTCGCTGCCATGACTCCAGGTTGTGCAGGATGAGCACAGTGGGGTGTTTTGGGGCAAAATCCATCTATTTGCTTCATTTGCCCAGATCCATGCTCATTGCCAAAAAAAAAGCCTTTTGGGGAAAAAAATTGTCCATCACTGTAGGCAGCATGTCTGCATCATTTTTTCCTGCCTCTGCTGCCCAAATGATGCTACTGGCTGTTCCCACCTCTTTTCCCAGTGGATGCCAGAATCAGGGAGGCAGGTGGGAGCAGGGAGGCTCTGCTGGGGTCCCAACAACCATGAAAAGTGGCTTTGGTGGCAAGGAGGTCTGAGCCTACTTATCCAAGCTCAACCCTTATATTCTCATGTCTTTTTGACTAGACATCCAGTCAACAGCCAAAGTCCACAAATGAAAGAGGGTCTGGCATATTTATATGGTGTGGTGGTATTGTCTCCTAAAAAAAATATCCTGGATTACCTAAGACTCGTCCTTGAGGTCTGGTCACCCCATATCATTGAAAAACCTAGCGGGATTCATTCATGAACTTTCAGCCCTCTATAAAGGTCTGTTCATTCATTGCCAAGGCAGTTGGCTGTTTGGGGTTTTGTTTGTTTTTTTAATGTCCTGACAATTAAATAACTCTTCGTAAGCAGCAATGAGCTATTTGTTAAGTGGTCTTCACTAATGCAAGCACAAGTATCAAGTGAAAAAGGCCTTTTTCCCCCCTGCTGCCTCCTGAAAAGGATCATTTTATGTCCAAATAAATAAAAAACTATAAGAATTTCAGTATGTTCAATGTGTTGCTCCAAAATTCCCTCAACTGTTGTAAAACAAAACCTCAAAAGCTCTGAGCATCACTGGCAGGCAGTTGGCGGGAGGGAAGTGATGGGTGGTCGACACGAGGATGGATAAAGGAGCATTCTCCCCCTGTATCCAGGAGCATCCCCCCCATGGACTGAGGGGCATCCCCCCAAATTCCTCTATCTCCTGAGCATTACCCTCCCTAATGGATGGAGGAAAAAACTATCCTGGGGATGTTTCTTGACCAACTAGGGGCACCCCATTTGGGTTAGGGGAGAGGTAACTCAAACCACCCACCTTATCCCCCTTCATTCCCTTGTGTGGTGCCAGGTTTCAGCAGGATATAAAATTATTGGAAACGAAGTCTTGGGAGGGTCTGAAAAAGGGAGGTGGAAGGACAAACTGGGGTGCATCTTGATGAATGCTGTCCCAGGGACCATCTCCCTGCTGCCGAAACTCCCATCCTCACTTTCACCTGGGAGTGAGAGTCCCTATTTTGGGACATACACAGCCAGGCCCATTTTTAGTAGCTGCCTCCAGCAACTGTAGAAATATTTTCCCCACTGGGATAGAAATGAGGAAATTAAAAGTGTGTGGCTGGGTTTTGTTTTTTTTCTCTTAAAAGCACAGTGGAGGGTTTGAGACACAACATGTCGCTGCCATTGCTTATGCTGGGCAGAGGGGTTTGAGGGTCCAATGAAAGAGCTTTGGGGTGCTGGGTCAGCCACTATTCCCATTCCCATATCTGCTTCCATGCTGCAGGGGATTATTTTGGTAGCACTGACTCACATACCAAGCTTGATTTTTTTTTTTTAATGCAATTACAGAGATTAATAGTTCCCACATCTTAACATGACTACCAAGGCTGGAACTAATTACCTGCTGAGCAGTGCCAGGCTGCTAGGGATCCTCCATGAGGAAAAGGGGCCTTTCACATTTCGCAGCCCCCCCCCACTTTGCTTTTTCCTGCTACATTGTATCCCTGCTGCTTTCACAGGATAGATATATGCAAGGAAGTAAAAAAAAAACAGGCTACGTGAATGAATTTCGGGGGGGTTAGGCCATTATTTTTGTTAACAAGTATGAGATTTTTGGTCCCCACCATCTCTCAGTGCTTCCCACAAGTTGGGGTGCCATCCAATGTCTCCATCCTCTCCATCATCCAGACTCTGCCTACAGGTAGGGAAAAACCCTGTGAACTAGAGTAGATGAGTCCTTGCCCCCTCTGGTCCCATGGGGTGACCTTCAATGTGGTTTTCTTAACAGTACCTCATTTTTTTCTCAGCATCTGTGTCCAGTAGATAGTTATTTATGGAAATGGATCCACTTTCTGGTGGGTGAAAATAAGGACATTTAGGGTGTTCGGTCTTGGTAAATGCAGCTGGCTCGAGCATCTCTCCTATTGCCACTGAAGGTGGTCCTAGTGATGGTTTGAGTGAGGGTGACTGCACTGTGGATGCTGCTGGTGGGTCTCGAGCCACTTTTGAAGGTGGACATGGTGATTTAGGACTCATAATTCTAACTAGAATTGGGTGCTGAAATAGCACAGGAATTCCTCAAATCTGGGTCAACTTAAATGGTCCTAATAACATTGCTTTTGGAAATGGTGGATGTGCCATGGGCATTGGTGTGTGCGTGGAGAGCTTCATGAACACATTGGCAGGCAATGACCTGCCAGCATTGTGTCACTTTTGGGTTGTATTACCCCTTATGGTGCTAAATTTCTCTTTTTCTTCCTTTTTTTCCTCCCATTCTGTAGATTCCCAAGTTCTTCAGGAGCCAGAGGATCGGTCACATTGGTGTGTGGTGGCATACTGGGAAGAGAAGACACGCGTGGGTCGGCTGTACTCTGTCCAAGAGCCCTCCCTGGATATCTTCTATGATCTACCTCAGGGGAATGGTTTCTGCCTCGGACAGCTCAACTCAGACAACAAAAGCCAGCTGGTGCAGAAGGTGCGCAGCAAGATCGGCTACGGCATCCAGCTCACCAGGGAAGTGGACGGCGTGTGGGTGTACAACCGCAGCAGTTACCCCATCTTCATCAAGTCGGCCACACTGGACAACCCCGACTCCAGGGTGTTGCTGGTTCACAAAGTGTTTCCAGGTTTTTCCATAAAGGCTTTTGACTATGAGAAGGCGTACAGCTTGCAGAGACCCAATGACCATGAGTTCATGCAGCAGCCATGGACAGGATTTACTGTTCAGATCAGCTTTGTGAAAGGCTGGGGCCAATGCTACACTAGACAGTTCATCAGCAGTTGCCCATGCTGGTTGGAGGTTATTTTTAATAACCAATGACTCAAGACAGAGTGGACTCATGGCATTTATATTACTTTGCTGCTAATATTTCCGAGTGCTTGCTTTTCATGCAAACTTTTTTGTTTTGTTTTGTTTAGTTTGTATGTCTCCTCCATTTGTTTTGAGAAAAACCTTTGGAAAGATTTTTTTTGTGCTTTGGGGTAGTTTGATAAACCTATTTTTTAAAAGTGTAAATGACCAATAAGTCAGAAGGGTGAGAAAAGGGTGTGGGAGGGGGAGGGTGGATATGTGGATTGCATATGATAATTATTTCATACCTCTGAAAGGATTATCCTATGTGATCAATGGATTTGGAAGCCACTTGCTATATGTTACAGTTCCTTCTCCTGGATAAAACAACATGATACCTGTATTTTTTATGCACCACCTTCCCATCCCTGGTGATGGTGACACCGAGACCCCTTCCCCATCAGTGCTAACCCCACATTGCTGCCAAAGGATGGTGCAAAATCTTCCCAAACAGGTCTTTACCCATCTTTTTTAATTTTTATTTTATTTTTCTTGTTGCTGAGTTGACATCTTGTCACTGTGTTCATTCTTCCACTGCTTTTTAAAATTTTTTTATGGTCATGAATTGATGCAAGGGGAGAAAATAACAGCAGAGAAACCTCTTGCATGGACCATGCTTTATAATTTGAGCTAAGATGTAAAGCAACAGAAGCCTAAGCCTAAAAAAAACCAAAACAAAGCAAAACCAACAAAACAAATTAAAAACAAACGAGAAGACAAAAGAAAAAGTGTTCACAATAGTTGGTCTGTTGTAACTTAGATCAGGTTATCCCAGTACCATCCAATTTGAAAATGCAGTTGTGCTCTCATTTTTTCTTGAATTCATACATGAGTATGATACTTTTACACTGTTCTAAGCTCAATGAGCATGTTTAGACCTTAACATAAGCTATTTTTCTATATATAAAGGTTTAAATGAACAAGAGAACATTCTCATTGGAACTTTATCACTGTAGTGCTTTGGAAATACACACAAAAAAAAGACTCCTTAAAACCCCCTGAGATTTATTAAAGAAAAAAATGCATTTTATGTTATATATAAATATATTATTACTTGTAAATATAAAGACATTTTATAAGCACCATTATTTATGTATTGTGCAATGTGTATAAATGAGAAAAAAATAAGAAAGATGCACTTTGCTTTAATATAAATACAAATAACAAATGCTAAATTAAAAAAAAAAGATCATGAAATTTCTGGATTTTTCTATGGGTGTTATCAACCAGATGAATGTTTTTTCTAAAGGAGCTTATGTTCCATTAAAAAATAAAAATGTACACTTGTTCCCAGGCTGTGCCAAGTGGCTTTTTTAGTGGCAGAGATAAGGCAGGTAGGAGAGATGCTACTCTAAGTGGGTACCACATGGGATTGGTGGTGGGGGCACCCACCCCAGTCCTGTGTGGAACAGTTCTGGTGTGGGTAGCACCCAGACAGGGTCATCACGAGCTTTGGTCTCCATTGGGCTGGTGTGGTGAATGTGGCTTTGGGGTCCTTGACATGGTTGCATCCCATCAAACCAAGTCTGGAGGGGCTGGCTGGCCAAAATCTGCTGGGGTTATTTTTCTTATTACTCCTGTTTCTCATAATTTCAACTTGAAAGAACACGCATGCTGTGGACGCAGCTCCCATTTGGCTCTGTCCCAGTCCCTGAAGTACTGGGGGAGGCCAAGCTTTTGCTCTGTGCTGGGACATGAGTGGTCCATGCCACCAGGCAAGGAGGAAAATCTGAGAAGAGGGGTGTCCTAGGGTGATGTTATGGTGTTTGTATCTCCAATCGTGTGTTCTGATTATGTTTGGTATTATGTCCTCTGCTTTCAGGACTGACTCTGAAAGTGAAGCTTTGTTTTGTCTTATTATCAGCCGGCTCACCTCCCCCATGGTCTATGTTTAGGAGAGGTTTTAGCTCTGCTTGCCTGCTTGCTTGCCTGCTTGCTCGCTTCTGCCTCTTTTTCTTTTCTTTGCTTTGCCCTTGCTTTTGCTTATTAGTTAGTTCAGCTAGGCAGTCCAACTTTTTCCCTGGACTGTTTTCTTTTTCCACCTCGTCCCCTCCCTCTCCTGGATACCATCTGAACCTGTTCTGGACGGGGACCTGGGAAACCCCAAGAAACACCGGGAGTCTACATTCTATCACCTGCAGCAGTCATCCCCAGCGCCGGAGACTGATAACTGTGTGACCACTCGCCGGAGAGACTGAGTTTGTCATCCCTTCAGAACGGTGAAAGAGTTTTTTTGTCAGCTGGTGTTGTTTTTTCCCTGTGCTGGGGAGTGTTTTGCTTGTTAAATAAACAGGTTTTTTTCCCCACTCTTCTCTGAGGAAATTCTTCCCGAACCCGGTGGGGGGGGGGGGGGGGGGGGGGGAGGAGTCGTGGGGTTTGCTGTCTGGGGGCTCCTTCCGGAGGTTTTCCCCCAAATTTGCCCTAAACCAGGACAAATATTTTGAAGAAAATGTCTCATCTGCCCAGCCCCCCGGCGGCCGAGAGCATCCCCAGGCAGCCGCCCGAGGAACCCCGGCAGCCCGGGCACCGGGAGGATGCGGAGAGCAAGATACCACCGTTGGGTGCCTCGCCTGGATCCAGCCTCGGGCACACAGGACAAGCAGAGGACACGAGTGGCCACGCAGCACTTTCCAGCCATGCAGAGGAGGAAGAGGTGGACTCAGAAAATGAGAAGCTGGTGGTGAGAGAGCCAGAGGATGAAGATGCTGCAGATGAGACATTTTCTTCAAAATATTTGTCCTGGTTTAGGGCAAATTTGGGGGAAAACCTCCGGAAGGAGCCCCCAGACAGCAAACCCCACGACTCCTCCCCCCCCCCCCCCCCCCCACCGGGTTCGGGAAGAATTTCCTCAGAGAAGAGTGGGGAAAAAAAACTGTTTATTTAACAAGCAAAACACTCCCCAGCACAGGGAAAAAACAACACCAGCTGACAAAAAAACTCTTTCACCGTTCTGAAGGGATGACAAACTCAGTCTCTCCGGCGAGTGGTCACACAGTTATCAGTCTCCGGCGCTGGGGATGACTGCTGCAGGTGATAGAATGTAGACTCCCGGTGTTTCTTGGGGTTTCCCAGGTCCCCGTCCAGAACAGGTTCAGATGGTATCCAGGAGAGGGAGGGGACGAGGTGGAAAAAGAAAACAGTCCAGGGAAAAAGTTGGACTGCCTAGCTGAACTAACTAATAAGCAAAAGCAAGGGCAAAGCAAAGAAAAGAAAAAGAGGCAGAAGCGAGCAAGCAGGCAAGCAAGCAGGCAAGCAGAGCTAAAACCTCTCCTAAACATAGACCATGGGGGAGGTGAGCCGGCTGATAATAAGACAAAACAAAGCTTCACTTTCAGAGTCAGTCCTGAAAGCAGAGGACATAATACCAAACATAATCAGAACACACGATTGGAGATACAAACACCATAACATCACCCTAGGACAAGGGGAAAGCCAGTCTTCTAGGTTTTCCTCAACTATTTCCTGCCCCCTTCATCTCCCATGCCAGTGGAAATAAAGGTTGTTTTTCCTTTTGCCCCCCCCCCCCCTTGGCCTGTCTTCAGGCGTTCACTGTGGAGGGAGCAGAGACCATCTCTAGAGAAAAGGCAAACCCTCAAGAGAGGGCCCCATGGAACAGAATTCCTTAGGTAAGAAATTGTTTACTTAGAATGACTAATACCAAGAAATAGTTCACCCCTCTGTAAACCCCTGTTTTATCTTTCTGTAATTCTAGTGGTCCATTTTTCCCTTAGATAATTGGTTCTCTTTTACCTAAAATCTCTTGTAGATTGGTTAGTAATAGAATCCCCTTTATTATTGTTCTGATTCCAAGACTCCCTGACCCTACAAATACCCTCTTTGTACCCCACCCAGTGGATTTACTGCCCTCAGAGCCCTTCATAGATGAAATAAAGAATCTGTGGAACATCCTATGCGGCTCCTCCCAATCTCTTTCTCTGCTAGCCAAAAATGGACTTAGCAAGGGAACAAAATCACAAAAGAGCTGACAGCCTAAATATTAGGCATTGCTTCCATCTTAGCACCTCGTGGCTGAAACCTGCCTGAAACTCCAGGAAAGGCTGTCCCTCACAAGACAACCTATCTGGGCACGTCGTGGCAGATCAGACCTGACCCAGGTACTGACAGCTAGATTTCACTGCTCCACATCCTGCTTGTACATGGCCTCTGTCAGGGAGAAGGTCCTTACAGCTGTTTTGGAGAGGGATCTTGAGTGGAAAGCACCAGTCCTGGAGACTGATGGATTTTGAGAAGTAGAAGATCCAGACAGGCTCGTAAGTTCTCTCCCTGCCAAAGCACCTGGACCCCAGGAATGAGACTTCAGCCTCTGCTGTCCTTCATGTGGTGGATAGACATAGTACATCAGGCTTTGTAAGCATCTGGACCAGGTTTGCTCAATGCTGTACCTTGCTGTTCAACAGAGATGTGCTCAACCCAGAGGATTTTACTGAGATGCTGTGTTTGGTTTGCTCTGAAAGGACTGCACCTTCAGCTGGGTTCAGGTCACTGAGCCCATGAACCAGCTCAAAATGTTTTTTTTATCATGTGTGAGGTTTGCATGGGAGTTTCAATTTCTAGGCTCTTTCCCTGTCCTTCGGGTGGAAGTCAGCATCAGACTGAGGGCATGATGGATGTGCCCACCCCGTGCCAAATATCAATATGCACTAAGAGACACCAGGAAGGGCAGATGTTGGGACAATGTCATCTACATTACAATGCAGCTCATTTATTTTCCGTTCTGGTCCAGCAGACTCGAAATATCCAGTAATAACATCATATCTGTGTGGTCCAGCAGTCAAGCCAGCATTGATGGCTTGCATCAGGGGCTCAAGTCTACCTGTGTCCTCCACACACACCCAGGCAATGATACTCGGAAAAGACTACAACTCGTAAGAAGTGAGAGTTATAAAGTAGGTATGCATTTATTCAGCGCTGAGGTGCATGGGGATAATTCCTCCCAAAGCATGCACACCAAAACTTCAAACTACTGCTCCATTTATTCCCTAAAAGACTAGTGTTGGGGGTTGAATTGTTCCCTTTTCTTTCTGTGGAATTTCTCCCATTGTTATGCTAAGTATTTGTGGCTACACCTTAGTAGCAATAGTTTTCTCTCACAGGGGGGTGGGGGATAGGGGGACACCAGAAAAGGAAAGGAGGGACAGGGGTCTGGGGCGGGCTCTCCCTCTCTCGCTTGGCTCGTGGAGTGAAAGGCGGACGGCCAGTGCTCCAATCTAGCATCTTCCCCACCATCCCAGGGCTGAGATCCACGTTCCCTGCTGTCCAACACGGCTCTGCTGCCTTCCCACCTCATCCTACTGCCTCCGGACACTTTGCCGAGCACCACGACTGACACCGTGAGAGGGGAGTCGCTCCCCCATCCCTCCCACCCCTGGGCTGCTGCTGCCATCACTCCACCCCTCTTCAACTGCGCGGGACCTGCCCTGCCCCCAGCACCAGTAACTGAGCACAGAGAGGGAGGGCCTGTGGCCAGAAAGGGACTGGAACTGAGCTATACTGTTCTGTTTTGTTGTCAATTTTTATAGCTGTTGTTGTTTCTGCTATTTTGCCTTGTTAGATATCAGTAAAGAACTGTTATTCCTATCCCCATATCTTCTGCCTGAAAGCCTCTGATTTGAAACTATAATAATTAGAAGGGAGGGGGTTGCACTCTGCATCTCAGGAAAGGGGTTCTCGCCTTTCCTTAGCAAAATACTTGTCTTTCAAACCGAGACGCCTAGGATTACACAATACGCCTAATACATATTCATGTCCTAGCCCTGCCTAGTCCTATCTACCCTCTCTTCGGGGGTCTTCGGGGGTCTCTGATGAAGGCTTCCAAACTCTTCATCGCACTTGAACTTTTCAACTTTGTCTTTGGAGCATGTGTCTTAGCCCTTTGGGCACATTCCAGACCTTGAGATTAGTTCTTGCTGGTTTAGGGTTTTGGATTTATCACTTATCACTGGTAGCCTTGCACCCCTCACCCTGTTTGCAAGTTCTGGCTCCATTTATCACAAAGTAGTCTGCCTCTCCTCCCGATTTTTGCAAGCATAGTAAATGTCAGGCATTCCTCATTGTCTTGGTTTTTGATGAACTATTCCTTACTCTTCAATTCTCTGTCTCAGCAACAAACCACCAAAGGCTATACAGATGAAGGATGAAGCTAACAATTTCATTGCAAAACTGACTTGTCAACTCCTGAGATTTTGTACTGCTCATCTGCAGGACCAGGTCTGTGCAGGCAGCAGGGACCTGGGGTTAGAAAGATCACTCTTTGTCTTGGAGCTACCAGGTCAATGACCACACTAGGGTGTCTTAGGTTGCAATACAGGATGTGACCAAAAGTATGTATTCTATCACCATCTGTTAAAATCAACTAGAGCAGTGATCCTTATCTCTGTGGGAGATATCCTCTGCTAATGGGCCATCTGTTAAAATCTGGTCGGGCAGCCATCCTTATCTTTTCCACAACCCATCCTTCCTCCAGGAAGATATCGTCTGTTAATGGTCCATTGAGTCTCACTGTATGACTGATAAAATTACATCATCCCACTGGGAGATGCTCCAGCCAGGGGGAGGAGCCAAGCCTTTCCTACCTAGATAAAAACTGAGATTTGGAACACCAAAGCAGCCTTTTTCCACTGGATTCCAGAGGAAAAACCAGACCTTTCCACATCATCACTGGACCTTTGGAGGAAAACTGCACCCTTCTACAGGACCACTGCTTCAACTGAACCACATCTGTCATCCAGGAGGACTGCAGCCACCATTTAATGGGACTGCTACCAACACCCTGACTGACAGGGTGTCAGGTGCTATTCTGACTCTGTCAGTGTTTTTGGGTTTGTTCTCTGTAATACTGTATTTCTATTTTAATTTTCCTAGTAAAGAACTGTTATTCCTATTCCCATATCTTTGCCTGACAGCCCCCTTAATTAAAAAATTATAATAATTTGGAGGGAGGGGGGTTACATTCTCCATTTTAAAAGAGGCTCCTGCCTTTCTTGGCAGACACCTGTCTTTCAAACCAAGACATAGGGTTACAGTCATCTGGCTGAGAATCATAGAAATCACAGAATGGTTTGGGTTGGAAGGGACATTAAAGACTGTCTGGTTCCAAACACCCTGCTATGGGCAGGGGCACCTTTCACTAGACCAGGTTGTTCTTTTCAAAGCCCTATCCAATCTGGCCTTGAACACTTCCAGGGGTAGGGCATCCACAACTGGATGTCTTTTCCTCTGGAGTAACCAAAAGATAGGGAATATTTGGCTCACTTGTACTTGTCCCACCTCCAACCTGTTGTGCTGGCATGTAGACATGGGTCTTAATCCCAAAGAGATGAGATGATAGTTTTGTCCCTGATGTATGACACCAAAGTATTAACAAGCCATGTGGACATACCAGACGACTGTTTCAGAGATGTTTTGCAGATGTTTTCACCTTGTTCCATGAGGTGCATACCATATCCTGGTGGTTAAAGCCCTGAAACCTAATTGTAGCATAGATGATTGTTCTTCGAATTGAGATCTGGGTTCTTGTCCTTGCTTATGGTTCTATGTGACCAAATCATTTAACCTTGCGCTTTCTCAGGATTTCCACTTGTGAGATACAGAGGCTACAAATTATTGCTCTTCCTGAGAGATGAAAGCAGAAGATGGGAAGATTGCACCAAGAATGAACCCGTTTCACAACAGCTTTTCAATAGACATAGGGCCACAAAATATGGTCAAAGGGCTGGACTACCTCTTCCATGAAGACAGACTGAAAGAGTTGGGTTTGTTCAGCCTGGAGGAGGTTCCAGGGAGACCTCATTGTGAGGTGGGGGGAAATGGAGGGGTAGTTTTGAGTGAGTGGCTGCATGGTATTTCATCTCCATCTGGTCTTAAAATCATGACACCTTTCAATACTTAAATGGAGCTTAGGAGAAAAATGGGGACAGAGTTTTTAGCAGGGCCTGTAGTGACAGGACAAGGGGTAATGGTTTTAAACTGAGAGAGGGGAGATTCAGACTAGATATAAGGAAAAGATTTTTTATTATGAGAGTAGTGAAGCACTGGCATAGGCTGCCTAGAGAGGTGGTAGATGCCCCATCCCTGGAAATATTCGAGGTCAGGTTGGACAGTGCTCTGAGTAATCTGATCTAGTCGAAGATGTCCCTGCCCATGGCAGGGGGGTTAGACTAGATGGCCTTTAGAAGTCCTTTCCAACCCAAACCATTCTATGGTTCTATGATAATGCAAAGAGGAAAAATGATCCAGGAAAACCAAGAGGCTGACTGTTAAAGTGTCCCCATGATGGGCACAGTGCTAGTGGTCTGTTGTATCCCTTGCAGGGTGTAGTGAGGGTCTGGGATATCCTCTGCACACACCATTTTACACTTTGTCCCACATGACTATCTGTGGCCATGGCTGGAGACACACTGATCTGGCTGGACCTTCAGCTTAACATGGCTTTCCAGGTGAAATGTTACAGTGACAGTCTGGAAGATGAGCTGAAACACTTTATTTTATGGGAACTTTGCTTGCATTCATCTGTCAAAATAAATATCAGGCAATGCTCTTCGCAGTAAGAAAACTGAAAAATAGTCAGCAAAACTATGGCTTTCCAATACTACAGCAGCTTTAGCTAAAATGTTCCAGCCTTCACCTCCTGCTGAACTAATTTTAGCCCTCATTCAATTAAAAAACCCAAAAAACAAACAAACAAAAAAAAACTCACATGACAGAAGGATGTTGAGCACCAGCTCATATGTGGCCCCATCCACCCAGAGCTTGTTCAGCTCTAGGGCTGGTAGATACAGGGTGGGAAGCAGTCAGAAAGTAAAAATAGAGATTGGAGGTTAAGCAATGAAGAATTTCCTCTTGGCTAGAGTTTGCTGATGTTGTAAATCAATCTTTAGGGCTCAGAAAAGCTGAAGCCCCATAAAGCAAAGTGCTGACCTGGTATAAATCTGGTCTGATGTGGTCCTGATGGCATTGTGGTGTCTGGCTGGAGACTTGGTCTTGTTGTACCATTCTCACCCTACATGACTCCCTCAGCAGCTCACATAAACCCAGAGAGCTGGAAGTAATTTGTCAGAAATGCAGTTATATGGCCACTTTTGATCTGGTCAAACTTGGATGATCCAGTAATACCTGGATTAAAGGGCAGAACCATAGACCTGACCCACCCTTGGACAGAGGATCTGTGGGCAAGGGCAGAGCTGGTTCCTTCCCAAATGAAAACACAGCTATCCATCCTCCAGGTTGTGGGGTTTCCCTTTTCTCTCTTGTCTCTCTGGCTAGCTCCGGACCAGGGGAGAATGTGGAACCCACATGGACAAAGGTAAAAGACAAGGAGGCTCTTTTCTCCTGTGGGAACGTCCCACTCTTTATTGTAGATATTCTTCCAGGTGGGAGGCAGGGAGGAAAAGAGACTGAGCAGCAAATGATGGGCAGTTTTAAACTAGGGAAACAGGGAGGGGACGAACCGAGCCGCAACCAATAGGATACCGTTGAGGGGCAGGGGCAATGGGGAAAGTGGAAACCATCACCCTTGGGGGAGTACAGAACAGACCATTTAGTGCAAATACAATAACCATGAACCCTGTGATACTAAACAAATTATTTAGTGCAACCAACTACATAGTGCAATACAACACCTCCCCCTTTTTTGTTAAATAAAGTTAAAAGAAGGGCAATGGGTTTATTCTGATTCAGAATATGAATTTTTCCACCACTTATGATTTGTGGGCTAGTTAGATTGCTTTTGGTCTGTCAACTCTATGTGGTTGACCTTTGAGGAAGTAGGGATTAAACTGTTAATGGATTTAAAAATAAAGCAACATAGAATTCTGAATGCCAATGCTATTAGAAAAAGAACAACAATAAACAAGAGAATTGTTTTAACTATGGAAGGCCACCACCCTGTGAGTCCCCAGCCTTTTAACAGTCCACTGAACCAGTCTTTGGATTCTTGTTTTACTTGTCCAATTAAGCTTTTCATGTCTTGGAGGGCTGCATGGATGTTGGGAGCTTTTGAGGTCAGGTTCAGGCAACAAAGCCCTTCAAATTCCTGGCACTCATGTCCATGCAGCAGCAGGAGGAAGTCTATGGCTGCACGATTTTGGAGTGTGGCCTGCCTGGTAATCTCCTCGTCTTCTAGGAGGGAGCTGATGGCAGTGGATGTTAAGTTTGCCTGTTTGACCACCCAGCACTCTAGGTGGCCCAATTCACCCAGAGCTTTGGCTGCTGCAACCCATGGAAGGAATATGGAAGCAGCAATTCTTTTTTACTTGGCCCAATGAAAAATTTAAGCATCACAATTTGGGTCCAATTTGTCAGCACTTCTCTTTTGAATTTTGTTGGCCAATTTATTTTTACGAATCTATTTGCCAATTAAGGTTTGGCTGGGTGCTAACAGAGACCACCGCCTGATGGTACATGGCCCTCCTAAAAGCTGAGAAGGGATTCCTGCCCATGCCCAATCTCCACAAATGTTGGGGGTTGAATTGTTCCCTTTTCTTTCTGTGGAATTTCTCCCATTGTTATGCTAAGTAGTTGTGGCTACGATAATGTTCTCTCGAAGGGGGGTAGGTGGAGGAGGGGGAAGGGGCGGGCGAGACCGGAAAAGGAAAGGTGAGATGGGGATCTGGAGTGGGCGGGGACTCTCTCGCTTGGCTCGTGGAGTGGGAGGACGGCCAAGGCTCTGATCTGGCATCTCCCCTGCCATCCCAGCGCTGAGATCCATGCTCCCTGCCGTTGGACATCGCTCTGCTGCTCTCCCACCTCACCCTACTACCTCCGGACACTCTGCCGAGCACCACAACTGACACCGTGAGGGGGGAGTCGCTCCCCCATCCCTCTCACCCCTGGGCCGCTGCCGCCATCACTCAGCCCTCTTCAACTGCGCAGGACCTGCCCTGCCCCCAGCATGGGTAACTGAGCGCAGAGAGGGAGGGCCTGTGGCCAGAAAGGGACTGGAACTGAGTTATACTGTTCTGTTTTGTTGTCAATTTTTATAGCTGTTGTTGTTTTCTGCCTTGTTAGATATCAGAAAAGAACTGTTATTCCTATCCCCACATCTCCTGCCTGACAACCTCTGATTTGAAACTAAAATAATTAAAAGGGAGGGGGTTTCACTCTGCATCTCAGCAAAGGGGTTCTCGCCTTTCCTTAGAAGATACCTGTCTTTCAAACTGAGACAACAAATTAGAAACAGACCCTTAGGGAGGCTTTTGGGATTTGAATGGTAGGTATTGTTTGCTGTAACATGGTTCAGAATATTACACCACCTTTTGGCAGTGAATTCCTCTCGATATTGCAGTATGGTGTGAAAGGCTTTAGTGCTAGATAACAGGCTGAAGGTAAAGTGAATGCAGTATGGCGCCGGGGAGGAACCCAATAGCTCTAATTCTTGGGGTTCCTGAGCTGCTTTGTGTTGCCCCTGGATTTCCTTACCTTCTGATATTCTGATGTTTACACATTTGTCCAACATTTCTCAGACTCTCTTCTGATAAACAGAGGGTTGTTTTGCATTCCTCTTTGGAGGAAGCGAGCATTGAAGGACAGGTGATGACGCCAGTGGAGTCAGGAGGTCTTATCATCACTGTCCAATCCGTACTCATTGTTAGATGTCTTTAAATAGGCGTCATATAAATAAAGCTCTCTTTTCCTGTTCATCCAATGTGGTGTGAGGTGCGTGTCTGTCTCCCTCCTTTTGTGAGTGCGTCACAAGACGCACAGCTTTGGGCAAATTTGGCAGCCACTCCTCTACGGGGTTCTTAATCATTACAGCTCGCTGCTGATGATTTTGACATTGTTGGATATTGTGTGACTTGGGACCTGGGTTAGGCATAGGTGTGTCAAAGCTGACTGGATATTCTCCAGCCTGCAATGGAATCCTTACCAGGCAGGTGGACATAGGGTCTCTGGCTGCTGCAGTGAACAGGCATATATTTTCTTGTAAGAGTGTCTGTGCCATGGTCACCCAGATGTTTTGGTGTGGCTGAGGGATCATCCATGTAGCTGCCAGACTGCTCAGTGCGAACAGGATGAAAATTTGGATAGGACTCATCGTGAGGTTGGGTGAGAGGTAGGTTTTTTCTAAAAAGAAAAACAAACATTTTAAAGCATATTAAAAGTTAGTGTGTCTGTCAGAATGTGACCAGATCTTAGGAAGGTTTTCTCTCCTCTTTCCGGCGGCATCTTCTTTTTGAAGCAACTGCTGCTTGCTTTTCATCCCCTTTTGCTGGAGTTGGATTTTTGGGGACAAAAGGTTTTACCCACTTTTGGGGTATCCAACGTGGGCCTGAGGGGGTGGATATGCACGCATAGCCAAACACCCAGGTAACAAGTTCATAAGGGCCCTTGGTCTCCTAAGTTTCTGGGTCCTTTATTAAGACTGGTGGGCGCTGGGACAACTTAAACTGATCACTGCGGTTAAAGTGACATACCACTGGACTACTCATATTTTCAAATGAACAGTTTAGAAAATTAATTATGAACATGGCTTTGCAGAGCTTTTGTTGTGGTGACATCCACACTGTTGAATAGCTCTGTCTAGCGAGGACTTGCTTGAGCATCTGATGGGCACTCTCAATCACAGCTTGACCTGTAGGAGAGTGAGGGATGCCAGTTTTATGTTCCAGTCCCCACTGCTGGACAAACTCTAGGAACTCCTTGGACGTATATGCTGGGCCGTTATCAGTCTTGATTTCCCTAGGGATGCCCAGCACTGAAAAGGCTTGCACTAGGTGTTGTTTGGCATACATAGCCCTTTCTCCTGCATGGGCAGAGGCATAGACCGCACCTGAATATGTGTCAATGCTTACATGTACATACTTAAGGCAAATGAAACTGGGAATGTGTGTAATGTCTGTGTCCTGGTTTAGGGTAAATTTGGGAGGAAACCTCTGAATGGGGTCCCTGTATGAAACTGATTCAAGTAGTCCCTCCCCCAATCAGCTTGGGGAAAAATATCTCCTAGGAGAGAAGTGGAAAAAGAAAAAACTGTTTATTCAACAGGCAATACACCTTCCAGCACAAAATGAACAATACCAAACCGCAAAATCTCTTGCCGTTCTGAAGAGATGACAGATATAGAAGAGTTCTTTCTGTGGGCTGCCCGGCTCACTCAGGCTCTTCTCAGTCCCTCCGATGCTGGGAAATGGTGCTGCCCAGGCCAGGCCCGGTAGGCCACAGGTGTGAGCTCCCAGTGCTCTTCTGGGTTTTCAGTCCAGAGCAGGTTCAAACAGTTCCAGGAAAAAGGAAAAAAACCCCACACAGTCCGGGGAGGTTCTTTTCTTCAGCTAGCCAGAAAAACTAACCAAAAGCAAAAAGAGAGCTCTCTGCTGCTGTCCACTGCAGACAACAGAGTCTGTGAGCAGGAATGTGGGGGAGCCAGTGCAGTCTTTGATAACAAACTCTGCACTTCTTCTTTCCCCTCCTTCACTCCAGGAACCAGTCTTAAAGCTGCAAAATTCAATATTCAACACCAACAGAACAGATGATTTGGGGATACAGGCATCATACAGTCACCCCAAGACAGTCTGTCTGCCACACTTTGCAGCTCCCAAGGCCTTGGGGGTTAACCCCAACACCCAGCACTGGCATGGCCTGGAGCTGGCAGCTGGGACAGGTAGCCACAATGGCCTGAGCCTGACTCCGTGTTAGTTGGAACTGACGGATCAGACCTGGCACATTCTGATGGTATTGCTGGTGACTCAGCTTTGCCTGTTGGAAGGTATCTGGGAGGCGTGCCTTTTCCTCTGGGGTGGCAAGGGAGTCTGCTTTACGATTCCCTTCTGTGATTTTGCCTGGCAAATCAGTATGTGACCTTACATGCATCACATAGAACCGATGCTCTCAATGTGAAACTAAATAAATTAGTTTTGACAGCAACCTGAAGAGATGTCTTTGAGAACTACCAGCTCTGCCCTGGACATTACCCCTGCCACGTAGACTGAATCAGTTACCAAATTAATTAACTCCGAGAACTTCTCAAAGGCTCTCATGACTGCTGCCAGTTCGGTGACCGGGGGTGACCCCTCCACAAACTCAACATCAGCTTCCCAATGCTGAGTCTGGGGATTTCTCCAAGTCATCAGTGACTTGGGGGACACCCCGGATGCATCAGTGAACACTGTGAGAGCTTTGAGCCCCCTATGGCTCCTTTTCTCATGAGGAATGAGGTAGAATTCCTCATTAAACAATTTCTATGACGGGGTGTGGACTGATATTTGTCCACTGTAGCTGTCCAGAGATAACTGGATGTTGACATTGCTCTGGAGCAGGTGCTCGAACATCTCTTTGGTCAACTTCTCAGAAGAGTTCTTTCCTTCCTCAGAAAGTTTGACCAGGAGGTAAATACACACAAAGTCGCAACCAGTCAGTTCACACAATCTTATCTGGGCTTTCCTGATTACCTGAGCCATCAGCTCTTGTGGCTTAGTGATGGTCTTGGATTGTTGTTAGGAGAGGAAGACCCACTCTATGATTAAGAGTGAATATTTCTGCTCTTCAATCCATTGAAATATCAAACCATACCAGTGTGGCAGCTTTCCCAGGACAATGAATTTGAAAGGCAGCTCTGGCTGATAACGATGAGCTTGCTTCTCGGCCAAAGTCTTCTGTGTGTTTTTTGATTGTGGTTTTTGCCTCCAGGGTCAGTTCCCTGGGAGAAACCATCTCTCTCTCCCCTTTCAATAAATTGAGGAGGGGGTTTAGGTTCTCGTTGGTGAGGCCTAACAAGGGCCTGACCCAGTTCAAAGACCTGCACAAGGAATGGAAATCTGCTAGGGTTTTGGGATCATTAACGATTTCCAATTTTTGCTGAACAACGGTCCATGCAGTGATCTCCAGGCCCAGATACTTCCAAGGTGGCACCCTTTGGACTTTGTCTTCCTGCAGTTGGAATCCAGCACAGGTTAAAACTTTAAGCACTAGGTCAAGTGTGTGTTAGAGTATAGAATCATCGGGGGTGCACACAAACACATCATCCATGTAGTGGAGGATGATGGCCTCTCTATTTTGGGGTCGCACAGGAAACAGCAATGAAGCCACCATCCACTGGCAGGTGGAAGGACTACACTTTGTGCCTTGCGGTAGTACTCTCCAGTGGTAGCACTTCATTGGGCCTTCTCGATTGATGGTAGGAACTGAGAAGGTAGTAGGGTGTAAGGGAATTTGGAAGAAACAGTCCTTGATGTCCAGGACAGCCAATTGTCAATTTAGGGGGGACATCATTGAGGAAGGCATCCCAGGTTGGAGTGACCCCATGTCCTCAATTACTTTGTTTATTTCCCAGAGGTCATGGAGGAGCTGCCACTTATCCTTCCCTGGCTTCTTTATTACAAAAACTGGGGAATTCCAAGGGCTGGTTGTCTCTTCTATGTGGCCTTTGGCCAATTGCCCCTTCACCAGCTCCTTGAGCACCTCAAGCTTTTCCTTACTGAGTGGCCAGTGATTTACCCAGACTGGAGTGTCATCCAGCTGCCTTAATTTGTGGGTAGGGTGCTCCACAGTGGCTGCCTCTAAAAATCCTTGGGAGTCTCAGGGATAAGTAATTTGACCCCCCACTGGGACATGGTGTCTCTCCCCCACAGGGGGCACTTGTAGTCGGTGACAAATGGACAAACACTGGCCAATTTTCCGTCCAACCCCTCAATCTGTACAATGCTTTCTGAGATTTATGCCAATTTGACCCCTCTTACACCTTGGATTTTTACAGCCACGGGTTGCAATTCCCAATGTGACAGCCACATCCTCTCTGGTATGATTGTCACATCTGTCCCCTTGTCAAGCAACCCTTCCACGTGGAGATGATCTGTCCCACGGGGTTAGGTTGCTTCCCATAATGGGTTTGTCCTCGCCAACCACTTCTGCCCAGTAGAAGCAAGGTGCTTTTTCATCTACTGGAACGGGAATGGCCTGGGCACTGATTTCCCCCTTGGCCAAATAGATGGGTGGCTGAGGGCAACATGCCAGGAGAATGAGGTGAGTTATGCCTCCCTTGATGGTCATGGGAGCCACCGCATTCTCCAGGGGTGTGTGTGCAGTGACCCCAATAACAAAATACTCACTTGTCTCCAGTCCCGTATGGTTTATCACCACTTCCTGTGAGTTGTCTGGCAGGTCCACTCCAATGACTGTCCAACCTGTAGACCTGAAAAGAAAGGCTTTGGTAGTCACAAGCCTGAAAGGCCCATGAGGCTGCCAAACTTTGTAACTACAGTTTTCATTTTTATTTTTCTGCTGCTGGCTTTGATGACAGTCTTTGGCAAAGTGTCCTGGCTTCCTACACTGGAAGCAGATGACATGTGGAAGCTGCTCTGGTGATGTCTGTTGCCTCTTTACTCCTGGTGTTACAGCTGCTGCAGTTTCTGTGTTTATCAGTCCTAGCTTTTTCTCTGGTGCACTGAACAGCTCTGCTTTCTTGGCACATGCATCTGTGCTATTGTAGGTGGAGGACTCATAGTCAGTCCCAAGTTAACCCTGCGGCAGTCTTCAGTTGGCATTCCTCTGAGCCATCTCCTTAATTAGTTCTGCCTGTGCCACTGGGTCTTCTACTCACATCTCGATTTTTGCACTAGGGCGGTCAACAAACTGCAAAAAATTCTCTGAGGCAAACTGTTTAATATTAATATAACTACCCATAGTTTCAACTGTTGGCAACTGGTTAAAAACCTTTTCTGTAACTCCACAGATTTTATTTAGAATGAATTTGGGTAACACCCGAGCTTGGTCCTCAGGGTTATCCCACTTCCCCTCGTCACACAGATGTTCATAGGTGATCTCATTTCCGTCTGCATCTGTTGTGCCCTGGGTGCTTTGCTTAAGTTCCTCCAGGAGTCCCTTCAGAGATCTCTTCCAAGTGTTTTCTCACAGGTCGAACTCTGAGGGGGTTAGAAGACACTGGTAGAGATCTTGGAGATTGGCCAGGACTAATTCATGGGATGTTAGGGTAGCTTTCATCATTCCCTTAAAGATTCCACTGCTTCGGCCAAACTCACTTTGGGTTTTGCAAATTTCTTTTTTGTTTTGGTAGGAGAAAGGTTGATAGCTTCTAGTTTCATTTCTCCTACCAGTATATATGACGGGGTGGCTGAGGGTATGGCTTCCTCTACCTGGTCCTGATCTCCAGGCCCCCCCTGAGACCACCCCTCCCCCCCACCCTCAAATGGGAGTTGGGAGGGGGAGCGTGGGAAACAGTAGAGGGGATGGAGTTGCCAGGGAAGGAGGAGCAACCATGGGAACTAGGATTGAAACATCTGTAGACCGGGTTGCAGGATGACGTCATGCAGAAGGGGGGGGAGTCTCTGAGGGGAGGAAGGAGTAGTGGGATGGGAAAGGGTTGGAGGCAGGTACATGTGGGTAAAGGGATTGTGGGAAGAAGAAAGGTAGGATGGGGGACCAGCCACATTGTCGGCGCCATCTTGGACCACCGCCATGTGGCCAGTGCCAATCTGGATTTTTGCCACATGGCCTTGTAGATAGGGAAGGTCATCTTTATGCTGAAGTCGAGGTGCAGGAACTGGGGTAGAGGGGTGCAGGGAAGGTTCTCTGTCAGTCTGCGCACAACTGTCAGAGCTGGGGTGCTAAGGGGGAGGCGGGGGGCCATTCAAGCAACGGCTGTGCCCCATCCCCTGCATATCTCGGGATGCCACACACGTCCTCCCCAACTCAGGGACAGAGGGTTTGGGAGACGGGGTAGGGGTAGGAGGTGTTTGCTGTGGCTGTCCTTTCACTTCCCTCTTTATCAATTCTTTTAGAATTAAAATGAACAAAGGGAGAAATTTGGATACTGTATTATCTCCTTGTTCTACTTTGAGAGTCAATAGGTCTCCGATTTTGTCCCAATAAGACAGAGAATTGAAAAGTAAGGAATAGTTCATCAAAAACCAAGACAATGAGGAATGCCTGACATTTACTATGCTTGCAAAAATCGGGAGGAGAGGCAGACTGCTTTGTGATAAATGGAGCCAGAACTTGCAAACAGGGTGAGGGGTGCAAGGCTACCAGTGATAAGTGATAAATCCAAAACCCTAAACCAGCAAGAACTAATCTCAAGGTCTGGAATGTGCCCAAAGGGCTAAGACACATGCTCCAAAGACAAAGTTGAAAAGTTCAAGTGCGATGAAGAGTTTGGAAGCCTTCATCAGAGACCCCCGAAGACCCTTGGATTGGGAAGGAGCAAGTGCAAAAGGACTCATTGGTTCATTTTAATACAAAGTGAGGGTAGGCAGGGCTAGGACATTAATATGTATTAGGCGTATTGTGTAATCCTAGATTTTAGGGAATAAATAGAACAGTAGTTTGAAGTTTCGGTGTGCATGCTTTGGGAGGAATTATCCCCGTGCACCTCAGTGCTGAATAAATGCATACCTATTTTATAACTCATTTCTTACAAGTTATAGAGTCTTTTCTGCATATCACAAGCCTTATGAGGAACGACTGAGGGAGCTGGGGTTGTTTAGCCTGGAGAGGAGATTCAGAGGTGACCTTATCACTCTCTACAACTTCTTGAAAGGTGGTTCTAGTCACATGGGGATTGGTCTCTTTTTACACTCAGGAACTGACAGAATGAGAAGACAGTCTCAAGCTGTGTCAAGGGAAATTTAGGTTGGATCTTAGGAAAAAGCTTTTTATGGAAAGGGTGGTAAAGTACTGGAATTGTCTGCCCGGGGAGGTGGTGGGGTCACCATCCCTGGATGTGTTTAAAAAAGATTGAATGTGGCACTCAGTGCTATGGTTTAGTTGAGGTGTTAGGGCATGGGTTGTACTCTATGATCTTAAAGGTCTCTTCCAACCTAGTGATTCTGTGATTCTATTTTTTCCACTAATCTGGTCATTTTTGGTATTGCGGAAGTGGGGAGGAGATTGGTGTAAAGGGGATGCTTAGGAAAAGAGGTGTGAGGTTGTGCTGCATCTTTTGAGGAAGAAAGGAAGGAAAATTCTTGCGCTACAATGTGTACAGGGATGAAGGACTGAGCAATGCAAGTCCCCTTAATCCTGCCTGAGCTTGAACCCTCTATCTGTATATTACTGTGAATGGCCAGTTTTGGGTGTGTACACCCAAGAATGAGGGTGAATGCATCACCACAATCTACCCCAAGTGCTTTGGTCCTGGTGCCACCCAGCTGTCCCATAGGGCTGGGGACCATCAGCTGCTCCTGCCATGCCCACCACTGTAAGTACTGGTCTGAGTGTCCCCTCCTGCAATGATATCTGTCCTTTGTGAGTGAGGGTGACCAGGCTACCATTCAGTTGTTATCTCCTTTTTCTGCCTTATCTGCTTCCAGTAGAAATTGTTTTGGGAATGGGCATCCCAGGAATGAGAAGGGGAGCTCAAAGTGCAGTGGCTGATGGGGGTGGCTCATAATGGCATTTCCTGGAGACTGAGCACTTAGGCAAGGACTCCTCAAAACAGTTAGCAGGGACAGTGAATCTGAGATGGGTGAAAATAAAAAAACCCTCCTCAGCACTAGATTCCTCATCTGCCTGTGTCTTAGGGTGACTATATGATACTTGTATCCCCAATCGTCTGTTCTGTTTATGCTGGATATTAAGTTCTGCACCTTTAAGACTGGTTCTGAGAGCGAAGCGGGGTGGGGGGGAAAGAAGTGCAGTTTGTTTTCAGAAACTGTACTCACTCCTCCACATTCCTGGTCCTGGACTGTGTTGTCTGCAGCATGGACAGACAGCAGGAGAGAGCTCTCTTTTTTTTTTTTTAGTTAGTTTTTTTTACTAGATGAGGCAGAGAAGTTCCCTGGACTGTGGCTTTTCTTTTTCTTGGAACTGTTCAAACCTACTCTGAACTGAAAACCCAGAAAAACACTAGGAGCTCACACCTGTGGCCCACCGGACACAGTATTTTCCAGCGCAAGAGGGACTCATAAGAGACTGATTGAGCCAAACTACACTCCACAAAAAGGGCTTTCTGAATTTGCCATCTCTTTGGAGGCGGAAAGAGGTTTTATTGTTTAATATTATTCACTTTTTATGCTTGTGAATACTTTGCTTGTTAAATAAACAGGTTTTTCACTTTTCTTTAAGGAAATGTTTTCCCAAACCAGTTGGGGGAGGGGCCACTTGAATTTGCTTTCTAGAGGGACCCCATTCCCAGGTTTCCTCCCAAATTTGCCCTAAACCAGGACAGCCTGCAAAACAGAAGGTGCTGAGATCTTATCAGACACCTCAGAGGTGAAACAAAGCAGCAAGAGAACCTGAGAACCTGGGATAACCCTATGAAGTTGGGGGGATGATGCTGGTGACCAAAGCTGTGGTTCCCATGAACTGGGAGTGACCAGGGCAGCTCATGCACCCAAAGCAGCACAACAAAGTGGGTCATGGCTGGAGATCAAGACTTGTCCTAAAAAGCACCCCAAAATTCCAGGTCAAGTAACTGCCCATGGGGTGAGCAATGTAGGTCAAGCCATGGTAAATATCCCTTGTAGGAAAGCACAGGTACAGTGTTGCGTTTCCTAGATACATTGTAAATGGTACATCCCGTGACCCCTGCTGTGCCCTGTATCTTGGTCCCTCTCCCCTCCTGGCCACACAGAGCTGGCTGGGATCCAATTTCTCCCCGCCCCCCTTTCCAGACCCTAGAAAAGGTCAGGACCCGCTGACCTCTCTCTCTTATCCCGTTCTCTCTTTTTCCCCCAAGCGCTCTTATCCCGCTCTTTCTTTTTTCCCCCCCACTCTCTTCCCCTGCGCTTTTTCTCTTCCCCCGTTCTCTTTTCCTCCCCCACGCTTTTACCCTGTCCTTCCCCCTCTTTTCTCTCTCTTCCCCCGCTCTTTTCCCTTCCCTTTTCACTCACTACCCACGAGAAATAAACCTGTAACTTTATCAGGGGAAAGAGCCTCTTTTGATATCTTATCTACGTCTCTGTGGCTAAGGCCCAGAGGAATATCACCCTAACACCTGAGCTAGACCAGAGGAGGGTGAAAGACTCTGTTTAGGCCGAGAAAAAAGCCTTTACAGTTGGCCCTCCACGTGCGTGATTTCTATAAAGCACCCACGTTTAGCTGTGACTCCTATTTTTGGGATTCGACCAGCATAGGAGCTGATCAACTAGCTCAAATTTCTTTAAGCTGCATTTTGTGCAGTTCGAAGACTTTTCAGCACGAACCGGCAGCCTGTCAGTCCCAGACAGGTCGGTTCGGGACATGGATCCACTACCGTGTACACAGACGTCTCTGCCTGCAACAGAAAAGGTGAGTTAAGCGTCCCTTTCCGGCGGGTGGTTCCCGGAGCTCCGCGGGGGAGTCTCACCGGTGGCATTTTGCCGGCCCGGCGCTGTTCTCGGGAGGAGAGGCGGTGCGGGCGTGTTTGCAGCGTGCGCGGCTCAGCAGCTCGTGGCCACGTGGTGTGACGCGGGGGCTGGGGGGAGGGCTGGACGCGGCCACCCCAGGCGCGGCGCGGCAGGCAGGCAGGTAGCTTTGATCGGTTTCAGAGCTGCGGCACAGGGAGGTTTTTTTGCGTTTTTGCCGTTTTTACGGGTGTTTGCGGCGGGGCCGGTCCCTACAGCGGCGCGGGCGCCACACATAGGTTTTGCTGACAAAAAACAGTGAAATTAACATCGGTTCCGCATCTAGTAAAGCCTGAAAACCGTGGTGTACGTCTTAACAACTAACTCCTTTCCTGTGTTTTAACTGTAGTGGGGTAGATATAGTGCAAATTGCTAACACTATGGGGATACAGCAATCTGCTTTACAAAAGAGTATAAGAAAACAACTCAAAGAAATACTAAGTTCAGGAAATGTTTTAATATCTAATAAAAAACTAGCCCGTTTTGCCAGCTGGCTGTCTGTTGAAATATCGGACCTTGAATTGCAAAATATAAATTCGATTTCATTTTGGGATGAAATAGGGGATTTATTAACTTTAAAAGTAGAAAATGGAGAAAAAACTGCCTCTGTATTCCTTCCGATATTCTTACAAATTCGGAAAGTTTTAATTCAGACAGAAAACAACAGACAGCAGCAGCAAAATGATTCAAGCTCACCTTCCCTTTCCAAAAATCCCTATAACCATAACCTGGAAAGCACCCCAGGGTCTCCCTTGGAAATGCAGCATGCTCAGCACGGCTGTAACTGTGCTGAAACCCCAAATCCTCCCCAGTATCCCGGTTCTGACGATTTTTCTAAAATTATCAGCTCTCCTTCCTTGTTCCCTTCCCCTCCGGGCCACGAACACGTGGCCGTCTCTGGACAGGTCAGGATCGGGATCCCAGATAGCATTGGACATGCGGTCCAGGGAGAGGGGGGGGGGCCGATATGGTAGCAGCCACGTGTCTCCTCCTTCATCCCGCAACCCCCTTTACCCTCTGGTCCCAGCCCCTAAGCCTGTCCCCTCCCATAACTCCTCCCTGCCCTCGGCTCCACCGCCCCCTCCCCCCTCCAAGACCCTGTCCTGCACTGTACCTGGCGACCCCGCCCACAGGTGTTGCAACCCTGGATTCCACCACCCCTCCCCCTCTCCAGTTTCACATTCCTTCCCTCCAAGCTGCTGCGGGGTGGGGGAGGGCAATGTAGCCCCTGCTGGGTTCAGTGCCGGAGGGGGTGGGGGTGGGGGGGGATCAGCTCACAGCCCCTGGGGGATGGATGGTGCTCCCGCGGTGGGGGGGGGTGGGGAGCCTCCCGGGCCGGGTGGGGGGGGGATGCCCAAACCTGAAAGTCAGCACCAGGAGAAAGAGTATGTACCATCAGTTGCTCCTGTAGTTTATCTTGGTAAGAGAAACGGAAAAAAGAAGTTATCAGCCTTTGTCCTACCAAGATAAAAAAGAAATTTGTAAAGTACAAAGAGAATTTGGTAGGAATAGTGAAATCTTTAAAGGCATGATGAGAGCCACTTTTAATTCAAATGAACTGGTTCCATATGATATCAAAGAGCTTTTCCGATGTCTGTTAACTCCTTCCGAATATGATCTATGGGAAAGCCTATGGAAAAGATCTTTAAAAGTGCTTTTACAAGAGCTTTTAAAAAGCTCAGATAATGCAAAAGATGCTGATAATAATGATATCACATATGAACACCTATGTGGGGAGAAAGATTGGCATTGCCCTGAAAACCAAACCAGAGTACTATCTAAGTCTGTCCTAGATAAAATATGCCATGCTGCAGAAAAAGCCTTTAATCAATTACCAACAGTAGATACTAAAGGCAGTTATATTAACATTAAACAGTTTACTTCTGAGAGTTTCTTACAGTTTGTAGACCGCCTTCGTACGCAAGTAGAAAGACAAGTGTCTGATCCAGTATTACAAGCTGAATTAATTAAAGAAATGGCTCAGAGGAATGCTAATGAAACCTGCCGTAGGGTTATCCTTGGCCTTCCCCTGGAGCCAGCACCTAGCTTAGCACAGATGATTGAAGCTTGCGCCAGGAAAGCAGAACTGTTCAGTGGACACGAAAGAAATCCAGGACTGGCACACCCAAGGACCATGGCAGCTGTAACACCAGAAGCCAAGAAGCAACCAGAGTCACCATAAGAACTGCAGCACATCATCTGCTTCCAGTGCAAGCAGCCAGGACACTTCGCCAGGGACTGTCCACACAACCAGAAACAGAAGAAGACCAACAAACAAAAAAACTAACTTTACAGCGCGTACCCGCCATTAACACCATAGCGCGCTCGGCTATAAATACTGGGGGCTCCACACTCGCAAAAGACTCTCTCTTAACAAACAAAAATGGGGAGGATGGGAGAGAGGGTGTGGGGATGTATGGCAATGAAAATATCAAATGTTCAATTAACAAGGTTTGGAAGCCACTAGGCCGTTTTAGGCTTGTGACTACTAGAGGTTTTCATTTCAGGTCACCTGATTGGACTGTCATAACAGTGGACTTACCTAACAGTACACAGGATGTGACGTTAAACCACATGAAACTGGACAGTGAGTACTTTGTTGTCGGTGACACAGCACACACACCCCTAGAGATTGAGGTGGTTCCCATGACCATCAAGGGAAGCATAACTAGCCTCATTCTCCTGGCTCGATGTCCTCTACCACCATATTACCTGGCTGAGGGACAAATCCTTGCCCAGGCCATTCCTGTTCCAGCGGAGGTCCCAGTAGATGGAAAATCACCTGAAGTCTACTGGGCAGAAGTGGTGGGTGAGGACAAGCCCTCTCTGGCATGTAACCTAACCCGTGGATCAGATCACCTCCATGTGGAGGGGGTACTGGACACGGGTGCTGATGTGACTATCATACCTGAAAGGATGTGGCCGTCACATTGGGAACTTCAGCCTGTGGCAGGCAGAATCCAGGGTGTAGGAGGAGTAAAATTGGCAAAAATATCAAAAAGCATCGTACAAATTGAGGGGCCGGATGGAAAATTGGCTAGCATCCGTCCATTTGTTACAGATTATAAATGCCCTCTATGGGGGAGAGACACCATGTCACAGTGGGGGGTAAAATTAATTATTCCTAAAACTCCTCGGGATTTTTAGAAGCGGCCACTGTGGGGCACCCTACCCAAAAGTTGAAATGGCTAGATGATACCCCAAAGTGGGTAGCACAGTGGCCGATGAGTAAGGAGAAGCTCAGGGCGCTTGAGGAGCTTGTGGAGGAACAATTGGCTAAAGGCCACATAGAAGAGACCACAAGTGCGTGGAATTTCCCGATTTTTGTGATAAAGAAACCAGGGAAAGACAAGTGGAGGCTGCTCCACGACCTCCGGGAAATAAACAAAGTAATTGAAGACATGGGATCTCTCCAACCTGGAATGCCTTCTCCAACAATGCTTCCCAGAGATTGGCAATTGGCTGTTCTAGACATCAAGGATTGTTTCTTCCATATCCCCCTACACCCAGAGGATGCCCCACGGTTTGCCTTCTCGGTTCCTACCATCAAACGAGAGGCCCCAATGAAGCGCTACCACTGGAGAGTTCTTCCACAGGGAATGAAATGTAGTCCCTCCATCTGCCAGTGGCATGTGGCCTCATTGCTGTCCCAGGTGCGTGCCCAGAGAGGGGAGGCCATCATCCTTCATTACATGGATGATGTGCTAGTGTGTGCACCCGATAACTCTCTACTCCAAGACACACTTGACCTAGTGGTTAAAGTTTTAACTTCTGCTGGATTTGAATTGCAGGAGGACAAAGTCCAAAGGATGCCACCTTGGAAGTACCTGGGCCTGGAAATTACTGCACGGACCATTGTTCCGCAGAAATTGGAAATTAATTGTAATCCAAAAACCTTAGCAGATCTCCATTCCCTGTGTGGGTCATTGAATTGGGTTAGGCCCTGGCTAGGCCTCACTAATGAGGACCTAGAACTTCTTTTCAATTTATTGAAAGGGGAGAGAGAGCTGCTTTCTCCCAGGGAACTGACCCCAGAGGCAAAGCCTGCAATCGAAAAGGTACAAAAGACCTTAGGAGAGAGGCAAGCTCACCATTACCAGCCCGAGCTGCCCTTCAAATTCATTATCCTAGGAAAACTGCCACACTTACACGGGTTAATATTCCAATGGATCAAGGAGCAGAGACAGTCACTCTTAATCATAGAGTGGGTCTTCCTCTCCCACCAGAGATCCAAAACTATCACTAAGCCACAAGAGTTAATAGCTCAACTGATTCGGAAAGCAAGGATTAGACTGTATGAACTAGCTGGCTGTGACTTCACATGTATTCACCTCCCTGTTAAACTGTCTGAGGAGGGAAAGAACTCTCCTGACAAATTGACTAAAGAGATGTTTGAGCATTTGCTCCAGAGCAATGCCAGTCTCCAATTAGCCCTGGACAGCTACAGAGGACAAATATCAGTCCATGCCCCGTCTCACAAGCTGTTTAATGAGGAATTCCACCTCATTCCTCATGAGAAGAGGAGTCGGAGACCACTCAAAGCTCTCACAGTGTTCACAGATGCATCTGGGGCATCCCACAAGTCTGTGATGACTTGGAGAGATCCTCAGACTCAGCATTGGGAAGCTGATGTTGAGTTTGTGGAAGGGTCACCCCAGGTAGCTGAACTGGCAGCAGTCGTGAGAGCCTTTGAAAAGTTCTCAGAGCCAATAAACTTGGTGACAGACTCAGCCTATGTAGCGGGGATAGTGTCCAGGGCGGAGCAGGCAGTGCTCAGAGACATTGAAAATGAGCAGCTTTTCAGGTTGCTTTCCAAACTAATTTATTTGATTTCTCATAGAGAACATCCGTTCTATGTGATGCATGTGAGATCACACACAGATTTGCCAGGCAAAATTGCAGAAGGGAACCGTCAGGCAGACTCCCTTGCAACCCCAGCAGAACAAGCAACCCCAGCAGAACAAGCACGCCTTCCTGACATCTTCCAACAGGCAAAGCTGAGCCACCAGCAGTATCACCAGAATACACCAGGTCTAATGCGTCAGTTCCAGCTAACACGGAGCCAGGCTCGAGCCATTGTGGCCACCTGTCCCAACTGTCAGCTGCACACCATGCCCTCAATAGGCATGGGGGTTAACCCCCGAGGTCTTGGCAGTTGTGAGGTATGGCAAACAGACATCACACACATTCCAATTTTTGGTCGCCTCAAATATGTTCATGTAAGCATTGACACATATTCAGGCGCAGTCTATGCCTCTGCCCATGCAGGAGAAAGGGCTATGCATGTCAAACAACACCTAGTGCAAGCCTTTTCAGTGTTGGGGATCCCTAAGGAAATCAAAACTGATAAGGGCGCAGCATATAAGTCCAAGGAGTTCCTGGAATTCGTCCAGCAGTGGGGAGTGGAACATAAAACTGGCACCTCCCATTCCCCCACAGGCCAAGGTATAGTGGAGCGAGCCAATCAGACACTCAAACAGGTTTTGGCTAAACAGAGCAGTTCAACTGTGTGGATGTCTCCACAGCAGAAGCTCTGCAAAGCCATGTTTACTATCAATTTCCTAAATTGTTCATTTGAAAACATGAGTCCACCTGTGGTACGTCACTTTAACAGTAGTAAACAATTCAAGTTATCCCAACATCCTCCAGTTTTGATTAGGGACCCAGAAACCTGGGAAATCAAAGGTCCCTATGAGCTTGTTACTTGGGGGCGTGGCTATGCATGTGTATCCACTCCCTCAGGCCGTCGGTGGATTCCCCAAAAGTGGGTGAAACCGTTTGTTCCCAGACATCCTGCTCCAACTGAAGAGAACGAGGAGCAGGTAGCAGTGGCTTCAAAAAGAAGACGAAAAGAAATCCTCATAGAAGGTGGCATTCCGGCAAATAGAGACTTTTAATAGGTTTTATAATGTTTGTTTTTCCTTCTAGAGAAAACCTTCTCTTCTCTCAGTCCCGTGATGAACCCCATCCAAGCTGTCTTCCTGCTAACACTGAACAGTCTAGCAGCTGCATGGATTGTCCCTCAGCCACGTCAGAACACCTGGGTGACCCTGGCACAGACGCTCCAACAAGAAAATAGATTTTCTCTTGCTACTACACGGACATGAGTGCCAGGAATTTGAAGGACTTTGCTGTATGGACCTGACCTCGAGAGCTCCTAACATCCATGCTGCCCTCCCGAAACATGAACAACTTAATCGGACAAGTAAAGCAAGAATCTGAAGATTGGTTCAATGGACTGTTCAAAGGCTGGGGACTCACAGGGTGGTGGACATCTATAGTCAAAACAATTGTGTTAATTTTTGTTATTCTTTTCCTTGTAATAATGGCATTCGGGATCCTACGTCACTTGGTTTTCAAGGCTATTCATAGTCTCATTCCCTCTACCTCAGTAGTCAATCACATAGAAATGAAAGACTTGAAACAATCTAACCCTCCCGCCAGCTACAAGTGGTGGGCAAAATCGTAATTTAAATGATACCAATATCCTTCTTTCAACTTTGTTAAACAAAAAATGGGGAGATGTTGCGTTCCCTAGATACATTGTAAATGGTACATCCGGTGACCCCTGCTGTACCCTGTATCTTGGTCCCTCTCCCCTCCTGGCCACACAGAGCTGGCTGGGATCCAATTTCTCCCCGCCCCCCTTTCCAGACCCTAGAAAAGGTCAGGACCCTCTGACCTCTCTCTCTTATCCTGTTCTCTCTTTTTCCCCCAAGCGCTCTTATCCCGCTCTTTCTTTTTTCCCCCCCACTCTCTTCCCCTGCGCTTTTTCTCTTCCCCCGTTCTCTTTTCCCCCCCCCACGCTTTTACCCTGTCCTTCCCCCTCTTTTCTCTCTCTTCCCCCGCTCTTTTCCCTTCCCTTTTCACTCACTACCCACGAGAAATAAACCTGTAACTTTATCAGGGGAAAGAGCCTCTTTTGATATCTTATCTACGTCTCTGTGGCTAAGGCCCAGAGGAATATCACCCTAACACCTGAGCTAGACCGGAGGAGGGTGAAAGACTCTGTTTAGGCCGAGAAAAAAGCCTTTACAGTACAGTCCTCTGGGACCAGTGATACAAGCACAGGAAGGTTTCACACTGCAGCAACCCACAGCCATGCGCTCTCATCCCATGCATAGGTGGTCCCACATGGTGGGTTCAAACCACTTCCCAGTAAGATCTTGGGCTGATGTGGGGTTGGGGTTTGCACACTCAAGGGTGACAGCAAGGGGCAGAGGCCACCAGTTCTCCCTCAGAGACCTCATCTGAACACTGTGTGGTGCTCTGTTGTCTGGGCTTCCTTTCAGGCTTCTTATGGGACTCCTGGCAAATGCCCCAAGGAAATCTGATCTCCAGGACCCGGGGTACCTATCCCTCTGCTCTATGGTGAATTTATCATGCTTGTATCCCCAATCGTCTGTTCTGCTTATGCTGGATATTGAGTTCTGTGATTTTAAGACTAGTTCTGAGAGCGAGGGGGGGAGAAGCAGTGAGGCACAGTTTGTCTGCAGAAGCTTCACTCTACTTTTCCCTGCATTCCTTGCTCTCAGGGACTGTGTTGTCTGCAGCATGGACACAACCTTTGTCATCTTTCTCTCATCAGGAGCTCATGCCTGTGGCCCACAGGGGCCTGTGACGTAGCATTTTCCAGCGCAGGAGGAACTGATAAGACACTGAGAAAGCTGAGCTACATCCCACTAAAAGGACTCTGAATTTTCCATCTCTTCAGAACGAGAGGTTCCATTGTTTAATATTATTCATTTTTTTCGTGTTTGTGAGTACTTTGTTAAATAAACAGTTTTTTCCACTTTTCTCAAAGGGGATTTATCTCCCAAACAGGTTGGGGGAGGTGGTAGCTTGAATTTGCTTTCTCGAGGGACCCTTTTGGAGGTTTCCTCCCAAATTTGCCCTAAACTAGCACACCCTCTCTGACATGACAAAGTTCACTGACAGTCTTGATACCTTGAGCACACCCAAGCATGCCATCCTTTGTGGGACAATGCAGGTCACTCAGTGAGGAAGGAAGAAAACAAGGTACAATAGGGGTAATGCTACTCTGCATCCGGCTATAAAACTTTGGAGAAAAAGAAAATAAATAATTCATTGTGACACATTCGACATAAACCCCAGAGGGTATATAGCTGCTAGTAGATGCTAGCTGGTTTTATATACCAGAGCAGTCAGAATTAATCGTGAAACTTTGTCTGTAGTGTTTTGGAGACAAATGACAAGTTTCCTAGTAGTTCTTGAATGGCTATCAAATGTGTCATAGGAGCCAGCCTGGAGGGACTTTTTCTCCAGTAGCTCCTATTAAAGAAAATTAGTCTGCCTTGTGCATACCCTAAATGTGTCAGTGATCTAGGAGGCATCTTTGTTAAAAATGTGGTAAAGTTTCTACAAACTCTTGAGTAATTTAGGAGATGAAATAACCACATGTGTCATGGTTTAGGAATGGTATTCCCCAATTTAGTGTTCCCACTGAAACGCTCTGTTTTGGTTTAATTTCGTTTCTTGGCCAGTGCACTAAATAATGTTTTAGTTTTGACTTGCCAATTTAAATAAACTTATTTTTTTGTTGTGAGACAGAACCAGGAGTAAAAAAGCAAGGCAGGCCTAAAACTTGAGAGTATAAAAAAGAATTTATTAACTACACAAACAAAAAGGGGGAAAAAACAAAATCAGAATAAGATTTTTTTTCAGACCACTTTTTCTTTCTTCTTTTAACTTTCATAACAACAAAAGAAACATACAACAACTACTTTGGTCAGTTTTCAACTTAGTCTTTTTCAGTTCACTTCCGGAAAAAAAAAGCTTTCTCTTGTTGAAGCTATAGAAATTTTTCCACAAGACGGAAGAAAACAGTTTTCTTGTGGTTTTATTTTCACGATTTGCATCCACCCGGGAACCTGCAATCATGGCACTCCTCCTAACTCTACAGCCTTCCCAAAGCTGTAGATGTGGGCCATGTTTTTCTCATGAGGTATTACGTTTAAGAATGAAATGTTCCACAGTAAAGGTTCTCTTCATCTCTTTTTTTTTTCTGTTCAGGCTTTATCTTCAGAAAACTGAGATCCTCTTTTTTCTTCAGGGCAAAGATTCTTAACACAGGTGCTTTTTGGTTAAATCATCTATTAAATGGAACATTTCCAACCTCCCATGTTTTTTTCCATGGTTTATAGGAATATTCAGTACATTAGTTTATTTCTACAATCTTACAAAAGGATTTTTAGCCATATTGACAGTATTTTTTTATTCTCTTTCCATGTAAAAAAACTTAGCTCTTGCTTCACTGACTTCAGAAATCTTTTTATTCTTTTTCATATTCAAAAAAAAGCCAGAAGTTTTGCAAATCTTATCTGAGCACTAAAGAGTTAAAGTTTAACACAACTACAAGAGTTAGGCCAAACTCAAGCCACACTGGATTAAAAAAAGGCAGCTAAAATGTCAATCAGCCTTTCTGAAGCTTACTACAGTCTCACATTGGCCATGGCCACCCCTGCTTCCCAGACAGGGCCCGGCTGCCTCCCCCAAGCCGCGTAGAAACTAGGCAGGTCTAGCCCTTCTGAAACTGCTCTGAGCCAGCAGCAGGAGCCGGGCGCCCCCCCCCCCCCCCCAGAGCCACAGGCCCGTGAAAAAAAAAAGCCATAAAAGTTTTATCAACAAGCCTCTCCTCCTTCCGGCCATCAAGTACCCTAGTTTACAAACAAAACCCAAGCGGCCTCCCAAGCCTTCCCACGTACAAAAGGGGGGGGGGGGGAAGCTCGGGTTAGTGTTACCTGCTCAAACACCAAAAAAATAAAAAACCTTAGTTCCGAATTACCTCCTTTAAAATGTGTGTTCACGGAACGAACCAACTTTCTCCCATTAACTGTTGAAGTTGTCCAAACCCCGACAAAAAAAGCTTCCTTAAAGAAAACTTCTCTCTAAGTTTCTTTTTTCTAAGTCAACCCATCACACACTCCAAACCATGCATTGCTTGAGCACTTCACCTTCCTCCTCTCCCTCTCCCTGCAGCTGGCTGAAGAGAATTGGAAGCACAAAAGGTAAAGATGACAAATTGAGATATGAACAATTTAATGGAAACAGCAATGAAGTAAGGCAATGAACAGTAACAGCAACAATACTAATGACAGAGTGTACAAGAAAAAGAGGTGAACAACTCACAGTGATTGCTCACCCTGCAGAAACCCTGGATAGACTCTCCACCATGCTAACACAACTAGGAAAGGAGTCCTTTCACCTTCCTGGAAAATGATGCAAGGTGGTGTCTTGGTTTAATTTTGTTTCCAGGCCAATGCACCAAAATTATGCCTTCGTTTTGATTTGCCAATTTAAATAAACTCATTTTCCTCGTGTGAGACAGAACCAGGAGCAAAAAAGCAAGGCAGGCCTAAAACTTAAGAGAGTATAAAAAAAAAGAAATTTATTAACTACACAAACAAAGGGGGGGGGGAAACAAATTCAGAATAAGATTTTTTTCAGACCACTCCTTCCTTCCTTCTCCCAACCTTCATAACAAGAAAGCAAACATACAACAAATACCTCGGTCAGTTTCCAATTTAGTATTTTTCAGTTCACTTCTGGAGAGAGAAGCCTCCTCTTGTTGAAAGCTGTAGGGACTTTTCCCACAAGATGGAAGAAAACAGTCCTTTCGTGGTCTCATTTTTCAAGCTTTGCATCTGCCCGGGAACCTGAAACCGTGACACTCCTCCCAACTCCACAACCTTCCCAAAGATGTAGATGTGGGCCATGTCTGTCTCATGGAGTATTACTTTTAAGAATGAAATGTTTTACAGTAAAGGTTCTCTTAATCTCTTTTCTCTCTGTTCAGGCTTCATCCTCAGAAAACCGAAATTCCCTTCTTTCCTCAGGGCAGATTCTCAACACAGGTGCTCTTTAGTCAAATCATCTATCCAAATGGAACATCTCCATTCCCCCATGACTTTCTCCATGGTTTATAGGAATATTCAGTACATTAGTTCATCCCTACAATTTTACAAAAAGATTTTCAGCCATCTTGAGAGCATCTCCTCATTCTCTTTCTATCTAAAAACTTAGCTCTTACATCACTGACTTCAGAAATCTTCTTATTCTCTTTCATATTCAAAGGAAGGCCTGAGGTTTTGCAAATCTTAACTGAGCACTAAAAAGTTAAAGTTTAACACAACTACAAGAGCTGAACCAGGCTCAGGCCGTGCTGGGGGGAGCGGCTGAGGTGTCAATTGGCCTTTCTGGGGCTGGGCTGCAGCCCCAGACTGCTCATGGCCATCCCTGCTTCCCAGACAGGGCCTGGCTGCCTCCCCCAGACCTCGTGGGGGCTGGGCAGGCCTGTCCCATCTGACAGCAGTGGGAACGGGGTCCCCCACCCCAGAGCCGCAGGCCCGTGGAGGAGGAAGCCGTGAAAGTCTTATGAAGGAGCCTTTCGTCCTCCTGGCCATCGGGTCTCCTCGTTTGCAAACAGGGCCCAAGCGTCCTCCCAAGCCTCGCCCCCCGCATGGGGGGGGGGTGGGGGAAGCTCGGGTTAATGTTATCTGCTCAGCCACTGGAAAGACAGAGGCTCAGTTCCAGATTACCTCCTTCAAAATGTGTGTTCACGGAGCGAACTAACTTTCTTCCATTGGCTGTTGAAGGTGTCCTAACCCCCACAGAGGAAGCTCCCTTAGAAAGAACTTATCTCTGAGTTTTTTCTTCCCAAGTCAATCCATCACACCTATATACATATATGTACATATATACAGAAACATGAGTATCGTTTCCTTACTCAATGGTGATCCCTCCAAGTTTTCTGTTGAGTTAATTTAGTCCGTGACTGTGGATTCTATCTGTCCTAGATGTATTCCAGGGCTGGTGTGCTGTCAACTGGTTGAAAGTTGCATCAGGACATCATGACTGATATATTTGGAGCAGTCCATACTCATTGTCCATGGTAATTATGGCATACAGTGACAGTATCATTCAGCAACCAATATACAAATCAACATTACAGACTGTTCTCACCCAAAAATCAAATGCCTCTGAGGTACACATCGTGTTTGCCATCCCTCTGCATTACCCACCAAGTGCACCCAGGTCCTTGAGCAAAAATAATCATATGGATGGGTTTGCCTTTGCCTGAGGAAGGACTAATCCAAACTGTCTTCCCTAAAACATTTCTTGTATTCACCAGGGGGACTTTATCCCTGTCTAAGATACATAGAGGTTTTGATTGGGCAGGGCCAACTCTATTGGTCAAGCCTCAAGTGTTAACGAACCAGATAGTCTTTGCTAAATGTAGATACCAATGTTTGAAGGTCCCACCACCCCTTCATTCTGAGGTGTTGTGTCACCATAGGACTTGCTTTTCAAGGCCCAAGATGGTGTCCCGGGCAGTGACATGAGGCACAGGGTGTGTGTCCAATCATCCAGTGGTTGATTCCACCATTTGTAAGCATGTAGTGCTTGCCTTGGCAGGTTTGTGGCAGTGTGATGTAATCTATCTGCCAGGCCTCTCCATACTTATATTTTAACCATCGTACCCCATACCACAGAAGCTTTGTCAGCTTGGCCTGCTTGATTGCATTTCATGTTTCACAATTATCTATAAACTGGCAGATAATGTCCATGTTTAAGTCCATCCCTTGGTCATGAGCCTATCTTTATGTTGGATCTCCTCCCTGATGGCCTTGATATGGCAAACGTGCATACAATAATTCAGAATTTTAGAAGCATATAATGTGATTAGGTAGGTGGAGGAGAACAGAGGAAAACATAGCTTTTTTAGCAATTTTGCAAAAGTAGAGAAAAAACTTGTAATAGAACATATAGGAATGCAATTTGTTAGGTAGAAACAACTTGTAACAAAACACATAAAGAATTTAGTTGCTAGGTAAAGGCCATAGAGATAAGTAGTATATTATGAAAATTCAGTAAAGCCGAACTTCAGTATTGTGAAGAATTGATAAAGCAGAACCTGTGGATTGAGAAATCAGCAAGGACAAGACTCCTGGTTTTGGCCAGGACAAGCTGACCTGGGAACTAGCCAAACCCCCACCGCACCTCCCCAGAGACGGGGTCAAACAGCAGACACCTGAGGAAGACGTCTTTACTTCATCTGAAGACCCCTGCCCGTGACCACCAGGAGGCGTGGCACAGCAGAAGACTAATTATAATATGAATCACAAGGAGGTGGAGAAGGGGCAGGGATGGGCGGGCAGGGAGGTATGGGGTTGTGGGATCTATGTGTATTTAAACCTGAAACCTGTCTTGACCAGGTACACGTGTATGGTGGAAATATCTCCCATGTGTCCCAGCTGGAAATAAAACATACCTGCTCTACAATTTTAAATTGTAAAGTCCTTATTCTGCAACTCAATTCTGGTGCTGTGACTAGGATTCTCTTCATCTGGCTGCAAGATCGCCTGGGAAGTGGAAGTTTCAGGTGCGCCCCGCATCTCCACTTCCTGGAGCACTCTCTGCAGGGGTGAACAAGAACCTTCTATATGGTGGATAAGGTATGTTTTATCAGAATTAAAGAGGGCCTGAGAGACGTCTATAAGATGCTGGAGATGCCCGTGTTTGGCGGAGGCAGCGTGTCAGAGACATCCAACATACAACACTGAGCTTTTAGGAAAAGGTACTGGAAAATGTACTGGAAAAGCCAGAAAAAGTTTGTATTCTTTTTTGTGGTAACACTGCCCTCTTGTGTTAAACAATTATAATTACAACAGGTCAGTAGTTTTCTGAGTTGTCAAAAGTGGCTGAGGCTCAAGCTCAAGCCCAGAGAGCCCGACCAACTAAGGAGGCTCTTGCTAGATGGTTTCAGCTCCAATCAGGCGAGTTTCTGAATGATGGGGGGCAGTGGACCCTTGTAAGGCAAGAGGATGGAACAGACAGTCGGGTGTACTTAGGAGGAATATACTTAGTGGGTCATTTTCTGGCTTTCGACTGGGAACAACCCCCAGTTGAGAGAGAACTGAGAAATCCCAGTATACAAGGACAAAGGGGAGTTATTCCCTGTTTTGTGTGTGGACTGACAATTTTTTGTTAGGGATTGGGGTGGCATTCAGCCTGGGTCCTCGTCCAGTGTAAACAGTGTAAAAAGAAGTGGTATTACATATATAATAGGCAAAAGCCTATATGCTCCAGGTATACTCTTGAGGGGTCACGAGATTATAATCGGAACTTAGCTCATGATGAATGTGAAAAAGTAAACTTGATCTGTGGAAAGAGTAATTTGGTCCCTGAGGCTTGGGATGTTTTTGAAGACCATTGGGAAAAAGTGAAAGATCACTGTAAGCAAAGGTTTGGGTGGAAATTAAAGAAGAAAGAGAGAAAGAAAAATAAGGAGGCAGACAATGGGAACCCAGCAGAGTAAGGAAGTCCCCAAAAGAAGCCTTTTAGGATGTATACTAGCCCAATGGAAGGAAATTGTAGGGACAGGAGGAATGGAGAGCAAAAGGGTTTCAATTAAATATTGTAATCAGTGGTGGCCTCTGTATAAGCTAGAGGATGGAGCAAAGTGGCCATTGAGAGGTACCACAGATTACAATATCATGTTGCAGTTAATGTTATTTTTGAGACTGGAAGGAAAATGAGATGTGGCATCATATGCAGATATGTTTTTCACTTTGTGAAACCATCCAGAATGGCAAGGGGATTGTGGTATTATTCCACCACAAGATCCTATGGTTCTAGCATTGGAAAGGGAAAACAAAAGGGTCTCACATAAATTAAGATGCTGCTGCTCAGCCTGTAGTATTGGCCAGGGGTGCACTCAAAGCAATAAGATATATAAGGAAGAAGATTCTGATCTGGATGATCTATATAGACCCCCTCCCCAGTCACTGGAGTTAGGTGGGAACCCAGGGAGGGCACTAGATCGAGCCCTGACACCACCCCCGGGAAGCCCAGTGTCCTCCCACACAAGGATGAGACTTAGGGAACAACCAGCAGTCTTGCAAGCACCCCTTAGAGAAGCAGTAGGACCAGATGGGATAAATATGTTACTAAAGGTCCCTTTTAATACTAGTGATTTGGAAATATGGAAAAAGAATGTAAAGGACTACAGAAAGGATCCTGTAAGTATAGCTGGATATTTCATGTTAATAATAAAACAACATAATCTTCATTGGAATGATAAACAGTTACTGCTACATGCAATGACAGAAACAGAGAAACAGCTGATCCTAAAGGTAGCAGGGGATTTGGTTGAGGAGCACTACAAGACATGGGGAATAGATGTGAAGGAATTCTTTCCCCTCCAGGATCCAAGGTGGGATGTGAACAGAGCAGCAGAAAGGCAGAATTTGCAAGAATATCAGGAGTGGATTGCAAAAGGAATAGAGAAGGCCATCCCCAAATTCATTAACTGATCAGCTTTTCATGCTGTCAAACAAGGTCCCTCTGAGTCTCCATCTGAGTTTTTGGATAGGCTAAGAGACACAATGCCTCATAGCACCCCCTTGGACCCAGAATCAGACATAGGAATACAGCAGTTGGTGTCATTGTTTTTAGGGCAATCTACCAGTGATATAAGATGTAAACTTCATAAATTAAGACCCACAGAAGAAAGAAACTTAGAAATATTATTGGATGAGGCCTGGAGAGTGCTTAGTAACCGTGAAGAAGGCAATAAGGGGAAACAAGGAAAGGTGATAGCAGTAGTTAAGAAAGAGGACAAAGGTTCTAAAAAGGGGGTCCCACCTCCCTGCCTGGGAAAAAATCAATGTGCTATATGTAAAAAATTAGGCCACTGGAAAAATGAGTACCCAGAATGCTGGGGAGAAGGAAATAAAGGGGCACAGGTGGGGGCAAGTGTGAATGAAGACTGACAGGAACCAGAGGGATCTACTCCAGCAGATCCTCTGGTTACAATAAAGCTAGGGGAATGGAGAGAGCAAAAACTAGTAGAATTTCTAGTTGATATGGGGGCAACATATTTGGTCTTAAACAAAGCTCTAACACCTGTGAGGGGGGATTATGTTATGTTTAAAGGAGCCACTGGCCAAACTGAAAAGCCTTATTTTTGTGAACCACTAAAATATAAGTTGGGAAAACAAATGGGCATACACAAATTCTTATATATGCTTAACTCATCACAGGCACTCCTGGGAAGGGATCTACTTCAACAATTAAAGGAGATAATTAGATTTGAAAAAGGGGTGATTACTCTGGAGGTAGATGCTCAACAATATACTCAAATAATGAGTTTACTTTTAGTTGATATTCCCATAGAAGGAGAAATCAGTGAAGACATCATAGCTCAAGTGTACCCTGGAGTGTGGGCCACTGAGAAGCTAGGAAGAGCTAAAGATGCATCACCGGTAGAGGTAAAGCTTAAAGAGGGACAACGACTGGTAAGGATACAACAATATCCCTTAAAGAAAGAAGATAGGGAAGAAATCCAGCCTCTAATAGAAAAGTTTTTGCAATGGGGCTTGTTAAGAGAATGTGAATCTGATGTCAACACTCCCATATTACTGGTCTGGAAGCCTGATGGGACATATAGAGTGGTCCAGGATTTGAGAGTTGTCAATAAAATAGTAGAGAATTTATATCCCATAGTAGCAAATCCATATACTTTGCTAACAGTATTAACACCAGAACTAACTTGATTTACTGTTTTAGATTTAAAGGATGCATTCTTTTGTCTCCCTCTCCATGAAGCCAGCCAAAAGGTATTTGCCTTTGAATGGGAAAATTCTAAAAGTGGACGAAGGACCCAACTCACCTGGACTGTGCTGCCTCAGGGATTCAAAAATTCACCCATCATATTTGTCAATCAACTTGCCAAGGATCTTGAGTCTTGGGAAACCCCACCCAGGAAGGGAAGATTGTTACAATACGTAGATGACATCCTGATCGCCAGGGAAACAGAAGACACTTGCATGGCCTGGACAGTGAGTCTCTTAAATTTCTTAGGACTTCAAGGGTACCGAGTGTCTAAAAAGAAAGCCCAGGTAATGCGACAAGAAGTCATCTACTTGGGCTATGAGATTAGTGTGGGGCAAAGGATCTTGGGACAAGCCCAAAAGAAGGCTATATGCCAAACACCAAAGCCACAGACTATACAAGAGCTGAGAACTTTTCTCGGGATGACTGGGTGGTGTCACCTCTGGCAAATTCATTTTTCAGAACTCCCAAGAAAAGGGGGGGTTTCGTTATTTACTGGTGTTAACTGATACCTTTTCAGGATGGTCTGAGGCTTTCCCCACCAGAACCACTAAGGCTCGAGATGTGGTCAAGGTATTAATCAAATAAATAGTACCACGATTTGGTGTTCTGGCCATCATTTCCTCAGACAGAGGGCCCCATTTTATTTCAAAGGTGGTACAGCAGGTTAGCAATACTCTAGGTATAGATTGGCAATTACATACCCCATTATTGCCCCCAATCGAGTGGGCAAGTAGAAAAGATGAACCATCTGATCAAACAGAAAATTGTGAAATAAAGACAAGAAGTCAATCTGCCCTAGCCTCAGTCTCTTCCTTTAGCTCTCTTATGCATACGGACTAAGCCAAGGGCAAAGGAAAGATTGAGTCCCTTTGAGATCCTGTATGGGTGACCTTATGAGATGCAGAAGGGAACATCAACACAAATAGGGGAAGAAACTATAACAGAATATATGGTAGCCCTGGGGAAACAATTCAATAAAATCAAGAAATATGTAGTGGGAACTCAGTGTGGGGGATTGGATGGGCCAGTACATAATGTGCAACCTGGAGATTATATCTATGTAAAGTCTCTTAAAGAAAAGACTTTGGAACCTCAGTGGAAAGAACCATATCAAGTGCTCCTCACTTCCTTCACTGTGGTCAAGATCAGAGAACAAGCTGCATGGATCCATCACACTAGGATCAAAAAGGCTTTACAGTCACCATGGAAAATCAAACAGGTGCAACCTGGAAAGCTGTGGCTTTCACGATCATAGTCATGGCAGCCAGAGATGTCAATGCAAGACCACCTGTATATAAGGTGACTGGCATGTATGTTTGTCAAGGAAAAGCTTATGACTTTAACTCTCATGAGTCTCTGTGGCAGGTGTTACAAATTACAAATTCAACTATTTGGACAGGGAGAAATGTCCCAGGATGCAAAGTAATGTTTATTCAGGATGGAATACACCGAGGACCTATAAAATCCATTTGAATTGGTACTGAATGTTATGACAAATGCTTAACTAACTGTTCTGAATCCAGGATTGTAGTATCAGGATGTGAAAATGCAGGATTCAAGATTGACTACAGTATAACTCAGGTTTGTGTTGCAACAAATAAAAGAGAGACTAGAACAACTCCACAAATCCCTACATCAGGAGAGAGCATAGTTACCCAGACCACACCCATTCAAACCCCAAAAGAAACAATTCAGCCTTTAATCACCAAAACAGGACCTTATGCTATTAAAAAGACAGGGGTCCAAACTCTATTGCTCAATCCAGAGTGGTCCCTGAAGCAAGTAGAGATGGCAATGCAGGTAAATGCTTCTGCCATTCGGTCAGAGTGTGCTCCATTCCTCAAAACTTCTTTTATGGAATGGACTACTTGGTTGCAAAAGTGTGCACCTGTAAGTGTGTGCCAAGCTTTTGCACCACTAATTAGTGGTTTGTCTCAGTCTCATCTGTTTCTGTTCAGAGCCAGGATTATTAGAAAGGCAATTGAGCCAGATTCTCATGTTCAGACTTGGATGTTTATTATATCTTATCAAAATTTACAGAAAGCATAGCAGCACTTCTAGCTCCTTGCTAGAAGTAGGAAAAATGGCTCTAAGCTGAGCCTGTTTCAAGGCCTTTTAAAGCTAAACACACCAATAAAAGTTTCACACCTATATTATTTATACTTTTAACCCAATAATAGATTCCCATGACCCTTAGAGTGGCATTAGACTGACCAACCAAAGACAACTACCTAAGTTCCGTGAAGAAGAAGGAAGAGAAGATGAACAAGAAGAAAGACACCACCCAAAATTCTCCATCTTGTCCCCTAACTACCACTATACTGTAAAAACCTCAAATTTAGAAACCCATCATCCAGTGAAAATACACACATCTAACCCACTACACATTTATGATTTATAACACATTATTTATATTTAAAAGTCTTCTCCAAGGTTTCAGGTCCAGTGCAGTGTTTTCCAGGGAGTCTGTGCCTGGAAGCACAGAGAGCTCAAAACCTCCAGATTGCTGAGATCCAACATGCACCTTATACAATCAAACGGAAAAGAGATCTTACACAAATATTGAGAACAGGACTGGGAATCTTGAACATGGATTCAGAGGTAATAATGAATAAATTGACTGCAACTGGTAATGATATAGTGAAATTGCAACAACCCTTACAATCATCTTTATTAGCATTAGGCACTAGCCAGTGGAAATTGTCCAAGATATTACCAGAATGGGAAAACATAGAAGAATGAGATCACGAATTAATAACCAATGCTTTGGGCACAGCTAGTAAAAACATTTCTTTAGCCCTTGGTTGTATACAAGTGCAGTTGTGGACACAATCAGTGGCCGCCTCAATTATTAGGGAAGGTAAAGAAGGTACATTCCCTACTGAGGTGCGTAAAAATTGTTTGGGATAATGTTTCTGACTTAGAAAGAGAACTCCAATCCTGGTAGATTTTGGTTAATTTCACTTATGACCCTATAACAAGTGTGGTGACTGTTTTTGTTTTAACTATACACAACGTATCAGTATGATTCACCCATGATGCTTTAGGATTAAAACACGAAGGAGCTGTGCTACATACCTCTGAGCATAGAACATGGGCATGAGAAATTGAAGGGAAGTGGCAGACTATTGATATAGAGTCATGTGCCATGAGAAGACAACTAGGGTTTATATGTGAGGGAAATGTAAATCATAACCAAGATATTTTCCTGGATGCAGAACAAAGCATTTGTCACTTTGAAATCCACTCAGTTAACCAGACAACTTTGCTTGTGTATATAGGTCAGGGTTGTGCATGTCTCAGAACATGCCCGACTATAGTAGTGGATGAGCTCCCTATAAATGACACACAATCTAATTTGTGTATCTGTAACTTTGTCAGAATTGAGGGATGTGACTTCTATCAGGCACCTGTGGTATCACATCAATATATAAAAGCAAATTTGACCACTGCGCAAGACATATCACCTGTGCTCATAGGGATGAATCTTACTTTGGACAAGCAGTTATTAAAACATGAAGACCTTAAGGAAATTCTCAGAGAAATCAAAAACATGGGGAAAAAGACCTTGATTACAGTACACCATGACACAGAGACCATAAGGAGAGTCTTGAGGAGAATGAGGGAAAACACATATCACCACTTGTGGGATGCACAATTTGGATGGTCTCCTACTACAACAGGGTTTCTAAACTGATTATCATCATATAGTAGTTATGTTAATTTTAGTTGGTTTAAGGTTTTTTTTTTGGCTGTGATTTTTTGGAATTTAAAAATATCAATAAGAATGGCCACATTGTCTATGGTGTTATATAATCAATTCAAGACAACCACAGAGAATGTGATAGGTACCCTAGGAAGCAAAAGAATTTGCGTCATATAGAAGAAAAGGGGGGAACTGATATGTAGAGATACATACTGAGAAAGTAAGAAAATTACAGCCTGAAAAATATTCCAGGCTGGAGCTTTCCAGCTCTGTACCCAGCCGATAAGCTGGTCCAGCTGAAGGCTAGGGAGAATTTCTCCCAGGGTGATAATTTGGTGTCCTGGTTTAGGGCAAATTTGGGGGAAAACCTCCGGGAGGAGCCCCCAGAAAGCAAACCCCCACGACTCTTCTCCCCACCACTGGGTTCGGGAAGAATTTCCTCAGAGAAGAGTGGAAAAATACCTGTTTATTTAACAAGCAAAACACTCCCCAGCATTCTACCATGGTGAGCACTTAGCGCTTGCCTTGGCGTGTCTGGGGCAGTGTGATGTAATCAATCTGCCAGGCTTCCCCATACTTGTACTTGGACCACCGCCCACCATACCATAGGGGCTTCACCCACTTGGCCTGTTTAATGGCAGCACACGTCTCAAAGTCATAGATAACCTGAGAAATACTGCCCATGGTTAGATCCACCCCTCGGTCTCGTGCCCACTTATAGGTGACATCTCTACCCTGGTGGCCTGAGGCATCATGGGCCCATCGTGCTAGGAACAACTCTCCCTTGTGTTCCCAATCAAGGTCTATCTTTGACATCCCTGTCTTTGCAGCCTGATCTACCTGCTGATTGTTTTGCTGCTCTTCATTAGCTCTACTTCTGGGGACATGGGCATCTACATGGCAAACTTTCACAGGTAGTTTCTCTAACTGGGTAGCCATGTCTTTCCACTCTTCAGCAGCACAAATCAGTTTTCCTCTACGCTGCCTGTTAGCCTCTTTCCATCTCTCCAGCCATCCCCACAGAGCATTGGCTACCATCCATGAATCAGTATAGAGATAAAGCTTAGGCCGCTTCTCTCTTTCTGCAATGTCTAAGGCCAGTTGAACTGCTTTGAGTTCAGCAAGTTGACTGAAGCCACCCTCTCCTTCAGTGGCCTCTGCTGCCCATCGTGTGGGGCTCCATACAGCTGCTTTCCACCTCCCATTCATCGCTACGATGCAACAGGAACTGTCGGTGAATAGAGCGTAATGTGTTTCCTCTGCTGGCAGTTGGTTATATGGTGGAGCTTCTTCAGCCCGTGTCACTGGTTCTTGTTCCTCATCTGTGACACTAAAACTTTCACCTTCGGGCCAATTTGTAATTACTTCCAAAATCCCAGGGCGATTCAGTTTTCCAATCCGGGCGCGCTGTGTGATGAGGGTAATCCACTTGCTCCATGCAGCACTGGTGGCAATGGTGAGTGGAGGGAACCATTCCTCTGAACATCCACCCCAGCACCAGTAGTCGGGGTGCCAGAAGGAGTTGTGCTTCTGTGCCAATCACCTCTGAGGCGGCTTGGACTCCTTCGTAGGCGGCCAACATTTCCTTCACTGTTGGGGTGTTGTTAGCTTCAGACCCTCTGTAACTCTGACTCCAAAATCCCAATGGTCGGCCTCGAGTCTCATCGGGCACCTTCTGCCACAGGCTCCAGGACAAACCATGGCTCCCAGCTGCAGAGTGGAGCATGTTCTTCACACCTAGTCCTGTCCTGACTGGGCCAAGGGCTACTGCATGAGCAATTTCCTGCTTTATCTGGGCAAAAGCTTGTTGCTGCTCAGGGCCCCAATGGAAATCGTTCTTCTTGCGGATAACCAGGTAAAGAGGGCTCACGATCTGACTCTACTCAGGAATGTGCATTCTCCAAAAACCTATGGCGCCTAAGAAAGCTTGTGTCTCCTTCTTGTTGGTTGGTGGGGACATAGTTGTGATTTTGTTGATGACATCAGTAGGAATCTGACGCCATCCATCTTGCCACTTCACTCCCAGGAACTGGATCTCTCAAGCAGGTCCCTTAACTTTACTCTTTTTGATGTTGAAGCCAGCTTCCAGGAGGATTCAGATGATTTTCTCTCCTTTCTCAAACACTTCTGCTGCTGTGTTTCCCCACACAATGATATCATCAATATATTGTAAATGTTCTGGAGCCTCACCCTTTTCTAGTGTAGTCTGGATCATTCCATGGCAGATGGTAGGACTGTGCTTCCACCCCTGGGGCAGTCGGTTCCAGGTATACTGCACTCCCCTCCATGTGAAAGCAAACTGAGGCCTGCATTCTGCTGCCAGAGGAATGGAGAAAAATGCATTGGCAATATCGATAGTGGCGTACCACTTGGCTGCCTTGGACTCCAGCTCGTACTGGAGTTCCAGCATTGTCCGGCACAGCAGCACTCAGTGGTGAAGTCACTTCATTCAGTGCACGGTAGTCCACTGTCAATCTCCATTATCCTTCAGATTTACGCACAGGCCAGATGAGGCTATTGAAGGGTGAGTGGGTTTTGCTGACCACCCCTTTGGCTCTCCAGCTCACGGATCATCTTGGGGATAGGAACTACAGCATCTCGAGTTGTTCTGTATTGTCGGCAATGCACTGTTGAATTGGCAATTGGTACCTTTTGCTCTTCTCCCTTCAGAAGTCCTACTGTAGTTGGATTCTCAGACAGTCCAGGCAAGGTGTTCAATTGCTGGATGCCCTCTGTCACCACAGCTGCTATCCCAAATGCCTACCTGAGTCCTTTTGGGTCTTTAAAATACCCCCTTTGGAGGTAATCTACGCCCAAAATGCATGGGGCCTCTGGGCCAGTCACAATAGGATGTTTTTTCCATTCATGTCCAGTCAAGCTCACATCAGCTTCCACCAAGGTAAGGTCCTGTGATCCACCTGTCACGCCAGCGATAGAGACAGATTCTGTCCCCACATATCTTGATGAGACTAATGTGCATTTGGCACCAGTATCAACCAAAGCTTTATACTTTTGTGGTTCTGATGTGCCCGGCCAACAAATCCACACAGTCCAGAAAACACGATTTTCCCTTGCCTCTCCCTGGCTAGAGGCAGGGCCCCTCTAAGCCTGTTTATCCTTCTTTCCTTGGGCATATGTCTTAGAGGTTCCTTCAAGGGGATCGGACATATCATCATCATCATACTTGGCAGTTTGGCTACGGGCAACTGGAGCTGCTCTCCTTTTGGTGGAACTTCCTCTTTGAGTCTTGCCTTCCTTCAATTCACGCACCCGTTGTGCCAGAGCAGCAGTAGATTTTCCGTCCCATCTCCTCATGTTTTCTCCGCAATCACGTAGGAAGAACCACAGCTCAGCTCGTGGGGTGTACCTTCTCTCCCCATCGGGGGAACGTCTGTGTTGGATACCAGGGCCTCTAATTTGTACTGCTGAGATTTGGAGAAGGTCCTCTTTAATCTCCTCCCTGAGTCTCTTATGATTCTCCTCTATCTTGTCTTCTAATTTCTGCAGACCTGTTTCCACTGCTGCGATTCTGGCATGTGTTGGGCCATGCACGGCATCTGCATATGCTCGGAGCTTCTTCGCCATATCGAGCACAGTCTCGTCCCTCTCATCCCGCTTCATTATTGCTAAAGCAGAAGCATATTCATGTGGCCCAACCCATACAAGTTTTCGCCACATCACAGACGTACATGGTACCAAGTCCGGATTCCTAGTTGTTATGTCATCTGAGAAGATAATCTCTGCCACTGCCATTTCTCTCAGGCGTTGGATCCTTTGTTCTATCGTCTTCCACTGGGTCTGCTGCATATAAAGATCGTCTGCACACAGGTACCTTTGTGCTACACTGTCCAGGACCCATGCCCAGAGGCTGTGAGGGTTAGGCCCTCTCATCATTTCTTGTTCGATAACAGGATCATGTGACAGGGATCCCAAATGCCTGGCTTCAGTGCTGTCCAGAATTGTTGCCTCACCTGCAGCATCCCAAAGACGGACCAACCAACTAATTATAGACTCATCTGGTCATTGGGTGTAATCCTTTCTTAGGCCACAGAGGTCCTTTAGGGAAAAGGACTCAATATTGGCCTCTGATCTTGTACCAGTTGCTTTGACTCCTGGTTTTATGTCAGGAGGCGTTGAGGGTCCTTCTCCTCCATCATCATCATCATCATCATCATCATCATCATCCACTGGTCGATCAGTCTTGTCTGTGCACTTTCCACTTCTCGTGCTAGTAGCAACAGCCATTGGTTGAGACTTACTGTCTGGTTTAGCTGCTGGCCTCGAGCCTGGGGTGTTGGCTGCAGCCTGAGTGACTGGGATAGTGGCTGATTTATCTGCCTGTCCCCCTTCCTCTGTCTGCTGCCCTACAGTATCTAGAAGGGTGCGATAAGCATATGCCAGGGCCCAGCTCACTGCAATGATCTTTTTCTCCTTAGAGTTATCATGGCAATTCTCTTTCAGGTACTTTGCCACCTTAGCTGGGTTCTGAATTTCTTCACATGGAAAGTCCCAGGCTATAGGGTCAGAAAATTCCTTTAATATTTGGCCCATATCCTCCCATTTCCCACACCACTCAGGATTTCTCACGCCTGGCTCTACTCCTGGGTCAGGGGTCTCATCAGCCCCTCTAGAAATCTCAGCTCTCATTCTAGAGAAACTGCAAACTGTATAGAGAAAGCTTACCATATTAAACACCAGAAAGATGGTCACTTTAACATTCAGGGGGAAATGAACATTCTCTAATAAGGATGTAACAAATTCAGAGGAGAAGAAGGAAAACAAAGGCTGAAAAGCCTCATCCCCTGCTTCTCCTCTAACAAACTGGGTGCACAACCATAACTATGAACCATATATTCCTGGAACAGACTCCAGCACCTTTATAAACCTCCTGCAAGCCATTACAATCAAGCCCAGCCCGACGGATATTCTGGTCAGTGCCCCTCTGCTGCAGAAACTACGTATTAGGGACAATACCGGAGCTATTTCTGGATAAGAAAATAAACCTAGGGACCATAGAGGTATTAAGACCTCAGAAAACCCTAGGGACCAGAAACACATGCAGGCCTCCACCCCAAAAGACAATATGAATTCAAACAACATAGCCAGTAACTGCTCTATACCAACACAAAGTAATTTGAACCAAAATATTATTAGAACAGGGTTTTTTCCACTTTCTCGAGCCCCGAGTTGGGTGCCAAAATATTTGTCCTGGTTTAGTGCAATTTTGGGGGGAAACCTCTGGAAGAAGCCCCCAGAAAGCAAACCCCCATGACTCCTTCCCCCACCACCAGGTTCAGGAAGAATTTCCTCAGAGAGGAGTGGAAAAAAAACCAGTTTATTTAACAAGCAAAACACTCCCCAGCACAAAAAAAAAAACCCAACACCAGATGACAAATACTCTTTCACCGCTCTGAAAGGATGGCAAACTCAGAAAGTCTCTCCTCTAATGGTCGCCCAGTTATCGGTCTCTGGTGCTGGGGGATGACTGCTACAGATCACAAAATGCAGACTCCCGGTGTTTCTTGGCGTTTCCCAGGTCCCTGTCCGGAACAGGTTCAGATGGTATTCAGGAAAGGAAGAGGAAAAAAAACAGTCCGGGGAAAAAATTGGACTGCCTAGCTGAAGTAACTAATAAACAAAAGCAAAAAGTAGGAGGGAAAGCAAGCAAGCAAGCAAGCACGCCTAGCCTCTCCTAAACACAGACCATGGGGGAGGTGAGCCAGCTGATAACAAGACAAAAGAAACCTTCACTTTCAGAGTCTGTCCTGAAAGCACAGAACATAATACCAAGCATAAACAGAACACACGCTTGGGGATACAAACACCATAATGTCACCCTAGGACATTTGGTCAAAATAAAAAGGAATTAATTACAAAGATACAACACCTGTTGTGGTACGTGACCAGGCCCTGGGAGTAGGGTGTATTGTCTCTGAACCAATCACCTCTTCTCTACTCTTGGAATTGCGAGTCATGCTATAAAACCAAGTGTGTTTCTGAATAAACTTGTGTCTTTCTTTCTATCATGAAAGACGGCCATGTAGCTGTGCATCTTATTTCCGCTGTACTTAAAGGGTTAAAACCCCTTTCCACGGCTACGCTGATATGGGAAATGCATATGATAATTCAGAATTTTAGAAGCATATAATGTGATTAGGTAGGAGGAGGGGAACACAGAAAAACATAGCTTCTTTAGCAATTTTGTAAAAGTAGAGAAAAAACTTGTAATAGAACATATAGGAATGCAATTCATTAGGTAGAAACAACTTGTAACAAAACACATAAAGAATTTAGTTGCTAGGTAAAAGGCCATAGAGATAAGTAGTATATTATGAAAACTTAGTAAAGCAGAACTTAGGCATTGTGAAGAATCGATAAAGCAGAACCTGTGGATTGAGAAATCAGCAAGGACAAGGCTCCTGGTTTTGGCCAGGACAAGCTGACCTGGGAACTAGCCAAACCCCCACCGCACCTCCCCAGAGACGGGGTCAAACAGCAGACACCTGAGGAAGACGTCTTTACTTCATCTGAAGACCCCTGCCCGTGACCACCAGGAGGCGTGGCACAGCAGAAGACTAATTATAATATAATCACAAGGAGGTGGAGAAGGGGCAGGGATGGGCGGGCAGGGAGGTATGGGGTTGTGGGATCTATGTGTATTTAAACCTGAAACCTGTCTTGACCAGGTACACGTGTATGGTGGAAATATCTCCCATGTGTCCCAGCTGGAAATAAAACATACCTGCTCTACAATTTTAAATTGTAAAGTCCTTATTCCGCAATTCAGCCTGAGGCATCATTGGCCCACCGAGCCAGAAATAATTCACCCTTATCCCTTATCTTTCCAGTCCAGATTCACCTGGGACACTTTAATCTTGGCAACCTGATCTCCCTGACTGTTTTTGCAATGCTCCTTGTTAGCTCAATTCTTAGGTACATGACATACCTTTATAGCCAACTTCTCTACTGGAGTAGCGATGTCTTGCCACAATTCAGCAGCCCAGATGGGTTTACCTCTGCACTGCTAATTGGTCTTTTTCCATTGCTCCAGCCTCCCCCATAGAGCATTTGCTACCATCCATGAGTCAGTGTAGAGTGTTGGCCATTTCTCTCATTCAGTGGTATCTAAAGCCAGTTGGACAGCTTTCAGCTCTGCAGCTTGACTTGATCCACCGTGCCCTTCAATGTTGCAACCAGGGGAGATGGAGACACAACACAACACTCATGGTTTCATGCAGCAGAGCACCTTTAATTTCTTACACAGCTCTTATATACCCTATTGTCTTAGTTTGAAAGACAGGTATTTGCTAAGGGAAGGCAAGAACCCCTTTTCTGAGATGGAGAGTGCAACCCTCTCCTTTCTAATTATTATAGTTTGAAATCAGGGGCTTTCAGGCAGAAGATATGGGGATAGGAATAACAGTTCTTTACTAATATATCTAACAAGGCAAACAAAAGAAACAACAAGAGTTATAAAAATTGACAGCAAAACAGAACAGTATAGCTCAGTTCCAGTCCTTTTTTGGCCACAGGTTCCCTTTTCCTGCGCTTAGTTACCAGTGGTGGGGGCAGGGCAGGTCCCTTGCAGCTGAATGGGGCTGGAGTGATGGTGGAGGTGGCTGCCCAGGTGTGAGAGGGATGGAGCAGCAACTCCCCCCTCACGGTGTCAGTCGTGGTGCTCAGCAGAGTGCCTGGAGGTAGTAGGATGAAGTGGGAAGGCAACAGTGCGATGTTCGACAGCAGGGAACGTGGCTCCCGGTATTGGGATGGCGGGGAGGATGCTAGGATGCCCCTGACATCTTCCTCTGACTCCATGGGTGAGTGAAAGCAAGAGAGCACCCCGGCTCCCCTGTCCCACCTTTCCTTTTCTGGTATTTCCCCTGTCCCCACCTCTCTGCGAGAGAAAACTGTTACTACTAAGGTGTAGTCACAAATACTTAGCATAACAATGGGAAAAATTCCACAGAAAGAAAAGGGAACAATTCAACCCCCAACACCTATTCAAAATACTCAAACCTGATTGGCTATGATTGGTTACCACCCATCTCATTGACCAATAGCTACCTTCTTGTTTGTGTCAGGGATTGGCTCTTTGTAGCCAAACCCCTCCTCTTATGAAGCATACAGTTGCAACTCACTGTGTGTAGGAATATACAAGGCAGCTTTCCATTTTTGATGTAGCCCTACAATATGGCAGGAACCATCAGTGAAGAAAGCATGTCGCTTTTCATTTTTGGTAGCTGATTACATGGTGAGGCCTCCTCAGCATGTGTCATCTTTTCCTGGTCTGATGATGATAGTCCAAAATTTTCTCCTTTGGACCAGTTTGTGATGACTTCCAAGATCCCTGGGCAATTGGGGTTTCCTGTTCAAGCTCCCTGTGTGATCAGGGCAACCCACTTACTCCATGTAGCATAGGTGGCATGATGTGTGGCAGGGACTTTGAACATCCAGCCCAGCACTGGCAGTCAGAATGCCAGGAGGAGTGGTGCTTCAGTGCTGATCACTTCTGAAGAAGCTCAAATCTCTTCATAAGCTGCCAGTATCTCTTTTTCAGTTGGGGTGTAGCTGGCCTCAGATCCTTTGTATGTCCAACTCCAGAACCCCAGGGGTCATTCTTGAGTCTCCCTCGGTACTTTTTGCCAGAGATTCCAGGAAGAACCATTCTCCCTGGCTGCTATGTAGAGCAGGTTTCTTACATCTTGTCATGTCCTGACTGGCCCAAGGGCTACTGCATGAACAATCTCCTGTTTAATTTGTTCAAAATCTTGTTATCATTAAGGACTCCACTTGAAATTGTTCTTCCAGGTCACATGATAGAGAGGGTTTACAATCTGAGCGTAATCTAGAATATGCATTTTCCAAAAACTCACAGTGCCAAAGAAATCCTGTGTTTCCTTCTTGCTGGTTGGTGGGGACATAGCTGCTATTTTGTTGAACACATCCATTGAAATCTGACAACATCCATTTTGCCATTTTACTCCTAAAAACTGAATTTACTGGGCAAGTTTCTTGACCTTACTTTGCTTTATGGGAAAACCGGCCTTCAGGAGGATCTAGATTATCTTCTCCCCTTTCTCCAAAACAACTTCTGCTGTGTTGCCCCACACAATGATGTCATCAATGTATTGCAAGTGTTCTGGAGCCTCACCCTTTTCCAGTGCAGTCTGCATCAGTTCATGGCAAATTAGGGGGCTGTGTTTTCATCCCTGAGGGAGTTGGTTCCAGGTGTACTGGATGCCCCTCCAGGTGAAAGCAAACTGTGTCCTGTACTCTTCTGCTACAGGAATGGAGAAAAACGAATTAGCAATGTCGATGGTAGCATCTCTTTGTTGCCTTGGACTCCAGTTCATTCTTGAGTTCCAGCATGTCTGGCACAGCAGCACTCAGTGATGGTCTGACTTTGTTCAGGCCATGATAGTCCACTGTCAGTCTCTACTCTCCACTGGACTTATGCACTGGCCATATAGGACTATGAAAGGGTGAGGGAGTCTTGCTACTCACTCCTTGGCTCTCCGGTTCATGAATCATCTTACAGATGGTGGTCACAGAGTCCCGATTGGTACAGTATCGTGCAAGGTACACTGTTGGGATAGTGATTGGTACCTGTTGCTCTTTGATGCTCAGCAGTTGCACAGCAAAAAGGTCCTCTGAGAGACCAGACAAGGTATTCAGATGTCTAATTTCCTCTGTCGGCACAGCAGCTATCCTAAAAGCCCAATGATACCCTTTTGGGTCCTTGAAATATCCTCTCCTAAGGTAATCTATGCCAAGGGTACATGGGCCTTCTGAGCCAATGTTATGGGCTGACTTTATGATGCTTGTATCCCCAGTTGTCTGTTCTGTTTGTGTTGGATATTGAGTTCTACAACTTTAAGACTGGTTCCAGGAATGAAAGGGGAGAGAAGAGGTGCAGAGTTTGCTATCCGAGACTGCACTGGCTCCCCCGCATCCTTCACACAGACTGTGTTGTCTGCAGTGGACAGCAGGAGAGAGCTCTCCTTTGCTCTTAGTTTTGGCTAGCTGAGACAGAGAAGTTCTGTGGACTGTGGATTGTTTTCCTTTTTCTTGGAACTGTTTGAACCTGCTCCGGACTGAAAACCCAGAAGAGCACCAGGAGCTCACACCTATGGCCCACCGGGCCTGGTCTGGGCAGCTGCATTTCCCAGCGCTGGAGGGACTGAGAACAGACTGAGTGGACAGAGTGAGCCGAGCTGCAACCCACAAAAGGGACTCTTCTGAATTTGTCATCTCTTTGGAGTGGCGAGGGGTTTTGTTGTTGAGTATTGTTCATTTTTGTGCTGAGAAGTGCTTTGCCTGTTAAATAAACAGTTTCTTTCCACTTTTCTCAGAGGAAATATTTCCCTGAATGTGATAGGTTGACTTGAGAAGAAGAAACTCAGAGAGAAGTTCTCTCTAAGAGAGTTTCCTCTGTGGGGTTGGGACACCTTCAACAGCCCATTAGAAAAAGTTAGTTCGCTCATTTTGAAGGAGGTAATCCGGAACTGAGTCTCTCTGTCTTTCCGGTGGCTGAGCAGGTAACATCAACCCGAGCTTCCCCCCCCATGCGGGGAGGGGGGGAGGCTAGGGAGGCCACTTGGGCCTCATTTGCAAACAAGGGAGACCCCATGGCCGGGAGGAGGAGAAGCTCATTGATAAGACCTTCACAGCTTCCTCCTCCACGGGCCTGTGGGTCTGGGGTGGGGGGCCCAGTTCCCGCTGCTGTCGGAAGGGCCAGGCCTGCCCAGGTCCACGAGGTCTAGGAGAGGCAGTCGGGCCCTGTCTAGGAAGCAGGGATGGCCATGAGCAGTCTGGGGCTGCAGCCCAGCCCCAGAAAGGCCAATTGACACCTCAGCCGCTCCCCCCCAGCGCGGCCTGAGCCTGGCTCAGCTCTTGTAGTTGTGTTAAACTTTAACTTTTTAGTGCTCAGTTAAGATTTGCAAAACCTCAGGCCTTCCTTTGAATATGAAAGAGAATAAGAAGATTTCTGAAGTCAGTGATGTAAGAGCTAAGTTTTTAGATAGAAAGAGAATGAGGAGATGCTCTCAAGATGGCTGAAAATCTTTTTGTAAAATTGTAGGGATGAACTAATGTACTGAATATTCCTATAAACCATGGAAAAAAACACGGAGGGATGGAGATGTTCCATTTGATAGATGATTTGACCAAAGAGCACCTGTGTTGAAAATCTTTGCCCTGAGGAAAGAAGGGAATTTCGGTTTTCTGAAGATGAAGCCTGAACAGAAAAAAAGAGATGAAGAGAACCCTTGCTGTAGAACATTTCATTCTTAAAAGTAATACCCCATGAGACAGACATGGCCCACATCTACAGCTTTGGGAAGGCTGTGGAGTTGGGAGGAGTGTCACGGTTGCAGGTTCCCGGGCGGATGCAAAGCTTGAAAAATGAGACCATGAAAAGACTGTTTTCTTCCGTCTTGTGGGAAAAGTCCCTACAGCTTTCAACAAAAGGAGGCTTCTCTCTCCAGAAGTGAACTGAAAAAGACTAAATTAGGGACTGACCAAGGTATTTGTTATATGTTTGTTTTGTTGTTATGAAGGTTAGGAGGGGGAAGGAAGGAAGGGTCTGAAAAAAATCTTATTCTAAATTTGGTTTTTTTCCCTTCTCTTTGTTTTTATAGTTAATAATTTTCTCCTTTTATACTCTCTTAAGTTTTAGGCCTGCCTTGCTTTTTGCTCCTGGTTCTGTCTCACAACAGAAAAATGAGTTTATTTAAATCGACAAATCAAAACGAAGACACTGAATCAGTTGGTGGAGGGACTGCTTGAATCTGTTTCCTGGAGGGACCCTGTTCGGAGGTTTCCTCCCAAATTTGCCCTAAATCAGGACAACCAGTCACAATGGGGTATTTTTGCAACTCATTCCTTGTCAGGGTCACTTCAGCTTCCAATACAGTCAATTGTTGGGTGTTACATTTCCTAGATGCATTGTAAATGGTACTTTCCGTGACCCCTGCTATGCCCTGTAGCTTGGTCCCTCTCCCCTCCTGACCATACAGGGCTGGCCGGGATCCAATTTCTCCCCGCCCCCCTTTCCAGACCGTAGAAAAGATCTGTGCCCCCTGACCTCTGTCTCTTTTTCCCTCTTTTTCTCTTGCTCTCTCTTTTCCTCGCTACCCACGAGAAATAAACCCTCTAACTTCATCAGGGGAAAGAGCCTCTTTTGTTATCTTATTTACGTCCATGAGGCAAGGGCCCCCTGAAGCTTCACCCTAACACCTGAGCTAGACCGGAGGAAGGGTGAAGAACCCCATTTTAGGGCCGAGAAAAAGCCTCAGTTGGGATCCTGTCAGAGACCGAAATGTTATAATTTATGGCTTAAACATCTTCCTGAGGGACTTTTGCCTATTATAGCGAAACTGTATAACAGAAGCTGCAGAGAAGACCACCACACCCTGACTCTAAGGCCCTGCACTTCACGTTGATGGAGTTAAATGAAGTGACTCGGGTCTGGGCTGGGGGACAAGAATAGTTAACAGAGCGATCAAGCTTAGCACTTTCAGAGTGGAGACCATAGCCCCAGGGTTATCAGCTGCCAGGATCGAAAAGACCCCTCACACCAATGGAGGGGTGGAGGAGAGGTTTTGGGTGTGTGGTAAAAAAGACTGGTGCAAGGCAGTGAATGCCCATCCTCCTCTGCGCAGACCAGCTCAGCTGTGGGGCCCCTTCACCCCAGGAAAAGCTGTATCCATGGGAAGGACAGCAGAGGGAGTGTCATGGCACATCAAAGGCCCCCCCCCCCCAAGGGGTCCCCGGACCCTGCACCAGAGCACTGCAACATGATGCAATATATCCACTGTGTTGCAAATGACAGTGTCAAACTTACCCTCTTTAGGGGAGATATGTGAGCATTCCTGCCTGGCTCAAACATATATTAATCCATGGAATTCTATACTTTTTGGCAGGCAGCAGGGCACCCTCACCACTAAAAGACCAGATGGAGGGAATCAGCGAGAAGTCCTTGGGACCCTTGGAAGAGAGTATGCTTCTACCTAATCCCTGTCACTCTCCCCCTGTCCCATCCTGGTGTCTCTGGCAGTCTCAGCCACAAGGTACGGATATGTGAGCAAGGCCTGGGTTTCAGGCAGTCAGTTCTTATAGTGATTCTGAAATGAATAAGGGCAAGGAGACCACCTCCCGTTTTAATGCCTTTATTGAGAAATCAGCTCTGGGTGGGAGCCCGAAGGGTCACGTGCACCACCGCTGCTCCCGATGGACAATCCAGAGCAGGAGGAGGAATTCAGCTTTGCTGTGTGGCAGAGCTAGGCCTTCTGTCCTTACAGGAGTCCCGCAGAAGACACTGGTTGGCTCGTAGTCCAGGGGTGTCATGTCGATCGGGTGCTGTTCAAGTCATGGTGACAAGGCAGGAGGGTCCTGGTTGGTGATTTCATCTTCTTCACCGTTTTTCTTACTTGGGAGTACCATTTTCGGTTTTCGATGTTATATTGGCTCGTTGTTTTTAGGGGACTTTATTACTGAGTTGTGTCCCATAAGTACTTGCGGTCTTCTCATTTGCCAGGCATCATTTTGGGAGCAGCAAAGGCGAAGGCGTTACCCAATGGGGAGGGAAAGGGCATAATGGCAAGACAATTCCAGGGAGTGGGAATCAGAACAGAACAACAGCAACAATTAACATAAAAACAGGGTGTTTTCCACAGTTAACAGAACATTAACAGAACAAACAGGAGCTTGTTCATAACAATTCCAGCTCTAAGTGATTTCAGCTTAGAGTGATTTCAGCTTAGCTCGCAAGGTACCTTAGCTGACAGGGAGAAATGAGACTGGGAATCACTGTGTAGAAATCCCACAGAGTTCTTTATTGTCTTCTTCTGCGAAGGGGAGTCCAGGGACAGTGGCATTGCGCTGGACTGGGTAGAAGCGGTGATTTTTATAGGGACAGTGTGGCTTGACAGAATGACCAATGGTTCAGGGTTTTGGAAATGTGACCAATAGTTTTACAAGGAGATGTAGCAGGTGTCTAAAGCGGGGAAAAGGGTTTTTTAGCCTAGTCACTGTGACTAAGCAATTCTTATCTAGGGAATGGCTTTCCAAGGAGGCCTTGCTGGGGTCTCTGCTTCCTCCACTGTAAGAGCCTGACGGAGAGACGGAGGCTTCAGCCAGCTCTTAAAATGCTTTTTATTGCATGGAGGAGGTTACAGAGTCATGTGTGAGCCTATAGCTGCTGGCTATAGGCAAGTTGTGTGTCCTGAAGCCCCTCTAGTTCTGGTTACAATGCATTATATACTTTTCATTACAGAGCATCTTAATACATGACTACCAATCAACATCATACACAATACCTTTTATCTTTACATATAACCTATCAAAACTGTTAAAATGACCATATTATGTTAGTGACTAGCCAATCATCAGTTAGTAGTTACATGTTAGACTTTGGGACTTGTTCTGCAGTGGAAATTTCTGAGATCTTTTTTCTACTTGCAACAGTGGCTTTCTTGTTTGCCTGTGAAAATCCTTTTGTTTGGTAAAAGCATCTTTTGTTTGAGGTGGATTTATGCTTTGCTCTAAGCCATAAAAGCCCCTTCCAACTCACTTGCTCTTTGCCTTCTAGTTACCCAGTAAGACTGGCTCAGCAATTCTTTTCTTCTATATCAAAACTTGCTTTCATTCCTATTTTATGCTCCTTAGCTGCTGATTTACCCAATCTGGCTTCTTCCAGACTTGCTTTGAAAGGTGAATTTGAGTTCTTTTGGAGCTCAAAATTTAAAATTATCAAAAAATATTATTTCAAAGTTGATCCCTGAGCTCGAAGGATGCTCTTCTCTGGAAGTGTTCAAGGCCAAGTTGGATGGGACTTTAAGAAACCTGGTCTAGTGGAAGTTGTCCCTGCCCATGACAGGGGAACTGGAACTAGATGACCTTGAAGGTCCCTTCCAACCTAAACCCTTTTGGGATTCTATGATTGTATGATCAACGCAGGAAGTAATGCTGATCAGGATTGCTTTCAGGTTTTCTCTCATGGAGAAGAAAGTGCCAATGACATAATTTGGCTGTGGTTGACACATGGGACCTGGGTAAACCATAGCTCAGCTGATGTCTGACCACAGAATGTTAGTCTGATGCTGCTCATGACCCACCTCTGCACGGCACCTGGTCTCCAGCTCCTGCACAGGGGGTTGCATATCTGATGTTGGAGCATGAGACTATGTCCGTGTGACAAAAAAGCTCAAGATACTGCAGAATTCGCTATCATTATTTTTAAAGGTAAGAGAGAGTTGCTTGTTCCCCATGTCCATGAATAGGACAACCAGAAGAAATGTCTCCCTGGTGCATGCAAGATGCAAAAACTGATGAGATTTGTCTCTTGGATCCAACCAGTACCCCTGTGAGCATCCTCCAGATAAAATCCAGGCTCATTGCTGCCTGTGGAAGTGTGGAAATGCTCTCCATAGCCACTGTCTTGGACTTTGCAAAGCTCCTAGACACTGAGGACTCTCATGGACCACTTTTTCCACCTCATACACCTTTCTTTAAGTGGAAACTTTTGACAGGAAAGCTCTATGGGAAGTTATTGAAAAGGTCTGAGCTAATAAAGTCCAAACACTTTGTTTAAATGTTATTGTTACAGCAACATAACATGCATTGAAACAAAATGTATTGGTGAAAAACTCAGATATTTTAGGATAGAAGGAATTTTGAAATCTCAGCATTTCTTTTGAGAGGGATTTTGCATTTTTTACCATTAACTCTGTGGCATGGCTATGACTCGTGGGAAATGGTTAGCCAGCTTTGATTTGGCATGGGATAAGGCATCAGTTTAGCAACCCGTCCACCAAGGCTTTGTCCTCTGCAATGCCGATAATCTCCCTGGAAGGCTGCAGCTCTGAGGGGAGTGATGACTTGGCAAAGGGCAGAGGAAGACAAACCTCGATACAAAAATTCCGTTTCAATGTCCTGCCCTGGGACCATCCATCCTTGAAGCCCTGTGAGGATAACCAGAGTATCTCTCCAATAGTTACAGGCAGTGTCTGCATCCCTAGAAATATTTAAATCATTAAATTTTTGCCCAAGGATGTAATATTTTTTTGCAGAAATCTATCTCTAGGAATTCAAACATGTCCTGAGGAGTGGTATAGACTTAAAGCTAGGCTCAATAGTCACATTTATGTATCCGCTAAAGTATTTGGCTTTATAATTAGTGATGACAATGTAGGATCCAAAAGTAAGAGTCCGTACAGTCTTGTAATGCTCATTATTGTTTTCATACCATTGTTTTTCTTGTTGCACCCCAAGAAATAATAATTTAAGCTACAGTTCATCTTGCAAGCATTGCAGCAATGCTGTTACTTAAGCATGAACATCCTTTGCCACTTAGGATTTATCTTTGTTACCCATTATGCCACAAGCATTAGCATTTTAAACCCCTGCTTATTATTCAATATTAGAAATGAAGCCGCTGGAAGAGAACATCCTGCATCCCGGCTATTTGCAGGTTTGACATGTTTTAGGAAAGTGAAGCAAACTTTCTCTGATTCATGGGGTTTTTTTTATTTGCTTCTGTCTGGGTTTTTGGCAGTGAAAAGGAATTTACAGAAATATTCCTACATATTGAAAACTTCAGCCCATCCATCTGCTCCAAAATCTTGTTTTATTGCAGGTTATTTTCACATTTAATATATCTTGGTGGGCCCAGGGATTGTCTTCACTCTTGACATTGCTGATCCCAGCCCAACTCCAGTGCTGACAAGCTCTTTCTGAAGCTTATACAGATGCTCACAACCTTGATTTGGTAGAACAAGCCGAACTCCAACTGCAGCTCACCCTGGAGCAGTACTGTATGCCTGTAGGTTGATGGGGACATTAAAAGATGGATCTTTGAAAGGGTGGCTTTGGAGGAGAGATTTGAATGGTTTTAACCCTCATTTACCAGCAGTGATTTGTCTCATTTGCTGCAAAGCTTTCTCCCACCCAGTTGATGCAGCAACAGAAATAATGGGAAAGACCCAGGAGTACTTCCCAAGAGAAGCAACACAACAAAACCAATTTCTACTGTGTCATCTTTTCAGTGGCAGATGACATGAACCAGTTTATTGTTTTTCTCCATGCGATCAGCAAAATAATCCAAAGCAATGCCTGGTGATTGTTTGAAGGAGTAAACAGGGGGGATTAAATATTTCTATTTTATGCAAACATCCAGGAATGACCCCATTGTTCATAAGAAGACATTTTATGTAGGTAATGGGCAATCTGCCCTCCATCAGCAGAGGTTTTATGAGCAGGTTGGACAAACTTCCCCAGGAAGGGTGCTGGTCTGGTTGGTCCTGCTTTGTGGCAAAAGGATGGATCTGTGGTTACCGCGCTGCAAAGAGAGAGAAAAGACAGCAACACACATGGACCTCTTTTGGGGAAAAAAGGCCAACTTTATTGTACGGACATCCTGTATTTAAAGTGTGTTACATGCAGCTAGGACAAGACAGTAGTTCATTGGACAATTGGGACAAACATCCCTGGGACAGCATGTCCGGATGTCCCGTGGGAAAGACACCAGGTGTTAATCTTTATTATGAATTCCCTTCTGTTTTTCACCAAGTTATCACTCTGGGAGACTGCCTCCCTTAACTGAAGCTGTAGTCATCTTATCAGCCTGGGAATGGACCTGAGAGACAGGAGAAATCCAGGCCTGAAAGGAATTCCCAAGCTGTAATTTCCTAGCTCTCTAAATGTGTGTCCACATGGATCAAGTGATGCTCCATGTCATGAGTAACACTGCCTGGTAGGTCATGTCATGCCTGCACCTCATTTTAATGTCTTACCTATTTATTCAAGGATTTACAGCAATTAGCTGAGCTCCCAGCCAGCAGCAGAGTTCCCTCTGCCATGGCCCCAACTTCTTCCACCTCTATTGCAGTGAGCTCTGAGCATACGTACATGGTCGCATATTAGAACTGCAGAACCATAGAATGGTTTGGATTGCAAAGGACCTTAAAGACCATCTAGTTTCAAACCCCTGCCATGGTCAGGGTCACCTTCCACTAGACCAAGTTGCTTAAAACCCCATCCAACTTGGCCTTAAACACTTCTTCAAAAGCAGAAACCATTTCACCTCCAATTTTCTGACTGGAGCCTAATGACACACCAGCACAAACCACTCACTTCCAGTGACCTGTGTGGCTTCTCAGGCCAATGTGTGCATTTCAATTAGCCAAAAATTAAATGGTTTGGGCTAAAGAAAGGTATTCCAGGGAAGACTTAGAAAAATTGCTTTTTTGATTTTTTTTTAAGGTTGAATGGGGTAAAAGAACCAGGAGAGGAGCCCAATCCATCAACCATGGATTTCTGAGCCTTTTGCACCACTTCCATGGGCTTCATCCTCACCTCTGTGAGAAGTGATAGGGAGAAGGACCAACTCCAACTGAAGCTGCAACAGGATCTTACCCAGTGCCAGGAGCACAGGCTGAGCCATCCCCACACAGCATTTCCAAGCAGACACCATTAAGGATATTCCCGTCCCATTTTCTTTTTCCTCCATCCTAAACAAAAGGAAGGTCACTTCCAGACCAGCACAAGTGATAGACCATACCCACAGAGATGGAGAAGTGTCAAGCTTTAAGCATTTATTACTCAGATTATGCATTTTATAGCATACAGTGCATCTGGATATTCTATAAACAAAGATTGAATTGCCACAGAGTTATTAACTCCCTTGTTTTAACAGTCTCTGAAATGCTGAAAATGATGAGTTCATGTTTTCTCTAGTATGAATAGCTAGTCTTTATTCCCCACACCACCTTTTTCCTTTAAAAAAAAAAAAAGTAAAGCACTTAGTTTAACAAATATGATTAAATTACAAATGCTACTTTTTCAAATGCAAATAAATAAATTAAAAGAAAAAATAATTGCTATTGTTAACGCCATCTTCTGCAGGACACTGCAGCTCCCTTGGCTATTGACAGTGAACTTTGCAACCTTTAGTATCATTTCTCCTGGAAAAATACTGTAAATATAACTGGGTCTGGCTAATAGCTAACACAAAAAAGAGCAAAATTGACTTAAAGCCATAAAATACCCATCGAGGAAATACATTTTTGAAAAAGTATTTAAGATTTTGAGAGACTTCCAAGCGAGGGATGTTATAAAAATAAACATGAAAATAAATAAGTTAATATTTCTTTCTAAATTTTTTCATAGTCATCAATCATGCCAAGAATAGATACTAATTAATCTCCTTGGGAGGAAGAGGGGAACCAAGCAAATCACTTACTTTTCCTTTCCTCCCTCCCCCCCTCCTTTTTGTTTCACCTCCATATACATGCAACTTCTCCAAACAAGGGTGAAATCCCTCATGGGGAAACCAAGCAAGTCACTTTTTGGGTAGCATAAATCTTCAGTTTGTAAAGAATTTCACCAGAAATGAGGTGAATTAGATGCTGGGGTATCTGGCAGGGAGTCAGTAAACCTCCTCTGCATCCAAGGGGGACTGGCACGGTGGTGGTGCAGAGCATTGCTCCTCTGCAGATGCTTCAGTCACTTGTCTTCACACCAGCCCGAGGTTTGGTCCCTGTACTGGTTTTGCATGGTCTTGTTTTTGGTAGTAGGGGGGCCACAGAGGTGGCTCCTGTGAGAAGTTGCTGGAAGCTTCCACCATGTCCAGCAGAGCCAATGATTGATGGCTCTGAAGATGGACATGCTGCAGGCCAAAACTGGGCCTATGAGAGAGGTTGGTAACTCCTTTGTGATAACATATTTAAGAAGAAAACCGAAACAAAGTCACACAGTTTTATATCTCATCAGAGAAGAGGAGGAGGTGAGAACATGTGAGGGAAACAACATGGAGACATCAAGATCAGTGAAGAAGGAAGTGGAGGAGGTGTTCCAGGTGCCAGAGCAGAGATTCCTCTGCACCCTATGGTGAAGACCATGGTGAAGCAGGTGGTCCCCCTGCAGCCCATGGGGGAGGTGCTCACGCCAGAGCGGGTGGATGCCTGGAGGAGGCTGTGATCCAGTGGAAGACCTGGTGGAGAGAGAGGGTGCTGCTTCCAGGCTGGAACAGCCTGTGGTTGAAGGACTGCACCCCATGGAGAGACCCATGTCTTTGGGAGGACTGTTTGCCCATGGGGGGAATTCACATTGCAGCAGTTTTGGAAGGACTGCTGCTCATGAGACTGGACCCACAGTGGAAAAGTTCACGGAGAACTGTCTCCCTTGAGAGGATCCCCATGGTCTCACAGGGGAAGAACTCCTCTTCCGGAACAATGGAAGAAAATCTCAGTGATTGACTGACCTAAAACCCCGCATGCCCTGTCTCCCTGCACTGTCAGTGGGAAGGAGGGAGGGGCTGGGGGAAAAAAAGTGTTTTAAGGGCTTATTTTACTTCTTATTATCCTCCTCTGATTCTATTAGCAATAAATTCACTTTACAACCTTAAGTTGAGCCTGTTTTTGCCCTTGAAGTGTTTCTCCTGGTCCTTATCTCAACTCATTAACCCTTTGCAATTTTTTTTTCCTCTCCTCTACCCAGATGTGGCAAGGGAGGGTGAGCTAACAACTCTTTTGGGTGCCTGGCATTTGGCCAGTGTCAAATCACGACAGTCCCACACATATTCAGACCGAGAAGGTTATTTTCCCCTTTGCTGATGCAGTTGTATAGGGGCAACATATTAAAATCCCACATGGATACTTTTATTGAGCAGCAAAGATCAAATCTGGCTAATTTGGGGAGATGTTATTTGTGGCTTCACAGCTTCAAAAATACACATTGGAGAATTACACTCTTTGGCAATTGTTTCTAAAAAAAGCTGAGAAAAATAAGACACTCAATGACATTCCTAGCTGCTGTCACCAGGGACCCCCAAAAATTCCCTGTGTTACTCCCCAGATGCCCATCAAATGACCTCACAGTGTCTCTTTTCCCAACATGGTACCATGGTTAATGATGCCACATTCCTGCTGGCTTCTTGCGGATAGATTTCAGAAAAATACCACTGGCAGCATGTAATTTTGGGATAATAAAAAAAATTTGGTCCACATTTTGATTCTCAGACATCAATGGGGTGACTTATGCAGCAAAGCAGTTAATGGATGAATGAATATATGTTAATAATGCAGATAAATGGCAAGACATTAAGAACCATAAGATTCCACATAAAAGTTCTTTAGTGGGAAAAATCCCAGTGTTGAGGGGAAAAATCATGGACCAAGCCTGGTTGGTGGGGGTTGCAGGATTGTCCCCCAATGGGAAAATTGAATAAATCCTCATGGCTTGCAGGGGTAGGGAAATACTTTAGCAGAAATACTGCCCTGGGGCTTATACTCCACCTCTGAATGCCTCCTGATGAAGAACAACCTGGGAGTCTTGCTGGATGACAAGTTGACCATGAGTTGGCAATGTGCCCTTGTGGCCAAGAGGCCCAAGGCTGTCCTGGAGTGCATCAGGAATGGTGTGGCCAGCAGGTCAAGGGAGGTGATCCTACCCCTCTACTCGGCCCTAATGAGACCACACCTGGAATACTGTGTCCAGTTCTGTGCTCCTCAATACAAGAAAGAAAATGAACTACTGGAGAGGTTCCAGTGGAGGCCACAAAGATGATTAGGGGTCTGGAGTATTTTTCTTATGAGGAGAGACTGCAGGACTTGTGCCTGTTTAGAATCATAGATTATGCTGAGTTGGAAGGGACTCATCAGGATCATCAAGTCCAACTCCTGACCCTGCACAGGACACTCCAAGAATCACAACATGTGCCTGAGAGCATTGTCCGAATACTTCTTGAGCTCAGACAGGCTTGGTGCCGTGACCACTTCCATGGGGAGCCTGTTCCAGTGCTCAACCACCCTCTGGTTGAGAAACCTTTTCCCGATATTCAGCCTAAACATCCCCTGACTCAGCTTCATAACGTTTCCTCAAGTACTGTCAATGAGAGTGAAGAGATCAGTACCCACCCCTCTGCTTCCCCTTGTGAGGATGTTGAAGACTACAATGAGGTCTCTCCTCAGCCCCCTCCAGGCTGGACAAACCAAGTGACCTCAGCCACTCTTCATAAGGCTTCTCATTCAGATCCTCCTTTGGACACTCTCTAATAGCTTAATGTCTTTCTTATATAGTGGTGTCCAAAACTGCACACAGCACTCAAGGTGAGGCCATGCCAGTGCAGAGCAAAGCCGGTCAATCACCTCCTCCGACCAGCTGGCGATGCTTTGCCTGATGCACCCCAAGACATGGTTGGCTCTCCTGGTAGCCAGGGTACACTGCTTACCCATATTCAACTTTGCATCAACCAGGACCCCTGGATCCCTTTCCGCAGCACTGCTTTCCAGCCTCTTGTTCCTCAGTCTATCAGTACATCCAGGGTTGCCCTGTCCCAGGTGCAGAACCCAGCACTTGTCCTTGTTGCACTTCATACAGTTGTTGATTGCTCATCTCTCTAATTTATCCAGATGTCTCTGCAGGCTCTCTCTGGTCCCGAGGGACTCGACGCCTCCTCCCAATTTAGTGTGTCTGTGGAACTTAGTATTCCTTCAAGTCCTGTGTCCAAGTCATTAATGACAATGTTGAAGAGAACTGGGCCTAAGATGGAGCCCTGTGAAACCCCACTTATGACCGGTGACCAGCCTGATTCTCTTGGGGATAGTTTATTATCCCATCCCATTTTTTGGGTCTTTGATCTGTTTTATTTTGTTTTGTGCCCAGGGTGGCGGCTGTCCCCCCCCCCCCCAACCCCTCATCCTCCCTGGCTCCGGGGCTGTTGCGATGAATGGAACCTGAGCCAGGGTTTCCGGGGGGAGTTGGGGATGGGGCAAGAGGCAGTCTGCTCTTCCGGAGGGCAGTTCAACAGGACACACTGCTGGTATCTCTGATCAGGGATCCTGTTGTTTCTGTGGGGTTTGCCTGCTTCTTTTTGCTTTTTATTTTGCTTCGGCACTGTGACTGAGCTTGCTGGCTGAGCTTCTTTTGCTGCTCTGTTGTTGGGAAGCCCAGAGCCACTGCATGTCCCGGAAGGACCCTGGATGGCCCTTGTTTCCTGCTGGGAGGCTGCCCCCACCCTCCGCAGTGCCGGTGAGAAAAGCCCAAGGAGCCTTTTACTGCATTCAGGTGCCGGACTGCTACTGCCCAACCCCCACCGTACCTCTGCCATTGCTCCGGGTTTTTCCTACACTGTAGATTTTCACCCTCTGCGTGCTGGGAGGTCCTGCCGTTCCAGCTTGCTTCTCCGGAGGTTTCCTGCTACAGCTCCTTTTGCTATCCAGAGGGGGCATTGGGATTGGCTGCCCCTGGAGGTTCATAAAAGAAGCTCCTTCTCCATCCCATCCCACCGGCTACGCCCGACATTACCACGTGGTCCCCGAACTCACACCAAAGCTCCCTGCAGCCGCGGGGGAAGCATCACACACGCCCTGCCCAGCTGGGAGCCACCAGCGCCCCTGCCAGCTGTGACCATAACTACACCGAAGGGGAAAGTGCCTGAAGGCGAGAAGGCTGTTACTGAATTTCTGGTTCTGTTTGTTGTCGCTGCCATTGTAGTTGTTTGCCTTGCTATACATACTAGTAAAGAACTGTTATTTGTTTTCCCATATCTTTGCCTGAAAGCCCCTTGCTTTCAAAATTTTAATAATTCAAAGGGAAGAGGATCATATTTTCCATTCCAAGGGAGGCTCCTGCCTTCCTTAGCAAACACCTGTCTTTCAAACCAAGACACTGATGTCACCTCATTCACGATAACTTTTTGCCTGACCTGTGAGCCAGTTTCTCACCCATTGTGTAACATGGTTATCCAGCTGTGTGCTGGATATTTTGCCCAGAAGGATCCTGTGAGAGACAGTATCAAAAGTTTTGCTGAAATCTGAAAAGATTGCATCCACTGGATTTCCTAGATCAACTAGGTGGGTTACCCTGTTGTTGAATAAAATCAGGTTCAAAAAGCAGGACTTTCCCCTCAAGCCCTCCTGGCTGTGACCAATGACTGCGTTGTCCTCCAGGTGTTTGTCAACACCTCCCAGAATAATCTTTTCCATGATTTTACTGGGCACTGCTGTGAGACTGACAGACCTGTAATTTTCAGGGTCCTTCTTGCCCTTCTTGAAAATCAGGACAATGTTTGCCAGCTTCAAGACACCTCTGACCTCTCCAGATTCCCAAGACTGCTCAAAAATCATCAAAAGGGGTTTTGTAATAACATCAGCCATCTCTTTGAGAATTCTTGGCTGAATCCCATCAGGCTCATAGATTTGTAGGGATCAAGTTGGAGCAGTAGATCCTGCACAAGTTCAGGTTTGACTGGGAGTTGATCATTCTCACAGTCATGGACCTCCAGCTCAGGGCACTGAGACCCCCTTGGTCTGTCATACATGTTGAAGACAGAGGCAAAGAATGTGTTAAACACCTCCACCTTGTCCATGTCCCTGTTTGTAAGATGACCATCCTCATCCTGGAAAGGGCTGATGTTATTTCTACACTGCCTATTGTCATTAACATATTTTAAAAAACTCTTTTTATTGTCCCCCAACAATTATTTTTGTTTAGTCTAGAGAAGAGAAGACTGAGATGGGATGCCATCAATGCATATAAATATCTCAAACGTGGGTTCCAAGAGGATGGTGCCAGACTATTCAGTGGTGCTCAGCAACACGATGAGGAGCAAGGGCCATAAAATAAAACACAAGAAGTTTCACTTCAGCATGAGGAAGAATTTCTTTACATTGAGGGTGACAGAGCATGGGAACAGTTGTCCAGAGAGGTCATGGATTATAGGACTTCTCTGTTCTTTAAATAAAAAAAATCAAGACAAAATTGGTTTCCAGGTCTTCTCCCACAAGATGGATGCTGTGCCTGAGTGCTCTGCAATGGGTGTTAAAGCCCCTTATCCCCTGCTTCCTGAGAAATCAGGGAGTGGGAAAAACCAAGAGCAGTGGGTACAACCCTGAGCCTTATATTACTGATTGGCTTTACCACTGTGTTGGGTTTGCATGGCCAAGCTTTGGTAGTGGGAGGGTGTGTTGGTTTATCACAGCCTGGTTTTTGGTAGCAGGGGGGCCATGGAGGTGGCTTCTGTGAGAAGCTGCTAGAAGCTTCCTCCATATCCGGCAGAGCCAATCCCTAGCTGCTCCAAATACAGATGTGCCACTGGTCAAGGCTGCGCCTATTAGAAATTGTGGTAATGCCTCTGTGATAACATATTTAAGAAGAAGAAGAAGAAAAAAATAAGAATAAGTTATTGCGCAGTTGTAATTGTGACCAGAGAAGAGTGGGGTGAGAATATGTGAGAGGAACAGCTCTGCAGACACCAAGGTCAGTGGAGAAGGAGGGGGAGGAGGTGCTTCAGGCACTGGATCTGGGATTCCTCTGCAGCCTGTGGTAAAGACCACGGTAAAGCAGTTGTCCCCCTGCAGCCCATGGAGGTCCACAGGGATGCAGACATCCACCTGCAGCCCATGGAGGAGGCCCATGCCTGGCAGAGGGATGCCTGAGAGGAGGCTGTGAGCCTGTGGGAGACCCGTGGAGAGAGGGGTTCACACTGAAGCATCCTGCCCTTGAAGGACTGCACCCTGTGGAAGGGTGACCCACATTGCAGCAATTTGGGGAGGACTGTTGCCAGTGGCATGGACTCATGTTGCAGCAGCTCTCAGAGATTTGTTGCTTGTGAGATGGACTCATGTTGGAGAAGTTTGCAGAGAACTGTGTCTCATGGGAGAGACCCCATGCCTGGAGCAGGGCAACAATTCCTTTCCCTGAGCAGAGGGAGAAACAATGGATGATGAACTGACTATAAGCCCCATTCCCTGTCTCCTTGTGCCGCTGGGGTAGGAAGCAGAGCTGGGAAGGAGGGAGGAGTGAAGGGAAGGTGTTTTTAAGGGTTTATTTTACTTCTCATTATCCTGCTCTGATTTTGTTAGGACTGCATTCAATTCATATCTCTAATTTGAGCCTGTTTTGCCCATGACAGTATTTGATGAGTGATCTCTCCCTGTCCTTATCTAACTCATGAATCCATTGTTATATTTTCTCTTCCTTGCTCAGCTATGGAGGGGAGTGAGAGAGCAGCTTGGTGAGTGCCTGGCATCCAGCCAGAATCAACCCACTTCAACTATATTAATTAAGTTCAGCTGCTCATAATTCTATCAAACACCATTGCTATTAATAAAGCTGACCCAATGCAGGGTGCCATGCAAAGCTCCTGGGCTTGAATCCACAAAGCAGAAATAAATTTTCCAGACAAGTCTAGTGCACCCAGCAATCATTTTGCTGCTTTCTGGGCAGACAGAAAAGCTGAAGCTCCTGTTGGTTGCTACTGATGCTCCATGTGCAGAATAAAAACCACATCAGCAGACAACCAGATGAAAATTCAAATAATATTGAACCACAGCATCCCGACCTAAGCTGCGCCAGGAGACATTTAGGTTGTTCATTAGGAAGAAGTTCTTCACAGAAAGGGTGATTGGGTGTTAGAATGGGCTGTCCAGGGAGGTGGTGGAGTCACTGTCCCTGGAGGTGTTTAAGAAAAGACTGGATATGGCACTTAGTGCCATGGTCTAGTTGACAAGGCAGTGTTAGGTCATAGGTTGGACTTGATGACCTTGAAGATCTTTTTCAACCTAGTTCATTCTGTGATTCTGTGTTTTAATAAGTAGTGTCAATAGACGATGAATAAGGAGACCACCAAGTCATCATCATCATTTGGGGAGGGATGCAACAGCATGGCATTTCTGCATACCAACCTCCTTGCCCTCTGGGCATTTCCTCGTCCAGGAGGCATCTTGCTTTCACCTCCCAGCAGCCGCCTTCTCCCTTGGGATGCTCTAGCACAGAGCAACCCGAGTATCCTGGAGCAACCTGGGGACCCCTGGGCAAACTCTCCCCCTCGAATATGCCACCGATCCCTCGATGATGTGGTGCCACTTACACCAACTATGGGACAGAGTTGGTCTTGTACATTACACACCTGGAAACACTGGACAGCAAATTCATCAAGTTAGAAGCCAGGTTCAAAACCCCTATTTTTGGCTTTTTCTATTTTCCCCCTCTTCTTTTTTCCTCCTTTTTTCCCATGCATTGCTTGTCTTCTCTTTACCAGTCACCAAAGAACATTAACCTTCATTTCTCCCTTGCCCTGTATGCTATTAGGCCCAACTATAACAGGCCTGGATTTAAATGCATAATTATAACCATGACAGTAACTACAATAAAGCACTCCTTCAACAGAAAAAAAAAGTTACATTAAAAAAAAAGGGGTTATAGTGGCTGAGGGATAATGATGACTTGAAAAGCAAGGACCACAGAATTCCCTGTTTCTTAGAGCTCCCAGCTCAGAGAACATGATTCTCAATCCATTGAGAAGATTACTAGGAAGCTGATGATGGCTATGTTACTTCTGCAGTGGCCTTTGGGCTCCTTTAAAATAGTCCTGCTTCGGCATCTTCACATAAACCGTTAGTAAGCTTTTGGGAAGGCATTGCTTTCCTCATCTCTGAGCTGCTTGCAATTGTTCATTCAATGATACAATAAAATAAGAAGAAATAACAAATAATAAAGAAAAAAACCCAGTGCAAATAAGAAAGTCATCCCAATCTCCAATCTACTTTCAAAGGGGTGGCGAGTAGGTGGGGGGCCATACAGAAAGTCAAAGACAGGAGAGAAACCTAGAACAAGGCTTTCTTGACAAAAGCCATCACTTATGAGCATCTGGTGTAGTGTGTATCTAGCTTTGTCCTCCCAGGACATCTGCTGCCTGCTGTTTCCTGCCAGTTGGCCAGGGCAAGGCAGGAGGACAGCATGAAAACAATACTAGCCCCCACTTGGATTAGTTATTTGGGTTTTTTCTTTTCCAAATTCTCTGTCTTCTTTCGAAAGTCAACCAATAACCTGGTGAGACACGCTGCTGCTTGAGCAATGAGTTCAGAAAAAGAAACCTGACACAGCTGAAAAAGAAACATACTTCTCCATCCCCACCCCATGAATGTATTCTCAAGCATGCTGGGAGTTGGTCTTCTGGGGAATTTAAATCAGAAAAGCTTTTGCCAGTTCCCATCAAGGTGCATGTCTTATTCCTGTTCCTTCCCACTCCACCTTGTCCTGCCCCTCAGGCTGTCAGTTTTTGGATGGTCTTGTTGTAGTACTGAGTGATCGTGGGCATCAGGGGGTTCCAGTTGTTGGCGTGCAGCTCAATGACCTCCAGCAGCAAGGACCGTGTCAGCATGGACTCAGAGGGACACAGCATCTTGTCACGTGCTATTGCCAGCAGCTCTGTCATCATCTCGGGCAGCTGCTCCTCCAGCAGCCGGCCGGTGCTCTGCAGCTGTCAGGAGAAGAAGGGGTCAACCATGACTTATTGATCCTTGTGTGTCCCAAGTTGAGACATTCTATGATTCTATCATTCTATAACATTCAGACACCCCACTGGCTTTTACAAACATGCTCCATCCCTCCAATTCTTCCCTGCTTGGTGTGGCAGAGCCACCAGGCAAGGTTAAAGGCATCGTGACTTTTGAAAACCAAAACCATGTGGCAGCAGGCTCCAAAAGCATGAAGGGCAAGGTTTTCAAAAGCATCTGCACTGGGCTGCTAGAGGAGCAAATGGTCCAGCTACTGCTGACATAAAAAGAGGATTGCTTTTGAAAAAAAATAATCCCACATAAAAATCATGCTATTGTCAAAAATTGCAGGCTGTGATGTGTTATTTTTGCCTTCTACCTGGCCCTTCATTTACTTGCTGATTCACAGCTCACAGTAACTCCCAGTCATTAATCATAATAAGCAGAACCCTCCTGTATGCATAACAAATCCTGCCCTGACAAGATCTGCATTTATACCTGTCATGCTGCTGCACTGAGGACAGCCAAGGGGTTTTTCTTAAACAATTACTCCTTGAAGAGCCTCCATGGAGCAACATAAGCCTTATGTGGTTCCACAGAGGAGAAGGTCCAAGCTGGGACTGGACAGCAGTGAGTCCACCATTATGGAAGATTAGTGGGTCTTGAATGCAGAGCTCCTCAAATCCTCACCTTAAAAATTCAAATCCTTCTCCTCAGTTGCCTGTCACTTTGCTGAATTTCAACCATTTGGGCTATAATTTCAATTGCTCTCTGCAAGGAAAGCATCCATCCTCATAGGCAAATCAATTCCCAAAAAATATACTAATGAAACTCTTTTATATTTGCACCAGAATTTCCCTGCAAATCTGCTGCTGAGCTGAACAAACCTGTCTGTGTGAGCCATAGGGCATTTTTTTCTTCAATACAGGTGTTTTTGTGCTTAAAAAATAAGTGCAGGGTGATAATCGAAGGAACCAGGATGATATAATTTTTTGATGGGACTCCCACTACCAAACCTTTTGCATCCATGTACATGCATCAAAACTCCAGTGATAGAAACTCAAGGGCTATCTCTTATCTCACAGTAGTGTCTTTGATCTACTCCATTCTCATGAGACCCCAACTGGAGTACTGCATCCAGCTCTGAGGTCCTCAGGACAGGAAAGACACAGACTTGTTGAAGAAGGTCCAGAGGAGGCCACAAAAATGGTCAGAGGGCTGGAGCACCTCTCCTAAGAGGACAGGCTGAGAGAGTTGGGGTTGTTCAGCATGGAGAAGGGACCAGGGAGACCTTAGAGCACCTTCCATTACCTACAGGGACTACAGGAGAGCTGGAGAGGGACTTTGGAAAGGGCATGGAGGGACAGGACAAGGGGCAATGGCTTCTAGCTGACAGAGTGCATGTTTAGATTAGATATTGGGAAAAAATTCTTTCCCATGTGTTGGAACTCAGAAGCCTGGGAGTTTTTAACTTTCTGTGCTTTCTGACACTAACCCCCAGGGGAACACTGCTTTTGACTTGAGGCCTTGGAGAAGGCTTCCAAATTTGAGTGATGGAGTTAGAGTCATGGGTGTATAGTTAGAATAGAAGAGTGTAATTTCACATGGTGAAGGGTTTTGAATTTGGGGGTTTAGAATATAGTAATAGGTATGGGACAAGATGGAGGTTCTTGGGCATTGTCTCTTTTTCTCTTCTTCCTTCTTCATGCTTTCAAGTAGTAGTTTTTGGTTGAATAGTTCGTGCTGCACTGCAGGTCACAGGAGTTTGGTTATTGGGTCAAAAGTATAAATAATATAAGTGTTAATTCTTTATTGGACTGTTTAGCTTTAAAAGACCTTGTAACTAGCTAGTTTCGTCTCCATTTTGCTGGCTTTTAGCTGGGAGCTAGAAGTGTTGCAGAATTCTCTGTACTTTAGATAAGATTTAATAAACATCCAAGTCCAAACATGAGAAATTTGTCTCCTTCGTGTTTTTAATCCTAACTCTGAGTAAAAACAAAAGAAAACAAAATCAAACCACTAATTAGGTGGTGCAGTTAACCCATTTACATCCGTGAAGGTGGGTGAGGCACTGGCACAGGTTGCCCAGAGAAGCTGTGGATGTGTCATTTCTGGAAATCGGTTCGGGATTCAAGGTCAGGTTGGACAGGACTCTGAGAAACCCCATCTAGTTGAAGATGTCCCTGCCCATGGTAGAGGGTTGGATTAGATGCTCTTTAAAGGTCCCTTTCAACCCAAACCATTTGGTGATTCTATAATGCAAAGAGGTAACATAGCTGTTTGGGTTTGGAAACATCTATTATCTGCTTGACATGTGTGTGGCCAAGGACAGAAGCCGCAAATAAATGAGGACTGGGGCAGGTGGTGCAGATGCTTCCCTACCTCCATGGAGCAGCAAAGCACAGCATCTTCCTTCACATTCTGAGATTGCAACAACTGCAAAAGAGAAGAGAGAGGTGGTGAGAAATGCATGACCGCCTACTCCTCTCTTACAACCTTCCTTTCATGTCTTCATCCAGCTTGACTTTTGCCAGTTCCAGGTGGAAAGGACATAAAATCAGAAAGGGGGTGGGAGGAAAGATATAATCAACAAAAAAATTTAAGATAAACAGTGACAAAATGAAGGATAAAGTGTATCACGAGCCTACCCACTGCTGAGACCAAGCAAGCGAGGCAGAATGTAGACTTTAGATTAACAGTTTTCAAAATCAAATTATTTAGGTGTAGTGGGTTGACCCTGGCTGGGTGCCAGATGCCCAATCAGTTGTTCTATCACTCCCTTTCCCACTGGGACAGGGGAAAGAATAAGATGGACAACAACCAGTGGGTGAGATAAGGCAGTTTTATTACAGTAAAACAAAGAAATAAGTGGAGATCTGCATGCACAAGAGCTAAAGAGGAAAAAAAGTCAGTCTCTACTTTCCATCAGCAGTGATGTTAGGATACTTTCTGGGAAGCAGGGCTTCAGCATGCATAATGGTTCCTTCCAGAAGGCAAACACTGAAAACTCATGAATGGTCCCCCTTCCTCCTCTCTCCCTTAGCTTTATATATCTTAGCTGACATCATCTGGTATGGAATATCCCTTTGACTAATTTGAGTCAACTGGCCTGGTTGTGTCCCCTCCCAAGATCTTGCCCACTCCCACCCCCTTTAGTGGGGGAAGGAATGTCAGAGGGACAGTGCTGCTCAGCAATAGCCAAAACACTGGTCTGTTATCAATACCCATTCAGCTACCAATGCAAAGCACAGCACTGTAAGGGCTGTGAACTTTACCTCGGTCAGACTCAATACATTAGGTTACATTGTTTTTTTAATTCCACAACAGGCAATGAGAAAACATACTAGTTTCACATAGACAGTGACTAAATGCAGCCATGAGACAACAACATTCGTTTTTTGGAAGGGAAGCGCTCTGCCCAAGAGGCAGCCACCCACCACTGAACCTTTCCATCCCTGTGGGGCCACTTATAACAGCCACAAAATTACCTGATGGCAAAGCATTTCATCCAATACACTATAACACAGCTCCTTCTAGATCTATTATATAGTGGTCTAAGTGCAATGGGTGCCAACAAAACTATGGTGTCTTAAGTGTACTGACTCCAATCCTACTCTGCTGTCCATGAACTTTGTGTTATAAACATGAGCTTGTAAGCACTAGCAACTTTCAATAGAGACCCGAAATGTTGTTGAGCATGGCATGGTGAAGGAAGATGCTTGCCCAGTGGTTCAGACTCAGGGTTGTTGTAGTTTTACAAGAAAAAGGGTGCCAATATGGGTGTAACCAAACTGTATTCTACTGACATCTACATAATTTCTGATGAACTGTGTTGTGGCCTGGATAGCTGTTAAGATGGCTGCAGGTAAAGAAGCAGGAAGAGCCTTTGTATGGGTTCCACAGAGATGTTTATTTCAGCCACGCGTGTGGATATCCAGGGTCAGAGGCAGAGGCAAATTTCGTGGTGAGGGTCCAGGTTCAAGTACATCGGATGTTAGGGGCGGGGGGAGCATCAGAGACCAATTACCAGAGGACATGGGGGCACAAAGGTGGAGTTAGGGCATGGGAGTCAACAGGGAAACAGGGTGGGAGTGACCGAAAGACTGAGGGACAGGGACTGGGCACGGGGTCGACCAAGGGAACAGAACAGGGGTACATTGGCATGACAGAACAGGATTTGCTATGAGAGAAGCCTCTTGTGTCTCCCTAACTAGGGAATGCCTTTTAGGGTCTCCACAGAACTGTTAATGATTGGTTGTTCACAGTAGCTGCCCAGGGCCCACCCAATCCCTCAGGCTACAAGCTGAGTGAGGTAAACCCTGCCAGATGGGGTAGTGTTTCTTTATCTTCACAAATGACCCAGCAGTGATAACTCCCTCCAGGGGAGCACCAATGCAGTTACACCTATCCTGAGGGCGCCATCTCTGCTAATGGGCCATAATGGCTCAGCAGCACAGCTGCAATGCCCATCAAAGACTCCCCAAAATATCCTATGACTCACAGGATTACATCATTCCATTGCAGAACTCCCTGCCCTGGATGAGGTACTGAGCATTCCTGCCTGGACTTGAGGGTATATAACCAGGGGGTTTGGGGACTGGACACCACCACCACTGGACAGCTCCAGAGGAGGACCAGACCTTCCACAGGACCACTGCTTTTGGCAAGACTGCAACAATCACTTCAACAGCACTGCCACCACCACCCTGACCAACAGGGTGCCAGGTTGTACTCTGACTTTGTGGTTTTAAGCCAGTTTTTCTGTATCATTCCATTTATTGTAATCTCTCTATTAAATTGTAACTCTGACCTGAAATCTCTCTCAAGGTATTTGTATGAGGTTCATTTCTCCCACTGGTTTACTTTCAAACCAGCACAAGGGTGTACAGTGAGGGTCAATACTTCTACCTGACAATGGCAAAGCGTAGGAGCTCAGCATCTCACCCCACGAACCTTGAAACCATGAGCAAGGACTCTCAAAAAGGGATAAGAAATACCTATTTTCCACTGTTTTTACCTTTATGACTGTTATAAGCACAAAGATGCTGTTTCAGGTATTTTGCTAAAAACAGTTCTAGCGGATAAAATACTGAGATTCTCAATTGTTGGAGTCAGTAAGTCAGGACTCTCTCTGAATCTTTCAGAGAGAGATCAGAGTGCAGAGATTGAATTAAAGCCTTTGGATGGATTGAAGTATGTTAAGCCACTCACACATAAGGCAGAGGTGAAAGTTTAGGTTTTAGCATAAGTGAGCAAGCAAGCAAGTAAGTAAATGGAATAAGTTTTAAATGCTTTTAGTAAGTAAAAGATCTTAGATGCCAGAGAAGTAGTACATGTTCTAGTGAAAGTTGAAAAACATAGTCCTAGATGCTAGTGTTTCCGAGGAGGCTCCAAGAACCTAGTTTCAGACATAATACAGTTATAGTTCAGAATATTGCTTACATTTTTCAGTTAGAACAAGATAGGCCATGTACATAGTTTATACATAGCCTGGCGTGCTAAGAAACTAGAATTCTAATAGGTTAAGAAGTAGTGGTCCGAGTTTGTGCTTTGCTAGTTGAGAAGTTTCTATAAAAAAACATGCATTAGGGAGAGCTGGTGCATTTTGCCACTTGCATTTTGCCATTGCATTTGGCCACTGCATTTTGACATTGCTTTTTGCTTTATGCCACCTGCTTTTATGCCATTGCTTTTTGCCATTGCTTTACTTTGTTTTTGCCTTTGAGACTGAAGTGCTTCTGCAATAAACAACTTTATAGTAACTTTTAGCTGCTTGGCTCATGAAAGAAAATAACCCGACAAGTTGGGTGCCTAAGAGCACCCGGAGGTCTAACTTTCACACTCAGCCAACAAAAGTGAGATGGAGAGTTATGAAAAACAATGTACCATGAGATAGCAGATAAAATTACAAGTGGTGGCAACACTTGAAGCTACAGCCACTTCCATCTCATCATCTTGGGATGAACAAGATGAGTGCATGCATTAAACACTGAGAAAAAGGAGAAAAATTGGGGAATCTGGCTTCATTAGTATCTGAAACTCATTAGGGACAGGAAAACTTTGGAAAAGTGTTTGGACTGATTAAAACTGCCCATATAAAAATTGCTCAGCATAACTAAACATGCTCCAAATTCACATCCTTTAGTTAAAATTGCAGTTCTAATTCTCAACCTTATCTCTCTTTCTCACTTTTTTTTTTCATGTTTCCTTTCCTTTACAAATAAATGCCTATTTTTTCACCAGCTCCACAATGACTGGAAAGTAGTCAGGGAAAAAAAAGAGGTAATTGAGTTGCTGCTGTTGTTGTTTGTTTATCTTGTTATACATATACTTATATATACACACATAAAGAACTGTTATTCCTTTTCCTGTATCTTTGCCTGAAAGCCCTGTAATTTCAAAGTTATAATAATTCAGAGGGAAGGAGGTCACATTTTCCATTCCAAGGGAGGTTCCCATCTGTCTTAGTCGATTTGGTTAAGATGGACTGGGACTTAGCCCAGGTTCCCTACACAGAGGGCATAAATCTAAGACCCTGGGATGCCCAGACATGTTCCTAGTTCACGTTCCTGATTGGACCTTTGCCCTCAGGTATACCCCTATGTACTGTTAACCCAACACCTCTCCCTGGTCTTTGGATGCTGTCTCTCAGACCGCATGGTCATGGATGGATTAAAGAATTTCTCAGATGCACCATTGTTCCTGTCCCGTTTATTATTATATAGCCAGTCAAGCAAGTGAAGTTGTCACAAAGGGAAACCCCCCCCCCCCCTCGGCAGTGACACCCACCTTCCTTGGCAGACACCTGTCCTTTAAACTAGGACAGATTTTGGTGCCCAATGTAGGGCCTGAGGGCATTGAGAGGAGAGGGTGAAAAAGGAATAACAGTTCCTGGGTAACCCAATTTTTGTGTGTTGAATATAGAAGCCTCATTAGGTGGCACCATGTGTTCTAGCCTACCCTGGTTTGTTTGGCACATGGTTACGGCTACATTTTTCCCATTTGTAGCTCCTTATCTAAAAATGAGCCCTATGACTATGGCTACTGTGGCTGTTATCCAGTTGGCACTATGGGTCAATAAGGTGAGGAACTGGTGGATCTTTATCTTCCTCTGGAAGGTGAACAAGTGGATATAGGGCTATCACACACTAAGTGTATGTTTTTGGGGTTTCATTAATAATGATACCCATTGTGAGGAAGTAACACCAGGGGAAGTTTTCTCCCAACCCTTCACCCATTTCCTTGGGCCTACCCAACAGCTTTTGAAGGGTTCAAATTTTCTCTAAATGCTAACGATATCGTATAATGGCTAATGTTGCTTATAGGCCTATTCTTTTTAGCATTCAGAGATTAGGTGAGATTGCCTTGGGTAATCACTCTGACATCTACCCCAGAGACTAGGAATGCTGCCCCACAGCCTGACACTGCCCAACAGCCCACCTCAGAAATGAACCACCTGGATTGGATGGAGGTATTGGAGGAGATACTCCAAGTGCTGAGGGAATACTCTTCCCCAGCTGGTGGGAAATCCTCTCCCTGCCTCAAAGGGAGAGTCTGATAGTGCAGCAGTGGAACCCACAGACATTACAACCATCCAGGTTCCAGCTGAACCACAAGGGCAGCCACAACCAGCAGCAGTCACCCCTGTGCAGAGGAGGAAGTATAATACCAAATCAGTATGGCCAGTCAATGATGATAAGGTTGATGCCTTGGGTTTTAGCTTTTATGTTTTTCAGATTCTCTGCTGCTTAGTGTGTAACTCTGAAACTTCATATTAGGTGTTAGTAAGTTCTCTTTACAGAGTAGTTAGACAAAACAATCCCTTCCTAGGTAGATAATCAAGGACAATTGGTACCCAGAAAGCATAAACAAGGGCAAGGGAAAGGGGGCAAGCCAGGGGGCTGATACTTCATAGCCTGGGACTGTGGACAATTGACCCCAATATGTAGATGAACCAAAACCTTATAAAAGTGTAAAAACTCGTGACCAGGATCCATCTTGGATTTGTTTTGGGTGTAGCCCTGGCGAGGGTCTTGCACTGCCCAAGGTGTATACTTTCAAGAAATACCTATTTTATTCCTTTTGCTCTGCCTAGTCTCTGTTCCAGGTCAGTCTTTCCAGGCATCAAGGTACCAGGCCCCTCACAACCAGCGGGGAAGCTGGAACCTGAAATCATCACCGAGTCCTGGTCGGATGAGAGTCTCCGTAATCTGTGAAAAGGCATTATGCCACGGGGGCGTGAGGCTTATTCAACCTGGTTACTTTGGGTTTGGGCCCTTATGGGTCTAAGCGTGCAACTGGTGGCAAGACAAGTGTAATGGTTTGAAAGCAAAACCAGTGAGAGACCCCAAGTCAGAAACACAATTTAATAGGAAAAAAAAGAGAAAAATAAAATACATGCAACAGTACAAAAGAAAAACCACTGACAGTGTCAGAATACAACCTGACACCCCACTAGTTAGGGTGGTGGTAGCAGTGCAGATGAAGTGGTCTTGTTGAAGTAGTGATCCTGTAGAAAGGTCTGGTAGCTCTTGTCCTCTGGAAACCAGTGAGTAAGGGCTGCTTTGGTGTTCCAAATCTCAGTTTTTATCTAGGTGGGAAATGTCTGGCTACTTCCCCTGTGTGGAGCATCTCACAATGCGATGATGTAGTTTTATCAGTCATGCAGTGGGACTCAATGGCCCATTAACAGAGATCTTCCTGGAGGAAGGATGGGTTGTGGAAAAGATAAAGAACACTGTCCCACCTGGTTTTAACAGATGGTGATAGAATATATGCTTTTGGGCACATCTTTACATTGTGACCTAGAACAGAGAGGTATTTGGGATCCTTGACTCAGGATGCAGGTATTGATCAGGTGTTCATGAGGGAGCCAGGGCCCCTTCCTCTCTGGGAGCAACTTTTAATGAGTATAAGAGAGAGGTTTGTTCACAGCGAGAGAATGCAGGAGTACCATCAATGAATGCCCTGGAAGACCCTTGAGGAAGGGATCCAAGAGATGAGAGAAGTGGCAGTACTAGAGGTACTTTTTGGAAGGCACAAACAGCTCAGTAATGACCCTGACAAAGTCAGGTGCACAGGGCAAATATTGTGGGGCCTGGGAAATCTGGGACCATCCCAATACACTACTTTCAAGGCCATGATTAATGCTGAGGAGAACCGAGAAACAGTGGGTTGGTTCCGTAGCCAACAAGTTCAGGAATTATGAGAGTATGGTCAGTGTCCCAATGCAGGCTCATATCTCTGCTGTGGTTAAGGTCCTCAAAGAGGAGATTAAGGAGGAGGTAATGAAGAGCAGTTCCCACATGGCACCAGTGTGAGTCACAGGCCCCAACATCAGAGCCTGATGTCCCCCAGCTAGGGAGAGGGAGTGCATCCGATGAGCTGACCTGTGGTTCTTCCTGTGTGACCATGGGGAAGATATGAGGAGGTGGGATGGGAAACCCACTTCTGTCCTTGCAGCATGGGTGCATCAACTCAAGGAGGAAAGCACTAACCAAGGGAGTTCCACTAAAGTGAAGGTAGCCTCAGCTTCCCATGACTGAGCTGCCAGTTATAATGGAAGGTATAACAAAAGGGAGGATGACATGTTGGATCCCCTTGAAGGAACCTCTAGTATGTATACCCAGGGAGGGAATAATAACTATGGCTAGAGGGGCCCTGGCTCTCACCAGGTAGAGGCACGGGAGAATCATGTCTTTTGGACTGTGTGGATCCTATTGGCCTAGCACATCAGAGCCACAAAAATACAAAGTGTTGGTTGATACTGGTGCACAGAGTACCCTAATGCCATTGGGAGATGTGGGGGTAAAACCTGTTTATTGCTGGGGTGACGGGATAGCAGCATTTGACCCTGTTGGAAGCTGAGGTGAGCTTGACTGGGAAGGAGTGGAAGAAACACCCTATTGTGACTGGTCCAGAGGCCCCATGTATTCTGGGCATAGATTTCCTCCTTAGCCGTTATTTCAAAGACCCAAAAGGACTCAGGTAGGCTTCTGGAATAGCTGCTGTGGAGACAGAGGGCATTAGGCAATTAGGCACCTTGCCTGGACTATCATAAAATCCTTCTGCAGTTGGACTCCTGAAGGTGGAGGAAAAATGAGTACCAATTGCCACTTCAGCAGTGCACTGCTGGGGCAGTATCAGATGAATTGAGATGCTGTGATCCCCATCCACAAGATGATCCGTGAGCTGGAGAGCCAAAGGATGATCAGCAAAACCCACTTACCCTTCAACAGTCCTATTTGGCCTGTGCGCAAATATGACGGGGGATGGAGGTTGACAGTGGACTATTGTGGCCTGAATGAAGTGACTCTACTGCCGAGCACTGCTGTGCCAGACATGTTGGAGCTCCAGTACGAGCTGGAGATCAAGGCAGTGAAGTGAACTGGGACCTTATTAACACCCAATCTGACTGGAAAGGACCCTCACCATCTACTCGGGTGCCTCAAGGGAAAAACCTGGGACCCTGACCCCCTGCCTGCCATAGACAGGTAGAGAAATTATAAAAGAAAGGCCTCATAAAATCAGGCCTGCTGTGCTAAATTAAAGCTAGCCTGTCCCTTCTTCTAAGTGCAGCTTGCAAGTTCCCAGGCAAAGGCAATCTTGGTCTGAAAGGTTCGTTAACACAACAAACTATTCCCGGGTGAAAAACAAATGCACCTGTGTAAACAATGAGGTTTGTCCCATGAAACCCACAAAAGAAAAATGTAAACACTTGAACCTTAGCACGTACACACAAAATCACCTTCTGACCAATAAATGAAGTAGCAAGAACACTAATAGCCAATTGGAGTCAAACACGAGGTCTGTAAAAACTGTATAAAATGGATTACGAAAATAAAGAATTGGCTTTTCCACATGAAGAAAATAGAGTCTTGGCTGATTTATTACAACACTTCCCCCTTCCTGTGGCAGCTGCTATGGAGAAGCCCAGATACCACTGCCCAGCCCCACTGTTTTCTGCCACTGCCTTGGACTTTTTCACTACACTCTAACCCAACACCCTGTGTTCAGCTGACCCCTCGCATCTCCTGCTAAGGCTGCCGAGTTTTCGGTTACATTTTGTTTGCTACCCTGGGGTGTGCCTGCCTCTGTCGAACCACTCCAAGGTTCCTGCTACAGCCCATTTTGCTATTACCCATGATGCCTTGGGGCGGTTACCTAGAACAGAGGTTAGACAGAATTATGGAATAAAGTAGGTATTTATTAAAAGGCTTTCAAAGGATACACCTTGGGCTGTGCAAAAGTCTGGCAGAGGCTAGACGCAAGATGGATGACTGTCACAAGTTCTCTCAGATGGATATAAGTTTGGTCTATTTGCATATCAGAGGTTAATTATCCAATTATAGCTTCAGGTAATGAAGTCGCATTCCCCAGGTTTGCTTCTCCCCCGATACACTTTGGTTTATACTTTCCGGGACCTGAGGCAAATGGTGTGACCTTGGTTCCCAGGCCCAGATTGATTGTTTAGTCTGACCAAAATGTGAAGAAAGCTAATTAGCATTCTATATAGAGTTCAGTCATGCACTAATGCAGTACAGAATCTGAAAAATATAAAAGGTAAAAAGGCATCACCCACGTGCAGAGATGGCTGAGCTAGGGCCAGAGTGCCCCCTGCAGCCTTGGGGGAATCATCGCACCTGCCCTGCCCAGCCAGGAGCCAACGGCACCCTTACGGGCTGTGACCATAGCTACACCAAAGGGGAAAGTGCTTGACAGCTGAGAGAAGGTTGTTATTGGGTTTCTGGTTTTGTTTGTTGTTGCTGCCATTGTGATTGTTTGCTTTGTCATACATATATATATACATACTAGTAAAGAACTGTTATTCATTTTTCCATATCTTTGCCTGAAAGCCCTGTAATTTTTGAGTTATAATAATTCAGAGGGAAGGGAGTCAGGTTTTCCATTCCAAGGGCAGTTCCCGCCTTCCTTGGCAGACACTTGTCCTTTAAACCAGGACAATTCAAAGAATTATCATTGCTCTGAAAATTTTGACTTTACTCTCTTCTGTTTTCAGTAGAGAGCTCTTTGTTTACTTTGAAAATGATGTTTACAGCATCTCAATGAGCATGTGGTCCATCAGCGTTTACCTCATATTAGCCAAAAGTTCAGGCAGGGTTTTCAAGACATACAACAGGTTTTTCCCCCCAGTTCATCTTTCTGCTGAGTTGTTTGGAAAATGTTAGCTAAGCCCAAGGCACATACTATTAAGTAAGTTCTCACAAACAGGTGTGGTGGGTTGACTTAGGAAGAGGAGACTCAGGAGAGATTCTTCCTAAGGGAGTTTCCTCTCTGGGGGTTGGGATACCTGCAACAGCCAATTAGAGGGGGTTGGTTCGCTCCGTGAGCACACATTTTGAGGGGGGTGGTCCGGAACTGACCCTCTTTGTCTTCCAGCGGCTGACCAGGTAACACCAACCCGAGCTTCCCCCTCCCCCATGCGGGGGGGGGGGGGGGGGGGGGAGGCTCGGGAGGCCGCTTGGGCCCCGTTTGCCAACGAGGGGGACCCGATGGCCAGGGGGAGAAAAAGTTGTGTGCTAAGACCTTCACGGCTTCCTCCTCCACGGGCCTGCGGCTCTGGCGTGGGGGGAGGCCGACTCTTGCTGCTGCCGGCCGGGCCGGGCCTGCCCAGCCCAGGTGGCCATGAGCAGTGTGGGGCTGCAGCCCAGCCCCAGAAAGGCTGATTAACACCTCGGCTGCCCCCCCCCCAGCACAGCCTGAGCCTGGCCCAACTCTTGTAGTTGTGTTAAACTTTAACTCTTTAGTGTTCAGATAAGATTTGCAAAGCCTCCAGCCTTTCCTTTGAATATGAAAGGGAATAAGAAGATTTCTGAAGTCAGTGATGTAAGAGCTAAGTTTTTAAGATGGAAAGAGAATGAGAAGATGCTGAAATGGCTGAAAATCTTTTTGTGAAATTGTAGGAATGAACTGATGTACTGAATATTCCTATAAACCATGGAAAGAGACATGGGGGGATGGAAATGTTCCATTTAATAGATGATTTGACTAAAGAGCACCTGTGTTGAGAATTTCTGTCCTGAGAAAAGAAGGGGATTTTGGTTTTCTGAAGATGAAGCCTGAGCAGAGAAAAAAGGACAGAGAGAATCTTTGCGGTTGAACATTTCATTCTTAAAAGTAATACCCCATGGAGCAGACATGGCCCACATCTACAACTTTGGGACAGCTGTAGAGGTGGGAGGAGCGTCACGGTTGCAGGTTCCCGGGCGGATGCAAATCGTGAAAGATAAAACCACAAGAGAACTGTCTTTTTCCTTCTTGTGGGAAAAATCCCTACAACTTCAACAAGAAGAGGCTTCTCTCTCCAGAAGTGAACTGAGAAAGACTAAATTGGGCACTGACCGAAGTATTTGTTATATGTTTGTTTTGTTATGAAGATTGGGAGAGGGAGGGAAGGAGTGATCTAAAAAATTTTATTCTGAATTTTTTTTTTCCCTCTCTTTTTGTTTGTGTAGTTAATAAATTTTCTTTTATACTCTCTCAAGTTTTAGGCCTGCCTTGCTCTTTTGCTCCTGGTTCTGTCTCACAACAAGAAAAATAAGTTTATTCAAATTGGCAACTCAAACTCAAGACATTAATTTGGTGCGTTGGCCGGGAAAGTCAAAATTAAACCAAGACAACAGGTCACAGATTCTTTGTAGAAACCCACAAAATTATTTTAAACACAACAACAAGGAAAAAAAATATATCTATTAGGGACAAATATAAACAGGCAGTAGTCTAGAAATTCACTCCTGGGGTATTTAGCTTGTGAGCATGGCATTAAGCAGGGCTACAAATAAAATATATACTCACCTTTCTAATTTTTGCTATTCTTTAGTAAAGAATATAATGTGGAAATCAAAGCAATAAAGTGGAGTTAAAATTGATTAAGAAGGACCTATGGTGGCCCAACTCCAGTCCTTCCTCTGTTGTGGTGTCCTTGATGATCCTGCTTTCTGCCAGGAAAACATGGTCAGAGAAAGTCTGTAACTTCACTTGGGCTTTTCTTGCCCCAGTTTCCCACTCACAAGGTTGGGACACACTTCCCTACCTCAAAAGGCAATTATGAGGATGAATATGTCACTGTCAAGTGCTCAGATATTTGCCTAGTGAAGAACAGTCTTATCTACCTATGATGAAACAGAGACCATATCCTACCCCCAGACTTGAGGAGGTACCCTCCACTGTCATGCTGCCCTCCAGGACCTCATCTGATGTGACTTGGCAGAACAAGGAGAATGCATATGCTCCAACTTGTCCATCAAGACATCATGTGTTCCACCTCATCCATCCAAGCACCACGTGCTCCACTACTCCATTGAGGCACCAAGAGATACCAGTTGCAAGGGCCACAATTCAACCTTTGCCTGTGATATCTGAGTTGGGGAGGCCCACAGCCTGATCACTAAGCCCTGGCACAGGCAGCAGATCAGGGCTCAGAAGGCAGAACTGCTGGTATTCTGGGAATCATAGTCGAAGTCCATGCCTGTGGTAAGGTGACCATGGCTGGATGCCAGGCACTCACCAAAGCCACTCTATCACTCCACAACTGGACAGGGAAGAGAAAATGTAATGAAAAGCTCATGAACTGAGATAAGGACAGGGAGACATCACTCACTGATTAACATCACGGGCAAAAGAGACTCAGCTTGGGGACATGAACTGAATTTATTACCAATCAAAAGCAGAGCAGGATAATGAGAAGTAAGACAAATCTTAAAAACACCTTCCCTCCACCCCTTCTTCCTTCCCAGGCTCTGCCTCCCCCTCCACCCCTCCCTCCTTCCCAGGCTCTGCCTCCTACCCTAATTGTGCAGGGAGATGGAATGGGGGTTATGGTCAGTTAATCACCTGTGGCTTCTCCTGCTGCTCAGGGAGACGAGTCCTTCCCCTACTCCAGCGTGGGATCCCTCCCACAGGAGACAGTCTTCCACAAACTTCTCCAATGTGAGTCCTTTCCATGGGCTACAGTTATTCACGAACTGCTCCATCATGGGCCCCTTTCCATGGGATGCAGTTTTTCAAGAACAGGCTGCTCTAGAGTGGGTCTCCCATGGGGTCCCAAGTCCTACCAGAAAACTTGATCTAGCGTGGGGTCCTCTCTCCATGGGTCTGCAGGTCCCTGCCCACAGCCTGCTCCAGCACGGGCCTTCCACAGGGTCACAGACTTCTTTTGGGCATTCACATGCTCCAGCATGTCTCCTCCATGCGCTGAAGGTGGATCTCTGCATCCCCACGGTCTTCCATGGGCTACAAGGGAACAGCTGCTTCACCATGGTCTTCACCACAGGCTGCAGAGGAATCTCAGCTCCGATGCCTGGAGCACCTCCTCCCCCTCCTTCTCCACTGACCTTGATGTCTGCAGAGTTGCTCCTCTCACATGTTTTCACCCCTCTCTTCTCTAGCCGAATTTACATTTGCACAATAACTTTTTTTTCCTTCTTAAATATGCTATCACAGAGGCGCTACCATCATATCTGATTGGCTCATAGCAGGTCCATCTTGGAGCTGGCTGGCGTTGGCTTTGTTGAACATTAGTGAAGCTTCTAGAAGCTTCTCACAAAAGCCGCCCCTTTAGCCTCACCCCTCCCCAGGTACCAAAACCTGGCCATGCAAACCCAATACAATATCCACAGTTGTTTTTCAGCCACCTGAATCAGTTGCACAGCCCTGAAGTACTGGCACTTGTATGACCACAAACCTGAACTCAACCAATTGCAGTCATCATTTGCAATCTAATTAATATTTACTTAAAATATTTTGATGCAAACACACTATACCCAAGCCACTGAAACCACTGAAACTGTGACTCAACACGTGCTGGTTGTCAGTTGCCCCTTTACAGAAGCAGAAAAAATGTACACAAAAGTGACCCTGTAAAAAAGCTTCAGCAAAGACAGTCAAGGAGGACAAGGACAGCAAGAGGATGATAAAGCAGAACCATCACAAGGGTGATTTTCAGGGCCATCATCATGACCATCACAGGAACTGGAAGAGGAGACAGAAGACACAACCACCACTGATCCCTATCCCTGAGTGAGCTGCAGGAAATACAAAAAGATTTCAGCTGTCATCCATGTGAGCATATTACCACCTGACTGTTCTGTTGCTGGGATAACAGTTAACAGTGTAGAATTAGAGGGCAAGGAAGCCAAGCAGCTGGGATCACTTCCTAAGGAACCAGGCATTGACAAAGCGATGGGTAAAGAACCACAAGTCTTTAGTCTCTGGAGGTAACTCTTTATCAAGTGTGAGGGCAAGGTATCCCTATAGAGATGATACTCCATGTCACTCAGGCAAATGGACTGCAATAGAGAAAAGTATTCAATACCTGAGGGAATTTGCCATGCAAGAAATTATGTATTTTGACTCGGACAATGCGCAGCTCCCCATGGATCCAGATGATGCCTTATGTCAATGACCCATGCATCAGAAATTTATAGAGTACACCAACGGTGCATGAAACCCCTTGACAATATTACTCTGGAAAGATGATGCACCACCAACAGTGAGTGGCACGATATGGCAACTCTGGGACTATGAAGACAGTATTCCTTCCTCTGTCGTTGAGGCTGTCGAGAAGCTGTCAGAGAAACTGACTCAAGAGTTCCAGCAATTCAGAGAGGAAATGATCTATTCCCTACCTGTATAGGTTCATATTTCAACAACTGATAGCAGACATCCTCTTGCTCAAGAGAGAGGATATAGAAGGTATACACCATGGGCTACCCTGTGGTTTTACTACAGGACCACAGAGAGGATATGAGGAAGTGGAGAGAACAATCCACCTTGATCCTTGATGCACGGGTGAGGGAATGGCCAGGAAAACAGCCACAAATGTTTTTTTTTTCCAGGAAAATTGCTGCTCCAGTCTCCAGAAGACAGTTTTCAAGGCAGAATGCAAGGTCTGATTATACTACTGACTCTATGGAGAGAAGTTCTAGTCCATTTCTACAAGATCTTAGCAGGGAACCTTGTGATCAGTATTAGAGGGGCTCTGCCTCCAGCCAGGTGGAGGAGAGGCATTACCGGGTTTACTGGAGTGTGTGGATTTGATGGCCTGGCACAGCAGCCCCAGAGCAGTACAAGGCTTTAATAGACACTGGCACACAGCATACCCTAATGCCATCAAGCTATGCAGGGGCAGAATCCATTTGTATTTCTGGAGTGACAGCAGGATCCCAACAGCTGACTGTATTGAAGACTGAAATCAGCCTGACTGGGAATGAGTGGCACAAACACCCCCTTATGACTGGACCAGAGGCTCCGTGCATCCTTGGCATAGACTATCTCAGGAGAGGATATTTTTAAGGATCCAAAAGGGTATCAGTGGGCTTTCATTATAGCTGCCATGGAGATGGAGGACATTGAACAATTGTCTACCTTGCACGGTCTTTCAAACGATCCCTTTATTGTGGGATTGCTGAAGGTTGAAGAAGAGCAGGTGCCAATTGCTACCACCAACACTGCATAGGAGGCAATACTGCACCAATCAAGACTCTTCAATTCCTATCCATGAACTAATTCATCACCTGGAGACCCAAGAAGTGATCAGTAGGACCTGCTTATCCTTTTACAGCCCCATATGGCCAGTGCAAAATTCTAACAGAGAATGAAGGCTGACAGTAGACTATTGTGACCTAAATGAAGTTGTGCCACCTCTGAGTGCTGCCGTACTAGACATGTTGGAACTTCAATATGAACTGAAGTCAAAGGCAGCAAAGTGGTGCCATAATTGATATCACTAACATGTTTTTCTCAATCCCTTTGGCAGCAGAGTGCAGACCACAGTTTGGTTTTACTTGGAGGGGTGTCCAGGCACCTGGAATCAACTATCCCAGGGGTGGAAACACATCATGACCATCTGCCATCGACTGATCCAGACTGCACTGGAACAGGGTGGAGCTCCAGAACACCTCCAATACATTCATGATATCATTATGTGGGGAAATACAGAAGAAGAAGTTTTTGAGAAAGGGAAGAAAATAAAACAAATCCTTCTAAAAGCCTGATTTGCCATAAAACAAAGTAAGGTAAAGGGACATGCACAGGAGATCCAGTTTATAGGAATAAAATGGCAGGATGGACATCATCAGATCCCAATGGAGATTATTAATAAAATAACAGCGATGTCCTCACCAACTAATGAGAGGAATGTTGAATTTGTCTTTACAAATGAGTTGTGGATCAGCCTGTAGATAAGGCTAGCACTGAGAGATAAAAGAAACAATGGGATGGATTCCACTGATTGATGAATGGAAAGAGATATTTGCCTTTACAAACAAACTGTAGGGCTGCTGATAAATGAAATTGGATATCGAAAGATGAAAGAAGCAACGGGGGGAAAACTATGAATTCTATAAGAATTAAAAATTAAAAGGGAGGGTTATACATTAGAGGGGAATTTCAGGTATCAGGCGTTCCGGGAAGTCTGTGCCTCTCAAGTACCTCAGCCAATGGGGAAAGAGAGAGGGAAATGCGGCCGGGAAAATAGGATAAAAAGGAGGCTGCGTCCTCCGAAAATTTGAGAGATCCCAGGGGAATGTCCCATGGCCTCTCCCTTTATTCGAATAAAGCAAAAAGGACTCCTCTGTCTCCTTTTTGGACATAAACCTCTGGTGTTTGTGGATTAATTTTCCTGACAATTTGGGGGCTCGTCCGGGATCTTTCCACCGTCCGGGGCGGCGGGCGGCGAGCGGAGCTGAAGGCGCGCCTCACCCAGTTTCGGTGATCAGCTCCCCTTGGTGCCGGCTGGCACCGGGCGATTGATTGGGTTCCCGAGACTGTCCAGGAGACAGACGAGTGGCGGACCAGGGGGGTCCGTGAAGAGTCCGCAGGGAAGGACCACTGAAAATCTCACCGGTGAGTAAAATGGGATCTTCGGGGAGCAAACCTGGGAGGGCACCCATGGAGGGTAGCACAGGTAAAACGGGGCACCCAGAGAGGGTTGGAAAGGTAAAGCCGCGAAGGGGCCCCGGCAAATGGGATGACGATCCCATAATACCCCCGGAGAGTCCCTTGGGGAGAATGCTGAGGTCTTGGGACAGATTGTATATTCACCCAGAAGTAACTATGGAAATTATGGTAAAATATTGTTATTTTGTGTGGCCAGAGTATAAGCTGGCAAGGGGACTTATATGGCCACCTTATGGAACAGATAAAATTCATTTGTGTAGAATTTTGTGGAGGTATCTAGAGGAGAATTGGAAAGGATGGATTGAAAGGGAATGTGGATTAATATGGGTCAGACAAGAAACAAGAGTAATTTATGTGTTAAGAAAAAAAGGAGAAGAGGAAAAAGAGGAGGAAGAGGAAAGTGGTGAGGATTAGAATGTTTTTCAGCACCTTCCCCCGTCTTGTCCTCCAGTTGCCAGCTGCAGGTCGTCTGTATCCTCAACTTTCAGAGCAAGGGGATCAGGGAAATGTTATTCCTACAGCCCCACCTGAGAAGGATAATGGTGTAGGGGGAGGGGAGCAGCATGTTGTATCACCCCCCAGAACTAGAAGAGGAACTCAGTTTAGGGCATCAGAAGCCCCCCAAGAGACAGGGGTACACCAGATGCCACTCCGTCAAGTTCCTTCGGGGGGTCAAGGGGGAGGATTTGGGTTTGTAATTGTACCACTCACTACCCAGGATATAAGAGGGTTGAAAAAAGAATTACCCCCATATTTGGATGATCCCATAGGGGTGGGGGAAAAGATAGAGGAATATTTGGGAAATGCGGATTATACATGGAAGGATTGGGATTTTCTTTTGGGAATTTTGTTTGGGTCATCAGAGAAACGAATGATTTTGCAGAAAGCTCGGCAGCTGTGGGAGGATGAACACCCACAAGCAGCAGGGGGGGCTGGACCCAATGCACCTACGGTGGGTGATGCCATCCCCCAGGCAGACCCCCAGTGGGACCCAAATAACCAGGCCAGTCTGGCTCGCCTTTTCGATTACCGTGCTTATTTGATCAGGGCAATCAAGTCTGCGGCTCCCAGAACTAACAACATAGCTAAGGCTCTGTCGTTAGAACAGGAGAAACAGGAAAGCCCTCATTGGTTGGAGAGGATTAGGGATGCCTTGAGGAAGCACGGGGGGATGGATCCTGAAGGGCCAGCCTTCAACACATTGCTTAAGGTGCAATTTGTTACTAAGGCCTGGCCTGATATAAGGAAAGGGGTACAAAAAGATAAAAAGTGGCAAAATAAGCCTCTAAAGGAATTGGTTAGAAAACCGCAGCAGATATGTGTAAGAAGGGATGAGGAAAAGGCAGAAGCTAAAGCAAAGATGATGGCAGAGTTTTTGCAGCCCCAGAGGAATAAACCGCAGGGTCCAAGGGGTCCCCAGGGACAGAGGGGACGGGGTCGGTCACAAGGAAGTGGCAGAGGGATTCCCTCCTCGGCAGGGGACAGCCGACCCAAACAGCTGCTGGGGAAGAACCAGTGTGCTGTCTGCAGGGCAGAAGGGCATTGGAAAAACGAGTGTCTGCAGAAACAACTGGACCCTCAGGAGGAGGAAGTCCAGAGAATAATAGAAATGGATTGTTAGGGGTGTCAGGGGCTCCTATTATACCAAAGACCCACCACTCAAGAGCCCTTGATAACTTTTAAGGTGGGTCCGGATCGAGAGGAGGTGTGTTTTCTGGTAGACACGGGGGCCTCTCGGTCCAACTTAAATTTTATACCTAAGGGGGGGAAATTGTCAAAAAGATCCTTGGTTATTCAAGGAGTAAGCGGGAAGGATGAGCGAGTGCATTTTATTCAACCGCTGTTAATAGATGTGGGGGACAGATTTGAACTGCATGAATTCTTGTTTGTTCCTAATTGTGATTGTAATTTACTGGGAAGAGATTTGATGGCTAGAATGGGAATGCAAATTAGCATTGTAAGAAGTGACACGGAGTCCGAAACTGTAATATCTTTGTGTAAAATGTCTGAAAAGGCTTATGCTAAAATAAATCCAGAAGTATGGGCAGCTCCAGGGAAATATGGGAAACTGGACATAGAGCCTCTCCAAATTACTTTGAAGCAACCAGGACAAGTGGTGTCTAAAAAGCAATACCCTCTTTCAAGGGAGGGAAAGAAGGGGTTACAGCCTGTTAGTGAGTCCCTGCTAAAAGCAGGTCTTTTAGAGCAGTGTATGTCTCTCTATAACACTCCTATCCTGCCGGTTAAGAAACCAGATGGAACCTACAGAATGGTGCAGGATTTAAGAATAATAAATGAGATTGTCAAACCAAGGAATCCCACAGTTCCAGATCCATACACAATCCTAAATCAAATCCCTTCTTCACATCAGTATTATTCTGTACTGGATTTGAAGGATGCTTTCTGGGGGTGTCCAATCACAGAAGATAGTAAACAGTATTTTGCTTTTGAGTGGGAACAGGAGGAAGGAGGGAAAATGATAAAACAACAATTGACATGGACAGTACTCCCTCAAGGATATACAGAGTCACCAGTTCTGTTTGGGCAAGCTTTGCAGAAAATATTAAGAGAGTTTACTCCACCCTTAGGAGTCAAGTTGTTGCAGTATGTAGATGATTTGCTCTTGTCGGGGGAGCAGGAAGGGGTGGTTGAAGAGGCTACTGTAAAGCTGCTTGGTTTTCTTGCAAAAAAGGGATTTTGCAGGTGCCGTTGCCCCAGACTGAAAAGGAGTTGCAGCGGTTTTTGGGGTTGGTGGGGTGCTGTGGAGCATGGATCGAGGGTTTTTCTGTGGTGGCCAGACCTTTATGTGGCTTTTTGGCTCGGGGCAGTCCTGGTGTCGTGGTGTGGACACCAGAGGGAGAGAAGAGCTTTGGGAAATTGGGAGACAAATTGGTTGGGGCCCCGGTCTTGGCTCTTCCAGATGCAGAGGGGGAATTTCGGCTATGTGTGGATGTCGAGCAGGGTCATGCTGGAGGAGTTTTGGTGCGGGAGCATGGGGGAACACGAAGGCCTGTTGCCTATTTTTCTAAGTTGTTAGACCCGGTGGCCAGAGGCTGGCCCCATTGTCTGCAGAACTGTGCAGCCACAGCTCTGATGGTGGCTGAGGCCCGAAAGCTGACAAGGGGAGGGTATCTCATTGTTAAAGTCCCACATCAGATTAAAGCTTTGTTAACTGAGAGAGCCTCTAAGTGGATGACGAGTGCTCGATTATTACAGTATGAATCTTGTTTAATGGAACAGGAGGATTTAAAATTTAAAGGTGGGGAAATTTTTAATCCAGCCTCTTATTTAAATGGCCCTGGAGAAAAGGGGGGGCAGAAGAAATCCATGATTGTATCCAGGTTATAGACCTCCAGACACGGGTTAGGGAAGATCTACGGGATATTCCCTGGCCTGAGGGAGAGAATGTGTTCATTGATGGGTCCTCCAAGGTGGTAGAAGGGAAACGATTTACAGGATACTCTATCGTGAATGGGAAGCAATTAAAGGAAGGGGGGAGGTTACCAGCCACCTGGTCAGCTCAGACAGCAGAGCTGTACGCGCTTGTGAGAGCCTGTGAATTATACCAGGACAAGACAGTAAATATCTTTACTGATTCTAAATATGCATATGGGGTAATACATGCATTTGGAAAACTATGGGAAGAAAGAGGTTTATTAAGCTGCAGAGGAAAGACATTAGCTCACGAGAACTTAATCTCTCGCCTATTGGAGGCAGTGAATTTACCAAAAAAGGTGGCGATAATCCACATTAAGGGGCATCAGGCAGGATGGTCGGAGGAGGCAATAGGAAACCGACTGGCTGATGAAGAAGCTCGCAAAGCTGCATTGTTGCCAGAAGTCTCTAAGATCCTGCCTATGCTCCCAGTAACTGCACCGCTGCCAGAGAAACTCTCTTTTCCACCAGAGGAACTTGAGATAATTAAAAAGAGTGGGGCAAAGAAAAGAGAAAATAATTGGTTTACAAAGGATGGTAAGCAGTGGATACCAAAAGCTCTAGCCTTACAATTGTTAAAACAACTTCATGAAGGGAGTCATTGGGGCTCCCGAGGACTGGCAGAAGCCTTCCTCAAAATGTACGCTGCTGTTGGTCTCTTTAGCCTGGCAAAGCGAGCCACTGAAGGCTGTTTGACTTGTGCTAAAACCAACAACAAAGTTACAAAGAAACTGGCCAGGGGAGGGAGGCGTTGGGCAGTACGTCCCTTCCAGAGATGCCAGGTGGATTTTACTGAAATGCCTCGAGTGGCAAGATTTAAATATCTTCTGGTAATAGTATGTCAATTAACCGGGTGGCCAGAAGCATTTCCAACTGTGTCAGCAACTACAGGATCAGTTGTTAAAATATTTTTGGAACAAATAATTCCAAGATATGGGATGGTGGAAGCAATAGATTCAGATAGGGGAACTCATTTTACAGGAAAAATTCTTCAAGGAGTTATGACTGCTTTAGGGATACAGTGGAACCTCCATACCCCCTGGCATCCACAAAGTTCAGGCCAGGTTGAGAGGATGAATGGAGAAATAAAGAAACATCTCCTAAAGCTGGTGATAGAAACTAAAATGCCGTGGGTACGGCTCCTGCCCCTGGCTTTAGCAAGGATAAGAGCCAGACCCAGGGGAGATATTCAGTTATCTCCCTTTGAATTGATGTTTGGAATTCCTTACCCTTGTAATTCTCAGCCTAGTGGGGGGATAGAGATAAGTGATGTGTATTTAAAACAATATGTGGCTCGGATACTGTCTCTTGTGAAATCTCTTCGACAGGAAGCTCAGCTGGCACAGACCCTGCCTTTGGACTTTGCTGTTCACAACATCCAACCGGGAGACTGGGTCCTAGTTACGGAGTGGAAAGAAGCACCACTGGTGGCGAAGTGGCGTGGACCTTTCCAGGTGTTGCTGACCACAGAAACAGCCGTCAAGACAGCTGAACACGGGTGGACCCATCACACTCGGGTCAAGGTCTCTGCAGCCCCAGAGATTTGGACATCTCAGCTGGAGAAGGACGGGAAGCCGCGACTGACACTCCGCAAGAGTGGACTGGAGCAGTAGCCAGTGCGTCGACATCGGGGGAAGCCTCGTGTGCCCACCCACAGAGTGCCTGCTGAAATAGTCTGTGTGGGCATCCCTCCTCTCAGATCTCCAGTCACTGGGGACCAACCCTTGCTGTCATTGTTTTCTTTATGTTAAGCTGTTTCTGTGCCTTCACTCGCCACAAGTGGTGTGAAAGACAACGTGAAAGTAAAAATTAAGTTAGGAAATTAGATTACACAATCAGAATGTTTCTCTTAATAATGTTACCTTTATATTATCAGTTAGGTTGGAGCCAAAAATGGGAAAATAATTGTTTTGACCTTAGGAGAAAAAGTAGCAAAAACCTTTATGGGAATGGGACATGTTTTCTTGGCTACCTGATGGACTATAGGTTAAACAATTACTTTTTTCCTCTTATGTGCTGTAGCAACTCTAGTCTTTTTACCATGCACGATCCCTTGCTTAGTACAACTTATTCAACATGTGATCAAAGGAATGCAAATAATAGCCACGCCTACTAATCCAGAAATGGTTACAAAAGGGTAGAAATTGATGTCACTCCAAATAATTACAAAACAAAAAAAAAAACAAACAAAAACAAACAAACAAAAAAAAAAGACTCAGGAACAAAAAATTAAGTAAATGATAGCTAAAGTTTGTAAAGACAATTATTAAAAATAAAAGAGGAGGGATTGAGAGGAATGTTGAATTTGTCTTTACAAATGAGTTGTGGATCAGCCTGTAGATAAGGCTAGCACTGAGAGATAAAAGAAACAATGGGATGGATTCCACTGATTGATGAATGGAAAGAGATATTTGCCTTTACAAACAAACTGTAGGGCTGCTGATAAATGAAATTGGATATCGAAAGATGAAAGAAGCAACGGGGGGAAAACTATGAATTCTATAAGAATTAAAAATTAAAAGGGAGGGTTATACATTAGAGGGGAATTTCAGGTATCAGGCGTTCCGGGAAGTCTGTGCCTCTCAAGTACCTCAGCCAATGGGGAAAGAGAGAGGGAAATGCGGCCGGGAAAATAGGATAAAAAGGAGGCTGCGTCCTCCGAAAATTTGAGAGATCCCAGGGGAATGTCCCATGGCCTCTCCCTTTATTCGAATAAAGCAAAAAGGACTCCTCTGTCTCCTTTTTGGACATAAACCTCTGGTGTTTGTGGATTAATTTTCCTGACACTAACAAGAAAGAAGCACAAGCTTTTTTAGGTGCTGTGGGATTTTGGAGAATGACCATTCCAAATTATAGTCTGATTGTCAGCCCTCTCTATCAAGTGGCCCATAAGAAGAATGATTTCCAATGGGGCCCTGTCTTGATTTGAAAGACAGGTATTTGCTAAAAGAGACAGGGGCCTCTTTTTGAAAAGGAGAGTATAAACCCCCCTCCTTTCACTTTACTATGATTTTGAAATTAAAGGGCTCTCAGGTGAAGATATGGGGGTAGGAATAACAGTTCTTTACTGATATATATATATATATATATATATATATATATGTAACAAGGGAAACAAAACGCAACAACAATAACTGCGAGATTAACAACAACAGAGTAGAAAACTCAGTAAACAGTTCTCTCGGTTGTGGACACCTTTCCTCTGTGGTGCAGTTACTGTTCTGGCGCTGTCTGCCAGCTCTTGGTGAGCAGGGAGGAGATGCGGTGATCCCACGTGTCTGGAGGGGCGCTGCGGTGAATGGCGTCTGTGTCCCAGACGGGAAAGGGTGGAGGGGAGACGCTGCTCGCGGATCCCGATGCTCCAAAAGGATGTCTGAGGTTGGCAGGAGATGCAGGAGATGCAGGAGAGAGAGAGCGTCCTAGCAGGGAGGTTGCGGGATCCCACAGCCAAGGAAAGCAGCTCCCCCACGTCGGGATGGCAGAGCGGAGTTTTTAGCGACCGTCCTTCTCCGAGCCAGATGAGCGAGAGAGAGAGCCAGAGCCAGAGAGAACAGGCCCTTACCCCACCTCTCCTTTTCCGATGTTCCCCCTCTCCTCCCCCCTGCGAGAGAAACTCTTACCTTAGCTATCTGAGCTTGGGTGTAGCCCCAAATACTTAGCATAACAACGGGAAAAATTCCACAGAAAGAAAAGGGAAAAATTCAACCCTCAACAGGCCCTGAGCAACGACAAGCCTTTGAACGGATCAAGCAGGAGATAGTTCACACAGTAGCCCTCGGGCCAGTCTGAACAGAGCAAGATGTAAAAAATTTGGTCTATCCTGCAGGGTGGGGCGAATGGCCCTACCTGGAGCTTCTGGCAGAAAGTGCCAGGAGACACTCAAGATTGACCTCTAGGTTTTTTTGAGTAGGGGATACAGAGGATCTGAAGCCCCCTATATTCCAACCATAAAGGAGATACTGGCAGCTTATGAAGATGTTTGAGCCACTCCGGAGGTGGTTGGTACTGAAGCACAGCTCCTTCTGGCACCCCAGTTACCTGTGTTGGATTGGATGTTCAAAGGGAGGATCTCCTATATACATCATGCAACTGATGCTACATGGAGTAAATGGGTCACACTGATCACACAACAAGCTTGGATAGGAAACCCCAGTCATCCAGGAATCTTAGAAGTGATCATGGACTGGCTAGAAGGCAAAGATTTTGGAATATTGCCAGAGAAGGAGATAACACATGCTGAAGAGGCCCCACTATATAACAAATTACCAGAAAATGAGAAGCAATATGCCTTGTTCAGTGATGGATCCTCCTGTCTTGTGGGAAAGCATTGGGGATGGAAAGCAGCTGCATGGAGTCTCCTATGACAAGTTGCAGAAGCTGCTGAAGGAGAAGGTGAATTGAGTCATTTTGCAAAGGTGAATGCCATCCAGTTGGCCTTAGTTATTGCTGAACAAGAGAAATGGCCAGTAGTTTATACTGACTCATGGATGGTGGCAAATGCCCTTTGGGGGTGGTTGCAGCAATAGAAGCAGAATAACTGGCCGCATAGGGGTAAACTCATCTGGGCTGCTGCATTGTGGCAAGATATTGCTGCCAGGGCAGAGAACTTGTTTGTGGAGGTGCATCATGTAGATGCTCATGTACCCAAGACTAGGGCCACTGAAGGACATTGGAACAACCATCAGGTGAATCAGGCTATTATGATTGAAGTGGCTCAGGTAGATTTGGATTGGCAACACAAGGGTGAATTATTTCTAGCTCAGTGGGCCCATGACACCTTGGTCGATTGTTGAGGGTTGTTTTTTTTCTTTTACCTGTTGCCTGTGGATTTTTTTCCATTGAGTTGCTAAAGAGGCACTCATGGCTATTGAGACAGGGCTGGGGTAACCAACCCCTCTGGCTTTTGGAAGTTTCTCTCCAAGGGAGGCACAGACACACCTCGAGATTAGAAGCAGGTAAAAGGGGGGGGGGGCGCAGTTGCTCTCTCTCATTCGCTCTTGGCTTCCGAGGAAAAGGGTCACCGCTACCACCTCCATAGCCCAGCTGCCTCTTCTTCTACTGATGGACCCCGCCCTTCCAGGACCCCGTCCTTCCAGGACGCCCTGCCGCTTCAGCTTGCTGTTTTCCGAGAATCCTGCCACAGCACCGAGACCTACACTGCCCCAGGATTCGTGAAGCAAAGCCTCTGTTTTACATCCCTTCCCGTCTGGGACACAGCCGCCCCCTGCAGCCACACGGGGATCATCGCACTTGCCCTGTCCACCAGGAACCTGCCAGCGCTCCCTGCTGGCTGTGACGGTAACTGCACCAAAGGGGAAAGTGCCTGCAGCCGAGAGGACTAGAACTGGGTTACTGTTCTGTTTGTAGTTAATTTCAGTTGTTGTTGTTTTGTTTACCTTATTATACATACTAGTAAAGAACTGTTATTCCTATCCCCATACCTTTTCCTGAGACCCCCTTAATTTCAAAATTATAATAATTCAGAGGGAGGGGTTTTACTTTCTCCATTTCAAGGGAGGGCCATGCTTTCCCTAGCAGACACCTATCTTTCAAACCAAGACAGCCATTAAGGAAGAAGTGCAACATATAGGTGGGTTCGTTGTTCAGGGTTGAACTTAACCATGGACACGATGGTGGAAGCAACCCAGATGGCTGGAAACAAATCCTGTGCTCCATGCCACTGCCCAGAAAACTATCTTGAACTTTGAAAAGTAAGTCTTATGGTGACATGGTACTCCAGAAAGAATAGAATCAGATGATGTACCTCATTTACAAAACAACCTCATAGACACTTGGGGCAAAGAATATGGTATTGAGTGGGTATATCACATTCCCTATCATGTCTGGAAAGCTCGAATGATGTAATGGACTGTTAAAGACTACACTGAGAGCAATGGGTGATGGGACCTTCAAACATTGGGATGGACATTTAACAAAGGCCACCTTGTTAGTCAACACCAGAGGATCTACCAACCAGGCTGGCCCTGCCCAATCAGAATTTTTACATATTGTAGGTGATAAAGTTCCTGTAGTGCACATCAAAAAAATGCTGGGGAAAACAGTCTAGGTTATTCCTGCCTCAGGCAAAGGTGTCCTAGTGTGACATTATGGTGTTTGTATCTCCAATCGTGTGTTCTGTTTATGTTTGGTATTATGTCCTGTGCTTTCAGGACTAAATCTGAAAGTGAAGGTTTGTTTTGTCTTGTTATCAGCCAGCTCACCTCCCCCATGGTCTGTGTTTAGGAGAGGCTTGCTCGCTTGCTGGCTGGCTGGGCTTGGCTTTGCTTTGCTTTTGCTCGCTTGCTTGCTCGCTTTTGGCTCCTGCTTTTCTTGCTTTTGCTAATTAGTTAGTTCAGCTAGGCAGTCCAGTTTTTTCTGGACTGTTTTTTCCCTCCCTTTTCCTTTCCTGGATACCATCTGAACCTGTTCCGGACGGGGACCTGGGAAACACCAAGAAACACCGGGAGTCTGCATTTTGTGACCTGCAGCAGTCATCCCCCAGTGACGGAAACTGATAACTGGGACACCACTCGCAGGAGTGGGGGGAGGAGTTGTGGGGGTTTGCTTTCTGGGAGCTCCTTCCAGAGGTTTTCCCCAAAATTTGCCCTAAACCAGGACAAAAGGCAAATCCATCTGTGGGATTACTTTTGCTCAAGGAACCAGGTGCACTTGGTGGGTAATGTGAGAGGGTAGGGAAGTCTAGGGTGTGTCTGAAGGAGATTTGATTTTGGGTGAGAACAGCCTATGCATTAAATTGTATTATGTTAATAACTGTCCAACAGTGTGTATTGCCCCTTTTATGGCAGCTTGGTGCACATCACCTCACTGAGCACCTCATGGCATCGATCTTAACTATAAATGTTCTGGGGATCTGAGTCTGACTTTCCTCTGTTCTTCATACTGTCACCAATGAAGAATGAACTTTGATAAAACTGAACAAGTGCAGCAGTACTGGAATTGGAACTGACTCAAATGTGCAACATGCAACAGTCCAAAACCTCACACCATCTTTCTTGCTTGAAATACTGTTACCAAGGATGAAGGCCAAAGTCACAGACTAAATGAATTCAACAAAATGTTTTTTAATTTTGGTGGACATTTTATAAACATTTGCAGAGGTGTTCCATAGACTAAGGGAATGATGTCTGTATGTATATTTATCAAAACAGATAAATAATGAAGGTGATGGTATATTGCAAAGTGAGAAACTTGGCATGACATAAATGGTATGGAATAAGGGGTAGATCTTACAGAATCACTAGGTTGGAAGAGAGTCCTGGTTTCAGCTGACATAGAGTCAATTTCTTCTCAGTAGCTGCTACAGTGCTTTGTTTTGGATTCAGAATGAGAATGGTATTGATAATAAACTGATGTTTTGATTTTTTATTGAGTTGTGTTTTTCCTAAGTCAAGGAAGTGTTTGTTTTTTTTTTGTCTCATGCTTTGCCAATGAAGAGGTTCTGGGAGGAAGCATAGCTGGGACAGGTGACCCAAACTGACCAAAGGGCAATTGCACACCATAGAACGTCATGCCCAGTATATAGACTGGGGGGACTTACCTGGAAGGGCAGCTGATCTGGGTTTGGGAAGGATGGTCTGACATCAGTCAGTGGTTGGAGAGCAATTGAATTGTGCACCATTTTTTTCCCCCCCATTTTTCTTATAATTATTATTATAATTTACCATTATTACTGTATTTTGCTTTATTTTCAATTATTAAACTGTTCTTATCATACAAGTTTTACATTGATTCTTCTCCCCATTCCACTGGGGCTGGGGCTTAGAGAGAGGGGAGGGTTGAGCAAGCAGCTCCATGGTGCCTAATTTTCAGCTGGGCTTAAAACTATGACAGCCCATCAAATTAGTACTCCCAGAATGGAATTATTATTGGAATTATGGCATAGCCGCTCATCCCTGCTGTAGGCATCTGCCCAACTTCCACCATGGGCACCATCCCATTCCTCTCTAATGGATTCCCACAAGGTTCAAACCAGCTGATAAATGTTGACAAGGGAGTTGGAAAAGGAGTGTGAGGCAGACAACACAGTAGGTGAACCAAGACTCACATGCTTCTCGATTTAACCTGTAATCATCCCCCAGAGGCTGGGGCTGTTTGCAAGAAAAACTCCCTTTGCTCTCCAGCAGGTTTTCCCCGTATTGCCTGGGCAATTAAAGCAGCAGTTCCTGCTGCAAAGCAGACAAAGAGTCTGCTTGATTTCCTAAGTGAGCAGGCTGCATGCCAGAATCTGCCCGGCCTGTCATATAATACTCAACCTTGGTTGCGAAAGGCTTTTCACTTCTGTTTTTGGTTTGTTTTCTAGCAGCTTTGCAGACTGGTGGAATATATCAGGCTCCTCTTCTTCCAAATGTCTGTGTCCTGCTGAGAAACGGAGCACTGGGCAAGGTCCTCTGTGAGGCTAGTGTGCCTGGGTGGGCTCTAGGCACTAAATATTTTCATAAGCAACCCAAAATAAACTGTAGGGTCTGCTCCTGAAAGTGCTGCATGTGGTGGGGGAGATGCAGTGCCTTGCAAGGTGGCTCTTGAGCATAACTGGCTTCCACGGCATGCTACTGGAACCAGTGTCTCTTGGAGTCTGTGGTCCCAAAATCTGCTTTTTACATCTTTGCAGAGGTAAGCCCCATGTGGTGGGCATGTAATGGTGGTTGAAGGAGAAAAGAATCTCCAAAACTGCAGCTGTGCTTCATCATGGAGAGAACCAGCTTTGTCCTCCTGAATAGCAATGGATGCACGTGTGTTGGGTGCAGACCACCAGGAGCAAAGCAGAGAACTAAGCTGATGAAATTCACATACCTATGAATATTTGGGTTTATTATATGCTTTCTGACATCCTCTGTGCTGCTGAGAAGCTAAAGTGCCTACTTGGTATTCTCAGGGATGCCCACACCATGAGGGGGACTGAAGAACCTGACCCACAATCCCTTATCAGCAAACCACACAGGTTTATTGTATTCTTCAGCAATTCTCCCTGGGAGATGGAGCTAGAGCAGCCCAATGCATACATTACCCTTTCCACCTGCAATGACATTTCTCCTGCAAGACACAATACTGATTATTGTGTATGATATCACTTGCCACAAACTACCTCTTAATATGCAGTGTTTTCTGACGCTTTGGTGATGATTCCAGCATAAAGGCACAGAAACCTTGAAAATATCCACCCAGAGCGATGGAGAGGTTGGGATGGGACCCAGAGAAAGCTGCACTGACTGGAACTCATGCGCCACTTGCCCTAGCTCATCAATGGGCATCTCAAGCTCCTCGGTCCAGCTGGCAATACAAATGGAGATCCAAACAGCCTTGGACAAGAAGCTCCAGCTTCACTTTCACTTGGAAGTGCAGGAGACATGGTGCTTCCCAGTACTGTTTTTAACTAGAGGGAAGGGCTGTGGTGGACTTTGTTCTCAACAAGAAGGATCTGTTTCAACTCTGTGGTCAGGATTATCACAGAGACCCCCTTACAAGGGGGATTATAAGAAAGATGGGGACAAACTTTTAGTATGGCCTATAGCAATAGGACAAGGGATGATGGCTTTCAGTTAAAGAGGAAAGATTCAGACTAGTGCCTTGGAGATGGTTTATATCCCATATCCATTTTTGTTTTTGTTTTTGTTTTTGGTCTGTAATGGTCACCGCCTCCCCCAGCTCTGGGAGTATTGCAATGGGTGAGGGGCAGCTCCGGACCCTTGTGAGAACTGAGGGCCAGGGGCTGCCTCTTCCTTCTGGTGGGGTGGTTGTCTCAGGGACCACATGGCACAGTGCCGCTGACTGGAGATCCTGTTGCCTTATGGTTTTTGCCTTTTTCCCTCTTGGGTTTTTCTCTTTTCTTCAGCAATATGACTAGGGCTGGCCAGCTTGCTTCTCTGCTCCTCTGCCCTTTGGGAGCCCAGGGTCAGTACGTGCTGTGCCGAGACCTAGGAGCACCCCGTCCCCCGCTGGGCTGTGCCCTCACCAGTGAGCCATGCAAAAGAGCAATCCCTGCCCAGTCTCCTCTGTCATTCTGATGCTGCTTCAGGGCTTTTTGCTACACTTTAGCCTGACACCAAGCATTTGCCAGGACCCCTTCGCTGCTTCTGCTACCACTTGGGACTTAGTGCTACACTTTGATTTGCTGCCCCCAGGAGTCTGCTCGCCTCTGCTGTTCCAGCCTGCTGCTCCGAGGTTCCTGCTACAGGAAGCCCCTTTTCTTTCTATTCCACTGGATGAGCTGCCATTAATCGTCTAGAGAGATGGCTGAGTCTGCACCACAGCGCCCCCTGCAGCTGTGGGGTGATCATCTCATCTGCCCTGCCTAGCCAGAAGCCAACAGCGCCCTGCCGTCTGTGGTCATAACTACACCAACGGGGAAATTGCTTGATGGCTGAGAGAAGGCTGTTATCGGGACTCTGTTTTTTTTCTGTGTCCTGGGGTACAATGCAAAAATGTGTATTCTATCACCATCTGTTAAAATGTGGGAGGGGTGGTGATTCTTATCTCTGTGGGAGATATCCTCTGCTGATGTGCCATCTGATAAGATCAGGGAATGATCATCGTTATCTATTCACAACCCATCCTTCCTCCAGAAGATATATTCTGTTAATGGGCCATTAAGTCCTATTGTGTGACTGATAAGATTACATCATCCCATTGGGAGATGCCCCAACCAGGGGCAGGAGCCAAGCCTTTCCTACCTAGATAAAAAACTGGGGTTTGGGACCCGAGGGCAGACCTTTCTACTGGATCCCAGAGGAAAGTCGGACCTTTTCCACATCATCGCTGGATCTTCGGAGGAAAACTGCACCTTCTACAGGAGCACTGTTTCAACAGAACCACATCCGTCATCCAGGAGGACTGCAGCCACCATTTATAGGGACTGCTACCAACACCCTGACTGACAGGGTGTCAGGTTGTATTTCTGACTGTGTTGGTGGTTGTTTCTTTTATATTATTGCATGTATTTTATTTTTTCTCTTTTCTCCTATTAAATTGTATTACTGACTTGGAGTCTCGCACTGGTTTTACTTTCAAACCAACACATTTTATTGGCGCCCAACATGGGGCATGAAGGGTACTGAGAAAAGTCAGTATTACAATTTTGTTTTCACCATGATTCTCAACATGCTTACATGGGTTTTATATCTTGCTCTCTATATTTTTCCACACATGGGGAACTATCTGCCAGCTGTAATGCTCCTGTGTAGACCAGGATATGGTATAAAAATTGCTTTACTGGCCTATTATGTCTACTGCATGATAACCTCTGAGGCAATGAACATAATCTGGAATATATACTTGACTTTGTTTGCTTGTCCTAGTCTAGGTTGCTACATCCGAGATTTTAACAATCACACCCAGCCCTTGGGGGGAGGGGTAAAGGATGATTTTTTCCAATCTTTTCGGCCTGATACAGTAGTTTTTGGAAATGTTGAGTTCCCGCTGGATGCTAAGGACAGCATAATATTGTTGTTAGTTCTGCTTTGTCTCCTCTGCACAGCCTTTACAGCCTACAACATGCTTAGAAACAAAACACTACATGGCGTATTGATGCGTATTCTTGAGGAAGAGGAAAAAAGAAACAAATCAACTTCGTCCACGTCTGCACAGAATGTCACAAAGAGGAGAAGAACCAAACAAAAAGCAACAGTGTCCGTGTCTATGCAGACTGCCACAGAAGAGAAAAAAGCCAGAAGCACCACCAGCATCTCCACACAAACCATCACTGAGCCAAAACAGCCTAGAGCAGTAGCAGTTGCCTCCGTTCAGAAGAAGAAATCAAAGAGCAAATCAGTTCGCATAGTGACTGACGAGGATGTGGCAGGACCTTCACACCCAGCAGAAGTGACAGAGCCAGAAATCATCACTCGCTCTCTATCCCTAGGTGAGCTGCGTGACCTGCGGAGGGAATTCACCCGCCAGACAAATGAGTCCATCTTGACCTGGCTGCTCCGCATCTGGGACACTGCAGCCAATGACACCATTCTGGATGGATGTGAGGCCAGGCAACTGGGATCTCTGTCCCGGGATGTGGTCATTGACCAGGGGATTGGGAGAACCCAAGAAACTCTCAGCCTCTGGCGGTGACTGCTGACAAGTGTGAAGGACAGATACCTTTGTAAAGAAGATCTTCAGGTGCACCAAGGAAAATGGAGCACAGTAGAACAAGGTATCCGATGCCTGAGGGAATTGGCCGTGCTGGAGATCATTTTCTCAGAAGATGAGAGATTTCCTAAGAGCCCAGACTGTGTCCGGTGCACGTCACAGATGTGGTTGAGATTTGCATGGCTTGGACCAGAGATGTATTCCCGTTACCTGGCAACGCTGCAGTAGAGGGAAAGTGAGGACATGGTAGGCGTCTTGGCCAATAAACTAAGAATTTATGAGGACACTGTCACAGCCCCATTTCGTACCCATGTCTCATCCGTGGAAACAAGGCTGGTGGAGCAAGTCCGAAGCCTGATTGAAGAGGGCCATCACAAACTAAAAAAAGAACTTAAGGAAAACAACTACCAGATCTCTCCTGAACCAACAAGAGTCTCTGCCATTAGGAGCCAGCGTTCCTCAGGCAGGGAGAGAGGACACACTCCACGAGGTAACCTCTGGTTTTTCCTTCAGGAGCATGGAGAAGACATGAGGAAGTGGGATGGAAAACCCACCTCCTCCTTAGCAGCCCGGGTACATGAGCTGAAAAGAAGGACACCTACCCCAAGAAGCTTATCTAGAGTCAATGCTGCTCCAGTCTCTCATGTACAGAACTCCAGACAGTATCAGAATGATGATATGACTGATCCTCTTGAAGGAACCTCAAGAACCTATTTACAGGAAGAGAGCAAAGTGTACCAAGATCAGGAATAAAGGAGCCCTACCTCTAGCCAGGTAGAGGAGAGGGATAATCGGATCTATTGGACTGTGTGGATCCGATGGCCTGGCACATCCGACCCACAAAAACATAAGGCTTTGGTTGACACCGGCGCCCAGTGTACTCTGATGCCATCAAAGTATGTAGGAGAAGAATCCATCTCTATTTCTGGGGTAACAGGAGGATCCCAGCAGCTGACTGTAGTGGAGGCCAAAGTGAGTTTAACTGGGAACAGGTGGCAGAAACACCCCATCGTGACTGGCCCAGAGGCCCCATGCATCCTTGGCATAGACTGTCTTAGAAATGGATACTTCAAAGACCCAAAAGGATATCGCTGGGCTTTCGGGATAGCTGCTGTAGAAACAGACGACATTAGAAAACTGAGCACCTTGCCTGGTCTTGCAGATGACCCCTCTGCTGTGGGACTACTGAGAGTTGAAGAGCAACAGATACCAATCGCCAAAACAACAGTACACCACCGGCAATACCGTACTGACAGAGACTCAGTGATTCCCATCCATGAAATGATCCGTAAACTGGAGAGCCAAGGGGTGGTCAGCAAAACCCACTCACCCTTCAACAGCCCCATCTGGCCTGTGCGTAAATCTGAAGGAGAATGGAGATTGACTGTAGACTATCGTGCATTGAATGAGGTGACTCCACCGCTGAGCGCTGCTGTGCCAGACATGCTGGAACTCCAGTACAAGCTGGAGTCCAAGGCAACAAAGTGGTATGCCACTATCGATATTGCCAATGCATTTTTCTCCATTCCTTCGGCAGCAGAATGCAGGCCTCAGTTTGCTTTCACCTGGAGGGGCGTGCAGTACACCTGGAATCGTCTGCCCCAGGGGTGGAAGCACAGTCCCACCATCTGTCATGGGCTGATCCAGGCTGCACTGGAGAAGGGTGAGGCCCCCGAACATCTACAGTATATCGATGACATCATTGTATGGGGCAGCACAGCAAGGGAAGTCTTCGAGAAAGGAGAGAAGATTATCCAGATTCTGCTGAAAGCTGGTTTTGCCATTAAGCGAAGTAAAGTTAAGGGACTGGCTCAGGAAATTCAGTTTCTAGGAGTCAAGTGGCAAGATGGACGTCGTCAGATCCCAACAGAGGTAATTAATAAGATCACCGCTATGTCTCCACCTACCAACAAGAAGGAAACACAAGCCTTCCTAGGTGCCATAGGCTTTTGGAGAATGCACATTCCTGAGTACAGTCAGATTGTGAGCCCTCTCTACCTGGTTACCCGCAAGAAGAACGATTTCCACTGGGGCCCTGAGCAGCAGCAAGCCTTCGCCCAGATCAAGCAAGAGATTGCTCATGCAGTAGCCCTTGGCCCAGTCAGGATGGGACCAGATGTGAAGAACGTGCTCTACTCTGCAGCCGGGAACCATGGTTTGTCTTGGAGCCTGTGGCAGAAGGTGCCTGGTGAGACTTGGGGTCGACCACTGGGATTCTGGAGCAGAAGCTACAAAGGATCTAAAGCCAACTACACTCCCACAGAGAAGGAGATCTTGGCCGCCTATGAAGGAGTTCAAGCTGCCTCAGAGGTGATTGGCACAGAAACACAACTCCTACTGGCACCCCGACTACCAGTGCTGGGCTGGATGTTCAAGGGAAAGGTGCCTTCCACACATCACGCCACTAACACCACATGCAGCAAGTGGATTGCTCTCATCACTCAGCGCGCCCGTATTGGGAATCCAAATCGCCCTGGGATTCTGGAAATAATTACAAACTGGCCTGAAGGTGAGACTTTTGGATTGTCTTCTGAAGAAGAAGAGGAGCAAGTGGCACGTGCTGAGGAAGCCCCACCATATAATGAGCTACCAGAGACTGAAAAACGATATGCCCTCTTCACTGATGGTTCCTGCCGAATTGTAGGCACTAACCGGAAATGGAAAGCTGCAGTATGGAGCCCCACACGACAAGTTGCACAAGCTACCAAGGGACAAGGTGGATCGAGTCAGGTCGCAGAGCTAAAAGCCGTCCAGTTGGCTTTGGATATTGCTGAACGAGAGAAGTGGCCAAGGCTCTATCTCTACACTGACTCATGGATGGTAGCTAATGCTCTGTGGGGATGGCTGGATCGCTGGAAAAAGGCCAACTGGCAACGCAGAGGGAAACCCATATGGGCAGCTGAGATTTGGCAGGACATTGCTGCCTGAATAGAGAAATTGACCATAAAGGTTCGACACGTGGATGCACATGTACCCAAAAGCCGTATCCTGTCCCTTATCTTTTTCCTACTCTCCTGTCTCTGTTTTCCGGGATATGCTACCAACTTGGACAAGTCCTGAGGACACCACAACTGAAGACTTCACTACAACTCTACAAAGGGGGTGGTCTTGACGACGATCGTGAGTCACGGGGTGGTGTAAGGGTCGGTCCGAAGTTCCCCTTGATATTGCCTCCTGACCGTAGCAAGGAGACCTCGAGGACCCCCACCCAGGCTGACTCCGAACAATGGTTTCCTGGCCGGGCCAGGTGGATGCTCGTGACTGTGTGCTGGTGTATTGTGTTCACTGGACTGTGCTGTTGTGACACCAACCAGAGGTTGTGTTGTATCAACTGAGGACTGCTTGTCCGTACCTGTCTCCTGCAGCACCACACAATGGTCCATAAATCTTCCCACCTCTTGGCCAGAGGCCACTCGCTTTGGAGAAGGACTATAAAGAGCGACCCTCTGGGAAAGACCCTTTGAGATCTCTCCACTGATGAAGACCCCCTGGAGAAGACCCCTGAGATCTCCCCACGGATGAGGACTCGTCTATCGGATGACCCGTGAGGACGCCCGTCTCGTCTGTTGGTAGCTATTTTCCCATCCCTTCCTTTCCTTCCCCTTTCCCTATACTTTGTTTCCTATACCTCTCCCCATTACCGTAACTGAGTTGTTGGCATTTGATGAAATGCATTGCTCTTGTTGAATAAACTGATTTTCTGCTGTTGAATAAACTGATTTTGTCCCCTGCATTTTGCCTGTTTGCACCTTTAAGATCAAAAGAACCATCACGACCCCCGCTCTGCATTAATAGCGGATCGTGACAGGGATGCATGGATCTGCAGAGGGATGCCAGCAGTTGCATGGGACTCTAAAGCAGCCCCAACCCCACAAAAGGTGGCCAGCTTGGGCAGAGGGGGAGGACCCCTAACACCTGTACTCGCACCCGGATGGAGAATCATAGTGTGGAAAAAGCCCCTGCGGAGTGCCCACCAAGTAAAAGGTGGTGGAGAAAATATTTCGAGAACGTGGCTTCATCAAAACAATAACAAACAAGCCAGTCAAAAGAGATATCACCAAGCATATAGGAAAACTAGAATACAGCAACAAAGAACAAGCCATCTTCTCAGCAAATGCAGCGAGATATTGGCAGCCTCCTTTCTGAGGACAGTGAAGATGCAAACTAAAGAATTTAGCAGCGCCAACCAAGGCAATGCAGACAGCAGTGTTCGCCTCCAGCAGAGCCCACAACTTCCTCATCTACCTCTACTTAAACTTTGCCAAAGCTTCCATACTCTGCAGGCTTTACTAAGGTAATAATATCTTTGTTACCATTTTTTTTACAGGTGCAAAAGAGATATCATGCCAGTATTAAAAATATGGATTGCAGTTTGCTGAATATGTCCTATAATTTGTAGTGCAATGTTTGCTACTGTTGTTTACATGTGCTAAAACCAAAATTAATTCATATAATGTTTCTTTGTTAACCAATTCTTTTGCAGTTACTGTTGTGAAAAATGTATGTGTGATTCATGTCATGAGGCGATAGTAGAAATAAAATTATGCGAATGCTATATGCTAAGCAGAAACAGTGCCTGAGATAATTATAAGAGTCAGCTTTAAGAAAGCCAAATAAAGCATGGAATAATGTCTGCTTGCATAAAAAATAAGGAACTTGTGGCTATATCTGCTTGCTTGTGGTTATGCTTGCTTGCATAAAAATAAGGAACTTGTGGTTATATCTGCTTACATAGAACAAAAAATAAGCAAATTGTGAAAACTGTATTAAGCAAATAACTGTAGTTATATAAATAGCTGATAATTATGCATGTGGAGAGAAAAGGTCATGAAAAAGATGTTGAGGAAGACGACGAGCCTTCATCCAAAAGACCACTGAAAGAGGGCAAACAACCTCCTAGCAACAGCCAATGCCTGCGCAGAAGATGGCCATCAACGTGAAATCAAGGAAACGAAAGAAAGCAGACTGTATAAAAAAGCTGAACTAATGCTACATGGGGTGTGTCCTGGTGGGGCAGTGACTCCTCGGTGCACCCAGTGCTGTTTGCTTGCTTCTTTTTCTATTAATAAATAATTATTGGAGAAATCATAATTTCTCGTGAATCTATAACAATTTGGTGAGCCCGATGTGATTCCCTTGGATTGATCCAGGTTGAACCCTAGCAGGGGGGGGCCTCACTTTTTGTGACCCATGGGGTAAGAAACCTGGTTTAACCAACGGGAGATTGACCACGAAGGAAAAGCAGTAAGCAAAGAAAAAGAACTTCCTCGGAACTGCAGTATAAACACCTGTAATTCTAGTGCACAAAATCCGGACGAGAAAAGTGTGTTGGATCTCAGATATCTGGAGTTTTTGAGCTTTCTGTGCTTTCAGGCACAGACTCCCTGGAAAACACTGCTCTGGACCTGAAACCTTGGAGAAGGCTTGTAAATATGAATAGTGAGTTAGAAATCACAAATGTGTAGTGGGTTAGATGTGTGTGTTTTCACTGGGTGATGGGTTTTAAATTTGATGTTTTTATAGTATAGTGGTGATTATGGGACAAGATGGAGAATTTTGGGTGGTGTCTTTTTCTTTGTTCATCTTCTTCTTTTTCCGTCTTCTTCACGGAACTCAGGTAGTTGTCTTTGGTTGGTCAGTCTAATGCCACTCTAAGGGCCATGGGAATCTATTATTAGGTCAAAAGGATAAAAAATGTAGGTGTTAAACTTTTATTGGTTTGTTTAGTTTTAAAAGGCCTTGAAGCAGGCTCAGCGGGAGCCATTTTTCCCACTTCTAGCAAGGATTTAGAGGTGCTGTCGTACTTTCTGTAAATTTTGATAAGATACAAGAAACATCCAAGTCTGAACACAAGAACTGTCTCAATCGCCTTTCTAATAATCCTGGCTCTGAGGGAAAACAGATGAGACTGATGACAAACCACTAATAAGTGGTGCAAAAGCCCAGCATACACCCCCACAGTAAGTACCATTCGGTTGAGTGGGAAAGGCTGTGTGTGTGTGAAATGCAATTTAATTGCTGGACGGTGTGGAGTCCTGCTAGGTGTGGTTTCATCTCCTTGCGAGGGACCAAGTGAGAGGTGTAGGCACAGTGGCAAGGATGGGTCAGAGAAAAAGTAAAGTCTCTAACCCAGGAAAGGGCTCATGGAGAAGCCCAAGAGATAAGGGAGGGAACGATTTACCTGAAATAACCCCAGACAGTCCCTTGGGGTTGATGATTGAACATTAGGAGGCCTGTCCCTCTAGAAAAGGAAAAAGTAAGGAGAAACCTATCCGTTACTGCATGATCGAGTGGACTAAGGAAGAAATTTGGCCCAACCATCAATATTGGCCTAAATTTAAGTCCTTTAACAATTGGATTTGTCAGGAGCTATATTTCCTGGGGATGAGAACATCAAAAGAGCCCTTGATAAAACTTAAAATAGGACCCCAGGGAGAAGACATTACCTTTTTAATTGATATTGCAGCACAAAGATCAACTATACAACACATCCTAAACGGGTGTAGAGTGAGTAAAGAAACTGCATTAGTTGTAGAAGCAAAAAGAGAACCATTTAAGGATTCAGTTTTAAAAGATGTTGAAATTGAATTAGAACATAAGATCTGTGTAATTGATTTATTGGTAGTATCAGAAGGAAAAAATAACCTGTTGGGAAGAGATTTGATTATAATGTTAGGAATAAATTTGGAAGTGAAACAAAGAAACTTAAAGGTGTGCCTGTATACATTGACCCGGGAAAAATGAAGATAGAATAAATCCAAAAGTTTGGTATCAAAAAGGGGAGGTTGGAGACAGAGCCCATAAGTATTGAAATTATGAACCTGAATAACCCAATAAGGGTGAAACAATACCCTATATCTTTAGAGGGAAGAAAGGGACTAAAACCAGTAATAGATGACTTACTAAGACAAGGGATTTTGGAACCCTGTATGTCTCCACATAATACCCCTATACTCCCAGTAAAAAAGCCCAATGGGAGTTACAGTCTAGAACAAGATTTAAGGGCAATAAAGCAACGAACAGTCACTAAATTCCTAGTAATGGCAAACCCGTATACGCTATTAAACCAATTATCTCCAGACGATATATGGTATAGTATAGTGGACCTTAAAGATGCCTTTTGGGCTTGCCCCTTAGATAACTGTGCTGGTTTGAAAGCAAAACCAGTGAGAGACTCCAAGTCAGAAATACAATTTAATACGAAAAAAGAGAAAACATAAAATACATGCAGTAGTACAAAAGAAAACCACTGACACAGTCAGAATACAACCCTGCTAGTTAAGGTGGTGGTAGCAGTCTAGATGAAGTGGTATTGTTGAAGTAATGATCCTGTAGAAAGGCCTGGTAGCTCTTGTCCTGTGGAAACCAGTGGGTAAGGGCTACCTTGGTGTTCCAAATCTCAGTTTTTATCTAGGTAGGAAATGTCTGGCTCCTCCCCCTGTGTGGAGCATTTCACAATGGGATGATGTAATTTTATCAGTCATGCAATGGAACTCTGTTGCATTTCCAAGATGCATTGTAAATGGTACATTCCGTGACCCCTGCTATGCCCTGTAGCTTGGTCCCTTTCCCCTCCTGGCCATACAGGGCTGGCTGGGATCCAATTTATCCCCGCCCCCCTTTTCAGACCCTAGAAAAGACCTGTGCCTCCTGACCTCTCTCCCTTTCTCTCTTTTCCTCACTGCCCACAAGAAATAAACCCTGCAACTTCATCAGGGGAAAGAGCCTCTTTTGTTATCTTTTATTACGTCCATGTGGTAAGGGCCCGGGAGGCTTCACCCTAACAGCTGAGCTAGACTGGAGGAAAGAGTGAATACCCCATTAAGGGCCAGAAAAAGCCACAGAACTCAATGGCCCATTAACAGAGATCTTCCTGGAGGAAGGATGGGTAGTGGAAAAGATAAAGAACACTGCCCTACCTGTTTTTCATCAGATGGCCCATTAGCACAGGATATCTCCCACAGAGATAAGGATCACTACCTCACCTGGTTTCAACAGATGGTGATAGAATACATACTTTTGGGCACATCTTTACATTGTAACCTAGGATAATGACAAAAGATGAGACTATTTTGCCTTTGAATGGGAGGATCCCCAGACAAAAAAAAAGACAGCAACTCCGATGGACCTTTCTTCCCCAGGGATTTACTGATTCATCAAATTTATTTGGGTAAGCCTTAGAAAAATTGTTGTTATCCTTTGATCACTTGAGAGAGGTTGAATTGTTACAGTATGTGGATGACTTGTTAATTGCTGGAAAACCAGAAGAAGTAGTTAGAAAGGGCACTGTAGACCTTTTAAATTTCTTAGGGGACATGGAGTTGAAGGTTTCTAGATCAAAATTACGATTTACAGAGCAAGAGGTAAAATACCTGGGTCATTGGATTAGTGAAAGGAAGAAGAAATTAGACCCCAACAGAGTATCAGGAATCTTGGCTTTACCAGCGCCCTCAACAAAATAGGAAATTAGACAGTTGTTAGGATTATTGGTTTATTCTTGACTATGGATTGAGGGGTATAGCTAAAACGTAAAGATTTTATATGAGAAACTAACTCAAAATTCTCTAACATGGACCATGATGGATAAGGAATGATTTCTAAAATTAAAGGAAGTCTTAATTACAGCATCAGTTGTCAATTTGCCCTACATTACAAAGTCATTTTAATTATATGTAGAGGTTTCAAATTCTACAACATACGGGGTGTTAACTCAAAACTGGGCAGGTGACCGAAAACCAGTAGGATATTTTTCTAAATTATTGGATCCAGTAAGTAGAGGGTGGCCTTTGTGTCTACAGGCCATTGTGGCTGTGGCATTATTAATACAAGAAGCTAAAAAAAAAAACTTTTGGGGGAAATCTAACAGCATATACCCCCCATGATGTTAGGGGAATTTTACAACAAAAAGCACAGAAATGGTTAACTGCTAGTAGAATACTCAAGTATGAAGCAATTTTAATCCACTCCCCAGACCTTGAGCTAAAAACAACTACAGCTAGGAACCTGGCCCAATTTTCGTTTCAGAAAGCTGAAAAAAAATTAAACCATAAGTGCATAGAATTGGTAGAATTACAGACTAAAGTAAGACCAGACCTAGAAGAGGAAGAGCTGACTGAAGGAGACTGTTTATAGATGGATCCTCGAGGGTAATATAAGGAAAACACAAATCTGGATACGCGGGTAGTAGACGGGAGAACAAGGGAAGTAGTAGAATCGGCTCCTTTGAGTACAGCCTGGTTGGCCCAAGCTTGTGAACTATATGCCCTATATAGGGCCTTAGAGTTATTAGGAGGTGAGAAGGGGATGATTTACACCGAGTAGAAATACGCCTATGGAATAGTGTTGGGGGTTGGTTTTTTTCCCTTTTCCCTCTGTGGAATTTTCCCCATTGTCATGCTAAGAAATCTGAGACTGGGCCCTAGGGAAGGGGGAAGAACCGTGAGATAAAAAAAAAAAAAAGAAAAAAAGCCAGAAGAGGAGAGGCACTGCCCATGGAGTCCGTGGAGTCAGAGGAGGATGACCACCGCTGCTGCCCAGCACCTCAGCCATCTGAGCACAGGGAAAGGGTGTCTGCAGCCAAAGAAGGACTGGAACTGAATTGCTGTTCTGTTTGTTGTTTATTTCATAGCTGTTGTTGCTTTTGTTTGTCTTGTTAGATATATTAGTAAAGAACTGTTATTCCTATCCCCATATCTTTGCCTGAGAGCCTCTTAATTTCAAAATTATAGTAAATTGGAGGGAGGGGGGTTTACACTCTCCATTTCAAAGAGAGGCTCCTGTCTTTTTTAGCAAATACCTGTCTTTCAAACCAAGACAAATAGTCCATACCTTTGGAAAGATTTGGGAGGAAAGAGGACTCATAAATACCCAAGGGAAAGAGTTAATCCACTTGGAATTAATCAGACAAATATTGCAAGCTTTGCAGAAACCAAAAGCCATAGCTGTAACCCATGTTCAAGGGCACCAAAGGGGATTAGATTATCGGGCATGAGGAAATAATCTAGCCGATGAGGAAGCTAAACAACCAGCTTTAAGGTCACTAACAGTGATAGCAATTATAAGCCAGCAAGAAGTAGAAGAACCACCCAAAAGATATACACTAATGGAAATACAAAACATGGAAAGAATAGGGGCAAAACAATCAGAAAATAGATGGGTACTACCGGATGGTAAAGAAATTCTACCCAAAAGCTATGCTCAGAGGATCATCCACAGATTACATCAACAAGCCCATTGGGGAACTAGAGCATTAATGGACCATTTTTTAGAATTCTTTGGGTGTACAGGAAACTTTGAAATAGCAAAACAGGAAATACAGAATTGTTTTACCTGTCAAAAGATTAATAAAAAGGTGATGAAACAGACTCCCAGGGGAGGAAGGCAATTAGCTTTCCGACTGTTTGAGCGGATTCAAGTGGATTTTACAGAATTGCCAAAAGTGGGATGTTATGAATACTTATTGGTGATAGTAGATCAATTGACCCATTGGGTAGAGGCTATCCCAACTGCTAGAGCCACTGCCCAAGCAGTAGTAAAAACGATACTGGAACAAATAATCCCAAGATTTGGAATTGTGGAAAGTATAGATTCAGATCAGGGTCCACATTTTGCCTCAAAAATCTTAAGAACCATTACCACAACACTAGGAATTCAATGGGAATCTCATACTCCTTGGTACCCACAGAGTTCTGGGAGGGTGGAGAGAATGAACTAGACTTTAAAAATCAACTGTCAAAACTAATGATAGAAACAAAATTGTCATGGATAAAATGCTTACTGCTGGCATTACTAAATAGTTGAACAACACCAAATTCAGAAAATAATATATCTCCTTTTGAGATGTTGAATGGAATTCCATACTCTCAGGGAATGCCTGTAGGAAACCCCATGGTTGAAGACAGATCTACCCAACAATACATAACTACCTTAGGTAAAAATTTACAAAAGCTAAGACAAACTGGAGTGTTAACCCAGACACCACTCTTAGAATTTTCCATACACAAAGTTCAACCAGGAGATAAAGTACTAGTTAAAAGCTGGAGGGGAGACAGCCTAAGCCCTCATTGGGAAGGACCTCTTCTTGTTCTTTTGACCACAGAGACTGCTATAAGGATTGCAGAAAAGGGGTGGACACATGCATCTCGAGTAAAAGGACCCATACAAGACAAAGACTGGAAAATAACTTCTACTCCAGGAGAATTGAAGATAAAAATCACCAGGCCATCAAATCATCCACCGGATGCCAGGTGAAAAGATAAGATGTTTGGAGAAAGGGTGTAATTGCTATCCATTTGCTTGTGCCAAGTGTAACTATTGTAAAGACAAGTGGTATTATCATTGTAGCAGGGGATACCCTCCATGGAGGCTGTGCCCAAGCTGTTTGTATATTGAACAAATAACAACAAGTAGTGTTTTGAATGAAGCAGTGCAAAAGAGGCTACTCGAATTAGATTCACCAAAGTGGTGGGATATTTGAAAACACGGGGTAAGAGGCAAACTAGATAGTAAGGCAGAGATAGTAAGAATAGAGTGCTGCAAGAGAAACCGAATTCCTTGTAACGAACCTCCAGTAAAAACTAAAAAGTGAGGCGCATTTGAAAAGAGACGTGAGATCCGTAAAAGCCAGTATGGAGCTCCCGAAGAATATCCTTGCTGCCGAGAAGATGGCTCACCTCGCTGCCGGAAGCAACCTGGTAGGTGGAGGAGGCAGAAGGATAAGATTACTGTGGAGACTAATACTCATACTGAGCCTTGCCCTGAGTGGGATTGCAGATCCATGCTCAAAATGTGTCTAAAATGTTAGATATGGTGGAAAGACGTTTCAGTCTGTTGCTGTTCACTCCCACATAAATGCAGCTTGTTACGACCAGGTGAAATTAAAAACTTGTTGATATGGAGGTCAAGAGTATTGAGTAGCAGAAAATCTAAAACCAAGGGAGTACGCAAGGGGAGCTTACCAAAGCTGTCCTATAGGAGAAAATCATATTTGTTTTACTAAAGGAGGAATGTGGGGATATTCGGATAACAGAGAAGTACAGGACCAGTATAAGGAAGAATTAGTAAAAAATGTAACTAAACACTTAAAAGGAACTAACCAAAATAAATAACACACAGAAAGCCTATTTGACCGAATGAAAGAGTTAGTGAGTGGGATTTACCAACTTGAGGGAAAAAATTGTTTAGTGATCTGATGGCACAAGTGTGGCATAAGAATTAAACATATCGTCCTGTTGGATATGTGGGAGAAGTCAAATGACTGAACAGTGGCCATGGAGAGGGGAAGGGTTAAGGCCAGACCAATTAGTAATTTGGAATAGAACTCATAAATCAAAGGAAAACCACCCAGAGGGATGGGTCTTGAACAACGAAATAATAGGTCATGTTGTAACTCACTAGATGTATTGAAAATGGTAGATTCCGTGACCCCTGCAATGTCCTGTGGACTGGTCCCTCTCCCCTCTGGCCATGCCTAGTTGGCCGAGATCCAATTTCCTCCCGCCCCCTTACAGACCCTAGAAAAGACCTATGCCCCCTGACCTCGCCCTCTTTTTGCTCCTGGAGGCCCACAAGAAATAAACCTCAGATTCTCCCCAGAGGAGAAAGAGCCTCTTTTGTTATCTTTTATTCATGTCTATGTAGTGGATCCCAGAGGCTTCATCCTAACATCTGAGCAAGTCGGGAACAAGGGTGAAGCCTCGGGGGAAGCTACAGTGGGTGCCCAACGTGAAAGGGTCTCTACAGATTTAGAGAACCCCATGACTGGCTGTGACTCCCATTTTCAGGATTCAATAAGCCTTTGAAGCTGTTCAACTACCTTAAATTTCTTTGAGCTGCATTTTGTGCAGTTTGGAGACTTTAGGGACGAATCGGAAGCCTGTCAGTAGCCCAGGCAGGTCGGTTCTGGACGAAGACCCACTACAGTTACACAGAAGCCTATGCCCGCAAGATAAAGGGTGAGTGTAAGCCTCCTTTCACGGTGGGGTGGGTTCCCCGGAGCTCAGGGGGAGGGTCTCACCGGTGGCATTTAGCCAGCGTGGCGCCACACATGAGAAGTGGTGGTGGCGCAGCGGCAGCTTTGATTGGTTTCAGAGCAGCGGCGGCGTGTTTCTTTGGCGTTGTGTGGCTTTTTAGGGCTTCACTTGGCAGAATCGGTCCCAAAAGTGGCTCCGGCACCACGTGGGTCTTGCCGACAAAAGCGGCGGAATTAACATTCGATCCGCGGCTGGCAGAGCCTGAAAACAGTGATGTACGCAGCAGATTTTACCAACTGACTCGTTTTTCAGTGTTTTAACTGTGGTGGGGTAGATATAGTGGCAGATTGTTACTAAACATCATGGGGTCACAACAATCTGCCCTACGAAAGAGTTTAAGTTCCCAGCTTAGGGAAATATTAAGTTCAGGAGATGTTTTAATCTCTAAGAAAAGATTAGCACATTTTACAAGCTGGCTGTCTGTTGAAAAATCAGACCTTGAATTGCAAGATATAAATTCTATTTCATTTTTAGACGAAATAGGGGATTTATTAACTTTAAAAGTGGAAAATGGAGATGAAACAGCCTCTCTATTCCTCCCCATATTCTTACAAATTCGAAAACTTTTAATTCAGACAGAAAACAACAGGCAGCAGCAGCAAAACAGTTTGGATTCACCTTCCCTTTCCCCAAAACCCTATAACCTGGAACTGGAGGGGACCCACGCAGCCGTAGCTGCTCTGGGCCCCTGAGTCCTCCCCAGTATCCCAGTTCTGATGATTTTTTGAAAAGTGTCAGCCATTCTTCCTTGTACCCTTCCCTCCCACATGTTTTTCCTACGGAGCAGTGTTCAGAAAGCTATAGAAGTGACTTCACTTCCCTTCCCTTCAGGGCAACGGCCACGTGGCTGAGCTTGAAGGGGCCAGGGGCAAGATCCAAGACGGCTCTGGCCATGCAGCTTGTCCCCAGGGCACTGTCGAGAGAGTGGTGGGGGTCCCATATGGTGGCAGCCACATGTTTCCTCTGTCATCCCACAATCCGTTTTGCCCTGTGGTCCCTGCCTCTAACCCTTTCCCCTCCCATAACCCACTCCTGCCCTCGACTGCCTTGCCCCCTCAATCCTTCAAGACCCTGCCCTGCATAACATCACCCTGCAACCCTGCCCACACGGGTTGTAACCCTGGTTCCCACGTCTACCCCTCCCCTGCTCCGGTTTCACATGCCTGCCCTCCAAGCTACTGCTGGAGTGGGGGGGCAGTGGAGCCCCTGCTGGGTTCAGTGCCAGTGGGGATGGGGGTGGGGAGGGATCAGCTCACAGACCCTGCAGGACAGATGGTGTCCCCGTGGTGGGGGAGGGTGGGCAGCCTCCCAGGCCCAGTGGGGGGGGGGGGGGGGGGGGTGCCCAGCCCTGGAAGTCAAAACCTGGGAGAAGAATATATTCCATCAGATGCTCCCATGGTTTATCTCGGTAGGAGAAATGGCAAGAGAAGTTATCAGCCTTTGTCCTATAAAGATAAAAAGGAAATGTCTAAAGTACAGAGAGAATTTGGCAGAAGGTGTGAAATTTTTTAAGGCATGATGAGAGCCACCTTTAGCTCAAACGAACTAGTTCCAAATGACATCAAGGATCTTTTCCGATGTCTGTTACCTCCCTCAGAATATGATCTATGGGAAAGCCTGTGGAAAAGATCTTTGAAAGTGCTTTTACAAGAGCTTTTACAAAGCTCTGAGGATGCGAAAGATGCTGATGATAATGACATAACATATGAACACCTGTGTGGGGAAGGGGATTGGCATTGCCCCGAGAAACAAACCAGAGTACTATCCAAGTCTGTCCTGGATAAAATATGCAATGTTGCAGAAAAGGCTTTTAACCAATTATCAACAGTGGACGCCAAGGGTAGTTATGTTAACATCAAACAGTTTGCTTCTGAGAATTTCTTACAGTTTGTAGATCGTCTTCATGTGCAAGTGGAAAGGCAGGTGCGTGATCCGGTGGTACAAGCCGAATTGATTAAGGAGATGGCTCAGAGGAATGCTAATGAAACCTGCCACAGGGTTATCCTTAGCCTTCCCCTCGAACCAGCGCCTAGCTTAGCACAGATGATTGAAGCCTGCGCCAGGAAAGCAGAACTGCTCAGTGGACACGAGAGAAGTCCTGGACTGGCACACCCAAAGACCACGGCATCTGTGACACCAGGAGCAAAGAAGCAACCAATGTCACCAGAGCAGCTGCAGCACATCATCTGCTTCCAGTGCAAGAAGCCAGGACACTTCGCCAGAGACTGTCCACACAACCAGAAACAGAAGAAGACCAACAAACAAAAAAACTAGATCTACAGAATGTACCCACCATTAACACAATCATGCCCAAAGATATAAATACTGCGGACTCCACACTGACAAAAATCTCTCTCTTGAAATAAAGGGGGCAGGATGGAATACAGGGTGTGTGGATGCAGGACAATCAAAATGTCAAATGTTCAATTAAAAAGGTTTGGCAGCCATGAGGCCGTTTTAGGCTCGTGACTACCAAAGGTTTTCATTTCAGGTCATCTGATTGGACAGTCATTACAGTAGACCTACCTAACAGCACACAGGAAGTGACATTAAACCACATGAAACTGGACAGTGAGTACTTTCTTCTCGGGGACACAGCACACACACCCCTAGAGATTGAGGTAGCTCCCATGACCATCAAGGGAAGCATAACCTGCCTCATTCTCCTGGCACGCTGTCCTCTACCACCATATTACTTGGTTGAAGGACAAATCCTCGCCCAGGCCATTCCCATTCCAGCGGAGGTCCCAGTAGATGGAAAATCACCTCAAGTCTACTGGGCAGAAGTGGTGGGTGAGGACAAACCTTCTCTGGCATGCAACCTAACCCGTGGATCAGATCACCTCCATGTTGAGAGGGTACTGGACACAGGCGCTGATGTGACTATCATACCCGAGAGGATGTGGCTGTCATATTGGGAACTTCAGCCTGTGGCAGGCAGAATCCAAGGTGTAGGAGGGGTAAAATTGGCAAAAGTATCAAAAAGCATCGTGCAAATTGAGGGGCCTGATGGAAAATTGGCTAGCATCCGTCCATTTGTTACAGACTATGAATGCCCTCTATGGGGGAGAGACACCATATCCCAGTGGGGGGTAAAACTGATTATTCCTAAGACTCCTCGGGATTTGTAGAGGCAGCCACTGTAGAGCGCCCTACCCAAAAACTGAAATGGCTAGATGATACCCCAAAGTGGGTAGCACAGTGGCCGATGAGTAAGGAGAAGCTCAGGGTGCTTGAAGAGCTTGTGAAGGAGTAATTGGCCAAAGTCCACATAGAAGAGACACCTGGTCCTTGGAATTTCCCTGTCTTTGTAATAAAGAAGCTGGGGAAGGACAAGTGGAGGCTGCTCCATGACCTCCGGGAAATAAACAAAGTGATTGAGGACTTGGGGTCACTCCAACCTGGGATGCCTTCTCCAACGATGCTTCCCAGAGATTGGCAATTGGCTGTTCTAGACATCAAGGACTGTTTCTTCCACATTCCCCTACACCCAGAAGATGCCCCACGGTTTGCCTTCTCGGTTCCTACCATCAATAGAGAAGCCCCAATGAAGCGCTACCACTGGAAGGTTTTGCCGCAGGGAATGAAAAGCAGTCCCTTCATCTGCCAGTGGTACGTGGCCTCATTGCTGTCCCCCGTGTGTGCTCAGAGAAGGGAGGCCATCATCTTGCACTACATGGATGACGGGCTTGTGGGTGCCCCCGATGACTCTCTACTCAAATATACACTTGACCTAGTGGTTAAGGTGTTAACCTCTGCTGGATTTCAATTGCAGGAGGACAAAGTCCAAAGGATGCCACCTTGGAAGTACCTGGGCTTGGAAATTACTGCACGGACCATTGTTCCGCAGAAATTGGAAATTAATTGTAATCCAAAAACCTTGGCAGATCTACATTCCTCGTGTGTGTCTTTGAATTGGGTCAGGCCCTGGCTAGACCTCACTAATGAGGACCTAGAACCTCTCTTCAATTTATTGAAGGGGGAGAGAGAGCTGCTTTCTCCCAGGGAACTGAACCCAGAGGCAAAGACTGCGATCGAAAAGGTACAGAAGGCTTTAGGAGAGAGGCAAGCTCATCATTACCAGCCCAAGCTGTCTTTCAAATTCATTGTCCTAGGAAAACTGCCACACTTACACGGGTGGATATTCCAATGGATCGAGGGGCAGAGAGAGTCACTCTTAATCATAGAGTGGGTCTTCCTCTTGCACCAAAGATCCAAAACCATCACTAAGCCACAAGAGCTGATAGCTCAGCTGATTCGGAAAGCAAGGATGAGACTGTATGAACTGGCTGTTTGTGACTTCACATGTATTCACCTCCCAGTCAAACTTGCTGAGGAGGGGGGTAGGAATCCCACTGAAGGCTGGAGAATATTCAGCCAGCTTTGGAACACAGATGCCCAATGAACTTCTGGAGTCACACATCATTTCATTATACAAAAATTGTAGGCAGCAAACTGTAATGAGTAAGAACCGCATAGAGCAGTTGCTGCCAAGTTTGACCAAAGCAGCTCAGGAACCACAAGAATTAGAGTTTCTGGGTTCCTACCCAGCACAATATTGCATTCATTTTATGATCCTCTCAAAACCTTCTAGCTTAAAAGAGTTCCACAACATAATGCAATATCGTGAGGAATTCATTGCCAAAAGGTGGTGTAATATTCTAAACCATATTGCAGCTGACACCCCAACTTATTCAAGCCCCAAAAGCCTCCCAAAGGGATTGTTCTTAATTTGTGGGGACCAGGCGTGGGCAGGGATCCCTTTTCGGCTCTTAGGAGGGCCATGCACCTTCGGTCGGTTGTCCCTGTTGGCACCCAACGAAACCTTAATTAGTGATTGGACTCACAAAAACAAATCAGGTAATAAAATCCAAAAGAGAAGTGCTGACAATTTGGACCCAAACTGTGATTCTGAAATTTTCCATTGGGCCAAGTCAAAAAGAATTGCTGTGTCCCTGTTTCTTCCGTGGGTCGCAGCAGCCAAAGCTCTGGGTGAATTGGGCCACCTAGAGTGTTGGGTAGCCAAACAGGCAAACTTAACATCCACTGCCATCAGCTCCCTCCTGGAAGACGAGGAAATTACCAGGCAGGCCACACTCCAATATCATGCTGCTATAGATTTTCTCCTACTGCTGCATGGACATGAGTGCCAGAAATGTAAAGGACTTTGCTGCATGAACCTGACCTCGAGAGCTCCTAACATCCTGCGAAGCATGAACAGCTTGATGGGACAAGTGAAGCAAGAATCTGAAGATTGCTTCAATGAACTGTTCAAAGTCTGGGGACTCACAGGGTGGTGGACTTCTATAGTTAAAACCATTATGTTAATTTTTATTATTCTTTTCCTTGTAATAATGGCTTTCGGGATCCTATGTCAATTTATTTTCAAGGCTATTAATGGTCTCATTCCTTCTACCTCAGTAGTCAATCACATAGAGATGAACAACCTAAAACAATCTAACTCTCCCACTAACTGCAAGTGGTGGGCAAGATCATAATTTGAATCAAGAGGAACCTAATATCCTTCCTTCAACTTTGTTAAACAAAAAACAGGGAGATGTAACTCACTAGATGTATTGAAAATGGTAGATTCTGTGACCCCTGCAATGTCCTGTGCTCTGGTCCCTCTCCCCTCTGGCCATGCCTAGTTGGCCGAGATCCAATTTCTTCCCGCTCCCTTACAGACCCTAGAAAAGACCTATGCCCCCTGACCTCGCCCTCTTTTGGCTCCTGGAGGCCCACAAGAAATAAACCTCAGATTCTCCCCAGAGGAGAAAGAGCCTCTTCTGTTATCTTTTATTCATGTCTATGTAGTGGATCCCAGAGGCTTCTTCCTAACATCTGAACAGGTCGGGAACGAGGTTGAAGCCTTGGGGGAAGCTACAAGGTCAAGTGTGTATTACACAAGAAGGTCCCAGTTTTACAAAACCTTTGGGGCACACTGCCTGCAAACTGATATATACCATTAACTCTACATCAGGAAATGGAACTTGGTGGCTGGAATCGCTACAAGGGTATTGGACTACAAATTGTAGCTCTGAAACATTGTGTTGGGTAACTCAAACTAATGCTAACCCCTTTGAAGAAGTATCTGACTTAAAAAGAGTATTGGGACAACCCAGGAAACGTTGATGAAAGGTGGAAAGCAATGGATGGGTTATTTTGGATGTGTGGGAATAGAGCTTATGCAGACTTTGGGAAAAAGTGGAAAGGAACCTGCAGTATTGGTGTGATGCAACCAGCATCGTGGCACTCCTCCCAACTCCACAGCCTTCCCAGAGCTGCACATGTGGGGCATGTTGGATTTATGGGGTATTACTTTTAAGAATGAAATGTTCCAAAACAAAGGTTTTCTTTATCTGTTTTCTCTCTGTTCATTCTTTATCCTCAGAAAACCGAGATCCCCTTCTTTCCTCAGGAGAAAACATTCTCAACACAGATGCTTTCTGGTCAAATGATTTATCAAATGGAACATTTCCAACCCCCCATGTCTTTTTCCATGGTTTATAGGAATATTGAGTGCATCAGTTCATCCTTACAATCTTACAAAAGGACATTTCAGCTATCTTCACACTATTTCCTCATTCTTTTTCCATCTAAAAAACTTAGCTCTTGCTTCACTGACTTCAGAATATCTCCTTTCACTCCGGGAAGGATTGAAAAGTCTGTAAGTCTTATCTGAGCATTGAAAGAGTTAAGATTTCACACAGGGAAAAGGAAAAAAAAATCAAGGCTACAATGCTGGAGCTTTGCAGGATCTCCGAAACCGGCCATGCTGGAAGGGGGGAAGAGAAAAGCAACTGGGATCTTAAAACAGCTTGAGTCTTTCTGGCCACTGGCCATGGCCATCCCTCCTCTCTGCTGGGCCATGCCAGCTCCCCAGACAGAGGGGCCTGGTCCTGCTCCCTGCCAGGCCCACAGGCCTGCAGTGGGACCAGGCCGGGGCCCTGTTACCTGCACTGCTGCTGGAAAGACAAAGACACTCAGTTACGGATTATCTCCTTCAAAAATGTGTGTTAAAGGAATGACCTAACTTTTTTTAATTGGCTGTTGAGGCTGTCAATAACTAAACCAGCCCCCTTAGAAAGAACTTCTGAGTTTCTTTTTCCTAGGTTAACCCAGCACAGTGAGTCAGGCTGTAACCCACGAAAGGGGCTTTTCTGAATTTGTCATCTCTTCAGAGCAGCAAAAGGTTTTGTTGCTTAGTATTGTTCAATTTTGTGCTGGGAAGTGCTTTGCCTGTTAAATAAACAGTTTTTCTTTTTCCACTTGTCTCGGAGGAAATATTTCCCCAAACCAGTTGGGGGAGGGACTGTTTGAATCTGTTTCCTAGAGGGACCCCATTCAGAGGTTTTCTCCCAAATTTGCCCTAAACCAGGACACTGAGTTAATAACATCACCTGGACATGAGACTCATGATATTCAGAAAAACTCTGATGAAATTGGTGATCCAAATGTTGAATTGGATTCTAACAAAAGCACAAAAACATTACCTCTTTAGGAGGGAAAAAATTCCAGAACTTAAATTGAAATCCATAATTAAAACAGTTCTCCCAGGGACCCCAAGGTGGTCAGACGAGAAATATGGTCACAACATTTCCCTGTAATTCCCTACCATCAGCAAATCTATAGGAAAAATATGGATAAAAGGTAGAGAAACCAGAAATTAAATATCTGTAGAGAATATGTTTCACAGGGGAAAATTGAATATCATTGGATGATATAGCAAGTTTTGGATTCTGGGCTGTGAGTGTCCTGTTAGATCATGAACCAAACCCTCCTGACTTAATAATTACACACTGAGCAGGAAGAGCATTTATGCAGTCAGCAAAACATACCTCTGCTGCTGCTGATGCAAAATCCAACTGTTTGCAAGTAAAACACAAACATACAGATGCAAATATCCCATCCTCTGCAGAAATGAATCTTACCTTTGCTGAAAGAAGCTCCAAATGTGCTAAGAAATTGTTTAATAGAGAAGCGGGTAACATTTGCCTTGACTTTCAAGTTTCAGAACCACTTTCAAGCAGTGGGGGGGAAAAGCAGCAATTCAAAAGCCTCACAGAAAAAACTAACACTCCTTTACAGGATGGAAACAACACAAACGCTAAAGGCTGGACACCTTTGAGTCAGCTACCCCTGACACATTCCTGCATTTCAACAGCTTCAAATTGCCCCTATTCTCTTAGCTGTAAAAGCAGAGAAACCTTTAAAAATTTGTAGCTAACACTGAAGTTTGAAATCTCTTTTGAATACTCCTACAAAAGTCAAAAACTAAAGTTTAAAAAAAAATAAAATTAGAATTGATTAAACTAACTCTAATGAAAAGTGTTATCTCTTATACTACTAAAATCTGTTTATTTATTTATCTTCTCTTAGAAGATAACACCGGTCCAGGCTCCTCCGCGCGGCCAAGGCCGGGCAGGGGCGGGTGGGCTCTCTGACGCAGAGCTCGGGAAGCCTGCCGGGCCCCATTTTCAACCAGGCGCCCCATAGCCAGGTGGAGGGGACGCTCGCTCAGTTGCTGAAATCTTAGTTTCCCCCCCTCCCCGGCGCGGGCAGAGAGTCTGCAGCTCAGCAGAACATCTAGCCGACATTAAAACCCTGCCCTGCCGCTGGCCCGGGCCGAGCCAGGGGGTCCATGGGGCCCCCCGGGACAGCAGCTCCTGGCAGCCGGGCCCGCCCTGTAGCCCGCGCGGCCTGGGGAAGAGACAGCTGGGCCCCGCTTCGACAAGGCCTCCCCACCCTTGCCTGATGGGCAGGGGGAAGGGAAGACCATCAGCCCGCGGCTGGAATTGAATGTAGCAAATGCTAGAAAACAGCCATGGAGTCAAAAACCTCATCACCGCTTTCTGGCTGGGCCCTTACAATCCTAGCCCAGCCCCAGCGCGGCCTTGAAAGACTCTTTATCATAAATAGCTCCAGCCTGCCACCTGGAAGAGAGCACAGGATCTCTCTGCTGCCCGGGCAAGGTATTAACTCTTTCACTGCCCAGAATAAGACTTGCAGATACTTTGTTCTCTCTCCTGAGTGAAAGAAAAGAACTAAGAGGATGATACACACAGAAATAGCATGAAAACACCGAAGTCAGACAAAAGGAAGAGTCAGGTCCCAGATGAGGGAAGGAGAAGAGTCATGGACTGAGATTTCTCTTTTTTTATGCTATGGAAAAGAGACTCTTGTTTCCCTATAACTCATAAAGATATATTATGGGGTGGGTGAATGTTTTAACTGTAGATATGAGCAGAGGCATTGGTGCTAGAATAAGCAGATGTTGAAATGGCTGTAATTCCATAAGCTTGAATAGAGAGGAGATGAAGATCCCTGATGCCCCCAGGGAAGAAGAAGAAAGGCCTCAGTTTTCAAAGATGAAAAGAGCTTTTGTTTGAACTGTTATAATCCTTAAAGTGTGCCCCATAAGTTGATATGGTCCTCAATAATGATTGTGGGAAAACTGTTTGTTGAGGAAGGATTTTTACATAGTGGTCGGATTTCCATTCTCTCAGGCAGCTGATCACTGTGACATCAAGGCCACAAGAAAACTGTTTTCTTGTGCAGAAATCTCCATAGACTGAAGAGAGAAGTCTCCTCCCCAAGTGAATTGGTGAAAGACTTTTTATAAGAAAAAGATGGCAAACTGATTGGTTTTCTGTACTTTTTCAATGTGAAAGATGTGTGTGTGGGTGGGGGAGGAGTGTTCTAAAAGTTTTATTCTGAGTTTTATCCTTTTTCCCTATAGTTTCTAGTAATAAAAGTTTTCTTTGTGCCCTTTGAAGTTTGAGCTTGCTGTGCCTTCCTCCTAATCCTATCTCACAGCAAAAAAAGAGTATATAATTCTAGTGGGTGCACTGGTAATTTGGCCAATGAGGAACCCGCAACATAAATTACTGAGTTGGCCAGGAAATCTCGAATTGGTGAACCAAAACCACTACACGAAATTGGTGTTTCTGCCTGGTTGAACCAAAACCGCAACATTGGGCCACAAAGAGCAAGCATGCCAATGCAGAAACTAACTCCGGGCTTAGGGACTGGTTTTCCAGTCTCACTATCCCAGACTCAGTATAGAGTGACAATGGATCACACTTCACCAGCGTGGTGGTACAGGGTTGGGTCAAGAAAGAAAGTATCAAATGGATTTTCCATATGTTAAAACCAACACTATAATATTGGCTTTTGCATTTATGTATTAGCTTTTGCATGTTGCTATTGGTCATAAGTATTTAGATATGGTACAATTTATAACTCCTTTCAGCTTTTTGTTAGTATAACATAATCTATCAGTTAAGTATGCACTGTATAGCTTATAGACACAGTGGTGTGATGAATGTATCGTACACCTTAGCAAACCACGAAACGTTAAAATTTGTCTATAGAGTGAAACAATTATCTTGGTTCCTACATCTGCTGACTGTGAATCATGGTTTCAAAGAGTTAAGATTTTTACTAAAGGTAGAAGTAGTTTCCATGACCAAGATGTAAGCTAGGTAGAAAAATCGTAGGTTAATAATTACTAGATGCTTAGGTAAGAGCTAAATTGGTATAATTATCTGCTATTATGAACCTGCGTATAGAAAAAACGTAAAATAAGTAAACCGTTAATCATAAAGCACAGGGCCTTGGATCGTGCCAGAGGGTCACCGAGACCTGATGAAGACTCTCCTGACTTCATCCTTCGAGACCACTGACCCATTTCGAGACCACCGACCCAATTCAAGAGAAGAGCTGTGCACGCGTGAAGGACTAATGGGCTCATTTTAATATGGGGTGGGGATGGGAGGTGCTGGGGTTATGCATATGTATTGTATGTAAGATCTTGGGGCATAAATAGATGGCAAAGAACCTTGTTCGGGGCCGTCACGCCTTTCGGAGGTCACTCCCGTGCTGCCCGCCGGTGAATAAACGTACCACTTTCTAACTTTAGTTAGAGGGTCTTTGTCCGTGATTATACCGGGTTTTTTGAATGATTCAACTGATAAGTGATAAGGTAACAGTGACAAAAACCAGAACACCAGAAAAGAATCGGAGAATTTTTTAACCACACATTATCAGAGAATGTGAAGCAACAGGATGAAACCACAAGAAGGAATAAAATATATAAAATATACAAAATAAATCTACAGGATGTCCTGTAGATAAGTCAGAGTATAAAAGCAAACAAAAGAATTCCTGCAACATCAAAAACTCAAAAGCATATTTGAATAATGTATAAGCTCATTGAAGATGCATGTACCCCAGCAATGTAACAGTATACAGAGAACATTGCTTTAAAATTGCTGGTGTTCTTTGGCTGATCGCCAAAAGCACCTCAGTGCTGGATTTATCCTTTTTTATCCTTTATTAAACTTTAAAAAATTTGAAAGCTTGAACTTTATTTTTCACACATACACCTTATTATCCCCAGGCAAATGGGATTGTGGAACATGCCAATGGTTTACTAAAATGTTGCCTTAAGCCACACAAGCCGGGGTGGGACAAAAGACTACCTTCTGCACTGTACCAGATAAACAACCAATATGGGCTGATGGGCAACCTAATTTCATGAGCTTTCCTGAGTCCTATGTCTTTTGAAACAACTCCAAACAACAAAACTGAAACTTTTCAGAATAACTTAACAATGGCCAACCTGTCATAGTAAAGTTGCTTCAAATTGGAATTGTACCTATGACTCTGACAGACACTTGAGGGCCTGGGTGGCTACTGATTCTAGTGGCCACCAACACAGGATTAGCTCTCGATGGGTATTCCCCACATTCTAAACTGTCCTTGTTTCTGTAATAAACCTGGTTTTGCTCTGAACAAAACCAATTTCCCAATGAAGCCTCATAAACCGTTCCTACACTGCCCCCGTGTGGCAGCAGTGAGCATAGCAAAGTGTTTACAACCAGAGAACAGAAAGGGACCCACTACCATAACTCCTTATTAAAAACATATCTGTTATTGCTTAAATTCTGATGTTTTGACTTCTCTAATAACCTCGTATGTTTATGTATACCCTCACTAAACAAAAAACCTAGATGTTTATCCAGACATGGAACAAGAAACCATTCAAGCAGCAGTAAAAGGACTGTCCACTGCCTGCACTGCCGTGAAAACTACTAAAAATCCCTGGACTCCTGTAAGCAAATAACACCAGCTCTGGACAGAGAAAAGCCATACTGGACAACACAGTAACTAATGAATCTGCTTTAACCAGAAATGTTAGTTATGGTATTAGCTACATTTTTATGCTTACAAGTCAATATTTGCAACAATGCAGCATGGCTAATCAGCTATCCCAACAAAAACTAACAATGTCGTTTTTCCTAAACACACATAAAACACATGTTACCTGACCCTTGGAAAAGGGAAGTTCACATGTAAAGTTAATGCAAGCTGTGACACTGATAACAAATTATGATTACTAGTTTGTTCTCAGTCCTCCATACTTTCATGAAAGTATTCAAATAATGAGAACTCCATACGGAACAAATTGTCTAAAATATCACTCCAGCTAAGGTGATACCCCTTCCTGGAAGGAAAGACAACCCAAGTCGCCATAAATCAACAAAGTCTGATAATACAATCAGTGCCTTAAAATCAAAATTTACCAACCTTTCAAAGGCAATTAAACAATATCAAATAGCTTTGGATTTGTCTTTGGCTTCCAAAATTACCAACAACAATTACTGTGTATACATAGATCAGACTCTGAAAATACAGTCTGATCTGAAAAAAAGCTAAAAAGAACACTAGAATCTTCTTTCATGAAATGCAAAAGAATCAAGAAAATATATTCAGCAGGATGATCTCATGAATTCCACATTTAAATATGACCACGAAGAAATTAATTGATATAATTACGACATCCTAACATTTATGTTTAATACATAAATTATATTCCAAATTTACAAAATTAGATTTAACAAATGTATAAATCTGGTGATAACCATTGTCTTGGTTTGAAAGACAGGTATTTGCTAAGGAAAGGCGAGAAGCCCTTTTCTGAGATGCAGAGTGCAACCCCCTCCCTTCTAATTATTACAGTTTCAAATCAGAGGCTTTCAGGTAGAAGACATGGGGATAAGAATAACAGTTCTTTACTGATATCTAACAAGGCAAACAGCAGAAACAACAACAGCTATAAAAATTGACAACAAAACAGAACAGTATAGCTCAGTTCCAGTCCCTTTTTGGCCACAGGCTATTTCTCCCTGCGCTCAGTTACCGGTGCTGTGGGCAGGGCAGATCCTGCACAAAGAGGGCTGGGTGATGGCGGCAGTGGCTCAGGTGTGAGAGGGATGGAGGAGCAACTCCCTCCTCACGGTGTTGGTCGTGGTGCTCAGCAGAGTGGCTGGAGGTAGTAGGATGAAATGGGAAAGCAGCAGAGCGATGTCCGATGGCAGGGAACGTGGCTCCTGGCGCTGGGATGTCGGAGACGATGGTAGATAAGAGCCCCACCCGTCTTCCTTCCACTCCACCAGCGAGCGAGAGAGCGAGAGCCAGAGAGCCCAGGCCCCTGTCTCTCCTTTCCTTTTCCAGTCTTCCCCTATCCCCCACCCCCCTGTGAGAGAAAACTATTGCTACTAAGGTGTAGTCACAAATACTTATAACAATGGGAAAAATTCCACAGAAAGAAAAGGGAACAATTCAATCCCCAACAGCCATTTTCTCTAAAAATCTTAAGAGAATAAATTTAACTTTGTTCACATATTAAAACCTTATTTAGTACTACTGAAGTACCAAATTATTCAATAATTTAGTTATTTTGATTGATATTTGTATATAATTTGTAACTTCTATAAGTATTGCTTTAGAATGCCTGTGTCTTTACTCTGATTGTCACAGTGGATATGAAAGATTTCACCCTAAATATGACTTGAATTTTCATATGATTATGAAATCAGTTTTGATTACTTCTCCCTATCTCTTCAAGGTAAAACATAAGTAAATAAAAGCAATTAAATTCCATTGCACCCTTAATTCCTCTGAGACAATCAAACTATTGCATAATGTGTATTTGTTTAGATTATTGTAGAATTGTCTAACACTTACTACATTAAACAAACTGAACTTCACTGAAGAAGAAATCTGAACTGAGAAGCGTAAAGGGAAATGAAAAGTCACACACCATCCACTGAACATCTTCAATCGCTACAACCAAAGAACTGCCTCCATGAATTCTTCTTTGTTCCTGGTTTGCATCTCATCCTCCTATGATCTTAAGACTCGAGGAGTGGGAAACAACCTATCCCACACAGACTGATAACATATAAAATAACTTATTGAATTGTCCCCAATTACCAACTCAATGCCATATCTTTTAAAGAAATAATACAACTTGAGAAAACAATGTGTATCAAAATACTCAATGATGGTGCACACATATATGAAAGTGGAAACTTTTATAGCATGGAGGCAAGAGATACCTGCACTATCACTCCATGAGGTAAAACCAGTGGCTCTAAGTCACAGGGGTGGATTGTGGCAGGATGTGTCCTCCCCCTCTCTACTACAGTTGGTGCATAAAGAGAGAATTTAGGGGCTGAAAAACCAAGCCAGGGGTCATCTCTGGCACCAAAAGGGCTCAGGGCTCAGCTAAGAATCAGCATCTTAGTCTGGAGAGCAGATGTGGGAAGAGATAAAAGAAATATTCTTGACTAAGAGACACTGTTTTACAAACTATAAAAGACACAAGAGTTATCATAGAGGTAGAAGCCTTCTAAACACACACCCTGACAAGTGTTCGAGACTTCTCCCTGGAGTTTGGATGCAGATTCTGTGGTTATTTCCGGGGAATTGAGGGAAAGGATCTCTATGTGTGCTCCACCAGTAATTGGAAGGTAACACACTGAATCCTATGTTATATTATTTCTTCGCTGTAAAAGTAATAGCTACCTTTAACCTTGTGCTGTATATACCTACTAGTAGTCTCTTTTTGTCCTTATTCCTGTGTAGTATTAGTTTAAGTCTTATGTCTGTTAGTTTTATGTCTATTAAATAAATAAATAATTCTATAATAGACTGAATCAGCCATTATTAAAGAACTTATGAATGAGAGTGGGTTTTGGGGTGGTGGCTGCCTCAATAAAGCTACTGCCTGCTGCCAGAGGCCTGGGCAAGAGGTAGGGACTTATCTAAACTCTCACATCCTTTTGTAACAGGGGGGCACAGCTTCTCTGAGCAATCTGTCTCAGTGTCATTTATTAATCATGAGCACCTCAGCACTGCAACGCAACAGCTTGGCTCACCAGTGGAGAAGGACAAACTCTGAAGTCATTTACCTCCCTGAGACAGGTATAAATGGGGCAGACAAGGACTCGAAAGGGCTCTCCAGTGTTGCTCCTCATGGTACCAAAGACTTCACAGAGAAAGGTGTTGAACCCCAGCCAGCGCTCCACATCCTGCTGCTGCAACTCCTCCCGCATGGTGAAGTCCTTCTGCAAGAGACACAGAGACAACAGGCTACATCAGCAAAACTGCATCACCATGGGAGAGGCAATGTCTGTTTGGAGAGAGAGATAAGAGGAAATTGAAACGGGACGGGGGGGAAGGAAGGCAGACAGATTGACTTTAGTAACAGCAGAGAGATTACTCAGTGCATGTGGAGCAGCTGGAATTTCAACCCAGCAAAGCCACCAGAAAACAAGTACTGGTAGAAATATTACAAACCCATTCAATATGTCATGGCTTGTGCTAGACACAGTGTCCCCCATGGCCTGTCATCCCCCCGGACAGACATGGGGACTCTTTTCCATATGCACAACCAAGATCAAATAAAAGCAGGAACAAAGAGGTTCAATGAAATGCAGGGGAAAGACAATGAATGCTGGTGGCCATGCTGGGTTTGGTGGTCCAGGTGGACCTGCTCAGTCTGTTCATTCCAGTATCTTCAGCACACCCAGTGTCTGGCCAGAAGCATCCTAATGGCCTGCCTACCCCCTGGGGTCTCACAAAATTATGGTAATACTGGGTCCCTGACAGACCAGATGATCAGTGCAGCCTAGGCTTGGCATTGAAAAGTCACCCTGCTCCTGAGCTGATGGTTGCCATGACGAAGGATGGCAAGTGAAGTGATTTATGGAGCTGGGGAGTCCTCCAGCTGGGGAGATGTCTTGAGTTGACACTTGCTGAATGCCAGGCACCCACAAAAGCCACTCACTCCCCTCTAAACCCTCTGCAGCTGGACAGAGGAGAGAAAATGTAACAAAGGGTTCATGAGTTGAGATAAGGACCTGGAGAGATGGCTCACTAAATACTATCAAGGGCAAAACAAGCTCAAATTAGAGATATAAGATGAATTTATTACTAACAAAATCAGAGCAGGATAATGAGAAGTAAAACAAGACCTTAAAAAAACACTTTCCTCCCCACTCCTCCCTCCTTCCCAGCTCTACCTCCTTCCCGAGTGATGCAAGAAGACAGAGAATAGGGGTTTTGGTCAGTTCATCACCCATTTATTTATCTTGCTGCTCAGGGAGAGGAGTCCTCCCCCTACTGCACCATGGAGTCTCTCCCAGGGGAGACAATTCTCCACAAAGTTCTCCAATGTGACTCCATCTCACAAGCAGCAACTCTCTGAGAACTGCTGCAGCATGAGTCCATCCCATAGGCAACAGTACCCCTCAAACTGCTACAGCTTGGGTCACTCTTCCATGGGGTGCAGTCTTTCAAGGACAGGCTGCTCCAGCATGGGAGCAGGGCCCCTCTCTCCACAGGTCTCCCATAGGATCATAGCCTCCTCTAGGTATCCACCTGCTCTGGCATGAGGCTCCTCCACAGGCTGCAGGGGGATTTCTGCACCCCCATGGACCTCCATGGGCTGCAGGGGGACAGCTGCTTCACCATGGTCTTCACCACAGGCTGCAGAGGAATCTCATCTCTGGTGCCTGGAGCACCTCCTCCCCCTCCTTCATCACTGACCTCGGTGTTTGCATGTTGTTCTCCTCACATGTTCTCACTCCACTCTTCTCTAGTCATAATTAAAACTGCCCCACATCCTTTGTTATGATTTCTTCTTAAATATGTTATCACAGAGGCATTGCCACCATTTCTAATTGTCTCAGTCTTGGCCAGCAGCATGTCCATCTTTGGAGTCACCAGAGATTGGCTCTGCTGGACATGGTGGAAGCTTCTAGCAGCTTCTCACAGAAGCCACCTCTGTGCCCCTCCCCCTCCCTACCAAAAACCAGGCCATGCAACCCAGTACAAGAGAAAAAAAGAGGGTTTCCCAGAGGCAGGATATGAAAAGCGGTGTGTGTGTTGGGAGTGTGTGGCAAAAAGAAAAGCAAATAAAAATCTTTCTAGAGGATGACACAAGAGAATGAATTACACTCAGAGACAAGAGGATTTCCCTGTGCTCTCTGCAATGCTACAGAACTTCTTGCATGATGTCCCATGTGATTTTGTTTGTCTGTCTCCATGGTGACCATTCCTTGGTATTAAAAATAAGTAGACACTAAATAGTGGAAAATTAAAGAACATGACAAATTTGTTATTAACACTATGTGGTCCCAGTGCTGGTTGCATAACATCTGAAATCCAGCAACTAAATAAGTTATCCTTTATCTTTTACATCTCTGTTTATTCCTACTGCCTGAGACAAAGGGCTTTCCTGTTGTGAATGCTCTGACCTGCTGCTGTATTCTGCAAAGCCAGGGAGATATAAAGCCACCACACCAAAGTTTCCTCTCATGGCCTGGACAACACATAGGAGATATTTCTGTTGAAATAAAGATAAGTAAAGCAGCTGCTAAAGAAAGAGAGGCAAATTTTTTTACATGACACAACTGTATGCATAGAAGATCCAAGACAGGAGCTATTTATGTTTCATTACAAAAGGAAAAAAAAAATTGCATCTGCGGGAAAAAGATTTGTAAAATGAGGCACTTATTAACCAAACAGTGATGACTAATTCATCTCTATACCCATTTCTATAAGGCAATTGTCCAACTGTCTATGACTGAAGTCAACTTGCAGCCAAATCTTGTTGGGTTTTTTCAGACTCTCTGGGGAAGTTTGCAGAGTTTATCCTTTTATTATCCAGCCAGTCCCATGGAGGAGACAGTTATTTTCCAGCTCAGGTTATCACCCCAGGGTTAACAAATTATTCATTCTGGAGTTTTCACTTAAATTTTAATTTTAAAAAATGTCAGAGAAATTATGTCCTGACTACTGAGAAATTAATTAATGGTGAAATCCCTCAAACAATAGTAGAGGAGCTGTTTTATATGGGTGGGGGATGGTTTGATGGGCAGTTTTCAAGCCCTTCCCCTCATTAGGGCAAGGTCTGAGCCCCAACACCATACGCATATCTGCTTAGAGGCCACTTCTGTCCCTGAAAAAATGCCCAACATCAACTTGGGGCTATGACTGGGACCCCAACAGAGACTGATGGATGGATCCCACTTGCAAATGCTGCTGCTGGAGATACTCAGCCTTGCAGCCTGGGGGGATGCACAGAGGGCCCATCTGGATTTTGTCAGCAGGATGCAGTCATATTTTAAGCTCTTCACATGAAACATGTTCTCTTTATAAGGCAGATGTGCCAAGGGATATATGGGGATAGGCCAAGTTTGGAAAAAGGGATATAAGAGAAGGAAAAATGGTTGTGGATGCAGGTGCTGCTTCATCCAGGCATCATAGCTGGAGAAATTCCACTTGCATTTGAAATGAAGCTGCCCCATTGTAACATCAGCTTGTCTGTGGATGAATGAAACCAAGCAGGGATAAAATGCAGGAAGCTAATCCAATTTGCTAAGAGGAGCTTTTCTGCACGGGAGTTCCTGGTTCATATAATCTGAGTTCTAGGAGGGATTTTCCTGGATTCCTGAAAGATGGCAGCAGGATGCTTTCCCTGTGGGATCTAAGAACTTTCTAGTAAGTATGTGCTTGGTGGTGCTTCACCATGGGGTTGGACTGGGACCATCAATCTGTTGAACTGACTGTAGAGTGACCTCTGTTTCTCTGCAAGCCAGGACTGGTGGACAAATGAAGCCCTGGTGGCTTATCCCATCCCTATAACCTGCCCCTGAAGCGGAAGCCCCTGAGCTGGGTGGTACAGGGAAGCGGAAAACCTTTGGATGGACCTCAATGCACATAGAGGACTACAAACAGTTCTGAGAGGTATGGGGCATCATAGAATCATGATTTCGGTTAGAAGAGACCTTTAAAGGCCATCCAGTCCAATCTCTCTGCCACGGGCAGGAACATCTTCAATTAGATAGGGTTGCTCAGAGTCCTGTTCAACCTGACCTTCAATGTTTCCAGGGATGGGACATCCACCACCTCTCTAGGCAACCTGTGCCAGTGTTTTACCACTCTCAGAATATTTGTTCCCACAGGCCCTACTAGAAAGTCTGTCCCCATCTCTTTTCTAAGTCTCCTTTAAGTACTGGAAGGTACTTTAAGGTCTGCCCAGCACCTTCTGTTCTCCAGACTGAACAACCCCAACTCTCTCAGCCTGTCCTCTTACGAGAGATGCTGCAGCCCTCTGAGCATCTTCATGGCCTCCTGTGGACCCACTCCAACAGGTCCATGTCTTTCCTGAACTGAGGACCTCAGAGCTCCATTATGACCAGAGATCTTGGATTCCTCCTTTAAAATAAAGGAAAAAACCCAGAATGATGAATGTGCAAAAATACATCAGGTAGGAGAGCATGGGGAGCAGCTAGCCAGATTCATTGTGGAATGGGTTTTCCCTTCATTTGACCAGACATTGGACTGCATAGGCAAGGAGGGAACCGAAGGAGTTAACACTTCTAGTCAGAGATATGACACCCAGAGTTCATGAAGAATTTCATACCAGGATCCTTTACTAAATTTTTTTGATTATGGGAAAAAACACTGCAACTGTTTAGTCTGCAAGAAGGTGGTGGCTCTGGCACAGCACTCAACATCACTGAGCAAACATGCTGGAAAGCCAAAGGTCTGAGAACTCTCTTATCTTCTCCACCTGCTTTTCACCCTGTCTCCCACCACTTTGGTCAAGTATCTCATGGGCATTGGTTGCTGGTGCCAGAGCTCCCTGCTGGAAACATGGGTCTTGGCTCCCTGGGATGTGGGACAAGCAACCACTGAAAACCAGGACCTGGAGGTGAAGTACCAGTCTGGTAAAAGATGCTAATTACCCAAAAGATCTCAGAAAATCTTTCTCAGGGGATAATATTTTCAAAGGGAGCTTCTACTATCAAAAATGTTCACAGAATCATGGAATATCCTGAGTTGGAAGGCTCCCACAAGGACCATGGAAGTCCAGCTCCTGGCCCTGCACAGGACAGCCCCAAGAATCACACTATGTGCCTGAGAGCATTGTCCAAATGGTTCTTGAACTCTGGAAGTCTTGGTGTCGTGACCACTTGCCACTCCTTGTATGGCTTTCGTCCAGACCATTCACCATCTTTGCTGCCCTTCTTTGGACATTCTCTAATACCTTTATATCTTTCTTATATTGAGGCACCCAAAACTGCATACAGCCACACTGATGCAGAGCAGAGTGGGTCAATCACCTCCTTTGACTGGATGGCGATGCTTTGCCTTATGCACCCCTAGACATCATTGGCCCTCTTGGCTGCCAGGGCATCGCTGACTCTTATTCAACTTGCTATCAACCAGGGCACCCAGATCCCTTTCCACGGTGCTGCTTTCCAGCCTCTCATTCCCCAGTTTATACACACAACCAGAGTTGCCTCATCCCAGTTACAGAATCTGACACCTGCCCTTGTTAAACTTCATATGGTTAGTGATTGTCCAGCCCTCTCATTTGTCAAGGTCTCTGCAGGGCCTCTCTGCCTTCAAAGGAGTCAACAGTCCCTTCCAATTTAGTATCATCAGCAAACTTACTTTTGTGGTTTGACACTGGCCAAACACCAGGTACCCACAAAAGTAATTCACTAACCTTCTTCTGCTACAGTTGACCAGAGGAGAGAGGAAAAAAATTAACGAAGGGCTCATGAGTTGAGATAAGGACTGGGAGAAAACATTCTAAGGGCAAAACAGGTACAAATTTAAAGGTATATGGTAAATTTATTATTAACAGAGTCAGAGAAGGACAATGAGAAGTAAAATAAGCCTTTAAAACACCTTTTTTCCCCCCCAGCCCATCCCTCTTTCCCACTGACAGAGCTGGGAGACAGGGGGTTTTGGTCAGTTCGTCATTTGAGATCTGTTCTCTACTATGCTGTGAGTCCCTCCCACGGACAAAGAGTCTTCCCAAAACTGTTTTGGTGTGGGTCACTTGTCCACAGAGTGCAGTCTTTTAAGGCTAGGCTGGTCTAGTTTGAAAGCAAGGGCTTTTTTTCTCTATTTCTGGAAGCAGGGGCCCTCTCTCTCCATTCAGGTCTCCCATTAGATTACAGCTTTCTTTGGCATCCACCTGCTCCAGCATGAGCACTTTTCTCACGGGCTGCAAGTGGATCTCTGCATCCCCCGTAGACTTCATGCATTACAGGGGGACAGTTTGTTTCACCATAGTCCTCACTACAGCTTGCAGAGGAATCTCGGCTCCAGTGCTTGGAGCATCTCCTCCTCCTCTTTCTTTTCCACTGACCTTGGTGCTACCATGTTGTTTTCCCTCACACGTCCTCACTTCTTCCTCATCTCTGACTAGATGAAAAATTGCTGCCTTAGTGTCTTAGTTATGATTTGCCAATTTAAATATACTCATTTTTCTGTTGTAAGACAGAACCAGGAGGAAAACATGCAAGGCAGGCCTAAAACTTAAGAGAGTATTAAAAAAAGAGAAATTTATAAACTACACAAAAAAGGGGGAAAAAAAACAAATTCAGAATAAGATTTTTTTCAGACCACACCTTCCTTCCCTCTCCCAACCTTCATAACAACAAAACAAACATACAACAAATACTTCGGTCAGTTCCCAATTTAGTCTTTTTCAGTTCACTTCCGGAGAGAGAAGCCTCTTCTTGTTGAAGCTGTAGGGATTTTTCCACAAGACGGAAGAAGACAGTCCTCTTGTGGTTTCATTTTCACAATTTGCATCTGCCCGGACCTGCAATTGTGACACTCCTCCCAACTCCACAGCCTTTCCAAAGCTGTAGATGTGGGCCATGTCTGTCTCATGGGTATTACTTTTAAGAATGAAATGTTCCAAAACAAAGGTTCTCTTCATTTCTTTTTTCTCTGTTTATGCTTCATCCTCAGAAAACCGAGATCCCCTTCTTTCCTCGGCGCAAAAGATTCTCAACACAGGTGCTTTTTGGTCAAATCATCTGTGTTGGTTTGAAAGTAAAACCCGTGCGAGACTCCAAGTCAGTAATACAATTTAATAGGAGAAAAGAGAAAAAATAAAATACATGCAATAATATAAAAGAAACAACCATCAACACAGTCAGAAATACAACCTGACACCCTGTCAGTCAGGGTGTTGGTAGCAGTCCCTATAAATGGTGGCTGCAGTCCTCCTGGATGACAGATGTGGTTCTGTTGAAGCAGTGCTCCTGTAGAAGGTGCAGTTTTCCTCCGAAGATCCAGCGATGATGTGGAAAAGGTCCGACTTTCCTCTGGGATCCACTGGAAAGGACTGCCTTCGCGTCCCAAACCCCAGTTTTTTATCTAGGTAGGAAAGGCTTGGCTCCTGCCCCTGGCTGGGGCATCTCCCAATGGGATGATGTAATCTTATCGGTCACACAATAGGACTTAATGGCCCATTAACGGAATATATCTTCTGGAGGAAGGATGGGTTGTGAATAGATAACGATGATCATTCCCTGATCTTATCAGATGGCACATCAGCAGAGGATATCTCCCACAGAGATAAGAATCACCACCCCTCCTACATTTTAACAGATGGTGATAGAATGCATATTTTTGCATTGTACCCCAGGACACCAACATTGGAGGAGAACCCTTTGTGAACGGACCTCACCACCACATCAGCACCTGTTTAACCTCTGACTTATGCCCTTGGGAAAATGGTTTGGATTACCCAAAGTCCATCTATGCCAGCATTCAAGGCCTGAAGGAAGGTGTAAACAAACTGCAAGTAGATGATGGGGTTGATTAGCTAATTCGACTCGTGGGAGACTGGGGACTCAATGGGTGTATTAGAAATTTAGTTAAAATAGGCTTATATGTATTAGGCATTCTATTATGTATTGTTATAATTATTCCTTGTATTCTACAGTGTGCGAAAAAATTAATAGAAATTCCCTTAGGAGTATATTTTTAGTTGAAAGAAATGGGGGAGATATGTGAGGTAAGACAGAGAGTACTGCGGATTTAATTAGCATAAGCAGTTTGATAACCAAGATGCCTTGGCAAGAACAAACAGAGCTTTGAAGACTGTAAGAAGATTGGATCAAGACTGGTGACAGGGAAGAAGACTGAATCAAGTAGAAATGTTGCAAAATGTATGTGCTTATTTGTGTGATGTTTAACCCAGTCAATGTAGTAAAAATTACTAGCCTTCCTAGAATGGTATATAAGCATATATAGCTCACAGTAAATTCGCATTCTGATCACCAGTCAGTAGTCTCAGTCTCTCTCTCAATTGTCGATAACTGGGTTTCTGGTTTTGTTTGTTGTTGCTGCCATTGTTGTTGTTTGTTTGCCTTGTTATCCATATACATACTAGCAAAAAACTGTTATTCCTTTTCCCATATCTTTGCCTGAAAGCCCCTTAATTTCAAAGTTATAATAATTTGGAGGAAAGGGGGTCATATTCTCCTTTTCAAGGGAGGTTCCCTCTTCCCATGGCAGCCACCTGTCTTTCAAATCAAGACAGATGGCCATCACGAGTCTTAGTTAGTGCGGTATTGCTGATGGTGCACTGTTGTGGCAGTTATCAGTACCTGTTGTTCTTCGAGACTCAGCAGTCCCACAGCAGAAGGGTCCTCTGAGAGACCAGGAAAGGTATTCAGCTACCTAATTTCCTTTGTCTCCACAACAGCTATCCCAAAAGCCCACTTATGCCTTTTTGGGTCCTTGAAATATCCTCTCCTGAGGCAATCTATGCCATGGATGAACAGGGACTCTTTGCCAGTTACGATGTGGTATTTTTGCCACTCATTCCCAGTCAGACTCTCTTCAGCTTCCAGTATAGTCAGTTGTTGGGATCCCTCTGTCGCCCTAGAAATAGAGTTTGCCCCTACATATCTTGATGTCATCAGGATACATTGTGTGCTGGTGTCAACTAAAGCCTTATACTCTTGTGGGTCTGATGTGCCAGGACATCAGATCTACACAGTCCAATAGATCCAATTGTCCCTTTCCTCCACCTGTCCAGAGGCAGGGCCCCACTACTTCTGGTCATAATACTAATTGCTCACTTTTTTTTTTTTTTAATATGAACTGGAGGTCCCTTCAAGAGGATCAGAAGTAACATCAGCCCTCCTATTCTGTCTGAAGACTTGCCCACAGGAAACTGGAGCAGCATTTATCCTTGAGGGGTTACCTACAGTGTTCCTTTTCAATCTCATCTCTGTTCTGCTAGGGCAAATATGGATTTTCCATCCCACTTCATGTCATCTCCATGGTCATGCAGGCAAAATTGCAGGGTACCTCATGGTGTGGACCCTCTCCCTTGAGCAGGGAGGGACTTGTTCATAATAGCCAAGATTCTGGTCCATAGTGGCAGGGCATGGGACATTTCCTCTTTAAATTGCTTGAGATCCTCTTTAAATTGCTGGTGGTCCTTGGACAGTCTTTCCACAGTCAAGATGCTAGTCGGTAAGATGCCCTTCCTATAGCTAGAATTGCGTAGTCATCTGAAGCACTGTTTGTTCTCCTTCTTTCATTGACATCAGTACCAATGAATTGGCAGATGGCAATGACATGCTCCATGCAAACTTCCTCCACATGGATTGTGTACACTGAACTTCATCTGGATCTCTAGAGTGATGCCCTAAAGAACTCAGAAATGAAACAACACTTTTGAGATAATATTAGTATAGGAGGTAATATAAAGGCTGGTCTTTATTGGAGGGCTCCAAGGGGCAGATATAGAAAATGCCTAAATGCCCATCCCCGCATGGGGTGAATACAGTTTTATAAGTTTTGCAAATTAGCATACCTGACAAAAATCACCAATTAAGAGTACAAGTGGTAAGGGAATTCCCTCCCAGTTCAAGCCCCTTCTAAATCCTCCCCCTTCAGATAGAAACTATGTTATGAAAATGTTTCTTGAAGAGATGGGTTTAACCTTGGTTCCCAGAAGAACCAAGATAGGATTGAGGCCTATGTCTATTTTCTTTCTGCCTATTGATACGTGGAAAAGACTCTATAACTCTCAAGAAACGAGAGTTATAAAGTAGTCATGCATTTATTCAGCACTGAGGTGCACGGGGATAATTCCTCCCAAAGCATGCACACCGAAACTTCAAACTACTGCTCCATTTATTCCCTAAAAGCCTAGGATTACACAATACGCCTAATACATATTCATGTCCTAGCCCCGCCTACTCTCGCTTCGTATTCAAATGAACCAAAAAGTCCTCTTGCGCTTGCGCCACCCCAATTCAGGGGTCTTTGGGAGTTGCGTTCCCTAGATACATTGTAAATGGTACATCCCGTGACCCCTGCTGTACCCTGTATCTTGGTCCCTCTCCCCTCCTGGCCACACAGAGCTGGCTGGGATCCAATTTCTCCCCGCCCCCCCTTTCCAGACCCTAGAAAAGGTCAGGACCCACTGACCTCGCTCTTTTTTCCCGCACTCTTTTTCCCCCCACTCTTTTCCCGCATCTTTTTTTTTCCCCCAGATCTCTTATCCCGCTCTTTCTTTTTTCCCCCCCTTTTTCTCTTCCCCCGTTCTCTTTTCCCCCCCCACGCTTTTACCCTGTTCTTCCCCCTCTTTTCTCTCTCTTCCCCCGCTCTTTTCCCTTCCCTTTTCACTCACTACCCACGAGAAATAAACCTGTAACTTTATCAGGGGAAAGAGCCTCTTTTGGTATCTTATCTACGTCTCTGTGGCTAAGGCCCAGGGGAATATTACCCTAACACCGGAGCTAGACCGGAGGAGGGTGAAAGACTCTGTTTTGGCCGAGAAAAAGCCGTTACAGTTGGCGCCCCACGTGCGTGGTTTCTTTAAAGCACCCACGTTTCGCTGTGATCCCTAATTTCGGGATTCGACCAGCATAGGAGCTGATCAACTAGCTAAAATTTCTTTAAGCTGCATTTTGTGCAGTTTGAAGACTTTTCAGCACGAACCGGCAGCCTGTCAGTCCCAGACAGGTCGGTTCACGACGTGGATCCACTACCGTGTACACAGACGTGTCTGCCTGCAAGACAAAAGGTGAGTTTTTGCCGGCCCGGAGCCGTTCTCGGGAGGAGAGAAGGCGCGGGCGTGTTTGCAGCGTGCGCGCAGCTCGGCAACTCGTGGCCACGTGGTGCGGAGCGGGGGCTGGGGGGAGGGCTGGACGCGGCCACCCCAGGCGCGGCGCGGCAGGCAGGCAGGTAGCTTTGATCGGTTTCAGAGCTGCGGCACAGGGAGGTTTTTTTGCGTTTTTGCGGTTTTTACGGGTGTTTGCGGCAGGGCCGGTCCCTACAGCGGCGCGGGCGCCACACATAGGTTTTGCTGACAAAAAACGGCGAAATTAACATCGGTTCCGCATCTAGTAAAGCCTGAAAACCATGGTGTACGTCTTAACAACTAACTCCTTTCCTGTGTTTTAACTGTAGTGGGGTAGATATAGTGCAAATTGCTAACACTATGGGGATACAGCAATCTGCTTTACAAAAGAGTATAACAAAACAACTCAAAGAAATACTAAGTTCAGGAAATGCTTTAATATCTAATAAAAAACTAGCCCGTTTTGCCAGCTGGCTGTCTGTTGAAATATCTGACCTTGAATTGCAAAATATCAATTCGATTTCATTTTGGGATGAAATAGGGAATTTATTGACTTTAAAAGTAGAAAATGGAGATAAAACTGCCTCTGTATTCCTTCCGATATTCTTACAAATTCGGAAAGTTTTAATTCAGACAGAAAACAACAGACAGCAGCAGCAAAATGATTCAAGCTCACCTTCCCTTTCCAAAAATCCCTATAACCATAACCTGGAAAGCACCCCAGGGTCTCCCTTGGGAATGCAGCATGCTCAGCACGGCTGTAACTGTGCTGAAACCCCAAATCCTCCCCAGTATCCCGGTTCTGACGATTTTTCTAAAATTATCAGCTCTCCTTCCTTGTTCCCTTCCCCCGCGGGCCACGAACACGTGGACGTATCTGGACAGGTCAGGATCGGGGTCCCAGATAGCATTGGACATGCGGTCCAGGGAGAGGGGGGGGGCCGATATGGTGGCAGCCACGTGTCTCCTCCTTCATCCCGCAACCCCCTTTACCCTCTGGTCCCAGCCCCTAAGCCTGTCCCCTCCCATAACTCCTCCCTGCCCTCGGCTCCACCGCCCCCTCCCCCCTCCAAGACCCTGTCCTGCCTGGTACCTGGCGACCCCGCCCACAGGTGTTGCAACCCTGGATTCCACCACCCCTCCCCCTCTCCGGTTTCACATTCCTTCCCTCCAAGCTGCTGCAGGGTGGGGGAGGGCGATGGAGCCCCTGCTGGGTTCGGTGAGGGTGGGGGTGGGGGTGGGGGTGGGGGGGGATCAGCCCACAGCCCCTGGGGGATGGATGGTGCTCCCGTAGTGGGGGGGGGCGGGCGGCCTCCCGGGCCCGGTGGGGGGGGGGGTGCCTAAACCTGAAAGTCAGCACCAGGAGAAAGAGTATGTACCATCAGTTGCTCCTGTAGTTTATCTTGGTAAGAGAAACAGAAAAAGAAGTTATCAACCTTTGTCCTACCAAGATAAAAAAGAAATTTGTAAAGTACAAAGAGAATTTGGTAGGAATAGTGAAATCTTTAAAGGCATGATGAGAGCCACTTTTAATTCAAACGAACTGGTTCCACATGATATCAAAGAGCTTTTCCGGTGCCTGTTAACTCCTTCAGAATATGATCTATGGGAAAGCCTATGGAAAATATCTTTAAAAGTGCTTTTACAAGAGCTTTTAAAAAGCTCAGATAATGCAAAAGATGCTGATAATAATGATATCACATATGAACACCTATGTGGGGAGAAAGATTGGCATTGCCCTGAAAATCAAACCAGAGTACTATCTAAGTCTGTCTTAGATAAGATATGCAATGTTGCAGAAAAAGCCTTTAATCAATTACCAACAGTAGATACTAAAGGCAGTTATATTAACATTAAACAGTTTACTTCTGAGAGTTTCTTACAGTTTGTGGACCGCCTTCGTATGCAAGTAGAAAGACAAGTGTCTGATCCAGTATTACAAGCTGAATTAATTAAAGAAATGGCTCAGAGGAATGCTAATGAAACCTGCCGTAGGGTTATCCTTGGCCTTCCCCTGGAGCCAGCACCTAGCTTAGCACAGATGATTGAAGCTTGCGCCAGGAAAGCAGAACTGTTCAGTGGACTCGAAAGAAATCCAGGACTGGCACACCCAAGGACCATGGCAGCTGTAACACCAGAAGCCAAGAAGCAACCAGTGTCACCAGAGCAACTGCAGCACATCATCTGCTTCCAGTGCAAGCAGCCAGGACACTTTGCCAGGGACTGTCCACACAACCATAAACAGAAGAAAACCAACAAACAAAAAAACTAACTTTACAGCGCGTACCCGTCATCAACACCATAGCGCGCTTGGCTATAAATACTGCGGGCTCCACACTCGCAAAAGACTCTCTCTTAACAAACAAAAAGGGGGAGGATGGGAGAGAGGGTGTGGGGATGTATGGCAATGAAAATATCAAATGTTCAGTTAACAAGGTTTGGAAGCCACTAGGCCGTTTTAGGCTTGTGACTACCAGAGGTTTTCATTTCAGGTCACCTGATTGGACAGTCATAACAGTGGACTTACCTAACAGTACACAGGACGTGACGTTAAACCACATGAAACTGGACAGTGAGTACTTTGTTGTCGGGGACACAGCACACACACCCCTAGAGATTGAGGTGGTTCCCATGACCATCAAGGGAAGCATAACTGGCCTCATTCTCCTGGCTCGATGTCCTCTACCACCATATTACCTGGCTGAGGGACAAATCCTTGCCCAGGCCATTCCTGTTCCAGCGGAGGTCCCAGTAGATGGAAAATCACCTGAAGTCTACTGGGCAGAAGTGGTGGGTGAGGACAAGCCCTCTCTGGCATGTAACCTAACCCGTGGATCAGATCACCTCCATGTGGAGGGGGTACTGGACACGGGTGCTGATGTGACTATCATACCTGAAAGGATGTGGCCGTCACATTGGGAACTTCAGCCTGTGGCAGGCAGAATCCAGGGTGTAGGAGGAGTAAAATTGGCAAAAATATCAAAAAGCATCGTACAAATTGAGGGGCCGGATGGAAAATTGGCTAGCATCCGTCCATTTGTTACAGATTATAAATGCCCTCTATGGGGGAGAGACACCATGTCACAGTGGGGGGTAAAATTAATTATTCCTAAAACTCCTCGGGATTTTTAGAAGCGGCCACTGTGGGGCACCCTACCCAAAAGTTGAAATGGCTAGATGATACCCCAAAGTGGGTAGCACAGTGGCCGATGAGTAAGGAGAAGCTCAGGGCGCTTGAGGAGCTTGTGGAGGAACAATTGGCTAAAGGCCACATAGAAGAGACCACAAGTGCGTGGAATTTCCTGATTTTTGTGATAAAGAAACCAGGGAAGGACAAGTGGAGGCTGCTCCACGACCTCCGGGAAATAAACAAAGTAATTGAAGACATGGGTTCTCTCCAACCTGGAATGCCTTCTCCAACAATGCTTCCCAGAGATTGGCAATTGGCTGTTCTAGACATCAAGGATTGCTTCTTTCATATTCCCTTACACCCAGAGGATGCCCCACGGTTTGCCTTCTCGGTTCCTACCATCAATCGAGAGGCCCCAATGAAGCGTTACCACTGGAGAGTTCTGCCACAGGGAATGAAATGTAGTCCCTCCATCTGCCAGTGGTATGTGGCTTCATTGCTGTCCCAGGTGCGTGCCCAGAGAGGGGAGGCCATCATCCTTCATTACATGGATGATGTGCTAGTGTGTGCACCCGATAACTCTCTACTCCATGACACACTTGACCTAGTGGTTAAAGTTTTAACCTCTGCTGGATTTGAATTGCAGGAGGACAAAGTCCAAAGGATGCCACCTTGGAAGTACCTGGGCCTGGAAATCACTGCACGGACCATTGTTCCGCAGAAATTGGAAATTAATTGTAATCGAAAAACCTTAGCAGATCTCCATTCCCTATGTGGGTCATTGAATTGGGTTAGGCCCTGGCTAGGCCTCACTAATGAGGACCTAGAACCTCTCTTCAATTTATTGAAAGGGGAGAGAGAGCTGCTTTCTCCCAGGGAACTGACCCCAGAGGCAAAGACTGCAATCGAAAAGGTACAAAAGACCTTAGGAGAGAGGCAAGCTCACCGTTACCAGCCCGAGCTGCCCTTCAAATTCATTATCCTAGGAAAACTGCCACACTTACACGGGTTGATATTCCAATGGATCAAGGAGCAGAGAGAGTCACTCTTAATCATAGAGTGGGTCTTCCTCTCCCACCAGAGATCCAAAACTATCACTAAGCCACAAGAGTTAATAGCACAACTGATTCGGAAAGCAAGGATCAGACTGTATGAACTAGCTGGTTGTGACTTCACATGTATTCACCTCCCTGTTAAACTGTCTGAGGAGGGAAAGATCTCTCCTGACAAATTGACTAAAGAGATGTTTGAGCATTTGCTCCAGAGCAATGCCAGTCTCCAATTAGCCCTGGACAGCTACAGAGGACAAATATCAGTCCATGCCCCGTCTCACAAGCTGTTTAATGAGGAATTCCACCTCATTCCTCGTGAGAAGAGGAGTAGGAGACCACTCAAAGCTCTCACAGTGTTCACGGATGCATCTGGGGCATCCCACAAGTCGGTGATGACTTGGAGAGATCCTCAGACTCAGCATTGGGAAGCTGATGTTGAGTTTGTGGAAGGGTCACCCCAGGTAGCTGAACTGGCAGCGGTCGTGAGAGCCTTTGAAAAGTTCTCAGAGCCAATAAACTTGGTGACAGACTCAGCCTATGTAGCGGGGATAGTGTCCAGGGCAGAGCAGGCAGTGCTCAGAAACATCGAAAATGAGCAGCTTTTCAGGTTGCTTTCCAAACTAATTTATTTGATTTCTCATAGAGAACATCTGTTCTATGTGATGCATGTGAGATCACACACAGATTTGCCAGGCGAAATTGCAGAAGGGAACAGTCAGGCAGACTCCGTTGCAACCCCAGCAGAACAAGCAACCCCAGCAGAACCAGCACGCCTTCCTGACATCTTCCAACAGGCAAAGCTGAGCCACCAGCAGTATCACCAGAATACACCAGGTCTAATGCGTCAGTTCCAGCTAACACGGAGTCAGGCTCGAGCCATTGTGGCCACCTGTCCCAACTGTCAGCTGCACACCATGCCCTCAATAGGCATGGGGGTAAACCCCCGAGGTCTTGGCAGTTGTGAGGTATGGCAAACAGACATCACACACATTCCTAGTTTTGGTCGCCTCAAATATGTGCATGTTAGCATTGACACATATTCAGGCGCAGTCTATGCCTCTGCCCATGCAGGAGAAAGGGCTATGCATGCTAAACAACACCTAGTGCAAGCCTTTTCAGTGTTGGGGATCCCTAGGGAAATCAAAACTGATAAGGGCGCAGCGTATAAGTCCAAGGAGTTCCTGGAATTCGTCCAGCAGTGGGGAGTGGAACATAAAACTGGCACCTCCCACTCCCCCACAGGCCAAGGTATAGTGGAGAGAGCCAATCAGACGCTCAAGCAGGTTTTGGCTAAACAGAGCAGTTCAACTGTGTGGATGTCTCCACAGCAGAAGCTCTGCAAAGCCATGTTTACTATCAATTTCCTAAATTGTTCATTTGAAAACATGAGTCCACCTGTGGTACATCACTTTAACAGTAGTAAACAATTCAAGTTATCCCAACATCCTCCAGTTTTGATTAGGGACCCAGAAACCTGGGAAATCAAAGGTCCCTATGAGCTTGTTACCTGGGGGCGTGGCTATGCATGTGTATCCACTCCCTCAGGCCGTCGGTGGATTCCCCAAAAGTGGGTGAAACCGTTTGTTCCCAAACATCCTGCTCCAACTGAGGAGAACGAGGAGCAGGTAGCAGTGGCTTCAAAAAGAAGACGCCGCAGAAAAAAAGGAAAAGAAATCCTCATAGAAGGTGGCATTCCGGCAAATAGAGACTTTTAATAGGTTTTATAATGTTTGTTTTTCCTTCTAGAGAAAACCTTCTCTTCTCTCAGTCCCGTGATGAACCCCATCCAAGCTGTCTTCCTGCTAACACTGAACAGTCTAGCAGCTGCATGGATTGTCCCTCAGCCACGTCAGAACACCTGGGTGACCCTGGCACAGACGCTCCAACAAGAAAATAGATTTTCTCTTGCTACTACACGGACATGAGTGCCAGGAATTTGAAGGACTTTGCTGTATGGACCTGACCTCGAGAGCTCCTAACATCCATGCTGCCCTCCCGAAACATGAACAACTTAATCGGACAAGTAAAGCAAGAATCTGAAGATTGGTTCAATGGACTGTTCAAAGGCTGGGGACTCACAGGGTGGTGGACATCTATAGTCAAAACAATTGTGTTAATTTTTGTTATTCTTTTCCTTGTAATAATGGCATTCGGGATCCTACGTCACTTGGTTTTCAAGGCTATTCATAGTCTCATTCCCTCTACCTCAGTAGTCAATCACATAGAAATGAAAGACTTGAAACAATCTAACCCTCCCGCCAGCTACAAGTGGTGGGCAAAATCGTAATTTAAATGATACCAATATCCTTCTTTCAACTTTGTTAAACAAAAAACGGGGAGATGTTGCGTTCCCTAGATACATTGTAAATGGTACATCCCGTGACCCCTGCTGTACCCTGTATCTTGGTCCCTCTCCCCTCCTGGCCACACAGAGCTGGCTGGGATCCAATTTCTCCCCGCCCCCCCTTTCCAGACCCTAGAAAAGGTCAGGACCCACTGACCTCGCTCTTTTTTCCCGCACTCTTTTTCCCCCCACTCTTTTCCCGCATCTTTTTTTTTCCCCCAGATCTCTTATCCCGCTCTTTCTTTTTTCCCCCCCTTTTTCTCTTCCCCCGTTCTCTTTTCCCCCCCCACGCTTTTACCCTGTTCTTCCCCCTCTTTTCTCTCTCTTCCCCCGCTCTTTTCCCTTCCCTTTTCACTCACTACCCACGAGAAATAAACCTGTAACTTTATCAGGGGAAAGAGCCTCTTTTGGTATCTTATCTACGTCTCTGTGGCTAAGGCCCAGGGGAATATTACCCTAACACCGGAGCTAGACCGGAGGAGGGTGAAAGACTCTGTTTTGGCCGAGAAAAAGCCGTTACAGTTGGGGGTCTCTGATGAAGACTTCCAAACTCTTCATCACACTTGAACTTTTCAACTTTGTCTTTGGAGCATGCGTCTTCGTCATTTGGGCACATTCCAGGCCTTGAGATTAGTTCTTACTGGTTTAGGGTTTTGGATTTATCACTTATCACTGGTAGCCTTGCACCCCTCACCCTGTTTGCAAGTCCTGGCTCCATTTATCATAAAGCAGTCTGCCTCTCCTCCCGATTTTTGCAAGCATAGTAAATGTAAGGCATTCCTCGTTGCCTTGGTTTTGGATGAACTAGTCCTTACTTTTCAATTCCCTGTTTCACTATCAGGGTAGAGAAAAAACCTGGGTCTAGCTAGGAACTATATAACTATAAAACAATAGAGTTAGAATATATGTGTAAAGAATATAGAGAATATAAAAAAGCAAAAATCATTGTGGTGACAAGAGGACTGCTCATTATTTGAATCCTCATAGAGTACCTCCAGCACAGCTAATTCTCTCAGGTGCTGGATACTTTTCTGCATGGTGTTCCACTTGCCTGGGTACACTGGTAGATCATCCTTGAAAGGATACCTTTCCCTCCTGCTTGACAGGAATCACCTTCAGAGGCTGAGAGTTTCTATTCTCTTCCCAATGCCCATATACCAGTGAAGCTCAGAATAACTTTTTAACCCACAAAGTAAGTTATAGGTATGTATTTTATTCAGTACTGAGGTGCATGGGGGATAGCTCCTCCAAAAACATGCACACCTTCAGCGACTTGCACCTCTCTTTTTATTCTTTACAAACTAGGATTACACAATATGCCTAATACATGTTCATTTCCTAACCCTGCCTGTCCCTGCTTCCTATTAAAATTAGCTCCATGCCTCTCTGCACTTGCGCATTACTCTTTGGGGGTCTCTCAGTGGTCTTTGGGATGAAGTAAAACAAGTCTTCATCAGTGTTGAACTTTTCACCTTGTCTTCTTGTGCATGCTCTTTTTAGTCCTTTGGTCATCTTCTGGACTTTGATACCAGTTTTCCTGGCTCAGGGGTCTGAAAAATCTCCCTTATCCTGTGGTGCCTTTGTCTTTCATTCTGTTTGCACATTCTAGCTCTTTATCTTATCTTGTAGCCTTGCTCTCCTCCTCTTCTTGTAAGCACAGTAAATGTTTAAGCATTCCATATGGTTTTGTCAGCCCCCTTTTAGTCAAAGCATTTCTTGATGTTTGATTTTTAATTCTTAATTCTTAATTTCTCTGTCTCACCAGGACAGAGATGCCAGCTGCTTGGCTTCACTCTGTGGATGCTGGTGAGAGTCAGGGAAAACAGTAGTCTGGGTTTTCCCAAGCTACTCAAAGGAAAACAGAAGGGAAAGAATTAATAACAAAGTTTAGCACCTGGTGTTGTTGACAGGATGAGTGCGTGAGGAACGTGATGTTTTGGTAAAAGCATGTTTACAAGAGGTGTTGCCTTCCTTGGACCAATAAGCTTATTCTATCCTTTGGTTCAGTGAACCAGTCTATAAAAATGTGTCTACTCCTGCAATAAATCGCTTCTTCTGCCTTCTGGAAGAAGTCTGTGTTGCTGTGTTTCTTCGCCGCTCCCTAGCTTTACAGCAACATCGCTCCCCTCTAATTTCTAATCTTGGCTCTGCTTCCTCTTCACCTCTCACTAAGAAAACTGATTTGGTCTTGTGTTGGATTTCTTGTTCTGTATGGGGGCCACTGGGTTGTTCCTTTGGTTCAGCTGCAGTTTGAGTGGCCACTGTGCCTATTGGTCTGCTTTCCTCCTCCTTCCCCCCCCCCCCCCCCCCCCCCCAGGGTGCTGTCTAGTGTCAAACTTTGTCCAGTAAAGATTAGCCTGGGTCAAACACATTGCAATAACTTTATGCCTCTCTGGAACTGCCGTAGCATTTTTCTTGCAAATATTCTGTCATTTTATCAGTCCTGTAGTTGTTCAGGGGTGAACTTCCAAACCATTGGAGCAGAGAATTTCTCCAAAAACTGGTCCATTTTCTCCCACATTCCATACCATTTATGACTGTCCACCCTTGCTGCAGATCTCTCAATGACCTTCCTAGAAATCTCTTTTGTAACTCTAAACATGGTGTTGACTGTACTGAGGAGACCTGGTGGACTTAGCAACAAGAACATTCTTTCCTTAATATCCAAAGGGAATTCAAAATTCTCAAAAGTTGTTGTAACAGGCAAGAAGGAGGAAAAGGGGGTGAAAAGTTGGGGAAAATCACCCTCCTTTGTTCTCCCTACAGACTGGGTACAATTATTAATGAATTTCCCAGAGGTAGTGCAGGAGAGGGCAGGAGAGCAACACTGAATACACATCCCAAATAACACTCATTGCCCTTGGTGTTATCATGTCATAAGCTGATATCACACAGTACAGCAACAAAGCAATCCCAATCCCTCTCCCTGCTCTGAAAAAGATCATAATGAGGAGCCAAATGTTGCATATACAGGAGTATACACAGTGTTAGGTACCACAACCATGTGAACAGACCAAGCAACATTGTGACCATTGGCTCTGTACCTAATACAACAAATGCTTAGATCAAATTTGGTTCCAACCCGCTCTGGGCAAATCTCTTGTCATCTCAACCCTTCGAGCCCCATATTGGGCACCAAATAAGGCTGTCATAGCTTAGGAATGGTATTCTCCAATTCAGTGTTCCCACTAAAACACTCCAAATCAGTGCCGCTCACTCCCTCCTCTCTCTCCCCATATAGCAGGCTGGAGAGGAGAATTGGAGGCACAAAAGATCAAGATCACGAGTTAAGAACAATATATTACAAGCAACAATGAAGTAAGAAACTAACTGTAACAACAATAATATTAGTAACAGAGTGTACAAGATAGACGAACAATTCACATGCAAATGCTCAACATGTTGAACCCAGTGCTACCCTGACCATTCACTCTGAAACTGGCCCAACTGGAAGGGACCCATCTCCCTCCACTCCCTGTGTATGACACGAAGTGTTATAGAATAACCTCAGGGCCCTGGCCATGCTGCTCCTGACTACTGCAAAAATTACCCCTGTCCTGGCTGGAACCAGGACAGGACATCATGCTGTCATCATACTGTGACCAGCTACATGTTCCTGATAAGCACTTTGTAGATATGAGACATATTATTTATCCTACATTCATGCTATGAAGAGCTGAATATGAAGCCATTAATTATTGCACATGATGCTGCAGTATAAGTCAGTCTATTGGGTCTGGTGGTAGGGATGGAAATGCTGGAGCAAGAGAAGAAAGTAAGTTTGAAGAGTCCTTCATAACCCACCGTCCTTAATTTTTGGATAACACCCTACTGCTCCCTGGCCATTGCTCCTGGACTTTATTTTGGATTTCTTAGCATCACTCAGACAAATGGGAAAAGACACAAGAGTTACTTGGCATAGGAAGAGAAAGATGCACGGAGGGTTTAGAGCTCCCTCCAGCCCCTTGATGTTAAATCTGAGGCTAATGTGGACCACAGTTTTTCTCCTCCTGCTGTATAATTGCTTTGGAAAAAAATCAATTGGGAAAAACACCCAGGCCAGGTACAGACAATGGGCAAATACGTGTGCTGTCCAAAGGCTTTGCATGGGATAGCAGAGTAGGAGCAAGCACAGTGTAGTGGTTTAGATGTCAGTTTCAATATACTCATTTTCTGCTGTGAGATAGGATTAGGAGCAAAAGCAAGGCAGGCTTAAAACTTAAAGGGTGTAAAGAAAACTTTATTAACAACATAAAGAAATAATAAATTCAGAATAAAACCTTCAGACCACCCTTCCTCCCCTTTCCCAAATCCTTTCTCCTTTTTAACAACAACATATAGAAACACTTCAGTCAGTTACTAATTTAAAAATAATCTTTTTCAGTTCACTCTAGGGAGAGGAGTTTCCCCTTGTCAGGCTATAGGGACTTCTTCACAAGAAGAAAAAACAGTTTTCTCGTGGCTTCACTTTTCCCAAACAGTAGCCGCCCAGGAATCTGCAATCGTGAAACTCCTCCTATCTTCACAGCCTTCCCAGAGCTGTGCTTATGTGCCTTGTTAAATTCATGGGGTATTTACTTTTAAGAATTAACTGTTCAAAAGCAAAGGTTCTCTTCATCTCTCTTTCTCTAGTTTATAGGAATCTTTAGTGTAGTACGGTCCATCCCCATAGCTTACAAAAGGATTTTCAGCCCAAATTCATGGTGTCTCCTTATTCTTCTTCCATCTGGAACCTGACTCCTGATTCACTGACCTTGGTGTCTTCTCTCTGTTCTTTTTTTCCTCTCACTCAAGGGAGGCTTAAAGGTCTGCAAGTTTTATTTGAGCATTGAAAGAGTTAAGATCTCACACAGGGAATACAGAAGCTGTAGCCATGCCATGCTGGAGCTGTGCCAAGATCTCAGAAGACTCAGGCCATGCTGGGAGGGGCTGGCCCAAGCCAGAAACAGCAGTGGCTGCTCTGGAAAGGGGAAGGGGGGGATGGCTGGGACTTCAGTCAGCCTCCCTGGACTTAGCTGGCACCCACTGCCGATGGCCACCCCCTCCTCTCAGCTGGGACATGCCAGCTTCCCAGACAGGGGGGCCCAGCCCTGTCCCCTGCCAGGCCTGCAGGCCACCCAGTGGAGCCAGGCCCAGGCCTTGTTACCTGCACTCCTGCTGGAAAAGAAAAGGGCATTCTCGAGTTTTGCTCCCTTCAAAATGTGAATTCACAGAGGTGGACCAAATCCCCCAATTGGTCCCATCAACTCACAGAGGAAGTTCTCAAGGAGAAAACTTCTGTGAATGCCCTCTTCTAAGTGCCAATTAACCAGCCAAAGTACCAAAACCAGCACACACAGGGAGAGATGTTGAGTTTGATACACACCCAGAGCAGCGAGAGAAGCAAAACCAACCAATGACTTTCCAGAATTATCTTTGTTTATGATAAATATTAATTTTCATTTTTTAATTTTACGTCTTATTTCCTGCTTTCTACGTTGCTCAAAAGCCAACTTAAGGTACAGGCAGCTAGGCATAGCATCCAAGGGATATCACCGACAAATGAAACAAGAGCTTAATATGCCCCACAGATGGCATGGGCATGTGAGGGAATAGTCAAATGGAAAAAAGTATTAAATTAAGGATAGAAATTCATGGTTTCAACTCTACATGTCCTGTCTTCAGAGAGGCAGAAAGATGGAGGGCCATGTGACACCCTCCCCAGAAAGCAAACTGTGGCACTACAGTAAAGCATGCTTCCCCCAGCAGATTGTGGGCAGCTGAGGACAGTCCTGTTTCCCCATCATCCACCATTGTCATAGTGATGTCTTAAGTTTTAGCTTTCATATATTTCAGATTCTGTACTGCCTTAGTGTGTGACTCTGAACTTCATAGAAAGTGTTAGCAAGTTCTCTTTACAGGGTAGTTAGACAAAACAATCCTTTCCCAGTTTGAGAACCAAGGACATCGTTACAGCTTTAGTCTCAAGAAGTATAAACAATGACAAATTGAGGAAAGCAATCTGAGAGGATGGGACTTCATAACCTGAAGCTGTAATTGGAAAATTGACTCCAATATGTAAATGGACCAAAACTTATAAAAGTGTGAAAACTCGTGACTGGTCATCCATCTTGCATCCATCTTGGGTCCATCTTGGGTGTAGCCAGGGCCGAGCTCTTGTACTGCCCAAGGTGTATCCTTTCAAGCCCTTTTAATAAATACCTACTTTATTCCTTTAACATTGTCTAGCCTCTGTTCCAGGTAGCCTCTCACAGGCATCAATAGAATCACCTAGGCTGGAAAAGACCTCCAAGATAATCAAGTTCAACTGTTAAGCTCATGGACCAGTTATCAGAGCCACTACTTTTTTCTCCTCCCCAGTTCTATTGTCAGTGATGGTTTTGGAGTAAGCAGTCAACCAATGCTGCATATGCCAATAAACAAGTTACCCAGAAAAATTAGCAAATACACAAATTATTTCAATCTGTGTTGCAATCAGAAACCAGGACCAAACCCTTCAGCCAAGCAATGAAACCAATAGCCTACCGAGGGAACATGACTTGGTATCTCTGGTACTGAAATAGACCCTCCACTGCAAGACCCTCTGAATTCTCTTCACGACATGAAGATGTTGCCACAAGCAACCCACTTGTTTCACGGATAGGCCCTGGAGTGAGATACTATAATTACACATATAGCTCATGCAATGGGAATGAAGAGGGACTTGAAAATGCCTTCAGTGCAATGTTATCTATAGTAACCATTAAAGATGTGCACAGACAAAATTGCAGGTACACTTCTGTTCGCCTCTCATCAACTGAGTTCAAAAGGAATTTGATAGCAGCTCAGCTCCCGTCCAAATGCATGCTATGACCAGACAGGGTGATGCTGCAGGTATCCAACCAACAAATTTTATCTCATTACCTGCAACATGTTGAGAAGCAGACTCCGGAATTTGGTTCCTTCTACCATGAAGAGGGCCATTTTGTCACAGAGCTTAGCTGCTGTGGAAGCAAAGCTGCGGTCCGTCACTGCTTTCTGGTAGATGGTCTTGACTATCTCCTCCAGCATTTCCTCAGAGTTGGTAGAGTTCTGGGCCTCCTCCATGAATGTGGTGAGCTTGGAGTCAACATCACTGCTGTTTTTCCTCATGCTATTAAGAATTTCAATTAATTTGTCCATTTTATTATTTTCAGGATTTGTGGTTTCCAAAGTGACTTCGTCCTGGTCCATGAAAAGGGAAAGACAAGGCATCTGTTACACAAGGAAAAAACAGATATATCAGCCCTTGTCCTTCCACAAACAGAAAAGGAGGAAGGGGATTGGAGAAACATATAAACAGACATAGAAAAAACAAAGCATGTTTTTTTTACCAACACAATGGTATAATCTCAGCATTGAAAAACACAAGTGAATGAATCCTGTCCCAGAAATGCTCTTTGTCAATTTCCCACAGCACTCAATCTCAAAGTCTTCCCCCTCAACTCAGGGAGATTTCCTCCAGGGTCCTGAGCCAGGATGTCAGACTACCCCTGACTGCCTTTGACATCTTGGACTGGTTTCTGTGTGCCTATGACATGGTGATAATGGATTTTTTTGGTCTCTATTTTGAAAGTGCACCAATGTTTGCAAAATGCTCAGATAACAATCCTACGAAAATGTCTACTTTTTAATATACTCATGAGGGGAAGAGGAGGGACAGACACTGACCTCTTCTGTGTGATGAGCAGTGACAGGACCCGAGGGAATGGCCTGAAATTGTCAGGAGAGGTTTAGGTTGGATATTAGAAAATGGTTCTTCACCCAGAGGGTGGTTGGGCACTGGAACAGGCTCCCCAGGAAAGTGGTCACAGCATCAAGCCTGACAGAGTTCAAGAAACATTTGGACAATAGTCCCAGGCACATGGTGTGACTCGGGGTGTCCTGTGCAGGGACAGGAGTTGGACTCAATGATCCTTGTGGGACCTTCTAAGTCAGCATATTCTGTGATTCTGTGATATATTTAATGATTTAAATTGAGATTAAAGATGTCACATGATCCCAGAATTTGAAAAACTTTTAAAACATGCTATATAATACAAAACTGCAATAATTTTTTGGACAACCCCAATGCCAAACAGCAATTGGAGTTGTCCAAAACTCCCATCAGGAGGCCAGTTGTGTTGACAATATCCACTCACCACTCAAGATTGGGTGCTTATGTGATGTGTTTCATATAAGACTATAAATGCACAGGGAGAGCATTAAAATGAATCGTCCAAAAGTCTCTTCTATGCACCTATTGCTTTAAAGAACATAAAAACAACTAAGAAAATCTCTTCCTCCCCCTCATACCACATATATAAATAGTAAATGCTCATGCATTCAAAGGTATAAATTTCCAACATGCACTCCCATGGAGTTGTATAGGTTTAGGTTATTTTTCCTACTTATTTTGGAAATCTCATTGGAGATAGCTTTACAGATTAATTTTCTAGTCTGACAAAAAACTCTCTAGAGAAAGAATCTGAGTTTCACAGGGGGCAAATGGAGATATCTACAAATTCATCAGAAATCTGATGCTGAATATTGTTTCAAAAAAGTATTTCTCCTCTGTCACTTGCATACAATAGTTTTGTCATTGTTAGGTTATTGGAAGGAAGTGGGAAAGATAAGGTCATTTCAATTAATTGCTGAGATAAATGGATATCAATGCTGAAGTAGCTGACTACAGATAGTCAGCACTCAAAAGTCAAAGCCTGGGATTTAGCTCTGTAATTGTAGAGAGACAAATTGCCTTTTTTGCCTCTTTGCAAAGTTGATGTGCTCTGCAGACTGGAAGGGAGTCAGTTGGAAAGTGTACCCGCATTGTAGCTCACATGTGAACCAGCTTTCCCCAATGTTGTGCAGGAAAAGAGTTCCCAGTCTTTGAAGAACTCAAGCTGGTAGCAACCTGTCCTAGGGTGACGTTATGGTGCTTGTATCTCCAATCGTGTGTTCTGTTTGTGCTTGGTATTATGTCCTGTGCTTTCAGGACTGACTCTGAAAGTGAAGGTTTGCTTTGTCTTGTTATCAGCCGGCTCACCTCCCCCATGGTCTGTGTTTAGGAGAGGCTGGCTGGTTTTGCTTGCTTTTGGCTTGCTCACTTGCTCGCTCACTTCTGCCTCTTTTTCTTTTCTTTTCTTTTCTTTTCTTTTCTTTTCTTTTCTTTTCTTTTCTTTTCTTTTCTTTTCTTTTCTTTTCTTTTCTTTTCTTTTCTTTTCTTTTCCCTTGCTTTTGCTTATTAGTTAGTTCAGCTAGGCAGTCCAACTTTTTCCCTGGACTGTTTTTTTTTTCCCCTCTCCCTTTCCTGGATAGCAACTGAACCTGTTCCGGATGGGGACCTGGGAGACACCAAGAAACACCAGAAGTCTGCATTCTGTGACCTGCAGCAGTCATCCCCCAGCACCGGAGACCGATAACTGGGAGACCACTCGCAGGAGAGATTTTCTGAGTTTGTCATCCATTCAGAATGGTGAAAGAATTTTTTGTCATCTGGTGTTGTTTTTTTGTGCTGGGGAGTGGTTTTGCTTGTTAAATAAACAGGTTTTTTTCCACTCCTCTCTCAGGAAATTCTTCCCGAACCCGGTGGTGGGGGGAGGAGTCGTGCGGGTTTGCTTTCTGGGGGCTCCTTCCAGAGGTTTTCCCCCAAAATTTGCCCTAAACCAGGACACAACCTCAACCAAGAAGTCAAGCTAAGAGACTTAAGTGACTTAATAAAAGGCCTCCTGAAGAAGCATGAAGACACTGAGAGAAGTGTTGACACTGGGAGATTAAGATGCATTGATGGAAAGGTTTCTTGAGCCCATCCCACCCTTTGTATGGAAAATGGACAACAGCCAGACTCTTGGAAAAAGGGAAACTCAACATTTCCCTAAGAAATAATACCTTTTCTTTTAGTCTCCTCCGCAGCCTGTCTTTGGAAGACTGAAGCAAATTGATCTTGGGTCCTTCCGCAATGCGTTCGTGAATACTGTCCTTCTGCTTGGTTTCTGACTCTTGAATGTACTGCTGAGACTGCTTCTCCATAGCCTCCAGGCCTCGGTACATCTCCAAGGGAATGCGAACTGCACAGATGGCAGTGTCCTCGATTTTCAAGTTCTCAGTCTCTTTGGCATTTCTGTGTGTTTCTTTGTCATTGGGCAAGTTCTTCTGGTTGTGATGCCATCTCCAGTTCTGACTATAGCCATGGTGGCCTGTCCTACCTGAGGAGTGAGGGACCTGTCCTCCTTGGTAGAGTTTCTGGTGATCCCTGTTGTGTTTGGTGCCACCTTGCTGATGATCTGCATGCTGCTGAGACTTGTTCCCACCAGGAAGTCTCTGCTGTCGCCTAGAAAGTCAAAGAAGGTCATTAGTTCACCCTTTTCTGCATGGTCCTTCTTTGTCACAGTGCTAGCTGGCTTGTACTGGACAATTGATTCAGCCATAAATGAGAGAAGCAGCCTAGTCTGATAAACAGGCCTCCAGGGAACAGTGATAGGAGACATTTGGAAATAGACAAGGATCTGACCCAATGAGTCCCAGCCTAAGCTGCAGAGAGCTTAAGTCAGAGAGCTGAGCAGCCTGAACTTTCAACCAATCACAAGTGCCTGCCCAGGAACATTAAGAAAGGTATTTAAAGTGAAGTTGAGAACAAAGAAGTGCTTTTTGTCACGTGGATCATAGAGTGCGGTGTCTCTGTCTCGGGCACAGAGCCAGTTCGAAGTCACAACTGGTGACTGGCGGACGTGATTCGACATAAACCTACCTGTGGAAAGCAGGGAGAGACAATCCGTCCAGAAACAGAGACGGGGGAAATTCTAGCCACAAACTAGGGAAAAACGCCCAGAAAAACAGGCAGGAAACAGCTGGCCCGGAGCCAGAGACATCCAAGAGACGGGAAGAAACTTTGGCTGCAAGCCAGGAAAAACTTGAAAGGAACCATCTCCACAGGAAAACATCCAGTCATCCAGGTATCGGAAAAAAATTTTGGAAGAGTGGGAAATAGACTATGGAGAAGAATCGCTTTTTGATTTAACATCATGGACAAAAGGAAAAGGGGTAGAACCAACTAGAGAAACTGCATTAGATATGGACTATTGGAATAAAATAGGAGAACAAATCATAGATGGAGCTTTAAAAAATGATCCAGAGGTAATCGAGGTGGTAAAACCTTGGAGGATCATTCTAAATTTGATAAAACAGATAAAATCCGAAGTGCAGAGTAACAAGGAGGGTGGTAGCCAAACGCAAAGGGAGGCATGGAGAAATGCAGCCAGTCCCCTATGGGTGGCAGCAACGAGAAAAAAATACCTTCTCAGTGCAAAGCGACTCCAGAGGGCTGCAGAACATTGGAGACAATCCCGGCGACTCCACAGACAAATAAACCCTCAGCAGCTGGAAATAAAGAGCCAGCGGAGTGTCCTGCGCCATCCCAAAGAGAAGTGGGGGGGAGAAAAGAGAGGAAAGAAAGCCCAAAAGATGGCGGTGATCACATGGCCACAGGCAGGAAAAAGGAAACCCAGCCTCCCTTGTGGAGCAGTCTCCATCCCCGGTCCAGCCCTGATGGGGTGCGGTTTTGCTCCAAGCCCAGGCCTGGTGCGGAGTGCCTCCTACTCTGACCACGCCCTAGTGGGCGGGACCCCCCACTTCGATCCAGCCTTGGTGGGCAGTACCTCCGGTCACGGGCCAGCGTCTGGCAGGTGGGGTCCCTACCCCGTGCCAGCCCCAAGGGGGTGTGCCTCCTCCCCAAGTAGTCCTGCTTCAGGGGGGAGGGGTCCCAGCCTCAGTCCAGCCTTTGGAGGGCATGTCTTCGCCATGGCAAGAAGGCGTGCCTCCACTCTGAATCGCCATGGAAACCCTTGCCGACTGCCGAGAAAGGGCATGCCATGATGACATCATACTAGGAGCAACAGGTGACAAACCCAGAAGTGCATCGGAATCAAAAGATATCAACACCCAAGCTCCGAAAACCACTCCAGCACTGAGCTTCAGCACCGATCCTGCTACAACCACAGCATCCGCAGCTTCTTCACATCAGAAGCCAAGAATGGAAAAGCTCCAGGAAACCACTGCACAGATGAATACTCAAGACAACCATGAAGGGAACACAAGTCACCCTGCTGCTACTACACTCCGAACAGCAGCTGCAGCCCCACTGATGTTCCGATCAGAGGTCGTCTCTTTCTGGGACCTGGTTCTTTCTGGATGAAGGTAAAGCAAAAGGCTTTGGAATCTGGTGATTTAGAGGGGGCTGAACCTGAACTAATTGCTGTGCTGTCCTAGGATGATGTCATGGTGCTTGTATCTCCAATCCTGTATTCTGTTTATGCTTGGTATTATGTCCTGTGCTTTCAGGACTGACTCTGAAAGTGAAGGTTTCTTTTGTCTTGTTTTAGTTGGCTCACCTCCCCCATGGTCTGTGTTTAAGAGAGGCTGGCTGGTTTGGCTTGCTTGCTTGCTTGCTCGCTTGCTCACTTCTGCCTCTTTTTCTTTGCTTTGCTTTGCCCTTGCTTTTGCTTATTAGTTCAGCTAGGCAGTCCAACTTTTTCCCTGGACTGTTTTTCCCCCCCCCCTCCCTCTCCTGGATACCATCTGAACCTGTTCCGGACGGGGACCTGGGAAACACCAGAAGTCTGCATTCTGTGATCTGCAGCAGTCATTCCCCAGCGCCAGAGACTAAAAACTGGGAGACCACTTTCCAGAGAGACTTTCTGAGTTTGTCATCCCTTCAAAACGGTGAAAGAGTTTTTTTGCCAGCTGGTGTTGTTTCTTTGTGCTGGGGAGTGGTTTCGCTTGTTAAATAAACAGTTTTTTTTCCCACTCCTCTCTGAGGAAATTCTTCCCGAACCTGGTGGTGGGGGGGGGAGGAGTCATGGGGGTTTGCTTTCTAGGGGCTCCTTCCAGAGGTTTTCCCCCAAAATTTGCCCTAAACCAGTACATGTGCCTATGTCTTCATGAACAGAATAGGACTGGCAGGGTGGGGGAGAAACAATAATGGCATTCCCAGTAATAAGGGGAAATGGAACTACTCCAGATAAATATGTACCCTTAAATTGGCAAATTCTTGCAGAATTATGCCAACTTGCTGCTAAACACGAGTTAGGATCCCCTGGTGTGACAAATATGCTTAGATTTGTGACTGCTAATGAACTGACACCCTATGATATAAAACAAATGACGAAATTAATCTGTGCTTCAGTGCAGTATATGATGTTTTAATCGGCCTGGAGAACTTATGCAGAGGAAGAAGAGTTAAAAAATTCAAGACTCTCACAGCAAGATCCGTGCTTTGGGGCAGGGTTCCCCCAGTTAATGGGAGGACTGTAGAAAAATTATAAATGCATTGCCCCAAAAAATCCATCCTTAGAAGAAATGATTAATGCATGTGCTAAGGTTGGGACTGCATCACATAACATGGATATGTTAGCCAATTCTTTTGCAGCTGCAGTCAGGCTGAGAGTGCGTTGCTTCAGTTGTGGACAACCAGGCCACATAAAAGCGAACTGTCCCAAGAAACCTGCCTCACAGAAGAAGGCTCAAGGACAGGGTAAAGTTAATTCACCCTGTAATCAATGTGGAAAACCTGGACATGAAACTAAGGTATGCAAATCCAAATATATTAATGGTCAACTTCTTATGGAACAGGGAAACCCGAGCGAGATGGAGGAACGCACAAAGACGCAACTGTTTCCTCAATCCCAGGTACAAACCTTTGTGACGAACTCACAGCAAGGACAAGGGGATCAGCCGGCCTGGTTGTTTACACCTCAGCCACAGTAACTATAAACTCATTAGAGGTGCTTAGGATCCCCGTCGAGGCCCAAGGGCCCATAGGGAAAGGACTAAGTGCCCTTCTTTTGGGAATATCTAGTGCTATCTTACAAGGTATTTTTGACAAATATATGCTATGGTATCCATTTGTTGAATGCGACGGCGCAGAGTCTAAGACAGAAGACCTACACTCTGTAATCCATGTGACAAAAAGCCTTTATTCACTTCTGACCTCACTTTATATACCCCTTTCAATGTTCCTGGGTAAGCGCCTGTCATTGGTTCACAGATCAGGCTGCCCAGCCCTCTGACCAATAGCTCTCTGCAGCCAGGACTGGAACTCATTGGATTAAATCCTTGTCTGTCTCCAATTCTCTGTCCTATCTCTGTTCTTTGGGGGCCTGCCTTTTAAGCCAGGCTGCTTCTCCCATATATGGTCAGATTAACTGCCCAGTACAAGCCAGCTCACACTGTGACATCCACTCCATCTCCACCTGTAACCATCCCTGAAAAACTAAAATTGCACAACTTGTCCTTTTTGAGTCTTGTGTCCCCAATGCAGATTCAAAGGAGCGGGGAGACCAAGGCTTTGGATCAACGAGACAACCAGAGGTATTTTGGACTCAAATCATAGGTAAAGACAAACCAATTATAGAATGTACTGTTACTATGCCTAAAGCCAAGCCTTTACAGATAGAGATCAAGGGTTTAGTTGACACAGGATCTGATGTCACTACCATTGCTGCTTACAAATGGCCTTTATCTTCTTGGCCTACTACACTCTCAGGAGCTACTATTGCTGGTATTGGAGAGACTACACAAAGTTATCTTAGTGATAAACCTGTGCTGATCAAAAGTGATAAAGGGCAAACAGCCACAGTTTGGCCATACGTGATAGCAAGATATATGAAGGTATGGGGGAGGGATATGTTGTCAACATAGGGAATCTGGGTGGGGACAGATTTTTGACAGGGGCCATTGTAATACAGGGCGAACAGTGTCCCACATTTGCTTTGAAATGGCTCACTACTCAGCCAGTGTGGGTTCCACAATGGCCCCTAACAGAAGAGAAATTAGAAGCCCTCAAAACTCTGGTTAAAGAACAATTGGTTCAAGGGCACATAGAACCATCTATGAGTCCTTGGAACATGCCAGTATTTGTTATAAAAAAGAAGTCTGGAAATAGGAGGTTACTCCATGACCTAAGAAAAATTAATGCTGTTATGGAAAGCATGGGTGCTTTACAGCCAAGTATGACATCTCCCACAATGATACCTGCCTCTTGGGACATCTTGATTGTGGACTTGAAAGACTGTTTCTTTACTATTCCATTACCCCCAGATGATGCCCTAAAATTTGCCTTTACAGTGCCTTCTATTAACAATGCTGCACCAGGGCAACGTTTTCAATGGCGCGTACTTCCGCAGGGCATGTGAAATAGTCCCGTGATCTGTCAATGGTATGTGGCTCAAGCACTCTCATCAGTGAGAGAGCAATTTCCAGGGTCATATTGCTACCATTATATGGATGATATTTTGGTAGCAATCCAGACAAAAGAAGAACTTACAGAAATTCAGCCAAACTTGTTAAAGGCACTGAAAACATTTGAGCTGCAAATAGCTCCTGAGAAGGTGCAGCAGCAAGCACCATGGAAATATTTGGGACTAAAAATCTTAGATCAGACCATACAACCACAGGCTATTGAATTCTCAACAAAAATTGAAACCCTAAATGATGCACAGAAACTTTTGGGTTCTATCAACAGGGTTAAACGGTATTTAGGATTAATTGATTCACAATTGGCACCATTATTCGACCTGTTAAAGGGTGATCCAGAACTGACTTCACCAAGAAAGCTGAATGCAAAAGCAAAAGCTGCTCTTGAAATAGTAGAGCAGGCTATAACAAAGAAACAAGTCCTCCAGATATGCCCAGAGGTGTGTGTTACTCTGTTTATTATCATTTTTAAGTTTCATCCAACAGGAATTATCGGGCAGTGGAATTCACACTGGCCTGATCCTTTGCATGTGTTAGAATGGATGTTTTTGCTTCACCAGGCAAAAAAGACTGCTCCCACCGTCTTTGAGCTAATAGCACAGTTAATTATCAAATGTCATCACAGGTGTTTACAGTTAAATGCTAGAGATCCCTTGAAAATCCTTATTCCTGTGAAGCAGGAACCGTTTGAATGGTGTTTTGCGAACAGCACAGCTTTACAAAGTGCCTTGCAAGTTTTCTCAGGTCAGATTTCTTATCATTTGCCAAGCCATAGACTGCTTAAGCTAAGTGGGGAGACTGAACTCTCTCTCAAACCTCTCAGTAGTCGCATACTCCTAAAGGGTGTTACAGTGTTCGCACATGGCTGTGGGAGAACAGGGAAAGCCATTGTAACATGGAAAGAGGGGAGTGATTGGCAAACCTTAGAAGGATATGAAAGTGGATCACCTCAAATGGTAGAGCTACAAGCTGTAGCTATGGCTTTTCAACATTTCCCTCACACTTAAATGTGGTCACGGATTCTGCATACATAGCTATCACTCAAAGATTAGACCAAGCACTGTTAAAGAAGTTGAAAATGTACAGCTGTTTAAGCTACTTAAAACTCTGTGCCTTGCCAGACAAGCCAGAATTTGTCCTTAGTATGTATTACACATTAGAAGTCACACAAATTTACCAAGTTTTATCAAAGAAGGTAATGCTCGAGCAGATAAGCTAACCGCTCCTGCCTGGACAGCACCACAGCCAGATATGCTAACACAAGCAAGAATGTCAGATGATTTCTTACACCAAGGTGTCCGAGCCTTGCAGCGGCAGTTTCAGCTGTCCTACACAGAAGCTCGTAGCATTGTTAACACCTGCACTGACTGCCAAGGCCACACTGCACCACTGCAGATGGGGGTAAACCCTCGTGGACTGCGTGCTTAACAAATCTGGCAGACTGACATGACACATATTGGTGAATTTGGCTGTTTAAAGTATGTATATGTCTCAACTGACACATTTTCGTCAGCAATCTGGGCTAAAGTACACACATGGGAAAAGGGTCGGGATGCCATCACACATTGGCGATCTGCCTTTGCTGCTTTAGGTATTCCCCATATCATCAAAACCGATAACAGTCCTGCATACATTTCACAGAAAATGAGAAATTTCTTATAGCTCTGGGGAGTGTCACATAGCACTGGCATTGCAAAAATAGCAACAGGACCAGCTATCTTGGAGAAAACACGTCACCTTAAAAATTACACTTGAAAAGCAAAAGAGAGGAATGTATGGTGAAACCCCACAGAGCAAGATAGCAAAGGCTCTTTACAAACTAAATCACTTGAGTGTAAGAGAAAATTCCCAGTATCCAGTTATCGTAAATCACTTCCTATCACTACAATCATCTGGTGATAAACAGTTACCTAAACCCAAGGTGATGGTGTGAGACCTCGACACCAATAAGTGAGGGAGTCCGTGCAATCTCATCACCTGGGGACGGGTGTATGCGTGTGTAACCATGGACACAGGTATGCATTGGGTGCTCGCCAGATGTGTTTGTCCTTCATGGAACCACAGACAGAGCCGCCCGGAGAGCTCCTCGACGGATGTGGGGGAACAAGATGCAGAAGGACTGCATACTTCTGAAAGTTCCTTGACAGATGTGATAGAGCAAGATACAGAACAATAAATGGGACAATTTCCTCACCTACCTCACAGTTACAGGACATTGAAATAGCAGAGTTGTTTGTCTACAAAATATTTTCCTGTTTAAAAATTGTTTTTGCTAAGTTGGAATTTTGCACAGTTGTAAATGTGAATGTTTTCTTAAGTTATAATTAAAAGAAAAAAAAAGAGGTTTAAAGTTTTCTGGTTATAGAGTTAAGTTATAATTCTATTTTAAGCCGTTAAATTGTTATATGTGAAACCAGAAAGTACTAAATTTACCCAACTGCTCCTGAACATAAGCACTGCAGCTCCAGGTATGTGGAACTCATCACCATCTAAGAAAGCCAAATTTATTAAGCTAGGTAAAAGCCCCATTCAAACTGAATTTATGCTGTCAATGTCATCTTGCATGCAACAGGGCCCTTGCAGGTAAGATAACAGAGAACAAGCTGCATATTTGCATTTTAAAAATTTTCTTCAAATTAATAAAAAAGAAACGGGGAATTGTCACAGTGCAAGCTGGCTTGTACTGGACAATTGATTCAGCCATAAATGAGAGAAGCAGCCTAGTCTGATAAACAGGCCTCCAGGGAACAGTGATAGGAGACATTTGGAAATAGACAAGGATCTGACCCAATGAGTCCCAGCCTAAGCTGCAGAGAGCTTAAGTCAGAGAGCTGAGCAGCCTGAACTTTCAACCAATCACAAGTGCCTGCCCAGGAACATTAAGAAAGGTATTTAAAATGAAGTTGAGAACAAAGAAGTGCTTTTTGTCACATGGATCATAGAGTGCGGTGTCTCTGTCTCGGGCACAGAGCCAGTTCGAAGTCACAATTGGTGACTGGTGGACGTGATTTGACATAAACCTACCTGCAGAAAGTAGGTAACAAAGTAGATAACATTACTTTGGTTACCAGGAAAATCTCTCCCAGGTTTCTGTGTTTTCTGTGTGTAAGGGTCAGTCCGAAGTTTCCCTCGATTTTGCCTCCTGACCGTCGCAAGGAGACCTCGATGACCCCCACCCAGGCTGACTCCAAACAATGGTTTCCTGGCCTGGCCAAGATGGATGCTTGCCAAGTGACTGTGTGCTGGTGCATTGTGTTCACTGGACTGTGCTGTTGTGGCACCAACCAGAGGTTGTGTTGTACCAACTGGAGGTTGTGTTATACTAACTGAGGACTGCTTGACTGCACCTATCTCCTGCAGCACCACACAATGGTCCATAAATCTTCCCACCTATTGGCCAGAAGCCACTCGTTTTGGAGAAGGACTATAAAAGAGCGACCCTCTGGAGAACACCTCTGAGATCTCTCCACGGATGAGGACTCATCTATCGGATGACCCATGAGGACGTCCGTCTCGTCTGTTGGTAGCTATTTTCCCATCCCCTTCTTTTCTCTCTCTCCCTCTATACTTTGTTTCCTATATCTCTCCCCTCTATCGTAACTGAATTGTTGGCATTTAATGAAATTCATTGCTCTTGTTGAATATACTGATTTTCTGCTGTTGAATAAACTGATTTTGTCCCCTGCATTTTGCCTCTTTGTACCGTTGAGATCAAAAGAACCATCACAACCCCTGCTCTGCATTAATAGTGGCTCGTGACATTAAATTGGCATCACGGACAGGATATTCTGGCAGACAGGAGGGATGCAAGGTTGTCTGTAGTCTGTATCAGGGGAAGTCTTACTCCAGCCGCTCCTAGATTGCCATCTAGAAGGGGTGAGCCTGTCTAGAAAGCAAGGGGGGTAATTCTGATTTCCTGCAGACTGCAGACTCCTTGGTGTGGAGCATCCCCAGACTCGCTTGAGGGCTCTGTTGTCAGAATTTCACAAAGGATGTACTGGTGCAAAAGGCGGGACACTGTTGTTGTTGTTGTTTTTTATGATGTTTGACTACTTGGTGTAGTGAAGAGACAACCTGGTGTTTTGTAACTAAGAAGTGCCTCCCAAGTAGTTTGGTCTCTTCACTCGCACAGGGAAGCAAAGGGGGGCACACAGTGAAAGCTGTTTCGTTGTGTGTGGTAACTTAAGCAATAGACCTCCCTGTTGTGGTTTTTACTTATCCCTTCACAAAATGACTGAGAATTCCACCGTAACAGATAAAGCTGCATTTTATGCTTTATTAGCTACGTATAGCTCCAGATCGTCCCAAGGTGGGGAGGAATGGACGAACAATAATTGGTTTAATCTGGAGAATGTGATTGATAGAATATATTCTTTGCAACATGAATCAAAGTTCAAACTGGGCAAAAATAAAAGCATACTCTGCTCAGTTTTGGGAGCTTGTCTTACAGCGGCCATAGAAACTCATTCTAAGCGAGTTAGTGAAGAAAGTACAATTATAGATCCTTTACAAAATCTTGTTCAAATTTTGCAAAAACAATTAGATCAAGAAAGGAATGAGAACCGTTTGTTGCGAGATGAAAATCACTTGCTACAGGCTTCCCTAAGAGAAGAACGTGCCAAAAATTCAAAGCAGAATGAAACACACACAGAAACAGAGGAGAAGGAAATTGTTCACATTAATCAAATTTATCCCCACAAGGAGTTAACTATAATGAAAAATCTTGGGGAACACTGCTGCCCGAAATTGAGACCTGTGGTTAAAACACAATACACTTATCTTGGTCCTGATGACTTTGAACCAAACATATCTACAAAAGAAATCCCATATTCTGCTACTGAATTGGCAAAACTGAAAAAGGAATATGGGTGACTCCCTCATGAAACAGAGACTGAATATGTATTTTGAGTGTCTCTTACTGGGGGAGATCAGATTAAATTATCAGAAAGTGAAGGGTATTGGGAACATGGGGTTTTCTTAACAACCGGAGATAAGAGTTACCCATGGTCCTTGACCCAACGTGCAGCTTTTTGGGCTGGGGGGCTTAACCCCCTGGAAAGGGGAGACCCTGTAACTTTAGTTGGTACTCCCGACCAACTTTTGGAAAACATTCACAAAGTTGCTTGCCTGCAAATGATACATGAGAGAAAACTGACTACCACCTATGAATCACCTATGCAATTGCCTGTAATGCCTGAAATCATGACCCCTTTAATTCATGGTCTCCCAGAAACACTCAAATCTACCGCAATTGTTCTTCAAAAAACTATCGCATCCATGACACCTGTAGAAAGATTAGATAGATTTCTTGGAAACTCACATGAGCGATCTGGTTCCGTGGACTCTTTCCCTCCCTATGAATCCCCTTCTAGACGGACTCCAGAGTCTCCTGACAATAACCGTAAAGTTTGGACATGGAGTGAAGTTGCAGAGGAACTGCTGAATTACAGCAGTAAATATGGTCCCATAAAAGTTCCAGAGGAAAAATTGGAGAAAACTAAAGGTGTTAGACACATTATTTCTCCTAGTGATAAGCCAGAAAAGGGGAAACCGAATACTCCCCGTCAGTATTGGTGGTCGTTAGGGTTAAAGAAGCAAATTCCTAAAGATGTTATGGATGGCTTACCACTTGACAAGTTGATAAAAATTGTTGTAAATTGGCATTGCCCTTAGATCATTACATCAAACTCTCCTACTGTCCAGCCTAGTGCATCCCCTCCTCCACCAGTTGTGGTCAGTGAGTCAAACTTAACCCCTCCACAGGTTCTGGGCAGTGAGCCGAATCAATCTCCTCCACAGGTTCTGAGAGATGAGCCAAAGTTTTCTCCTTCTCAGTTTTTGGGAATGGAACTGAAACGGCTTCAGAAGCAGGGAAACTAGAAACCCTGTCTCTCATGGGTGGGCAGAGGGATGAGGGGGAAATAGGTTATTCATTAGAGCGCTCACCAGAAATCCTAATACAGGGGACCTCCTGATCACAGCAATAGTTGGTCCTAAAAGGGCACCTGTCACCTTTGTGGTCGACACTAGAGCCCAAATTTCTGCATTAACAAGAAAAGCTGCCCAGAAATGTGGAGTTATTCCAACAAGGAGACAATGCTTTATTCTCAATGCTTTGGGAACCACAGAAGCTATGGATATAGCTCTTATAAAAATCTTACTGCCTGGAGAGGAGAATTTGTTACTTATTAAAATCGTAATTGGAGATATTCCAAATGATTTATTAGGAATGGATGTCCTTGCTGGGAGACAGTGGGAAGACGAGGAGGGTTGTCTCTGGTCCTTTGTCACACCACGTTTTAATATTAGTCTGCTCCAAACCGCACCTTCCTTACCTTTCAGTAAAATTACTAATGTGAAACAATACCCACTTCCCACTGGTGCCAAAGATGGAATCAAGCCAGTTATTCAGGACTTGAGAGATCAGGGAGTGATAATTGACACTCATTCTCCCTTTAACTCTCCAGTGTGGCCAGTCCATAAACCTAATGGAAAGTGGAGGCTGACAGTAGATTTTCGCAGACTAAATGCAAACACAGATCCTCTCACAGCAGCTGTCCCAAATTTAGCTGAACTTATAACTTCAATTCAGGAGAAGGCTCATACAATCATGGCAACTATAGATGTCAAAGACATGTTCTTTATGATACCTCTACAGCCAGAGGACATGGACTGTTTTGCCTTCACATGGGAAGGACAGCAATACACCTTCACTAGGCTTCCTCAAGGGTATAAACACTCCCCTACTCTGACCCACCATGCTTTAGCACAGGAATTAGAAAAGATACCCAAACCTGACAATGTAGCTGTCTATCAATACATTGATGATATTCTGGTGGGGGGAGACGAAATAGAAGTAGTGGGGGATACCCAACAGAAAATAATTTCTCATCTGGAAAGCCTTGACTTACAAATTCCCCCAGAGAAAATTCAGAAACCTTCTCAGGAGGTGAAGTGTTTGGGGATTTGGTGGAAAGGAGGTATGACATGTATTCCACCTGATACCCTAACCGCCCTGGATCAAATTAAAATGCCTGGATCCAGGAAAGAGCTTCGACAAGCTCTGGGATTATTAGTGTTTTGGAGAAAACACATCCCTGATTTTTCAATTATTGCCAGACCTCTTTATGACTTGCTGAGGAAAGGGGTAAAATGGGATTGGACTCCTTCTCAGGAAGAAGCACTACCATTGCTGAATTTTGAAGCAACTGCACATCAAGCTCTCGGCCCTATTCATCCCACAGATCCTTTCCAGGTAGAATGGGGATTTGCCACCTCGGGGCTATCAGTGCACATATGGCAACGGGGCCCAGAAGGCCCTACAAAGCCTGTTGGTTTCTATTCCCGTGGTTTTAAAGATGCTGAAAAAAGATACACTTCCTGGGAAAAGGGGCTTTTTGTTGTTAGCATAGCTCTCATAGAAGTGGAGAAAATTACACGTCAGCAATCAATTGTATTAAGAGGCCATTTCAAAGTTATTAAAGCTGTTACCAGCAGGACCCCTCCCCCTGACGGGGTGGCCCAGAGATCCTCAGTTAGAAAGTGGTGTGCCCAGATAGAACATTACTGTAACATCTTCTCTGTAACAGAAGGACCTGTAAAAAATCTGGCTATACAAGAAACTGAGAATTTGGCTAGCAGCCATGATAAACCTGCCTCAGTAATTAAAGTGGCCCCTCCTTTCTCCCCTGAACAATCAGTGAATTCTTGGTTTACTGATGCTTCTGCTAAACGAGAGGGAAAGGTGTGGAGATACAGGGCAGTAGCTCTTCATCTGGTGAACGAATTATTACTGAGGGAGAAGGCAGTGCTCAGGTTGGTGAGCTGATTGCTGTTTGGAGTGTTTTCCAGCATGAGGCACAGAATACCTCTCTTGTTTGTATTTACACTGACTCCTATGCTGTGTTTAAAGGATGTACAGAGTGGCTTCCTTTCTGGCAGCAAAATGATTGGGAAGTCAACCGAATCCCAGTATGGCACAAGGAAAAATGGCAAGAAATTCTAAATATAGCAAGTCAAGGGAACTTTGCTGTGGGGTGGGCGGCTTCTCATCAGACAGATGGAAATTTAGCTGGTGAGTGGAACAATGCTGCTGCTGAGTTAGCAAGACTAAGCCCCCTGAAAAAGGAACAAATTACAGAGGACTGGGTGCACCTGTTAGAATGGCTGCATATAAAAAGACAACACACAGGTGCGAAACATTTGTACAAAGAAGCCCTTGCTCCTGGCTGGCCTGTCACCAGGGAAATTTATAAAACATGCATATCAGCTTGTGAGCAATGTCGCAGACGACTAGAAAGGAATCCTTTGGAAGATGACCCTTTGCACTTAAGGAAAGGTAAAGGCTTATGGGACGCGTGGCAGGTAGATTATATCGGTCCCTTTAAGAAGTCTGGTGGTAAACATTTCGTGCTGGTAGGAGTGGAAATAATATCAGGGTTAGTTCAAGCTGAAGCCTTTAATAGAGCTACAGGAGAAAACACTGTTAAGGCATTACAAGAATAGTTTGGAACTTTCCCAAAGCCACAGGAGATTCAATCTGATAATGGGTATCACTTTACTGCTAAAGTAGTACAGGAATGGGCAAGGGAGGAAGGAATAAAGTGGACTTTTCACACCCCCTATTACCCTCAAGCCAACGGGATTGTAGAAAGGACAAATGGTCTTCTGAAGCGACTCCTAAAACCACATGAGGGAAGTTGGGATCTTTGATTATGGCAAGCTGTAAAAGGTATAAATGATAGATGGGGGTAAACGGGTGTCCCAAAATAACTGCTTTTTGTCCAAAAGCCCCAAGTATCATTCCTGCACTACTGGGACCTAATGATCCTTAAAATCCAGCCCATTACCCTGGACAACCTGTTCTAGTAAACCTCCCTACTGTAGGAGAAGTACCACTAGTACTAAAAACTCCTCTGAATAAATATGCATGGGTAGCCACCAATGCTCTGGAAAGGAGCATCGGATAAGTACCCGTTGGATTGTTCCATCATTTTGACCTCCCGCCTCTTGGTGGCAGACTCTGTTGTGTTTGCTTTTCACAGAAGAACACTGAGGGACATGAGAACCGGATAAACCATGATCACCTTTTGGATACTTCTCTGTATCCTACCACAACACCATGCCCAAAACTTGGCTGAGTGGCCATGGTCTGAAGCTTCCATCAGGTATACCAGTGCTCTAGGACCCTACCCCAGAGATCATCACCCAAGCCTTGCGACCGTAGTACTGCACAATTCTGAGGTATACCGTTCAAGTGACTGGGGTTGGGACAAAAACGACTGGGCTATGGTACTAATGGGAACAATTGGTGAAGAAATTAAGGTAGGATGCAGAAAAGTGGAAAAATCCCTTCATGAGAAAGCCACCACCATTGCAATCGCCAGGAATTACTTAAAATCAGATATAACTAGTAGCTTGCACCCTAACATCACGGCGAGTCTCTGCCCCATGACAGTATGGACATGTAAAAAACAAGTCCCCCTAATACTGTACTGTCGCCAAAGGAAGGTTGGTAACTATACCTTGGACCCTGACGCCAACAACGTCGAAGTTACAAAGCTTTGTGCGGATGAACTTACTGACTGTTGGCATAACTTTAACCAGACCAACCTATGTAACATGCTCCTGGCAGAATAACACAACAGATGAGTCCAGCTTGAAAGGTCTGACCTATAGGTTCAAAATAAATGCCATAGAAAAACCCACACTGACCGCAGTAGTTAAATACCATGGTGCAAGCACTCCCTTAGTGTTGGATGACAAAAACAAGGTTTTTCCTTCTTTCATGATGACACGAGGTGATGATGTCGCAATAACTTGTAAATTAGTGGCTGGATCCCTCACCGAACCTGCATACAGTTATGGCATAGGACCCCATGGCCGTACCTTATATTGTAGAATCCAAAATCAAAACTGTTGGCTAAATTTAACTGCTATACAATTTTCCTATAGAATCATATGTGGAAAAAACAATACAAAATACTTGGGGGAACTTGATGTTAATGTTGTAACACCTACCACCCAACCACCAATTGTGTTGAGTCCTACGATTTTTCAATTTGGACCATATGTAATTAGAAAAACTGGCCAACAACAAATATTGTTTAATCCGGCATGGTCTCTCAAACAAATCAAATTGCTGATGCAAAATAATGTCTCAGAAGTTCAGCCAGCTTGTTCACCCTTTCTGCGGACTTCTTTTGAGGGATGGACAACCTGGTTGCGAAAACGGAATCCTGCTAAGAAACGACTGGCAAGAGACAGTGTTGTGGGAAGAGGATTGGGAATTTTGAATAGCATCGATTCAGAAGTACTAATGAATAAATTGGCTACCACAGCTGGAGATGTAAACAAATTACAACAGCCCCTGCAATCATCCTTAACAGCTTTGGGGACCCAACAGTGGTTGTTATCAAACATATTGCCAAACTGGGAAAAGGTAAATGTAAATGACCACAAATTGATAATCGATGCACTTGGTGCTACACAAAATAACATCTCTCTGGCTCTCAGTTGTATCCAGGCCCAGTTGTGGATGCAGTCGGTTGCTGCTTCAATTATAAGAGAAGGCGAGGAAGGCACTTTTCCCACTGAAATTCGAAAAATAGTCTGGAACAGTGCCACCAATTTTGAAAAAGAATTCCAGTCCTGGTGGAACTTAGTAAATTTTACCTATGATCCCAGCACAAACACAGCCTTTGTACTGACTATACGTAATGCTTCAGTGCATTCAATATTCCCCATCATTGCATTAGGGTTGAACCATGACGGAGCTATTCTCTATCCTTTCGAGCATAGGGAATGGGCCCATCAAATTGGTGGGAAGTGGCAAACTGTCAATTTGGAAACTTGCATTGTCCGGGAACAACAGGGGTTTATCTGTGAAAATAATGCAATCAGAGCTCGAGATCTCTGCTTGGACACAGACAGAATGTTTGCAATTTTTGAAATTCATCCAAACGAGATTCCTGAAACAGTACTGGTATATGTAGGCAATGGATGTGCATGCTTTAGAACTGCTTGTGATAGTGTTTTCATAGAAAATTTGGTAGTGAATACTAAAAATCATTCAAACTTTTGTGTCTGTAACTTTACTAGGATTTCAGGATGTGATTTTTCCTATGTAGCCCCAGTTACTTCTTACCATCTTTTGCAGTCAAATTACACACTGATCCACCATCTATTGCCCACTCCAATTGGAATGAACCTCTCTCTGGTGAAGCAATTGTTGCTCCACCAAGATCTGATCGAAATTTTGGAGAGGATCAAGAAAAATGGACAGAAAATTCTGATAGCTGTTCATCACAATGTGGAAAAAATACATCGTGTTTTGGAAAGAGTAAAGACATGCTGAACACAGGTGGTGGGATACTCTATTTGGGTGGTCACCTACTGCTACAGGTGTCCTGAACAAATTGTGTCATCCCATCATTGTTCTCTTGATTTTGGTTTTAATTGATTTTGTTTTATCAGCAATCCTATACATTATGAGTTGGAGAATAATGAAACGGTTAGCACAATTGGCATCTGTGATAGATGTATCCAGATCGGTCACTGTTGACATCCCTAGGGCTATTGTCACAAGATTTTAAATAGGATAAAATATAATTTTTAACTAAAATTTATTATCTTTTAATTGTAATTAAAATTGTTTAATCAAAAATTTGCTTTTTTGTAATGAAAAATTGGTTTATTTTTAATCAAAAAATTGAAAATTAAAGAATTGAACAAATTGTTTAAAATTGTTAGCAATCAAATATTGAATATAATTGATTTGCTTTTGTTGGAGACAGTAAGTCAGGAGTTTCTCTGATTTCTTCAGAGAGAAATCAGAGTGCAGGGATTGAATTAAAGTCTTTGAATGGAATGAGTAAGTGAATAGATGGAGTGAATAAGTTAGTAAATGGAATAAGTTTTAAGTGCTTTTAGTGAGTAAAAGGTCTTAGACGCCTGAGAAGTAGTACATGTTCTATTGAAGGTTGAAAAACATACTAGTGTTTTCTTAGAGGCTCCAAGAACCTAGCTTCAGACATAATAGAGTTAGAGTTAAGAATATTGCTTACATTTTTCAGTTAGAACAAGATAGGCCATGAACGTAGTCTATACGTAGCCTGGCGTGCTAAGAAACTAGAATTCTAATAGGTTAAGAAGTAGTGGTCCGAGTTTGTGTCTTAGCTAGTTGGAAAGTTTCTATAAAAGAACATGCATCAGGGAGAGCTGGGGCTCTATGCCATGGCTTTATGACATGTGCATTTTGCCATTGCATTTTGCCATTGCTTTTATGCCTTTGCTTTGCTTTGCTTTTGCTTTTGAGACTGATGTGCTTCTGCAATAAATAACTTTACAGAAACTATTAGCTGCTTTGCTTTTTACACAAAAGAAGAATAAGCCCGACAGTGTGGGTGCACAAGAGGCACAAGAGGTTTTGGGGAACCTCACATGCTTTGTTTTTCTTTTTTCTCCTTTTCCTTTTCCTTTCCCTTATCTTTTTCCTACTTTCCTATCTCTGTTTTCCAGGATATGCTACCAACTTGGACGAGTCCTGAAGACGCCACAACTGGAGAAGAAGGCTTCGCAACAACTCTACAAAGGAGCGCTCTTGACTATGATCGTGAGTCACGGGGTGGTGTAAGGGTCGGTCCGAAGTTTCCCTCGATTTTGCCTCCTGACCGTCGCAAGGAGATCTCGAGGACCCCCACCCAGGCTGACTCCGAACAATGATTTCCTGGCCTGGCCAAGATGGATGCTTGCCAAGTGACTGTGTGCTGGTGCATTGTGTTCACTGGACTGTGCTGTTGTGGCACCAACTGGAGGTTGTGTTATACCAACTGAGGACTGCTTGACTGCACCTGTGTCCTGCAGCACCACACAATGGTCCATAAATCTTCCCACCTCTTGGCCAGAAGCCACTCACTTCGGAGAAGGACTATAAAAGAGCGACCCTCTGGAGAAGACCCTTGAGATCTCCCCACGGACGAAGACTCGTCTATTGGATGACCCGTGAGGACGTCCATCTCTTCTGTTGGCAGCTATTTTCCCATCCCCTTCTTTTTCCTTTTTCTCTCTCTATCCTTTGTTTCCTATATCTCTCCCCTCTATCGCAACTGAGTTGTTGGCATTTAATGAAAATGCATTGCTGTTGTTGAATAAACTGATTTTGTCCCCTGCATTTTGCCTGTTTTCACTGTTGAGATCAAAAGAACCATCACGACCCCCGCTCTGTATTAATAGCGGATCGTGACACTGTGTCGCTTCTATACTGAACTAGGGAATATCTGGTTAGTCCCAGCTGAGCAAGGGGAAGTCAGGCAGGCAACAAATATCAGGAGATATTTTTTTCTGAAGACCTATCTCCTGATACACTTGACCTACAGCATCATTTGCTCCTCTTGCCTGTCATCTTTGCTGTACTAACATGGCATACTGCTTCATGGGTTTGCAGTGAACCATTTAAAGTCTATCAGGAATTTCTAAGTGGAAAAAAATAGGCTAAAAAGTAAACTGTCAAGTAAATGAGATGCCCACACTAAATGGTCTTGTTTGGCCTTTTGTAGTGAGTTGACCTCGACTGGATGCCAGCCACCCACCAAAGCCTCTCTCTCACTCCCCTCCACAACTGGACAGGAGAGACAAAATATAACAATGGGTTAATGAGTTAAGGACCAGGAGAGATCACTCAGCAAATACCATTATGGGCAAAACAAGCTCAAATTAAAGATATTAATTGAATTTATTGCTAACAAAATCAGAGCAGGATAATGAAAAGTAAAATAAGACCTTAAAAAAAGACTTCCCCCTCCAGCTCTACCTCCACCCTCAGCAGTCCAGGAAGACAAGGGATGGGGGTTATGGTCAATTCATCAGGTATTATTTCTCCCACTGCTCAGAGAAAGGAGTCCTTCTCCTGCTCCAACATGGGATATCTCCCACTGGAGATAGTTCTCCATAAACTTCTCCAATGTGAGTTCATCCCATGGGCAACCGTTTTTCACAAACTGCTACACTGTGGGTCACTCTTCCACAGGGTGCAGTCCTTCAAGGACAAGATGCTCCATCATGGGGTCCTCTCTCCCTAGGCCTCCCACAGGGTCACAGCCCCCTTTCAGACATCCACCTCCTCCAGTGTGGGTGTCTTACATAGGGTGAGGGTGGATTTCTGCATCCCCATGGATCTCCATGGGCTGCAGGGGGACAACTGCTTCGCCATGGTCTTCACCATGGGCTGCAGAGGAATCTCAGCTCCACTGCCTGAAGCACCTCCTCCCCCTCCTTCTCCCCTGACCTTGGTGTCTGCAGAGTTGGTCTTCTCATATGTTCTCACCCTGTTCTTCTCTGATCACAATTACAACTGCACCATAACTTTTTTTCTTCTTCAATATGTTATCATGGAGGCATTGCCACCATTTCTAATTGGCCCAGTCTTGACCAGTGGCACATACGTCTTTGGAGAGGCCAGGGATTAGCTCTGGTGGACATGGAGGAAGCTTCTGGCAGCTTCTCACAGAAGCCATGCCTGTAGCGCACCTCCCCTTCCCTCCCCTGCTACCAAAGCTTGGCCATGCAAACCCAATACACCTTTCTTTATCCATATCTTTCATCATTGCTACACCAGAACAGAACACATGCATGGATGAAGAAGCTGAGGATCATGCATGGGTCTGGCAGCACAGGAAGCCAGAACCATTGCCTCCAGATAGAAGGCTATATGCATAGAGCTCCAAACAGATAATCTGGAAATTCAACAGCCACAAAGAGGAGGAACTGCCTGCAAATGGTTGGCTCAAGAGACTATAGTGGCTCAGAAGGGGCAAGCAAGCCCCTGTCTACTGGCTAGAACTGGTAGCTGAGATTATAACTCCCCCCCAAAAAACAGTTGAAAGGAAAAAACCACTTTGATAGTCTCAGACATTTCATATTTCTACATAGGCTGCAGCATGACTGTCCCGAGCAGAGAAGGCAGAGACAGATTGCCATCATCAAGGATGCAACTAAAAAGGAAATTGTCCTGGCGTGGTGTGCTTTCACCCAGGACAGTGCAGGGTTAGCCCTAAGCAAGGCAGCACCTCCTTGCCTTTCCAATGTCTCTTTAATGCTCAGTCTTGACTCTGAGAGCACATGGGATGCTTTAATGCTCAGTCAGATGAAGGAATTGGCCATTCACAGATACATTTCAATGGTCAGCAGCTAAACAGTTGCCAATCCTGCCTGCCAAAGCCATCTGCCCATGGAATCTGTATTCCTTGGCATCCCCAGGAGATAAAACCTATGTTTGAGGCTAACTGGCTCTTAACCATAAAGAGTGAGGGTTCGTGATTGGCAAACATGGGAGGGAGAGGATTAGTGGTAGTGGCAGTGGAAGGAATTTGTCTTTAGTCTTGTTCGGGGTTGAATTGTTCCCTTTTCTTTTTCTGTAGAATTTTACCCATTGTTATGCTAAGTATTTGTGGCTACACCTTAGTAGCAATAGTTTTCTCTCACAGGGGGGTGGGGGATAGGGGGAGACGGGAAAAGGAAAGGTGGGACAGGGGTCTGGGGCGGGCTCTCGCTCTCTCGCTTGGCTCGTGGAGTGAGAGGAGGACGGCCCGTGCTCTGATCTAGCATCTTCCCCACCATCCCAGCGCCGAGAGCCACGTTCCCTGCCATCGAACACCGCTTTGCTCCTCTCCCACTTCATCCTACTACCTCCAGACACTCTGCCAAGCACCACGACCGACACCGTGAGGGGGGAGTCATTCCTCCATCCCTCTCACACCTGGGCCAGTGCTGCCATCACTCCACCCCTCTTCAGCTGCGCGGGACCTGCCCTGCCCACAGCACTGGTAACTGAGCGCAGGGAGAGAGGGCCTGTGGCCAAAAGGGACTGGAACTGAGCTGTACTGTTCTGTTTCGTTGTCAATTTTTATAGCTGTTGTTGTTTCTACTATTTTGCCTTGTTAGATATCAGTAAAGAACTGTTATTCCTATCCCCATATCTCCTGCCTGAAAGCCTCTGATTTGAAACTATAATAATTAGAAGGGACGGGGTTGCACTCTGCATCTCAGCAAAGGGGTTCTTGCTTTTCCTTAGCAAAATACCTGTCTTTCAAACCGAGACAAGTCTCAAACCACCAGAACCAGTTTTCTGAGATATTCAATGTGGGGTTATTGTTTGGGTTGTTTTGGGGGTTTTTTGCAAGCTGAATGGCAGGGAATTATTAAAAAAAAAAAAAAAAAAAAAAAAAGGAAAAAAAGAGGGTGGTTAGCTTAAGCTTACAAGCAGTTTGAGTACAGATTCTTCACATCAAGTTTTCTGGCATTTCTTTATTTCCTCTCAGTAACACAATCACATAAACTGCTTTTTAAAGAGCACCACTTATTAAAAGGGGAATGTCAAAATAAAAGTTAATTAAAACCCTTATCTAGTACTAAGCTCTCGCATGCTTAAGCATGCAAGTTGTGCTTTCTGTGGCTTTGCTCTTCTCTCAAATATCTAACTGGGTACACTTCCAGTCTTGGGTTATAAACCAGACAGACTACTACTTTGTTTAAATGGAAAATACTGCACAGAAATTATAAAAGTTGCACACAGACACAGCTTTAATTTCAGCAGAGGTAAGGGGAAATGCCTGGAAATTATCTGGAAACAAAACTGCTGTGAATTCCTGCAAGAAATGCATGCAGGGAAAGTTTTTTCCTAAAGACATAATGATATTATAATCTAAACTGTTTCTGTTTAATGGCTGTGAAAGAAAAAAATGTTTAAGACAAAAAGAACCCCTAGTTAAGTCAATGTGGAATACGCAAGATTGTTCTATTTGGGGCTTTTGCATTAGATGGGGAGAGGACAGGTAGCTCCATCCTTGTATGGGACAGTTAAAAGGTGATATCCCCATGGCAAGGGGCAGAGCAAACAGACTGAAGCTCTGCAGTCACTGACCACAGGATGGAAAACCTCAGAGTTAAACAAGTTAAGGACAAAATATTACAAGAAAGAAAAGGCAAAGGAAGGAGAATGGTAAACAAGGATCAATGTCTGTGACTTGGCAGCAGCCTGGGGTCTAGGCAATTATCCAGCATTCAAGCAAAGATTCGTTGTGTGCTTTTATCTTCCCAACACTCCAGCAAAGAAGAAAAGCCAAGAAGAAACAGGATCTGCAGGGAAGAAGAGCCAAAGCAGGAAGAATGGGACCCAGATCTTGAAACTTTTTTGAATGCACAGCATCGCAAAGCCAGGGAGGTTGGGATGACCCATCCTTGCTCTTAGGTGTGACCAAGGTGCTGGGGACATAGAGAGCCCCAAGAAGGGGCAAGTTGGTGTAGCAGGGCATCTTTCCCCCCACAAGAGTTTATCTATTGTTTATAAACTGGTCAGATAACTCAAACAGGACAAGCTATCTTATAGTGAGTTATTTTGGTGCCATGGAGTTAACACTGGCCTGGCATCTCCCAACTGATAATAAACGTCTTACTGTTGAAGTGATATCTGGAAACATAAACTGGATTTCTAAGAGATGTCTCATTTTATGACTATAAAAGCAACACCAAACTTTCACAAAGCAGAAATTTTCTATACATTTCCCTGGAAAGATATGGAGATTCTCCCATGAGTAGGGAAGCCTGCTTTGCGGTTACTTGTTGGTGTCTGAAAACAGAGGCCTCCCTGAGTTCCTCAGTGAGAGATCAGCAAGTTCTAGTGAAGGTTGAAAAACACAGTCCTAGATACTAATGTTGAAAATGAGCTTCCATAGAGGCTCCAGGAACATAGTTTTAGACATAATAAAACTATAGTAAGAGTATTGCTTACATTTTTTAGATAGAGCAAGATAGACCAAATGAGTAGCTAATACGTAACCTGGCGTGCTAAGAAACTAGAATTCTAATAGGTTAAGAAGTAATGGTTCTAGTTTGTGTCTTTAGCTTGTTGGGTAATTTGTATATAAGAATCTATGCACTGGGAAGAGCTTTGCCTTTTGCTTTAGCTTTTGTTCCTGCTCTCCCGCTTTTCTTCTCTTCGCCATCATCGCCTGAAGAAGACAGGAGTTGCTGCAGCAACATCGATCCTGCCGGGACCTTTGGGAGCAGCCTCTACTTCTGATTAGAACTTTGCCTATTTAGGATTCTTTGCCAAAGAATTTTAGCATGGACTTTAACGCTTGTGACTCTGTGCCTTTCGAGACTGATGCGCCTTTATAATACACAACTTTATAGCAACTAATAACTGTTCAGATCTTTAAAGAAAACAACCACAACCTGACAAATGGTGCCCCTAGTACCAGTGAATAACCTACAGTTACTGATCCGGAGGTTAAGTGAAAGGAATCTATGTACATTATCATAATTTATGTGGTAATTACATTTGACTCCTAATCAATACTATTTCTTTTGTTAGCTTTAATATAGGTACCTTGATATCATTCACTGTTTTATGTTATGCTGTAATCTACTAGTAGTTCTTTTTAGTTTTATACTGTGTAGTAACTATAATTAAGATCTTTAATCTGTTATCTTTTGTCTGTTTAATAAATAATTCATTTTTATAAATAGCCCTGATCTGCCATTACTAGAACTTGGGAGCCAGAGTGATTCCTTAAATTTAAACTGTTGCCTAAGTTTGAGGCCAAGGAAGGGCTTTTCTGAACTCCCACTCATCCCATGACAGTTGGGGACCAGGGCACCCCACAACATGCACCCACTGTGGGTTGAGTTGATGGTAACAACCTCGTGCTTGATCAAGGGCAGGAATGTAGGTGTACAGATGACAGCTTGGGGTGACATGCCAAGCTTAGGAAACCAGATCACATAGGAATGCAGAGGCACTTTCCAACCCAGGCTTTTAGGTTGTGATGCTGAAGGGAGGAACAGATGAAGCTTGAATCACACAGCAACATCTCCAAGAAAAGCAAGAATTCACCCCATAAAAAATGCTGCAGTTACTGGGAAATCCTTCTTCTGTCCCTCTCTGCACATCCTTTGGTGTAAGGACACAGTGCCTTGTGGGGAACCCTACTTCAGCTACAAGAAAAAGTATCTAGATAGCACAATAGTTTCTAATGTATTGACTCCATTTAACATTAATTAATTATTTTCACTTCAAAGGCCAAATTCCAATTCAGCTCAAAACTCCTCCTGACTTCAATGGGATCAGGGATTTGGCCATTGGTCAATGTGGAAACTAAAGAGACATTCAGAGTCACAAAAAAACTGCAGAAGTATTAAAAAGCAAGGGGAGACAGTCATGGTTACCAAGCTGGAAAAATGATGGTATTGTTTCTGCTATCATTCCTCCACCTATTTTAAAATTTAATTAACTAAGTAAGATACCTTTCAACAGAATTTATATCTGAGAGGAATGTTGAATTTGTCTTTACAAATGAGTTGTGGATCAGCCTGTAGATAAGGCTAGGACTGAGAGATAAAAGAAACAATGGGATGGATTCCACTGATTGATGAATGGAAAGAGATATTTGCCTTTACAAACAAACTGTAGGGCTGCTGATAAATGAAATTGGATATCGAAAGATGAAAGAAGCAACGGGGGGGAAACTATGAATTCTGTAAGAATTAAAAATTAAAAGGGAGGGTTATACATTAGAGGGGAATTTCAGGTATCAGGCGTTCTGGCAAGTCTGTGCCTCTCAAGTACCTCAGCCAATGGGGAAAGAGAGAGGGAAATGCGGCCGGGAAAATAGGATAAAAAGGAGGCTGTGTCCTCCAAAAATTTGAGAGATCCCAGGGGAATGTCCCATGGCCTCTCCCTTTATTCGAATAAAGCAAAAAGGACTCCTCTGTCTCCTTTTTGGACATAAACCTCTGGTATTTGTGGATTAATTTTCCTGACAGAGATAAAGTGGAGTCCTGAGGCAGGAGAAAGGTCTCTTAGCCCAGTCACCCTGACTAAGCAATTCTTATCTAGGCAATAGCTCTCCAGGGTGGCCTTGTGGGGGGCGTCCTGCTCCCTCCACAGCTGGAGCTCCTCAAAGTGTAAATTCCTGGAGAATCATTTCCTTAACATCATGAAGTCCAAACATTAAGAAAAGGAGAGCACTGCTGGGAAGCAGCATTTCATGTATACCCTGTTCTCATACTTTTGGAGTCCATTACTGGTCACCAAGCCAGGTGATCTGGTGTGACCCATCACAGCTCTCCTGCTCTTACTGAGCTCCCAACCAGCTCCAGCACGCCACTTGTACATCTAATTGCAAATTAAAAACTCCTGCCCCTCTGCTGATGCAAGACAGCATGGAAACCATAAGATACGATCTCCCAACTGGGTGGAGGGATTGCAGTGCAAGGCACTCTGCATACACAGCCAGCAACACACACAGGCAATTACTGCTGCTCAGTTCACATGCTGTAATTCATTAAGCCACAGTAATGCAATCACCCTGCTGAGCCCTTTTAGGAACAAACCACTGAGATATTATTATCTTCTGGGGACCTACAATTCGGAGAAATAATTTAGTCTAGTAACTCCCAGCAATGTTGCAGGCAATCAAACAAAAATAAATTATCACCTGTGTCTAAATTGCCTGTAACCAACCCTTCAGGTGATGTCCTGCAACCGCCAGGTCTGCTTGGGCAGGTGGAACAAGTATCAACTTTTTACTCAGGATTTTCATGCATATGAACACGTAATCCTTGAGGAACTTCATTGTGAAGGACTAGCACTCCAATAAGTTCTTCACCTTGTTCTTTGGGATGGTCACCTTCAGCCAGCACAGCTTTCTTAGTACTATGGTTTAGTTTTAGGTAGTCCTGCAAGGAGCAGGGAGTTGGACTTGATGATACCTATGGGATTCATCCAACTTGAGTTATTTGATGATTCCTTTCTGAGATGCACATTTAGTGCAGTTGTTCCTGAAAACATGGCTTGTCCGTCACTAGTTCAAAGTTCCCAAATCTTAAACAGGACAGTGACTATCATTTTAACAGCATCTCTGCTTAGGTGCTTTCAGCTTCCTAGAAATTTTTTACATTGTTACATTCTAAACACTATGATTTAGCTACATGCTACTATTGCTGCTCATCCTTGCAGGCAAGTATACTACCAGGCTTACTTTTGTCCTTTAAAAAAAATGTTTTGGTCCTGAGTTTCCTCAAGAGAAGAGCTCACCCACAAACATCAGCTTTTCACAGCCACCATTACACTCGCTCAAGTCTGCGTCCTGCTCAGCATGGACAGCTGTGACATCCCCAGTGGACTTGGGATGTTCCCTCTGCACCCCAAAAAGAGAGTCCCTGTGGTGGCTTCAGCAAAACCCCCATCAGCTCCCAGGAGGGCATGGAGAAGACAGGAGCATAAGGAGGAAGATGCAAACCTGATTTCCAGATGCTGCTTCAAGAGTTCAGACTGTTGTCAGAATGATTTTTGCTTTTATATTTCCTTCATATATATTTGTAGCTCTGTAGACTATTTTGTATAGTTATATAGTTCCTAGCTAGCCCCAGTACTTTCCCCTACCTTTTCGCTACCCTGATAGGCAGAAAGACAAAACATATTCCAAGGCTCCTACCCTATCTTGGTTCTTCCTAGCAACCAAGGTTGAGACCAGGTCTTCAAGACATATTTTTATAAACAAAGTTTAGTCCACATCTGAAGGGAGAGGATTTAGAAGGGGCTTGAACTGGGAGGGAATTCCCTCACCACTTGTGCTCCTAATTGGTGATTTTTGTCAATTATGCTAATTTACTAAACTTTTAAAACTGCATTCACCCCATGCAGGGGTGGGCATTTTGGGTGTTTTCCATATCTGCTCCTTGGAGGTTGCCAATAAAGACCAGCCTTTATATTACCTCCTATATTAATATTATCTAGAAAGTGTGTTGTTTCATTTCTAAGTTCATTAAGGCATCAAGACCCACACATTGCTAAACTTAATTTGAATTGGAAATCCTACTAAGAAGGAAAAGAGTGCTTCAACCTTTTCAGTTCCTTTCCTTCTCCTCTCTTTTCTGTTTCAACACCATTTGTTGAGTTCAGTAAATATGTTGCAAGCCATTTAGCTTGATGCTAGTTTTCAGCAAGTACCCAGTTCATCCATAACATTTTGTTTTGTTCCATTTAGGAACAGCGCTTCAGCACTAAAACAACATCTTGATATTGTTACTTTCTTTAATAAACATCCTCTCCTCTCATTGCAAAGCCTTCAGTAAATGGCCCTGAAAGAACAAAAGATATTTCTGCATTGGCTTATTTTCCTTTCTGAAAATCACTATGTTATAGTTTTGATTTGCTAATTTAAATATACTAATTTTCTGTTGTGAGACAGAACCAGGAGCAAAAGAGCAAGGCAGGTTTAAAACTTAAAAGGGTATAAAAAACTTTTTTAACTACACAAAGAGAAAGAAAAAGCAAATTCAGAATAAGATTTTTAGACCACTCTTTTCTTCCCCCTCCCAACCTTCATAACAACAAAACAAACATACAAAAAACTACTTCAGTTAGTTCCTAACTTAAATAGTCTTTTTTTTTTCAGTTCAGAAAGAAAAGTTTTCTCTTGTCAAACTATTAAAACTCCACAAGAAAAGAAAAAAAACAGTTTTTTCGTGGTTTCACTTTCACAATTTGCATCTGTCCGAGAAAGAACTAACAAGTTGTAAAGCTCTTCTCATTTTTACAGCCTTCCTAAAGCTGTGCTTATAAGCCATGTTAAACTCATAAAGTATTACTTTTAAGAATAAACTGTTCTAAAACAAAAGTTCTCTTCATCTCTTTTCTCTCTGTTCATGCTTCATCCTCAGAAAACCGAGATTCCCTTCTGTCCTCGGGACAAAAATTGTCAACACAAGTGCTTTTAGTCATATAATCTATCAAATGGAACACTAACCCCTCATGTCTTTTTTCCCATGGTTTATAGAAATTTTCAATGTAATATCAGTTCATCCTTACAACTTCACAAAAAAATTTTTAGTCATCTTCACAGCATCTCCTCATTCTCCTTCCATCTAAAAAAACTTAGCTCTTTTAATTTTTCCTTCTCACTTGGAAAAGAATTAAAAAGTCTGCAAGTCTCATCTAAGTATTAAAAAAGGTAAAATTTTACACGAGGAAAGCAAGGCTACAATGTTAAAGCTGTACCACAATCTCAAAAACTCAGACCGCATTAAAAAATAAAAGTAGGGGGGAACATCTAAAATCTTAACCTCCCTAGGCTCAGCAGCAGCAGTCACTGCCATAGCCACCCCTCCTCCCTGCCAGAACATATCAGCTCCCCAAACAGGAAGGCCCGGCCCTGCCCCCCTGCCAGGCCCGTAGGCCTGCAGTGGAGCCAGGCTGGGCCAGTGTTACCTGCACTGCTGCCTGAAAAAAAAACAAACTCTTTTCTGAGTTATCTCCTTCAAAATGTGTGTTAACAGAGCAAACTAACTTTCTCCAATTAGTTCCTCAGGCTGTCAATAACTAAACTAACCTTCAATTAGTCCCATCAACTCACAAAAAAAGTTCTCATAAAAAAAACCTTTCTCTAAGTCTGTCCTCCCCAAGTGAAACCAGCACACTCTATTAAACAATGAAAAAGCAAATGTGTCACTACTATACTCTGTAATTATGAACTCGTTTTTATTCACTTGCCCAGCAGGAGAGGTTTGTCCTAGTGATCTCTGGGAACAGGTTTCTAAGGCTTTTTGAAAATTTCACAACCTTAAACCCGACATATTCATGTCAGCTATAAAACACATTCACCTTTGTCTTCACCCAAAACAACTTACAGTCTTAAAATCCAGGGTGAGGACCATTCCTGTGGCAATTTTTATTTGTGAAAGGAGCCTTAGTGCTGTCCATGAAAAGATTGGCAGAGAGCAGCTCTGGAAATAGTGCAACCCTTTAAGACAGCATGAAAATTGCATCAATACTGGCTGTCAGATTAGTGTAAAGAATTTTTAGATAAATACCTTGCATGACACACTCTTGAGTGATGGACAGGCTTCTCTTAGCAATATTTCCAGCCCAAAAACTACCTGTCCCAAAGCAGATGCCTACAAGTATGATCCCAACCTCTTGACTTGCAAATGGGATGTTTGTGGGAACAAGCACAGAGATTTCTTTTGGTCAAGTCCTGCTGAGAATTTGCACAAAATTTGGTCACTGGAAAAATCAGTGCCCAGAACTAAAGTGCCAGGGAAAGGGGAACACAGGAAAAAAGGGGGTGGTGGTAGCACATGTGGAAGAAGATGAAGAAGACTGAAGAAGACCAGTAAATCTTTCCCCAGCAGATCCACTGGTTATAAAAATGAAGCTGGGGAAGAAGAGAAAGAGGTGGAATTTTTAGTTGACACAAGGGCAACATATTCAGTCTTAAATAAAGCTTTAATGCCTGTGGAGGATAAGTATGTAATGGTGAACGAGGCAACTGGCCAAACTGAAAAAGCATACTTCTGTAAGCCTTTAAAGTATAAATATGGAAAACAATGGGGCACTTATAAGTTTCTGTATATGCCCAACTCCCCAGATCCACTTTTGGGGAGGGATTTATTAGCACAATTGCAAGCAACCATTACATTTAAAGAAAATTGTGAGATTACTCTGGAGGTAAATGATCAAAAATATGTCCAAGTGTTAAGTTTAATATTACCAATGATTGAAACTGGAGGAGAAATTAGTGAAGAAATAATGAGCCAAGTATTTCCTGGGGTATGGGTCTTTAATACACCAGGGAGGGCAAAAAATGCACCTCCTATATTAATCAAACTAAAGGAAGGAAAACAGCCAATCAGAGTTAAACAGTATCCTTTAAAAAAGGAAGATAGAGAAGGAATTGGCCCAATAATTGAAAACTTTCTGCAGTTAGGATTGTTAAAAGAGTGTCAATCTGATTTCAACACTCCCATTCTACCTGTTCAAAAACCTGATGGCTCATATCAAATAGTACAAGATCTATGAGCTATCAATAACTGAGGATCTTTACCCTGTAGTGGCCAACCCATATACTCTATTAACATGCTTGACACCAGAACTAACCTGGTTTACCGTTTTAGATTTGAAAGATGCCTTCTTTTGCCTCCCTCTCCATGAAGCCAGCCAGAAAATTTTTGCCTTTGAATGGCAAAACCCTAAGAGAGGGCGCAAAACACAGCTCACCTGGACACGGTTGCCTCAAGGTTTTAAGAACTCGCCAACCTTGTTCGGAGAACAACTTGCAAAGGACCTGGAGACCTGGGAAGCCCCGCCAGGAGAAGGAAGGCTGTTGCAGTAGGTAAATGACCTCCTAATAGCCACCCAGACTGAAGAAGCATGTGTAGCCTGGATGGTAAGCCTCCTAAATTTTCTGGGACTCCAAGGGTACAGTGTATCAAAAAAGAAGGGTCAGGTAGTGAAACAGAAAGTGATCTACCTGGGATATGAGATCACTGCTGGACAATGAACCTTGGGGCACAATCGTAAAGAAGTGATATACCAAACTCCAAAACCTGAGACAATCAAAGAACTGTGAACCTTTTTAGGAATGACAGGGTGGTGCAGATTGAGGATCTATAATTATGGACTACTTGTAAAACCACTGCATGCTCTCATTGCTACTGGGAACAGGGACCTTCAGTGGACAAAAGAGGCCACATGAGCCTTCGAACAACTCAAGAAGGCTCTTATGTCTGCCCCGGCTCTGGGACTGCCAGATGTAAATAAACCATTCTTCCTATTTTCCCATGAAAAACAGGGGATAGTCCTGGGAATACCAGCCCAAGATCTGGGCCCATATCGAAGGGTAGTTGCTTACTTTTCTAAGCAGCTAGACACGGCAGCCAAGGGCTGGCCGGGATGTCTCTGAGCCGTAGCAGCAGTTGTGCTAAACATTCAAAAAGCATGCAAATTCACCTTGGGCCAGAAAATGACTGTACTAGCGTCTCACACAGTGTCCACAGTGCTGGAAATGAAAGGTGGCCATTGGCTTTCCCCACAGATATTCCTGAAATACCAAGCCATTATAGCAGAACAAGATGATGTAGAAATAGTGGTAACTAACATTATCAACCCAGCTTCTTTCCTCAGTGGAAACCAAGGGGAGCCAGTACACCATGACTGCCTGGAAACCATCGAAGCCACCTGTTCCAGCCACCCAGACCTGAAGGACACCCCCCCTTGATGATGCAGAAACCTGGTTCACTGATGGAAGCAACTACGTCATCAGTGGAAAGCGACATGCTGGGTATACAGTCACCACCTACAAAGAGGTAATAGAATCTGGACCTTTACCAGTAGGCACCTCTGCACAAAAGGCTGAGGTAATTGCTCTAACTCGTGCCTTGGAAATGGCAAAAGGAAAGAAAATAAATATTTATACAGACTCAAGATATGCATTTGGGGTTGTACACGCACATGGAGCCATTTGGAAGGAAAGAGGACTGTTGAATTCACGAGGGAAAAACATCAAACATGCACAGGAAATAATACAACTACTAGAAGCGGTTCAGCTTCAGAAAACACACTGGGGAGTAGAGGCCTTGTATAACTACTTAATTGAAAAAATTCTTGCTCAGAAATTATATGCCACTGTCACTCAAGTGACCTGGCAGTGTGATCTTTGCCTCCAGTCTAAACCCAAAAACATCCCCAAACCTAAACTCAGCAAAATTGGAAAAGGTCAGGGGCCTGGGCAACAATGGCAGATTGATTTTTCAGAGCTTCGAAGAAAAGGGGGGTATCGATATTTACTAGTGCTAACAGATACCTTTTCAGGATGGCCAGAGGCTTTCCCCACCAAGACTGCAAAAGCTCAAAAAGTAACAAAAGTATTGTTACACAAAATAATACCATGCTTTGGAGTTCCAGCTATCATGTCCTCAGATAGAGGGCCACATTTTATCTCAAAATAGTGCAGCAGACAAGCCAACATTTGGGCATAAATTGGAAACTCCACATCCCATATCACCCTCAGTCAAGTGGCCAAAATAAATCATTTAACCAAACAACAGATTCTAAGGCTAGGACAGGAAGCTAATTTGCCCTGGCCACAAGCTCTCCCTCTGGCACTGCTGCGGATTTGGACTAAACGTAGAACCAAAGAAAAGTAAAGCCCTTTTGAGATGCTTTATGGGAGACCATATGGGGTCCAAAAGGGAATGTCTACCCAGGCAGGGGAAGAAACACTGACTGCATATATGGTGGCTTTAAGTAAACAACTTAGAAAAATAGAAAAACATGTAGCTGGAACTCAAAGTGTAGGGCTTGATGGACCAGTGCATGACATACAGCCTGGAGATTATGTATATGTTAAGTCTCTTGCAGAAAAAACCTTGAAACCACAGTGGGACGGACCATACCAAATACTTCTCACCACCTTTACTGCAATTAAGATCAAGGAACAGAGTGCTTGGATACACCACACTCGAGTGAAGAAAGCTCCCGAAGCTCCCTGGAAAAAGTAACACCAGGCGATGATGAACTAAAGCTAAAATTCACCTGAGCAAAATTAGTACATTTCAATCAGGAACTTTTAAGAATTTAATCAAGAAAACTTTTCTGTTTGTATAATTGTAATATTGGTTTTAGTTGGTATAAGCTTTGTAGTATCTATTATGATATTTGTTTAGAATTGAAGAATGTTGAAAAGCATAGTAATTTTAACCTCATTGTCAAAGGTGCATGGAAAGGCATCGAGAGACACCCATTGTAATAATTGGCTAGGTAGAGAATCCTTATAGCAAGTAAAAGAATTTACTTTAAATTTTCCAGAAAAGGGGGGAAATGAGACAGGGAATTGAAAAGTAAGGAATAGTTCATCAAAAACCAAGACAATGAGGAATGCCTGATATTTTCTATGCTTGCAAAAATCGGGAGGAGAGGCAGACTGCTTTGTGATAAATGGAGCCAGGACTTGCAAACAGGGTGAGGGGTACAAGGTTACCAGCGATAAGTGATAAATCCAAAACCCTAAACCAGCAAGAACTAATCTCAAGGTCTGGAATGTGCCCAAAGGGCTAAGATGCATGCTCCAAAGACAAAGTTGAAAAGTTCAAGCACAATGACGAGTTTGGAAGTCTTCATCAGAGACCCCCGATGACCCCTGAATTGTGGAAGTGCAAGTGCAAGAGGACTTCTTGGTTCATTTGAATACGAAGTGAGAGTAGGCGGGACAAGGCCGGGCTAGGACATGAATATGTATTAGATGTATTGTGTAATCCTAGGCTTTTAGGGAATAAATGGAGCAGTAGTTTGAAGTTTTGGTGTGCATGCTTTGGGAGGAATTATCCCCGTGCACCTCTGTAAGGGTCGGTCCAAAGTTTCCCTCATTTTTGCCTCTCGACCATCGCAAGGAGATCTCGAGGACCCCCACCCAGGTTGACTCCAAACAATGGTTTCCTGGCCTGGCCAAGATGGATGCTTGCTGAGTGACTGTGTGCTGGTGTATTGTGTTCACTGGACTGTGCTGTCATGGCACCAAACAGAGATTGTGTTGTACCAACTGAGGACTGCACAACCGCACCTGTCTAGTGCAGCACCACACAATGGTCCGTAAATCTTCCCACTTCTTGGCCAGAAGCCACTCGTTTTGGAGAAGGACTATAAAAGAGTGATCCTCTGGAGAAGACCTTTGAGTACTCCCCACGGATGAAGACTCATCTATCGGCTGGCCCATGAGGACGTCCATCTCTTCTGTTGGCAGCTATTTTCCCATCCCCTTCTTTTTCCTTTTTCTTTCTCTATCCTTTGTTTCCTATATCTCTCCCCTCTATCGCAACTGAGTTGTTGGCATTTAATGAAAATGCATTGCTGTTGTTGAATAAACTGATTTTGTCCCCTGCATTTTGCCTGTTTGCACCTCTGAGATCAAACGAACCATCATGACCCCAGTTCTGTATTAATAGCGGATCGTGACAACCTCAGCACTGAATAAATGCATACCTACTTTATAACTCTCATTTCTTGCCAGTTATAGAGTCTTTTCCGCATATCATGGGGCCACAATCACCTGTTGTGCTGTGACGTGACAAGTGAGCTGGGGGAACTGAAATATGGGACAGGACATGTCCGAGGAGAGAGACGATAATAAAACCATGCTTGCTCTTCTGGGCAAGCATGGCTCCCCCATCCTAAAGCACGACTTTAAGTCACTTCTACGATGGGTGTCACACATGTTTCCCAATACCACCCCTTCTTCTATTTATACTCTCTGCTACTGGGACATGAACAGGCAGTGCGTATGCTCCTGGTCAGGGAGGTGATTTTTGAAACATTGAAAAAGCAAGAGCGGTCTCAGGCTGTATCCTCTGCAGATACCGCCGTCCCCCTGCCTCGCTCTGACTCTCCCTGTCTGCTTGAAACTGGCTCTCCTGATACTGGAGAGTGGCCACAGCCGTCAACCCTCCCTCCACCCAGACAAAGGAGGGGAAGTCATTTAGTCTCATGGTTGTCAGGAGCCTATATTGCCGACTGTGGCTCTAGCAGTGAGGAGGAGGGGGTCCCCTTTGACCCCGGGACCAATACATGCAGATGCTGAGCCTGACTTATTCCCTCCTGACCCCCATAAAAACTGGGTGCCATTAAAGAAAAAGGTTCTGAATGAGAGGGATGTTGATATCGCAGCAAAAATAGTCATGCCAGTCATGCTTCATGGCACCAGGGGAAATACCCCATGGTGGGAACCCCTTGGTTATTTGGAAATTAAGGAACTACACTGCATGGCTACAGAATATGGTCTGGGATCTCCCTCCTTTTGCTAAGGTTTTACCGTCTACCTTGCCAACTCATCTTATGACCCCTTATGATTTAAAGGGACTGGAGAACTTGTTATTAACCTCAACTCAGTATGTTATTTTTGATGCTCAGTGGAAAAAGGGGTTAGAGGCTTTGCTTGTGAAATTTGTGGGGCTTGCAAACCAGAGCGGACTGCAGCAAGGCCCAGCCCAGCCGCCACAAGCAGCCTTGGCCGGACTGTCTCCTATCTACAACCCGCCACACCAGGGAGAGCTGGACTGGACCTGGCAACCTCCGACACAGTGACGTTACTTGATTCATCTGTTCATTTGCTTCCCACAGGAGTTTTCGGACCACCGGGGCAATGCATGCATAACACCCCAAATATGCTGGGTACAGCCTATATTAGAACAACACCCCACATGCCAAAGTACCCTGACACTATGTCTTGGTTTGAAAAACAGGTATGGTCTAAGGAAAGGCAAGAGCCCCTTTTCTGCGATGCAGAGTGCAACCCCCCTCCCTTTTAATTATTTTAGGTCCAATTCAGACGCCTTCAGGCAGGAGATATGGGGATAAGAATAACAGTTCTTTACTGGTATCTAACAAGGCAGAAAACAACAACAGCTATAAAAATTGGCAACAGAACAGTCTAGCTCCGCTCCAGTCCCTTCTGGCCTCAGGCCGTCTCCCTGTGCTGTCACCGGTGCTGTGGGGGGCAGGGCAGGTCCCGCGCAGTTGAAGAGGGCTGGGTGATGGCGGCCGCGGCCCAGGGGAGAGAGGGGATGGGGAAAGTTACTCCCCCCTCACCGTGTCGGTCGTGGTGCTCAGCAGAGTGTCCGGAGGTAGTAGGGTGAGCTGGGAGAGCAGCAGAGCGATGTCCAAAGGCAGGGAGCGTGGATCTCAGTGCTGGGATGGCAGGGGAAGATGCCAGAGCGGAGCCCAGGTTGTCTTCCCACTCCACGAGCCAAGCGAGAGAGAGAGAGAGCCCCGCTCCAGACCCCCGTCCCACCTTTCCTTTTCCGGTTCCACCCCCTCCCCCTCCAGCCACCCCCCTACGAGAGAACATTATCTGTCGTTTTAAGGTGTAGCCACAATTACTTAGCATAACAATGGGAGAAAATTCCACTGAAAGAAAAGGGCATAATTCAACCTCCAACACACTAAAAGGACAAAAGATACCACTTGTCAGTGTCATAGACACAGGGGTTGAGTTACTGTTATCTCTCAAGCCAAATGGCCCTCACAATGGGCCCTTGCTGAAATGTCCCAGGCGCTCTCAGGCATCGGGGAAAGCAGCCTTAGTTATCAAAGCAGCCACTTGATACAGGTCAAAGGCCCTGAGAGACACCTCGCCTCAGTCAAACTTCTGTATTACAAGTTGCTTGCCTTTTACTCTATAGTTTTAACAAGTTTTTTATTGTGAAACTTACAGCTATTTTGTAATTAAAGTGTAATCATTCTTCCTTGCCACGTTTAAGTATAGGACCACAAATACAGTAAACAATAGCTTACTCTTTAGAATAAACGGAACCCTTAACTTTGTATTTTTATGCAAGGATCAGTCTTACACACCCACTAACCTAAGCAAGTTACTTGTGTAAAACTCATTCTTATTGTTTTAACCTTCAAAATTTAAATTCCATTACTTTTATTAGGCCAAACTCAAATCTGTCGTACAGGCATTCTTAAAAAAGCTGCAGCAATTGAATTCCTACAGTAAATTCATGTTGCTACTATCTCAATACAGTTGTTTACTTGCATGTTTAACTGCTGTATGGCAAATTTTCAGTAACTTTTTGTAATGATAGAGTCAAAACGAATTACGATTCTGTTAAGGTTAAGTACTGTTAAGAATAAGTATTAGACTAAGCAAAGTTAAATTTAAGTGTTATTCAATGTAAGTTCTATTATTTTAAGTTCTGTTAAGTGCTATTAAGATCAATTCAGCAATATTAACTTAAAATTCTCTTGAGTGTACTTTTATTATATCTAAGTAACATTAAGTTTCAGTGAAATTAGTTTTAGGTTCTGTTAAAATATGTTTGTTTAAATTATAAGATGCAATTATTTTGATATAGACATGAGTAATGTGAAGTTTGCATGGAGCTAACTTCTGTTAAAATCTGTTCATTTAAACTACAAGATACAGTTATTTTTTGTAGACATAAAATGGAACCAATTAGTTAAGCTATTTAGTACATTCTTTTTTACATTTTTGCTTTAATGTCATATATGAATAAATGTCTAAGAAAATATTACCTCAATTTCTTAAGACATTTGCTGCTGATATATTAATAATCCTGATTATGTTGTTAGTCTCATTATGTGAATTCACTGACTTTTTATAATAGGCATTATCCATAAGATATTATTACTTTACTCATTTGCTATTTGTCTATTGTTGCATCTCCCTAGATGTATCGGAAATGGTAGATTCCGTGACCCCTGCAATGTCCTGTGGTCTGGTTCCTCTCCCCTCCTGGCCATACCTAGCTGGCCGAGATACAATTTCTTCCCGCCTCCCCCTTTCAGACCCTTGAAAAGACCTATGCCCCCTGACCTCGCCCTCTTTCCCTCTCTTTCTCTCCCTCTTGTCCTCTTTCCCTCGCTCTTTCACCCTCTCTTTCTCTTTCTATCTCCTGTCTCTCCTGGGGAACCACAAGAAATAAACCCTGCAACCTCCCCAGGGGGAAAGAGCCTCTTTTATTATCTTTTATTTACGTTCATGTGGCAGATCCCGAGGCTTCACCCTAACAGCTGAGCTAGTCAGGACCAAAGGGTGAAGACTCAAAAAGGGTCAAAAGCCACAGTCTATGGTACCATTGACTGTTTAACTGAAGATAAATGACAAAGCTGGCTGCTTTACAAACTTTCATATATCCTTGTATAGCTATCTAAAAGATGAATCATTTTAAGAAACCTTCCTAACTACTATTACTGAGAGGTTTTTAGAATATATTAGGGAGACTCTTTCAGTTACGGCCTGGACTGTGGCCAAGTCCTAGCCTTACCTGGTAGAGAGGTATGTCAACAACCTGGGTGTTTTCTGCATCAAAATTATACTTAAGTCATTTTGACTTGCTGAATTTTGACCTATAATAGCTGGAACTCTTTTTGGATTGTACTTGGAAAATCTTACGTGGGAATGGTTCTCCAAGCCCTCAGTCTAAAATGAGGCTTCCCAATTACTGCAGACTCTGGATGATGGTACAGTATTTAGGGAATTGATAAGGCATTGTTTTAACTAACCATTCTGTCTTTCGTATATTACTAATCACCTGTATTATCTAATTTATTTTTGCTTATTGTGAATTTATTGTTTTGCAACATGGTATTTTTTTGCTTTTTATGTTGCCTTCATGTTAAATAATGAGATACACATGTCATTAAATCAAAAGAAAGGGGGAATATGGCCCCTCAAGAACATTTAAATAGTACAGTATTTATACTAAAAATTTTGAAATTAAATGAAATCAAATTTAATCCCTGGCAGATCAATACTGCTTTGAAGATTTACATGTGCAGAGGCAATTTGTAAAAGTTTCTATGTAAAGATCTTTAATTGAGTGTACAATGAGGAAGCTTAATTGATTTGCTAACCTAGGGAGAAGGTATGCATGTGTTTTATCACCAGCAGGTCCAAAGTAGTTACCTGCTCTCCTGAATAAACATGATTGCCTTAAAAAGGAATGAGGCCCAGAGAAAAGAAAAAATTAGGTAATTGCCATCCAGCCCTGACATTGACCTCTGAAGATTTGTGATTTCACCCTCTGGGGATGCCTGTGAGAAGAACCTCATCAGCATCTGTTTGATCTCTAACAGACTTATGGACTTAGTAGATGGATAAGAAATTGAGTTAAAATAGGCTTATATGTATTAGGCATTATATTATGCATTGTAGTAGTTATTCCTTATATTTTACAGTGTGTGAAAAAATTAATAGACAAGTCACTTAAGTGTATTTTTGGCTGAAAGAAACGAGGGAGATGTGGTAACTTATGATAAATGAGACTGATAATACTGTAGATTTAATCAGCATATGCAGCTTGAAAATGAGGATGCCCTGGCAAGACCAAACAGACCTCTGACTGCAAGAAGATTGAATCAAGTCTGGCTGATGAGAAATAAGATTTTACTAAGTAGAAATGTAAAGTTTGTCTGTGTGATGCTTAACCAGATGATTGTAGTAAAATATTACTAGCTTTCCTGAAATGATATATAAGCACATGTAGTGCTCAGTAAAGTAGGATTCTGATCACCATCCAGTGTCCCTGTCTCACTCTCATCGTAGAGACTGATAGTACTGTAGATTTAATTAGCATATGCAGTTTGATAACCAAGATGCCTTGGCAAGAGCAAACAGAGCTTTGAAGATTACAAGAAGATTGGATCAAGACTGGCCGACAGGAAAGAAGATTTAACTAAGAAGAAATGTAAAGTTTGTCTGTGTAATGTTTAACCCAATGAATGTAGTAAAAAATTACTAGCCTTCCTGAAAATGGTATATAAGCATATGTTGCTCACAGTAAAATTCGGATTCTGATCACGAATCAGTAGTCCCCGTCTCTCTCTCAATCATTGATACTCCATCCTCCCCAAGACACGAGGCTGTGATTCCCTCTGTCATCCTCTCCTGTCCTTGCCCATAGATTGACCACTAAAAGCCTTGTGAGATACTGTAAGAGATGGTCCGGAGTTCCCCTCATTTTGCCTCACGACCGTCACAAGGACAGAGACTAAGACCCCGAGGACCCCCACTCACTTCAGACAGGAGTTCTGATAATTGAATCTGATCTCCCCCAGTGAGAGACACTCGAAATACGTATTCTGTCTCTGACTAGTTAGGGAGGCGTCCATACTCCTTTTTCAGCTTAGATAATTCAGTAGCAGTGTACAGGATTTCTTTAATGGTTATGTGTGAGTCATAATCCTCATCATTGATATAATTGCATTCTGTTTTAATCACAGGTCTCAAGCTAGGGCAGCAGTGTTCCCCACAATTTTTCATCAGAGTTAGTTCTTTTTGAGGGTATATTTGATTAATGCGAACAGTTTCCTTCTCCTCTGTTTCTTTTGGTGAGTCAGCATGCTTTGAATTTTTGGCACGCTCCTCTCTTAGGGCAGTTTGTAACAAATGGTTCTCATTCCTTTCTTCATCTAATTGTTTTTGCAAAATTTCAACAAGGTTTTGTAGGAAGTCTATAATTACTCTTTCTTCACTTCCTTGCTTGAAGCAAGTTTCTATAGCTGCTGTAAGACAAGCTCCCAAAACTGAGCAGAGTATAGTTTTATTTTTGCCCAGTTTAAATTTTGTTTCATGTTGCAAAGAATATATCCTATCAATCACATTTTCGAAATTAAACCAGTTACTGTGCGCCCACTTCCTCCCCTCCTTGAGACAGTTTGGCATTATATTTAGCTAATAGAGCGTAAAATGCAGCTTTATCTGTTGCACAGGGATTTTCAGTCATTTTATGAAGGGATAAGTGAAAACCACTACAAGGAGATATATTACTTAAGTTACACACACAGAGAGAGCTTTCGCTGTGTTTCCCCTTCACTTCCCTATGTGAGTGAAGAGATAGAAGCTGCTTGGGAGGTACTTTTTCAGTGTAAATCTCTGGTTGTCTCTTCACTAAACCAAACAGTCAAAATTCACACAAACAACAAAACAGTCCCGCCTTTTGCACCAAGAGATCTTTTGTGAATTTCTGAAGACAGAGCCATCAAATAAGTGTGGGGATGCTTTACACCTAGGCGTGTGCAGTTGCGGGAAATCCAAAATTGCCCCCCTTGCTTTCTAGACAAGCTCAACCCTTTCGAGGTGGCCAGCTAGGTGCAGCTGAAGCAACCCGTCCTTCCCCTACTACAGACTACACACAACCTTGCATCCCTTTCTGTCTGTCAGAAATCCTGTCTGTGACGCCAATTTAAAATGTCACGATCCGCCAAAACAGGCAGGGGTCGTGATGGTTCGTTTGATCTCGGGGTGCAAAAGACACACAGCAAAGGGACTTCAGTTTACTCAAAGCAGTGCACTTTTATTGAGTGCTAACAACACAGTGATGCAATAGAGGTAAAGGAAACAAAGTAAAGAGAGAAAGAGAGAGAAAGAGAAAGAGAAAGAGAAAGAGAAAGAGAAAGAGAAAGAGAAAGAGAAAGAGAAAGAGAAAGAGGGGTTGGGGGAATAGCTACCAACAGATGGGACAACGTCCTCGTGGTCCTCTGCTAATAGACACGTCTTCCTTCCGTGGGGAGATCTCAAAATTTTTTCCAGTCACCTTTTTATAGTCCTTTTCCAAAGCGAGTGGCATATGGCCAAAAGGTGAGGAGATTTATGGACTATTGTGAGGAGAGAGACCCGTTGCTCAGAGAAGCAGGTGTACAGAACCCACGAGCAGTGCACCATGACAGCACAGCAAGCACCTGCACGATTACTTGGCAGGCATCCACCTTGACTCCTGTCCAAAGCTGACCAGGCCAGAACTCCTGTCTGAAGCGAGTGGGGGTCCTCAGGGTCTTAGTCTCTGTCCTTGCGACAGTCTTGAGGCAAAATGAGGGAAACTCCTGGCCGTCTCTTACAAATACCAGCCAGCATCTACCCACACAAGGATTTCGTTTAGAGTGTTCAGCTTGATTTGACTTTTGAATCCAGCAAGATGTGATTGAATCAATGTGATTATGATGGCACAAACTTTTTAAGACTTCCCCAGCAATCTTTTCCTTCTCTTCAGCAAAACTGTCCCCTTCCATAGGTGACACAGAGCCATTTCAGTACTCTGTTAACTAGAAGACCAAGAAGTAAGTACAAACTCACCTGTCTTAACCTGTTGCAACTCCATATATTTTTTGCAAAGTCTATCTAAACTGAACAAGATTTCTTATCACTCATACAAGGCTGGTGTAAATCTCTGTTCACACATTTTTTAGTCCATGGGGTTTGCCCAGCCAAGCCTTCCATCCCAAAACACATCATACCAGGATGCCATGGGATCTGGAGAAACCCTGTGCAGCACCAAGTTGACTTGCAAGGCTTCAATATATACTTAAGAAACCGTGGTTTTGGGAACTTTTTGAAAAACAAAGGATCAAACTCGGAGCCCACCTGCCCAAGGAGACAGCATTAGAGCACAACTTGTGGTCTGCTATCAGAGAGGCATTGGGTTGGGAACGATCTGAGGAGATGACTTGAGAAATGGGTCTGTTGTGCCCCATTTCCCAGAATATTTTTTTCTTGCAGGAGAGGTCCTGCCACTGCCCAGGAAAACTCCCTCCTTCCCTAGAGTAGTTGCCTATGGGATGTCAAATCAAGTTGCCCTTGGTGATATCTTCATAGGATGTATCTTGTACAGCAGCAAACAGTGGAATAGCATTTGGCACAATAAAACCCTCATTGATGTTTAACACTTGCTCACATGGACATCTATGAAAAATTTGCCTCCCCTGTTTTCCTTCAATAATCTCATCAAATGGTGATGCCCTCCATCACCCTCATCAGGAGGTGACAATTACACCTAATGTGTCTAAGCCAACAGAGAAAACACTGGGTGCAGGATTTCTGCTGGGTGAGGTAGGAAGGGTCATGTCTCCCTGATCTCCTGCCCTGATTATAATCTCTTTGCAGTAGGGACCTCACCACCTCATGTAGGTTTTTACAACACCCTGTGGAACCAAACCTTCCACCATCTGATGCTGATCACTGTTACCAAAAATGTGTCCAACAGACCCACAGTGGTCCTTAACTCGGAAAGTTGAAGACTGTTTTAATAACACCTCTAATTCGCTCTTCATGTCTATCTTATGCAACAAATGAAGCGTGCATCCCATAGAAAAATGACTCATAGAACATGAAATCATATCCTCTATGCAAGGAGAGAGCTATGGTTGCACACCCATAGGGTTGCTTCTCCCCAAGGGAGTGAAAGGTACATGACAGAGACCTCAGGTAGGTGAGCTGTGCTCCACTGTGATGCACTGATAGCATTTCCCAAGGAAAGGTGATGGACAGGAAGCAGAGGCAAGAACTATTTATAGCACAGCTGGACATCAGCATCATTTTGCATGAGAAACAAAAGGTGCTTCACTGGCCCAAGATGTGGCCCCCTCCTAGTCCCAAATGCACCACAGAGACAAGGGGACCTTGAAAACCTCTTGGGTCAAACCACATGGCATGGGGAGAGGAGGGTTGCTGAGATCCCCACCCAAAGTCTACGGGATGGGACCATGACTTTTCTGCTTAATTATTTAAGAGACTGTTGCTTCACTCCAGCTTCCTCTACCTGGGCTTCTTTCCTTTTTTAAATTAAAATTGTTTTTCTGTCTAAGTTTTGACAGCACTGATAAAGACTTAGGCAAGACTGCATACCCTGTGCTCTTTCCATTTTATTTCATTTGTGATTGATTAGGGCTGAAACAATCCCATGTCTACTCCCCCAAATGATGCTGTATCAATTGAGTTTTAAGGCTTTTGTCTCTCCTCCTGGGATATTATCCCAGGACTACTAAGTTTGGGATGCATCTCACCCCTCCATCTTCCAACCCCAGCCCAAGGCAGTTTATTTTGCTCTCTCTCCTTGCCATCTGTGCAGGATGCAGGGATGCCTGGGGGGGGGGGGGGGGGGGGGGGTGAATGCTTCTATCTGCTGATGGTTGATGTAAAGGGACCAAAAAGAAAAAGAAATAGCAATAGCAACAACCATGGCAATGGAAATACACATCTAGTGTGATCCCTCCAACTGGCTGGCTTTTTGGATGGGAGGGAAGAACCAACTGGCAGTTCCATGTCTCTTGTCCAGCCCAGTTTTGGGCAATGGGAGTTCAGGCAGAAGGTATCCTGTCCTCCCGCATAATGCACTCTTCATATGGCAGAGGAAAATCCTCTCAGTGAACTGGGATGGGAGCAGAATCCTCTAACCTCCACTGCAATTTCTTGGAGAGTTCAGCCCAGCACTGTGAGAAAGCCCATTTGGTTTGCTCTTGCAACACAATCAGACATCAGCTTAGTTTTAACCATGTTTTAGTGATCACAAGGCTGCAACCCAGCTGAAACAATACTTTTTTTTTTCCTAAATCACAAGACTAAATTGGCTTTTAAATTGCATACAGAAAAAAGGAGGGAGCCCCAAAGAGGAGAGAAATTAAATTTGCTGCTGAATAACTGCCCTGCCCACAAAAGAATTTTTCTAGGGTGCCTGAGCAAGCTCTTTTCAGCAGTTTTTTTGGTCGCTTGGTAAAATTCAGGAAAACCAAATCATGCACAGAGTTAGCTACATCATGTCTTTTCATGAGTTGCGAAGCAATGGGAAGATTTGAGGACACACTCCAACTACTATTACAGGTGTTTGTAGGACTTCTCTGAAAATCCTCCCTGTGAGGCATCACAGTTCAAACACAGATTTCAGTTGATTCTAGGAGAAAATATTGGCCACTTTTTCTCCTGTTCAATCACATTAACCTTGCAAACTCTTGGTTTTAGAAATGGTAGTCTCAACCACAGCAGAACACATCGGCAGAAATAAAGCTGCATGTACAACTAACTCCCTTATTTCCTGCTTATTTTCACATTTAACCATAGTCAGGACGCCTATCAAGGACTCTATATGCCCTTGTATAATTAAATATGCAATTTACACAATTAAATATCCAATTGACCCAATTAAATTAAGGGTTGAAATCACCATTGCTGTAGGAACTCAGCTGCCTATTTTGCAGACAGGCATCTGAGGGTCTCTGCAGCCCCCTCAACCAAACCATGTCTGCTTTGTAGGCAATCCTGAATGTCAGCAAATTTTGCTTTTCAATAGAAAAAGGGGAACAAGTCCCAGGGACTCAAAGCTTTTACAGATAATACCTTGCCATCATCTGCCTCTTCTAATATAACTGGGAGGATCTGGTTATGCTGGAATAAGTATAAAGAGAAGCTCCTTAAGATATTCCTGGAGCAATATAGCACCTAACCCAGACAAACCAGGGGGATGGACAGACTGTATTTTCAAGACATTAGTGTTCAAATAAGGGTTTATGCATTAACCCAATGCTGGCAGTTGCTAAAGAGTAGTATTGTCCAAAGACACTCCATGAGACAGTGGGAGAAGATGTGCAACAAAGAAAAGTAGATTTAAAAAAAAAACCCAAAAAACATTAAAGAGGTTTAATCTACCTCCGGTCGTTTCGCCTCCTTCTGAACAGTTTTTTGGTGTGAGTGATTTCAGTTTCATGAGGCAACGAATGGTAACCCTGTAAAACAGAGGGAAAAGCAGTGATCAGCTTCAAGAGACAGGAGGCATGAATATGGAAGAGGTCAGAGTAAGACAGAGCTGTACACTTACAAGTGAGTGTGATAAAAGAAACAATTGTCATCCAAACATCCTTACAACATCTCAGACCCTACTGAAGCAGGACTGGAAATCCACAGACTTGTACCCTCTCAGGGCTGTTGCAATGAACAGATGAAGTTATCTGCAATTTCTATATGGGTGAAACCACATGGGGCAAATAGTTGGGCCACGGACAGATGGATCCCAATACACACCACTGAGAGGGAATTCACCCACTTCACACATGACACTGCTGACACTGGTGCACCTAAACCACCCACTTTCACTAGGCTGTTTCATTTGTATATTTAGCTAAAACCCAGCTGTACAAATTTCGGTAAAGGGATGATGCTCAGCAGCCTTTTGAGGATATCAGAGTAAGCCAACAGGAGCTACAACTGGCAGATCTGTTGGGGCTATGCTCCCACACCATTAGCAAGTCAACAACCACATCACAAGCATCTCAATGAGCCTGCCCACCTTGAGCTAGTTGTAAGGGTCGGTCCGAAGTTCCCCTCGATTTTGCCTCCCGACCGTCGCAAGGAGACCTTGAGGACCCCACCCAGACTGACTCCGAACAATGGTTTACTGGCCGGGCCAAGGTGGATGCCCATGACTGTGTGCTGGTGTATTGTGTTCACTGGACCGTGCTGTCGTGGCACCAACCAGAGACTGTGTTGCATCAACTGAGGACTGATTGTCCGTACCTGTCCTGCAGCACCACACAATGGTCCATAAATCTTCCCACCTTTTGGCTAGAGGCCACTCGCTTTGGAGAAGGACTATAAAAGAGCGACCCTCTGGAAAAGACCCTTTGAGATCTCTCCACTGATGAAGACCCCTGAGATCTCCCCACGGACGAGGACTCGTCTATCAGATGACCTGCGAGGACGCCCGTCTCGTCTGTTGGTAGCTATTCTCCCATCCCTTCCTTTCCTTCCCCTTTCCTTATCCTGTACCTCTCCCCTTTACCGTAACTGAATTGTTGGCATTTGATGAAATGCATTGTTGTTGTTGACTAAACTGATTTTCTGTTGTTGAATAAACTGATTTTGTCCCCTGCATTTTGCCTGTTTGCACCTTTGAGATCAAAAGAACCATCACGACCCCCGCTCTGCATTAATAGCGGATCGTGACATTAAATTGGAGTCACGGACAGGATTTTCTGGCAGACAGAAGGGATGCAAGGTTGTCTGTAGTCTGTATCAGGGGAAGGAAGTCTTACTCCAGCCGCACCTAGCTGGCCACCTCGGATGGGTGAGCCTGTCTAGAAAGCAAGGGGGGTTTTTCTGATTTCCCACAGACTGCAGACACCTTGGTGTGGAGCATCCCCAGACTCGCTTGAGGGTTCTGTCGTCAGAATTTCACGAAAGATCTACTGGTGCAAAAGGCGGGACACTGTTGTTGTTGTTGTTGTTGTTGCTGTTGTTGTTGTTGTTTTGTTGTTTTTTATGATGTTTGACTACTTGGTGCAGTGAAGAGACAACCTGGTGTTTTGGTAACTAAGGAGTACCTCCCAAGTAGTTTGGTCTCTTCACCCACACAGGGAAGCGAAGGGGGGCACACAGCGGAAGCTGTTTCGTTGTGTGTGGTAACTTAAGCAATAGACCTCCCTGTTGTGGTTTTTACTTATCCCTTCACAAAATGACTGAGAATTCCACTGTAACCGATAAAACTGCATTTTATGCTCTATTAGCTAAGTATAGCGCCAGACCGTCCCAAGGTGGGGAGGAATGGGCGAACAATAATTGGTTTAATCTGGAGAATGTGATTGATAGAATATATTCTCTGCAACATGAATCAAAGTTCAAACTGGGCAAAGATAAAACCATACTCTGCTCGGTTTTAGGAGCTTGTCTTACGGCAGCTATAGAAACTCGCTCTGAGCGCAGAAATGAGGAAAGAACAATTATAGACTCTCTACAAAATCTTGTTCAAATTTTGCAAAAACAATTAGATCAAGAAAGGAATGAGAACCATTTGTTGCGAGATGAAAATAATTTGTTAAAAGCTGCCTTAAGAGAAGAATGGGACGAAAATTCAAAGCATGCTGATTCACCAAAAGGAACACAGGAGAAGGAAGCTATTCACATTAATCCAATGTACTCTCCAAAAGACCCAATTTTGATGAAAAATTGTGGGGAACACTGCTGCTCCAACTTGAAACCTGTGATTAAAATAGAATATGATTATATCAGTGATGCACCCCCCGAGCAACCTTCTCCACAGGTTCTGGGCAGTGTACCAGAGCAAACTTCTCCACAAGTTCTGAACAATGCACCAAATCAATCTGCTGCACAGGCTCTGGGAGTTGAGCCAAAGCAGTTCACCTGGACTGGGCTTTCCCAAGGGTCTGAACATTCTCCCACTTCGGCCCACCACACTTTAGCCCAGGAATTAGAAAAGATGCCCAAACCTGACAATACAGCTGTCTATCAATACATTGATGATATTCTGGTGGGAGGGGATGAAATAAAAGTAGTGGGGGATACCCAACAAAAAATAATCTCTCATTTGGAAAACCCTGATTTGCAAATTTCCTCAGAGAAAATTCAAAAACCTTCTCAGGAGGTGAAGTTTTTGGGAATTTGGTGGAAAGGAAGTATGACATGTATTCCACCTGATATTCTAACCTCCCTGGATCAAATTAAATTGCCTGAATCCAGGAAAGATATCCAACAGGATCTAGAATTATTAGTGTTCTGGAGAAAACACATCACAGTCACTATTGAGACCCCTCCCCCTGACGGGGTGGCCCAGAGATCCTCAGTTGGGAAGTGGTATGCCCAGATAAAACATTACTGTAACATCTTCTTAGTGATAGAAAGAGCTGTAAAAAATCTGGCAATACAAGAAACTGAGAGCTTGGCAAATAGCCATGACAAACCTGCCTTGGTAAGTAAAGTAGCCACTCCTTTCTCCCCTGAACAATCAGCAAATTCTTGGTTCACTTATGCTTCTGCCAAACGAGAGGGAAAGGTGGGGAAATACAGGGCAGTAGCCCTCCCCACTTCTGCTGGTGAACAAATTTTTACTGAGGGAGAAGGCAGCTCTCAGACCGGTGAGCTGACAGTTGTTTGGAGTGTTTTCCAACTTGAGGTACAGAATATCTCTCTTGTTTACATCTACACTGACTCCTATGCTGTGTTTAAAGGAGGTACAGAGTGGCTTCCTTTTCAGCAGCAAAATGATTGGGAAGTTAACAGAATTCCAGTCCACGCTACACACTGGATAGTTCCATCATTTTAATCTCCTGCCTCCTGGAGGCAGACTCTGTTTGTGTTTACTTTTCACAGAAGAACACCGAGGGACATGAAGAAGCACCCCCCTTAGTGTTGGATGACAAACCAAGGTTTTCCCTCCTTTCTTGGTGACACAAGGTGATAATGTCGCAATAACTTGTAAATTAGCAACTGGATCCCTCACTGAACCTGCATACAGTTATGACATAGGATCTCATGGCCGGACTTTATATTGCAAGCCCCAAAATCAAGACTGTTGGCTAAACCTAACTGCTGTACAATTTTCCTATAAAATCATGTGTGGAAAAAATGATACAAAATACTGGGGAGAACTTGATGTTAATGTTGTAACACCTACTACCCAACCACCGGTTGTGCCAAGCCCTACGATTTTTCAATTTGGACCTTATGTAATTAGAAAAACTGGCCAACAACAAATATTGTTTAATCCGGCATGGTCTCTCAAACAAATCAAATTATTGATGCAAAATAATGTCTCAGAAGTCCAACCAGCTTGTTCACCCTTTCTGCAAACTTCTTTTGAGGGATGGACAACCTGGCTGCGGAAACGAAATCCTGCTAAAAAACGAATGGCAAGAGACATAACCGGTGTTGTGGGAACAGGATTGGGAATTTTGAATAGCATCGATTCGGAAGTACTAATGAATAAATTGGCTACCACAGCTGGAGATGTAACCAAATTACAACGGCCCCTACAAACAGCCTTAACAGCTTTGGGAGCCCAACAATGGTTGTTATCAAACATATTACCAAGTTGGGAAAAGGTAAACGTAAATGACCACAAATTGATAATCGATGCACTTGGTGCTACTCAAAATAACATCTCTTTGGCTCTCAGTTGTATCCAGGCCCAGTTGTGGATGCAGTCAGTTGCTGCTTCAATTATAAGAGAAGGTGAGGAAGGCACTTTTCCCACTGAAATCCGAAAAATAGTCTGGGACAGTGCCACTGATTTTGAAAAAGAATTCCAGTCCTGGTGGAACTTAGTAAATTTTACCTATGATCCCAGCACAAGCATTGCCACAGCCTTTGTACTGACGATTCGTAATGCTTCAGTGCATTCAATATTCCCCATCATTGCACTAGGGTTGAACCATGATGGAGCCATTCTCTATCCTTTCGAGCATAGGGAATGGGCCCGTCAAATCGGTGGGAGGTGGCAAACTGTCAATTTGGAAACTTGCATTGTCCGGGAACAACAAGGGTTTATCTGTGAAAGTAATGCAATCAGAGCTCAAGATATCTGCTTGGACACAGAACAGAATGTTTGTAACTTTGAAATCCATCCAAATGAGATTCCTGAAACTGTATTAGTATATATAGGCAATGGATGTGCATGCTTTAGAACCGCTTGTGATAGTGTTTTTATAGAAAATTTGGTACTGAATACTAAAAATCATTCAAACTTTTGTGTCTGCAACTTTACTAGGATTTCAGGATGTGATTTTTCCTATGTAGCCCCAGTTACTTCTCACCATCTTTTGCAGTCAAATTACACACTGATCCACCATCTATTGCCCACTCCAATTGGAATGAACCTCTCTCTGGTGAAGCAATTGTTGCTCCACCAAGATCTGATCGAAATTTTGGAGAGGATCAAGAAAAACGGACAGAAAACTCTAATAGCTGTTCATCACAATGTGGAAAAAATACATCGTGTTTTAGAAAGAGTAAAGGCAGATGCTGAACACAGGTGGTGGGATACTCTATTTGGGTGGTCACCTACTGCTACAGGTATCCTGAACAAATTGTTTGAAGACGTTAGCAATCAACAAAATTGAACATAATTGATCTGTTTTGTTTTCCCTTTTCTCCTTTTCCTTATCCTGTCCCTTATCTCTTTCCTACTCTCCTGTCTCTGTTTTTTCTGGGATATGCTACCAACGGGGACGAGTCCTGAAGACACCACAACTGAAGACTTCACTACAACTCTACAAAAGGGCGCTCTTGACGACGATCGTGAGTCACGGGGTGGTGTAAGGGTCGGTCCGAAGTTCCCCTCGATTTTGCCTCCCGACCGTCGCAAGGAGACCTTGAGGACCCCACCCAGACTGACTCCGAACAATGGTTTACTGGCCGGGCCAAGGTGGATGCCCATGACTGTGTGCTGGTGTATTGTGTTCACTGGACCGTGCTGTCGTGGCACCAACCAGAGACTGTGTTGCATCAACTGAGGACTGATTGTCCGTACCTGTCCTGCAGCACCACACAATGGTCCATAAATCTTCCCACCTTTTGGCTAGAGGCCACTCGCTTTGGAGAAGGACTATAAAAGAGCGACCCTCTGGAAAAGACCCTTTGAGATCTCTCCACTGATGAAGACCCCTGAGATCTCCCCACGGACGAGGACTCGTCTATCGGATGACCCGCGAGGACGCCCGTCTCGTCTGTTGGTAGCTATTCTCCCATCCCTTCCTTTCCTTCCCCTTTCCTTATCCTGTACCTCTCCCCTTTACCGTAACTGAATTGTTGGCATTTGATGAAATGCATTGTTGTTGTTGACTAAACTGATTTTCTGTTGTTGAATAAACTGATTTTGTCCCCTGCATTTTGCCTGTTTGCACCTTTGAGATCAAAAGAACCATCACGACCCCCGCTCTGCATTAATAGCGGATCGTGACAGCTAGTAAACACATCCCATCCCTGAGGAACAAAAGGGAAACATCCACCTTACTGGAAACAACTGAGATTATAAGGATGTTAAATTATTTGCCCAAGCCAAGACAGTGTAAGATCTGCGTGTAACTCAAGCTACTGTCTTGCACTCTTCTCCACTGAAGGTGCTCTCACTTGGTATGTTTATCTGATTAGGGGGATGGTCTATTTATCACCTTACTATGAACATGGTGAGGCTTTGTTAATACGAGCAAAGAGCTCCGAGGTTCCTAGATGAAAGGTATTATGTAAGTGCAAAGTATTTTTTATTTTTCATGGACCACAGAGCTGTTATAACCATAAATAATTTTATTTATGCAGTACTGTACTCCTCTGGATGGCAATAAAAGCCCTGTAAACATCACTCCTTTTATTTCCATCTCAATCTATCTTAGCATCTGAGCTCCAGACACTTCTGGTGAATCACCATGAAGAAGGGGCCATGAAGGAGCAGTATGGGCAAAGGCAAGGGCTGGGTGGAGATATGTCTCATTGAGCAGCAGCTTTGTCAGATGGGCGTAAAAAAATAACTCATTGACTTTAAAAAAAAGTCCCTCGTTCTTTGCATGAAAAGCCTTTAAAGATGACAGTTAATTTTAGCAACAATTACTGAGATAATAATATTTTGAGTTTCTCTGGTGGAAGATGAAATGGACAAGAAAAGTTGCTGGAGTCATAATGAATTTAGCCTTGCAGACTAGAGAAGGCATCCCCAAGTCTAAGACCAACAAGGTTTATTATGACCATCCTTTCTGACCATCTGCAAAGAACCTGGAGAAACTGCTGCTGCAGCAACCCTACAGCTCCCACAGCAGCTGGAGCCTTCAACTTCGAAGACCTTCACTCTTCAAGACTTCAAGCCATAAAAAAGTCACTGAGCCCTTTCTTAAGTCCTGTTGCTGGCTTGCATGTCCCCATTTGAACCTTGTTTTGGCTGCAGTGTATTTCCTAAAAAGGTAGTATCCCTTTAAATTTTCTTCTTCACTTTTAATTCTTTCAGAGAAAATCAGATGCACCATGATCATACAGTTTAGCACACGCATTAGAAAGCATGTTCAAGAGTAGTACCGAGTCTCAGTGACCAATGTATCCTTCTCTCTCACTAAAGGACCCTTTAGTCACAGAGGCGCCACACCAGTCAGAGCATCCTACATGATCCCTCATAGCAATGGTACAGGGATGATCATTACGTGAAGTTGTCTGAGCTTTCCTGCAGATCTCCTTGTCCAACAAGGATCTGCTCAGAGATGCATGTTTTTCTGTGGTCCTCTGCTCACATCCCTGTAACCAGCACCAGAAAGATCTCTCCTTAGGCTCCCTAGATCTCAACTCACCACTCAAAGATAGCCCATCGTTGACGAGTAAGAGGAAGTTTAGGAGTAAGGAAAGCTGGCAACTTGCCCTCACAGGGCTGTGATTGGGTCATTCCCAAGCTAACCAGGTCTGACTAAGGCTTTTCTTGCAGCCAAACATCCCATGGCTAATTCTATGTGATATCTTTGATGCTTAATAGCTTAGAATCATACTAAAACTTTGTCCTGGTTTAGGGCAAATTTGGGGGAAAACCTCCAGAAGGAGTCCCCAGACAGCAAACCCCCACGACTCCACCCCCCACCACTGGGTTGGGGAAGAATTTCCTCAGAGAGGAGTGGAAAAAAAACTGTTTATTTAACAAGCAAAACACTCCCCAGCACAAAAAACCAACACCAGATGACAAAAAACTCCTTCAACCCTCTGAAAGGATGACAAACGCAGAAAGTCTCTCTTGCGAGTGGTCTCCCAGTTATCGGTCTCCGGTGCTGGGGATGACTGCTACAGATCACAAAATGCAGATTCCCTATGTTTCTTGGTGTTTCCCAGGTCCCCATCCGGAACAGGTTCAGATGGTATTCAGGAAAGGGAGAGGAAAAAAAAAAACAGTCCAGGGAAAAAACTGGACTGCCTAGCTGAACTAACTAATAAGCAAAAGCAAGGGCAAAAGCAAAAAAAAGTAGGAGCAAAAGCGAGCAAGCAAGCAAACCTAGCCTCTCCTAAACACAGACCATGGGGGAGGTGAGCCGGCTGTAACAAGACAAAACAAACCTTCACTTTCAGAGTCAGTCCTGAAAGCACAGAACATAATACCAAGCACAAACAGAACACACAATTTGAGATACAAGCACCATAATGTCACCCTAGGACATTCCACCCCTTATCTCCATATCGTGAACATACTAAACACCATGTAAAAACTTCAATCTTTCACTTACTCAAACACATTTCCTTCCATCTCACTTGCTCACACCTTCGACACTTACACATTTCCTACTGTCTCATGTCTGTGTGATCTAATGTACAGACAATAGCAGTAACATCCAGCAAACAGTGATATTCGCATATGAACCTCACCCCACAATCAGATCTCCCTGAGGTACACATCGTGTTGTTCCATCTCTCTGCATTATCCACCATGTACAACCTGGTCCTTGAGCAAAAAGAATCCCACAAATGGGTTTCTCTGTACTCGAGGCAGAATTGATCCACACTGTCTTCCCTAACAAACCTCTGACATTTGCCACTGGGACTTTATCTCTGTCTACAGTATTCAGGGACTCAGACTGGGCAGGACCTGCTCGATTGGTGGAACCTCGGGTCTTAACTAACCAGGTGGCCTTTGCAAAATGATGCTTCCAGTTTTTGAAAGATCCCCCACCCAATGCTTTCAAGGTGGTTTTTAACAGTCCATTGTACCTCTCCACTTTCCCTGCAGCTGATGCATGGTAGGGGATATGGTACACTCACTCAATGCCGTGTTCCCTAGCCCAGGTGTTGATAAGGCTATTCTTGAAATGAGTCCCATTTTCTGACTCAATCCTCTCGAGGGTACCATGCCTCCAAAGGACCTGCTTTTCACGGCCCAGGATGGTGTTACAGGCTGTAGCATGAGACACAGGGTAAGTTTCCAAGCATCCTGTGGTGGCTTCTACCATGGTGAGCACGTAGCGCTTGCCTTGGTGTGACTGGGGCAGTGTGATGTAATCAATCTGCCAGGCCTCCCCATACTTGTACTTGGACCACAGCCCACCATACCATAGGGGCTTCACCTGCTTGGCCTGTTTAATGGCAGCACACGTCTCAAAGTCATGGATAACCTGAGAAATACTGTCCATGGTTAGATCCACCCCTCGGTCTCGTGCCCACTTAGAGGTAGCATCTCTACCCTGGTGGCCTGAGGCATCATGGGCCAATCGTGCTAGGAACAGCTCTTCCTTGTGTTTCCAATCAAGGTCTATCCTCTACACCCCTATCTTTGCAGCCTGATCTACCTGCTTATTGTTTTGCTCCTCTTCATTAGCTCTACTTCTGGGGACATGGGCATCTACATGACGAAACTTCACAGGTAGTTTTTCTAACCAGGTAGCGATGTCTTTCCACTCTTTAGCAGCCCAAATTGGCTTTCTTCTATGCTGCCAGTTAGCCTCTTTCATCTCTCCAGCCATCCCCACAAAGCATTGGCTACCATCCATGAATCAGTGTAGAGATAAAGCTTTGGCCACTTCTCTCTTTTTGCAATGTCTAAGGCCAGCTGAACCGCTTTGAGTTCAGCAAGTTGACTGAATCCACCCTCTCCTTCAGTGGCCTCTGCTGCCCATCGTGTGGGGCTCCATACAGCTGCTTTCCACCTCCCATTCATCCCTACAATGCGACAGGAACTGTCAGTGAATAGAGTGTAACGTGCTTCCTCTGCTGCCAGTTGATTGTATGGCCCAATTTCTCCAGCCCGTGTCACTGGTTCTTGTTCCTCATCTGTGACATCAAAACTTTCACCTTTGGGCCAATTTGTAATTACTTCCAAAATCCCAGGGCAATTCAGTTTTCCAATCAGGGCACACTGTGTGATGAGGGCAATCCACTTGCTCCATGTAGCACTGGTGGCATGGTGGGTGGAGGGAACCTTTCCTCTGAACATCCACCCCAGCACCGGTAGTTGGGGTGCCAGGAGGAGTTGTGCTTCTGTACCAATCACCTCTGAGGCGGCTTGGACTCCGTAGGCCACCTGAATCATGGTTTCAAAGAGTTAAGATTTTTACTAAAAGTAGACGTAGTTTCCATGACCAAGATGTAAGCTAGGTAGAAAAATGGTAGGTTAATAATTACTAGATGCTTAGGCTAGAGCTAAATAGGTAAAATTATCTGCTATTATGAACCTGCCTATAGAAAAAAACGTAAAATAAGTAAACCGTTAATCATAAAGCATAGGGCCTTGGATCGTGCCAGAGGGTCACAGAGACCTGATGAAGACTCTCCTGACTTCATCCTTCAAGACTACTGACCCATTTTGAGACCACCGACCCAATTCAAGAGATGAACTGCACATGCGTGAAGGACTAATGGGCTGATTTAAATATGGGGTGGGGATGGGAGGTGCGGGGATTATGCATATGTATTGTATGTAAGATCTTGGGGAATAAATAGATGGCAAAGAACCTTGTTCGGGGCGGTCACGCCTTTCAGAGGTGACTCCCGTGCCGCCCGCCGGTGAATAAACATACCACTTTCTAACTTTAATTAGTTAGAGGGTCTTTGTCCATGATTATACCGTTTTTTTTAATGATTCAGATCACTGTAACATGAAAGGCATGAAAAACTGTTTCATATAAAAAAACTCCATAAACTAAAGAGGGAAGTCTCCTCTCCCAACTAAATTAGTAAAACACTATTTTAAAAATAGTAAACTGACTAAATTGTTTTCTGTACATTTTAAGTGTAAAAAAATATAAGTATAGAAGAGGAGGGGGGAGGAAAAGAGGTCTAAAGATTTTTTATAAGTTTATTTTTCTTATGGTTTCTAATAATAAAGTTTCTCTTTGTACCATTTAAAGTTAAGCCTGTTTTGCCTTCCTCCTAATCCTATGTCACAGTAAAATAATTTAAAATTAGCAAACCAAAACCACCATACTGTGACTCTCTGCTTGGCAGACCCAGTCTTTCTCTCCTTATCACTGCCAAAAATTATTCATTTGACATCCATGGCCTTTCACCAGCAAGAATGAAACTTGGGGAGCAGAACCAATCCGCTCCTCTGTCCTGGATACAGAAACAAGGGGGTGGAGATTTCAGCGCTGTTTACTCCATACCATTTTACATCATAGCCATGAGCGTCGTGGGACGTGGCCTGGGGGCGTGTGGCAGTTTCCAACATCGTACACTGACATCAGAAACCTTTTGTTTTACCCTGTTAGCAGAAAGGGAGTATAGCTGCGCCCCTTATAAAACAGGAAATGGAAATGCAGGGGATCTTCTTTGCTCTTTCCGTCTCCTGAGGGAATCACCCTGAGCAAGTACCTGAGTCACAGCCTGGAGAGCTATATTTCGCAAACTGGCCCTGTCGTTTAGGATGGTCGTAGCTTGGAAAGCTGCATTTCTTTCTCAGTCCCGAACTGTGGGCTTGGAGACAGAGAGCCTGTGGTACCGCCACCATGACTCGGGACTGCTTGCCGTATTCACCAGCTGCCAGGGAATTGTTTGCAGCTTTTGCTGATCACTCCCACACAGGGACCCATGCTGGTATCTTAGCAGAGTGAATCCTTTCAGACGAACTAGCCTTACAGGTTTTATTTTGGCCCCGTTTCCCATTGGCTTTGCCTGTCCAGAAAAGGGCATTAAGCAGCAGAGGTATGTTTGTCACAGTATTTTGTTTTCCTGAGCCACAAGGAAGTGACTGGGAATGGCAGCCATCTTGTCTTTGTTCTGGGGGGACTACGTAACACCTTGCTTTTGTTGGTTAAACCATTCCCTCTTTTGTACAATTTTCTTTTTATTGCTGTGCTTATTGCTATTTTATTTTAGTAAGATTTTGTCTCCAACATTTTTTAACATCTCCTAGTTTCGTTTTTGTTTTCTCCCTCCACTGTCAGGGAGGGGGAAGGGTCTCATGCAGTCTTAACCTTTTCCTCACTGTTGTGAGAAACGACTGCTCACTTTAAAATTGTAAAGGTTTATTAAACCTCAACAACACAACAAGGATTGAATAAGGAAAAAGGAACAGCACTAGGAGCATGGCCGACTGCCAGAGGCTCATCCACAAAATGGCTGCTCCGCCTTTTATACCCCTGGTGTTTTGTCAGCCAACCCTGGCCCCTCCCGAAGTCTGCCAGTCAACTCTTCTTTGCTGTCCATTGGTGGAGACCTTATTGAAACTTGATTGGAGGTGAAGTGTTGTCATGCCAAGCCTCCCCAGCAACAAACTTTCCCCATTCCCAACTGCTCTATGAAAGGTGCAAATGTACACATCCTCCCTCCACATGTCCCTGACAACCCTGACAACCAAGGCTGTCTGGTGGCAACAATACAGGGGTGGGGAAAGGGGACTATGGGGAGAACAGAGGGTGTACAAATAACAAACTGCAATAACATAACCATACATCAACAAAACTTCTCTTAACATACACACAATATTCATCCCTTAATTAGCGAGCCAATCATCATATTACCCATCTATAACATTGTGAAACCATTAGATGCCTATGACTCTCTGCTTGGCAGCCTCAGTCTTTCTCTCCTTATCACTGCCAAAAATTATTCATTTGACATCCATGGCCTTTCACCAGCAAAAATGCAGTGCGAGGAGCAGAACTCTCTCCTACGCTCCTCTGACAAATCTAAGCAGCAAAAGCAAAACTCTTCCTTTAAAACACAAAATAAATGATAAAAATTCACATCAGCTAAGAAAAGTTGGAGGTTAATATAAATTGCACGGGTTTCAGGGGGAAATGGAGCTGCATTCAAAGACTCAATGGCTAACCATACTTCCTTCATCTGGCAACTGCCCACTCCCCCAGCAGAGTTACTGAGGAAGTAAGATGAGCACTGTATTAGTTCCAGCTGCAGATTGCCCTTAACCCCTGATAGTGTTGTTTTCAAAAAACACAGATCTTGTTTTCTGATGGTGGCTTTTCATTTTCATGCTTGCCACATCTACCATCATTAGCTGTCATTCATAGATTAAAAATAAAGAAAAAACCCCATAGCCATTCTAAGAAGTCCAGGAAGGATGAGCAAAAGGGGGATTAAAATAAGGCTTTCAGGAAGTAGCTTGGAACAAGAAAAAAGGAGATAAAGCCATTATAAAAGCTTGTGCTAATACAGGAGTCTTTTTTGTTGTGTTAATGTAGGCAAAAGAATTCCTATGAAGATTTATTAGTCAGGTCATATAATCTGTTCTCCTTCCTCTTCTGATGATAAAATCAAGACTATTTTCCTCCACTAAAATGTTCTATTCTCTCAAGAGGAAAAAGCTGTATATTTTTTCTAAGACTCTGTGGTATACACAAGGCTATGGATGAGGCTGATGCCTTCAGAACAGCAAAATATGAAATACAGAGATTAAGGCACCCATTTACACTGTTAGGGTATTCCCCATAAAGCAAGCATAGTCCCAGGTCTGTGGTATCTGAAGCTGAATAATTTGATGGAGCTGAGATATGCAGCACTATCCCCTTCCATCATCCCAGACCTGCTATAGCATCCACTGTCCCTCAGAACTTCAGTCCAGTAAAGCACTTACTTTATGCAAATCTGCTCCTAAGTCTGCTATTTGCCTTGGCCCTCAGCCACCTAAGCACTTAGGCACATGCTTAAAGTTAAGCAGAAGAGTAATAAGAATGAAGTCAGGGAGACTTAATTTTAAGCACATATTTCAAGGTTTTCCTGGATAAAGCCCTTAACCCTGGTGTGCAGTGTTTAATTGGGATGATTCCATCTGATTAATTCCCTTCTTTCCCTGACCTCTCTCCATCTGACCAGGCAACAAATGGTTTCTATTTTGCCACTGAAAGGAATGAGAAGGAGGTGTGTTTACAAACAAGCTGTGAGCCTGATGGTAGATAAGGACAAATACGGAGAGGTGAAAGAAGCAATGGGGGGAACCATAAATTCCATAGGAATTCCACTAATTGACACAGACTGTTACTCACTCAAGGCTGTGCAAAATCTCAGTATTTAGAGAAAAAGAACAGAGACACAAGGAAAAAGAAAAACGGGAGGGGGAGAGAGGGTATACATTAGAAGGGGTTCTTAGGTATTAGGCGTTTTGGGGAGTCTGTACTTCTCAAGTGCGTCAGCCAATGGGGAAAGAGAGGGAAATGCAGCCAGGAAATTAGGATAAAAAGGTGACTACATCCCCTAAAAATTTTGAGAGACCCCAGGGTAACTGCCCCATAGCCTCTCCCTTTATTTGAATAAAGTTACAGGACTCCTCTGTTTCCTTTTTGGACATAAACCTCTAGTGTTTGTGTATTAATTTTCTTGACACCACCAGGTTAAAGGCTTGGCTTTAAAGAAGCCTTGCCTAGCCTCCAGGTAAAGCATGTCTTTATACCTGCCTGTGAAATACCTTCCAGAAATCCATACCCAAACAAAGCCTCTGGAAAGGAAATAACAAAAATTCTTAATGGTTTCCATGGGGAAAATTATCCTAACCAGTGAGATGAGGTGTATGAAAGATGAGGGTGATGACTGTTCATACTGTACACAGCTCCCAAACCAGAGACTTCTTAAATCTCCAGCAGAAACCCCCAGCTACCATAGTCCTCATCTCCCAGGGCAGGAGCCTCCTTGAAGCTGGCCCCTGGATGTGGGTCTCTGCATGTGTTAAGATATGAAAAGCCTTTTGGTGGACACCCGGGCAAAGAAGAGAGATGTGTCGATAAAAAATACACAAAAACACCCTGTAGCAAAGTTCAGCACCCAATGGGGAATTTTCAGAGAGGTCCCGCATCTTCTAAAGGGCTGGAGGTCACCTGCATGACTTGCTTTTTTGGCCTTCCATGCTCTTTCATATGAGCTTTTTAACTGTTTTTCAATTGCATCCACCCATGCCAGGACCTTTGTGGCTGTGGGCACGTGAACAGGTCTGCAGTGAAAACCTTCTTGGCACAGAGGCAACCACACCAAACAGGCATCACAGGCAAGACTTAAAAAATATAGACAAAACAGATGAGCAGAAGATTAGAAACCTGGACACAGACAATTAAGATTTGTTTTTGATTTATCTAGAAATAGGATTGCTTTTATCAAGGAGCAGCAACTTGCCCAGACTTGACAGTGGACTAATGGAACATCACCAAGTCCCATTCCCATCCTTTACCCAGCCTCATCCAATTCGCTTCTAACCATCCTCTGCTGCATTTTCATCTGCTCCTGAACAGTCAGTCCTTCCCACCAGGGCATGAACATCTGATCTGCCTCTGCTACATATAGCAATGGCACTAAATAACCAAGTACCTTTGGAAAAGCACCTGTGAAAGATGCCTGGATTACTCCAAACTGCAAACCACTTTAGGCAACCACTACATCAGCAATTTTCACTGCAGTGCATGCAGAAAGACTTTTGCACTGCCAAAACACCTTCTTTTTCATTCAACCTCATGTCAGGAAAGCTATCTTAGACCTCCCAGAAGAGTATGACCATCAACTGCTGCACTGCAGCCTTGCCCTTCCTGAACCAACAACTCTCAGAAGTTGAGGACTGTCAGAATAAATTCAAGTCCTGTCTTGTATGCAAATCACACCATGAAAAGATGTGTCAAGTAGAAGTCAATCAAGGAAATCTCCTTCTACTTCAGACAGAAACAGCAAGATGGTCTAGTGGTCAAGGAGCTTCACCTCTAATGCAGCAGGTTCCCAGCCTCATGTACATTTGCAACCCTTGGGGCTACTTGCATTATATTTTTGTGGCAGCTGGGCACTATTTCTTCTGATAGACGAGGAATAGAAACAAAGAATCTGTATCTTGGAAGTCTGTCACACTTCACCTGCCCTCCACCAAAGTCAATGTAGCCCATGTAATTATCTTTCATTATTCTGCTTGGAAACACCACTGAAATTCTGGAGCTAGATGCTGAACACAAAGATCAGAAAGCTGCTCCAGTACCAGGAGAAAAGCAGCTGAAATAAAAATTTGCTGGTTGCTTGCTTGCTTTTACTGTCAAACAAGGGCATTTGTAAAAAAGAAGAGTTTTAATCTGTTTGCCTAAGCATTTATAAAGTGAACTACAAATAGTTTTACTTTCAGCTAAAGGACTCTGTAGTGTGTGTAGTCCCAAGAATGTAACACCACAAGAGGGGTGGTGGTGAGACCCTGAATTCCTCTCTGGCCATGAGCGTTCTCACCATTATGGGGAGGCAGTTGAGCAGTGAAGCAGACAAAACAGAGAGAACTGGGAAAATGATTGATTTGGACATTTTGAACTTGGTAGGCCAAAAGCCATGGGAGATTCAAACAAAGATTTGAGGGAGGTAGGAAAGGAACATTGTGTTTTGTTTTTTGGTAGTCATGTGAAACTGCACCTGCAAAGATCGTAGTTAAGCATATTGATAAGAAACATGAACAATATGGATATTGTTCGGCAGTAGAATATTTTATTCAAAGCTGTAAGGCTATATAAGCTACACTCTGTAATCAATAAATTGGCTTTTTGCATCCACACAATGAGTCCCATCTCTTCAATCGCTCAACACACCATACCTTTAGGATTTCAGGCAAGACATGGGACAACTCCCCCCCATCTCCATTGCCAGAAGTCCTGGTCTCTTGACAGTTTTTCAAAACTAGGTTTGATTTTCCTTCAGCCCTCAGAGTGTTTCCAGAAGTGGAGTTCCGACCTGCCTGTACCAACAAAGCAGAAAAGAGGAAAGACAAGCTGCTGCTGTGCTCATCAGATTATGTCAAACTGCATGTACTTTGAAGTTGGCCATCCAGTTCTCAGTAGCCAGGAGCAATTTTGTAACAGCTACTTCCTCCACTGCTCACAGAGCTGATCTTCAGGAAAGCTCATGTAGTGTGAGGAAATCCTGACCATCAACATCAAAACATTATCAACACAGCAAGGAGTTAATAAAAACAGAAATTGCCTTATGACAAAATCACCATTATGATTCATGTGACTGCTTGGTATCAAGGTCCAAAAAGCTGGGAAAAAAGCAAGAGGAGGTCACATTGAATCGTTAAAAAAAAAATCGGTATAATGACGGACAAAGACCCTCTAACTAATTAAAGTTAGAAAGTGGTATGTTTATTCACCAGCGGGCGGCACGGGAGTCACCTCCGAAAGGCGTGACCGCCCCGAACAAGGTTCTTTGCCATCTATTTATTCCCAAAGATCTTACATACAATACATATGCATAACCCCAGCACCTCCCATCCCCATCCCATATTAAAATGAGCCCATTAGTCCTTCACGCGTGCGCAGTTCTTCTCTTGAATTTGGGTCGGTGGTCTCAAAATGGGTCAGTAGTCTTGAAGGATGAAGTCAGGAGAGTCTTCATCAGGTCTCTGTGACCCTCTGGCACGATCCAAGGCCCTATGCTTTATGATTAACGGTTTACTTATTTTACGTTTTTTCTATAGGCAGGTTCATAATAGCAGATAATTATACCTATTTAGCTCTAGCCTAAGCATCTAGTAATTATTAACCTACCATTTACCTACCTTACTTACATCTTGGTCATGGAAACTACTTCTACTCTTAGCAAAAATTCTAACTTTTTAAAACCATGATTCAACATATACTATTAGATGGTTATTGTGTCAGAAAAGAAGGGGGTAAAAAGAGGTGGGTTTCTACAATTTGATGAGCATCATCCACTTTCCATCTGGCAAATACATCAGGTCTTTGCGAATTATATGCTTACTACATTGAACTTGCCTTCTCATAGAAGACCACAGGTTCCGCCTTCTCCTTTGGGAAGGTAAGTGGCATTTAGCCTGGCAGATTCCACCTGGAAGAAGTAACACTGTTCATGGTGGCAGAACCTAGCATGGTCTGCAAGTTTTGCTCAGGATTCACAAGAAATTTCCTAGAAACCACAGTATCCCTCTGATCCATGTACAACCTCCCCTAACAGAGAGCTGCAGACTCCCTTAATAATGGACAGGACTGGTGGCACATTGCAGACATGTCATTAAAAGTGCTGGCTTGAAAACCTGGATGTTGTCGGATGGTAATCAATCCCTGGAGCAAACACATGGCATGTTACTGCGACTGGCACAGTGTGCAAGACAGAAGACACAGCACTCTGTAATCCATGTGTTGGGGGTTGAATGCTTCGCTTTTCTCTCTGTGGAATTTCTCCCATTGTTATGCTAAGTAATTGTGGCTACACCTTAAAACGACAGATAATGTTCTCTCGTAGGGGGGTGGCTGGAGGGGGAGGGGGGGGAACCGGAAAAGGAAAGGTGGGATAGGGGGGTCTGGAGCTGGGCTCGCTCTCTCGCTTGGCTCCTGGAGTGGGAAGACAACCTGGGCTCTGCTCTGGCATCTTCCCCTGCCATCCCAGCGCTGAGATCCACGCTCCCTGCCTTTGGACATCGCTCTGCTGCTCTCCCAGCTCACCCTACTACCTCCGGACACTCCGCTGAGCACCACGACCGACACCGTGAGGGGGGAGTAACTTTCCCCATCCCCGCTCACCCCTGGGCCGCGGCCGCCATCACCCAGCCCTCTTCAACTGCGCGGGACCTGCCCTGCCCCCACAGCACCGGTAACAGCACAGGGAGACGGCCTGCGGCCAGAAGGGACTGGAGCGGAGCTAGACTGTTTCTGTTGCCAATTTTTATAGCTGTTGTTGTTTTTTTCTGCTTTGTTAAATACCAGTAAAGAACTGTTATTCTCATCCCCATATCTCCTGCCTGAAGGTGTCTGAATTGGACCTAAAATAATTAAAAGGGAGGGGGGTTGCACGCTGCATCGCAGAAAAGGGGCTCCTGCCTTTCCTTAGACCATACCTGTCTTTCAAACCAAGACACCATGTGACAAAAAGCCTTTATTCCCCTCCGACTTCACCTTAAATACCCTTTTTCATGTTCCCGGGTAAGCTCCCGTGATTGGTTCCAAGTTCAGGCTGCTCAGCTCTCTGACCAATAGCTCTCTGCAGCTTAGGCTGGAACTCATTGGATCACATCCTTGTCTGTCTCCAATTCTGTCCTATCTCTGTTCTCTGGGGGCCTGTCTATTAAGCCAGGCCCCTTCTCTTATCAGTGGTCAGATTAACTGCCCAGTACAAGCCAGCTTGCCCTGTGACAATGGCAAGCAGCTATGCCTCCTTCAACCTCATCCTTTCTGGAGACCATACACCAGCAGCACACAGGCTTTGCACATGCACTATGAGAGCAGCAGAAATTCCCCATCTTGGGCAAGCAGATAAATATGAGGGTTCACCTCACCTCTATGGGAATTTGGCCACTTGTTGAGCAAATGTTGGGAAAGATGCTGCCATGGCATCGTGAAGGAGCACTTATGCATGGTAAGTGGACAAATGTCCCCCCATCATGAGCAACACTCATCGGTACACTTCTCCAAGTGCAATGCTACATCTGAAATAGAGCTCCTCAGAGACTTCTTTGGTTTTTTTTGCAGCTCAAGACTACTGAGTTGGCAGAGTCTCTCTTTAATGTCACATATGTGGCTTATGTTCCTCAGGCCACTGCAAAAGCAGTCTGGGATATTTGCACAGACCCCTCAAGATGGAAGGAAGAGGGTGTGGGAGGGAGGATCAGCCTGCTGACCCCTTTATTGTTCTTGAGAGAGAAGAAAGTGTCCTCCTGGCTTAATGTCTTCGTTTTGAGATCCAATTTAAATAAACTTATTTTTTCTGTTGTGAGACAGAACCAAGAGCAAAAGAGCAAGGCAGGCCTAAAACTTGAGAGAGTATAAAAGAAAATTCATTAACTACACAAACAAAGAGAAAGGACAAAAAAATTCAGAATAAGATTTTTCCAGATCACTCCTTCCTTCCCTCTCCCAATCTTTATAACAACAAAACAAACATATAACAAATACTTCGGTCAGTCCCCAATTTAGTCTTTCTCAGTTTGCTTCTGGAGAGAGAAGCCTCTTCTTGTTGAAGCTGTAGGGATTTTTCCCACAAGAAGGAAGAAGACAGTCCTCTTGTGGTTTTATCTTTCACGATTTGCACCCGCCCGGGAACCTGCAACCGTGACACTCCTCCCAACTCCACAGCCTTCCCAAAGCTGTAGATGTGGGCCATGTCTGTCTCATGGGGTATTACTTTTAAGAATGAAATGTTAGACAGTAAAGATTCTCTCTGTCTCCTTTCTCTCTGCTCAGGCTTCATCTTCAGAAAACTGAAATCCCCTTCTTAACTCAGGGCAGAAATTCTTAACACAGGTGCTCTTTGGTCAAATCATCTATTAAATGGAACATTTCCATCCCCCCATGTCTCTTTCCATGGTTTATAGGAATATTCAGTACATCAGTTCATCTCTACAATTTTACAAAAAGATTTTCAGCCATTTCAGCATCTTCTCATTCTCCTTCCATCTTAAAAACTTAGCTCTTACATCACTGACTTCAGAAATCTTCTTATTCCCTTTCATATTCAAAGGAAAGGCTGGAGGCTTTGCAAATCTTATCTGAGTACTAGAGTTAAAGTTTAACACAACTACAAAAGTTGGGCCAGGCTAAGGCTGCGCTGGGGGGGCAGCTGAGGTGTCAATCAGCCTTTCTGGGGCTGGGCTGCAGCCCCACACTGCTCATGGCCACCCGGGCAGGCCCGGCGTGTCCAACAGCAGCAGGATCCGGGCCCCCCCCACGCCAGAGCCACAGGCCCGTGGAGGAGGAAGCTGTGAAGGTCTCATCACACAACTTTTTCTCCCCCCGGCCATTGGGTCCCCTCGTTGGCAAATGGGGCCTAAGCGGCCTCCTGAGCCTCCCCCACCCCCCCGCATGTGGGAGGGGGAAGCTCGGGTTGATGTTACCTGCTCAGCCACCGGAAAGACAAAGAGGCTCAGTTCCGGATTACCTCCTTCAAAATGTGTGTTCAGGGAGTGAAATAACTTCCTCTAATTGGCTGTTGCAGGTGTCCCAACCCCCACAGAGGAAATTCCCTTAGGGAGAACCTCTCTCTGAGTTTCTTCTTCCCAAGTCAACCTATCACATTTAAGAATCACAGTGATGAAAAAGTTTTCCAGCCAAAATGAATCAGATGAAGTTACTGGGTGGTGGCTTTATTTTTTAAATTTTTCTTTCTCTTTGCCCTCCCTCGCCCTTCAGTCAAGCAATGAACAGTCACAAGGTTGTGCTCCATTCATAAAATACCTGCTGCACATCACGTAATCCTTCCCCCTGACTGAGGGGAGAGGTGCTTTAACCCAAGTAAACAAAAATAAACCTCCCTCCTCGCCTTTCTCTGCAGTATCAAAAAAATAAAAAAGGGAATTAAGGACCCTGATTCCAGACTGACACCTTCAGTGTAGTGGTAGGCAGGGAGGGAAATTAAATCATGATATAAAAGAAAAAATACCCAACAAATTCTGCTCTGAAAGGATTGAGGTTTTCCAACAAAACACCTGGCCATTATATAATAAGGCTTAACTTGGAGTCACTGGGGTCACATGGTGCAGCAAACTAGAAAATCCAAAGCACACTCTAGCCTTTATTGCAAGATAAGGTGGCTGCTCACACCCTAATGGACAGGGGATTTTTTTTACCCCTTTTTCTCTTACTGACTCAAATACCATTTTAGTGTGAGTTCAACTCCTCACCTTTCTGCTTATTGGAGTGGTGACCTGTTTTGCTGGGCCATGATGCCATGGGGAACATGGGGACTGGGGACTGAACTGACTCCCAAAGCCTTAAGGCATGTGAGGCTGATTTGCATTGAAAGCAAAATAAAGAACAAGTGGAAACTTTATTACAGCAATCTATGTATCAAAACCTATCACCGGGTTTCCAGGTCAAAATCTACATGTGAGGGGATGATTTTTTTAGCATGCCAGTTACATCTCCAACTCCATCTATGATCCACCTAGCCCCTTGGTTCTCCATAACCTTTAGGGTGACTTAGTTGTGCAACCATAGGCAACCCTGAAGCTTCTTTGTCCTTCACATCTCCCAGTGCTGTCCAGACCTGAGGTCCTAGCTGCAGGGCTGAACAAGTTCCAGTGGCATGGATGGGAATAACCAAAACGAGAAGAAAGCTTTAAAAAAGATCACCCTAGAATTTTTGCTTTTGGAAACCCAAGCTTTTATTGACTACAGACCCAATAGCTAGAGCAGACCGGCCACTGCCAGCATGCTGTGGCATGCCTAGGAGGTCCAGCAGCAGCAATGGGCTCTGCTGGTACCATCAGGCTAGAAAACCGGAGATCATCCTGAACTCATATTTTCTTTTAAATGACAACAAATTCAAATCTGTACTTCATATTTGCATATCTTATAACCTAGCTTCAGTCTGGATTACTGTTGCGGAACAACCATAAAACAACCAGACAGGGTGTCTCATCTCTCCCACTGCTCCTGCAAACCATGTCCATGCAACTACCAACCCTAAATCTTCTCATTCTTATCTTGTAAACATGCAGCAACCCAAACATGAGGAATACATGTTTTTATGTTGTATTTATTCATAGCCCCATGAGGAAGGCTGGCCAAACTGATGCCTTTAGTTTTAAGTTTTCCTGTTCTCCTTGGATGTGCTTTTCTCATCTCCTAGGGTGATGAAGACAAAACAGTCCTATTCTAGTTAAGAACTCAAGGACAGTTTCTCCAAACTTCAGGCCCTAAGCACAAACTACGTGGAAAGGTGGAGGGTGGGTTCATGCAAATTAACCAGAACCTATAAAAGTGTAAGATTTTGTGACCAGCCCTCTCCTTTCCTTCCATCTTGGAGCCATCCGGGCAGGGGCCACTACTGTGGCACTTGTATTGCTGGGGCGTGGCTTTTGTAGGCCTTTCGTGGGCCTCACAATAAATACCCATTTTGTTCCCCTTAACTGTGTGTGTAGCCTCTGTTCCAGCTCCTCAAGGCATCAGAGCAAAGACATACACAGCCTGCCAGCTTTAAGGAATAATGTCATTCACAGGCATGTGATGGAGCAAGTTTTGGTGGTTCCCTCCCCAGGACCACCATGCAGAAGCAATCCATATCTTCTGTGATAACTGCTTATTTTTCACAGACAAGGGGTTTTATTTTTCCCAAAGGGAAACAAACAACTCCTATAACCATACATATTTTATTTCCATTTGGACAAGGCATCTCAGAAGAATGTACAATGAGAAATTAAATAATCAAGCAGGTAACAAAAGCAGGAAGAAATTAAGCTTTATCAATAGTTTCTCTGCTTTGACATTACAGGAACTACATTAAAAAAATTAAAAAGAAAACAAGCCAACGATGAGGGGTTTCTCCACTATGGTACGACTAGGTGAAGGGTAAAGCAGAATAACACTGGAGAAATGGACATCAGGGCAGCATCATGTGGCTTCAAGTGTGAAGACCACGTTCCTCTCACTATTTCTGTTAGTCACAATGAAATCTTTCAATCCCACCATCCAGGAAAGGTTTGGAAGAGACATCCAGGCATTGTGTGCAGCAATAAATTTCCTACTGAAAAGACAATCTTTGAGCAAACCAACTTGGATTGAAAGAAACACTTATCCTGCCACTAAATACCTATATTTACACCCACAACTATATATGCATCTCCCCAAACTGGATGGGATTCATTTACCTGCTTCCTCTGAGCAGGAAATTTGCATTTTAAGAATTTTCGGTCTCATTTGTTGTATTGGTTTCTATTTCCATAACATCAGAGGAAAGGCAGCAGAAAGTGTGGGAGACCATCTTCTGGTTAAAAAGTGTAAAATGTGACTGTTGGAGTCAGCAAGTCAGGAGTCTCTCTGAATTCTTTAGAGAGAGATCAGAGTGCAGGGATTGAATTAAAGCCTTTGGATAGATTGAAGTATGTTAAGCCACTCACACATAAAGTAGAAGTTTTAGTATAAGCAAGCAAGGAAGTAAGTAGAATGAGTTTTAAGTGCTTTTAGTGAGTAAAGGTCTCAAATGCCAGAGTATTAGTACATGTTCTAGTGAAGGTTGAAAAACATAGTCTTAAATACTAGGGGTTCCGTGGAGTCTCCAAGAACACAGCCTTAGACATAATAAACCTATAGTAAGAATATTGCTTACATTTTTCAGTTAGAACAAGATAGGCCATGTGCGCAGTTTGTACGTAGCCTGGCGTGCTAAGAAACTAGAATTCTAATAGGTTAAGAAGTAGTGGTCCGAGTTTGTGTCTTAGCTTGTTCGGAAGTTTCTATATAAGAATGTGCATTGGTGCGTTTTGCCATTGCTTTTTGTCATTGCCTTTTGCTATTTGCTTTGCTTTTGCCTTTGAGACTGATGTGCTTCTGCAATAAAAAACTTTATAGCAAATATTAGCATCTTAGCTCATTGAAGAAAACAACCTGACAAGTTGGGTGCCTAAGAGTACCCAGAGGTCTAACCTCACAAGTGACAGAAAACATTAACCTCCTATTTTTTTCAGACAAAGGATGAGGACATCCCCCATTAACAGGATTTTTAGAGTGATGTGTTTCTAGGCTCTGTAGGTCCCTTTGTCAATGGGGATGTAAGCACATCTCTGGTCCTGCAGTATATCTACTTTGAAATCACGGGACTTTCAGGCAAAGATATGGGAAAAGGAATAACAGTTCTTTACTAGATTATATATATACGTCTTGGTTTGGCATTAATTGACTTTTGGTGAGGAGAAGTCAGCCATGGAAGTGATTTTCTGTCAGGAGCTGCTAAAAGCTTCCTCTGTGCTTGCCAAAACCAATCACTGGCTGGCTCTGAGAATAGGCACAGTGCTAAGCCAATTTGAAAAGCTGGTAACACCTCTATGATAACATGTTCAAGAAAGACAAAACTGTGGGCCGTGGAAGATCAGACATCTACAGAAGCTGAGCTGGGTAGTGCTGCAGACGTCCTGGCCCTGGTACAGTGGAAGCCATGGGAGAGATAAACTCAAGGAAAGAACAAAAGTGAAGACATCATGTCTAGTCACTCTGACCCCTTGTAAGAGACGGTCCAAAGTTTCTCTCATTTGCCTCACAACCATCGTAAGGACAGAGACTAAGACCCTGAGGACTCCACTTCTCTTTGGACAGGAGTTCTGGCCTGGTTGAGGTGGATGCTTGCCAAGTAATCATTTTCAGGTGCTTACTGTGCTGTCATGTGTTGCACGATCCTCAGTGTGCTCTGTTGTGAGCCTGTCTCCAAAACTGCTACCTTAACGTAATATCCCCCAGCCAAAATCTGGCAGTATCTCTGCACTTCCCAAGAGAAAGTCCCCCGGCTAAGAGACGCTAGCAAACTGCACCCCTTCCCCCTCCTCTTCCTCCCAGCCACAACTTTTGTCTCTTAGGTGTTGTAGTTATCATCTCTTAGGCAACAAATGGGAGAAATTTCCCTGAGAGAAAGAAAAAAAAAGGAAAAATCCTAACCTACAACAGCACTGTGATAAAACAAAACCTTTTGGGCTTGATTTGGATATTATATAGCTGCACAAAATTTTTTAACAAGAAGTCAGCTGCAGGACGGCAAAAAGGCAATGTTGCTCCCCAGTGTGTTTAAGCCAGAGTTCAATGTGGTGACATTTTTGAGCCTTAAATGCCTACTGAGTTGTTATTTATATCCCAGTACATGTCTCCATACCCAAATCATTTAATTCCCCAGAAAACTGCACTTCTAAGGTCTAAAACTACTTGTGAAGTCCTTCAAAGCAAAACAGAGAATCTTTCATCATCATCCCAGGAACAGACTTACACATCTGGCTCTCCTATGCTCTTACCTCATTGTGGTCCCTGATCTTGAATCCAAAACTCACCCCCTCCTATTGGTAAACTCAGTCTAGTCCTTCCATTCAACCACTTCACGTCTACCCCTCCATCAGCCTGGCCCAAGGAAAAGCTGCAAAGCAGCCAAAATCCCATTATTCATCTTATTTTGCAGAACAAACCAGTGTCTGGAAAACTGGGGTCTAAGGAACAGAGATGGTCCATCAGTGGACACCACCATGGTCTTAATCTCCCTTCTGCTGAGTTTGGCATGTCCTTCAAAGTGTGGTGGGAACAACAGGGTAGATGGAGGACATGGACAGATGGACAAATGGAAATGTGGGTGTTCAGAGGAACATCCTACATTTGCTGGGGCAGCAGCACCTTCTGTAGAAAAGGAGGACCCCTCAGCACATCTAGCACCACACCTCAGTGTGAGGAGTATCACTTTGGACTGAGCCCTGCCAGAGCATCCCATAGGAAACACACAGAGTTGAGAATTATATCTGCAATAGTGAGATTTCCAAGAGAAGTTGAGGAGGTGTCATGACACAAGGAAGGGAGACCTGGGCCTGTAGGGAATGTCTAACCCCTAGGCACCAACTTCCCTCACAGCTGTGGTGCTTGGGGAGGTTCACAGACATCTTCAGTTTTAATCCCACTCTGCTCAGGACCTACATCTGCTTTGAGGCTGATGACAATGCACAGTGCTAATACAATTCAGTCACAGGTGCAGAGAAACAACTTCCCCCTCCACAAGTCCCAAAGTTCCCCATGCTGGACATGCACCCTGAGCACAAGGTGGACGCAGTGGGATGGAGAGCAGCATGACCTGGCACAAGAGAATGAGAGATGCAGTGACAGTGGAGTGAGGTTTCTGCTTGGAAAATGCCTTTGGAAAAAGTCGTTTCCTCTGCACAGAGCTGTGTTTCAGGGCAGTGCAGCAAAGCTGCACTGCCCTCTAGTGCTGCAGGGCTCCTGTCTGCCACCAGCCCTGTCTGCTTGGCCACCAAACACTAAGCCAACCTTCAGAGATACAATGTAAGCCACCCTTGCCTTTTCCACTGACTTTCCTTGAACATCCCACCTAGTTGATCTAGGAAACCCAGTAGATGTAATCTTTTTGGACTTCAGCAAAGCTTTGTATAATCTTACAAAATCTTCTGGTCAAAATGTCCAGCACACAGCTGGATAACCATGTTACATGATGGATGAGCAACTGGCTCATGGGTTTGGCAGAAAGAGTTATAGTGAATGGGTTTACGTAAGGCTAGGGACCAGTCACTAGTAGGGTTCCACAGGGCTCCATCCTCAGCCCAGTTCACTTCAACATCTTCATTAATGACTTGGATGCGGGACTCGAAGAAATACTAAGTTTGCCAGTGAAACTAAATTGGGAGGAGGTGTTGACTCCCTCAAGTGCAGATATGTCCTGCAGAGAGACTTGGACAAATTAGAGAGAGGGGCAATCACTCACTGTATGAAGTTTAAAAAAGACAAATGCCAGATTCTTCACTTGGAATGGGGCACCCCTGGATGTACAAAAGACTAGGGAATGAGAGGTTGGAGAACAGCACTGCAGAAAGGTATCTGGGTGTGGGAAGAGATGGGATGGAGTTGGGCTACATCAATGGGCCCTCCAGGAAAGCACTAGCAGTGTGCAGGAGGGACCGGCATGTGGACAGCAAATCAAGCCCCTCTGCACTCATCCCCGCAAACGCCTTGCGAGCACAGATGGCAGGCGGCACTGGCATGAACCTGGCCTCCATCATCACAATAACTCTTCAGGACAGCAATGTGCACTGTTTGCCTTCAGATGTCCAGGGACCACTGGGAAGAGGGTGTGATGCACTTGTGATTGGTCGATCGTCGACCACAAAACAGGGTTTCTTGTTCTGCCTAGACTCATAGATGGGGATTTTACTGGGGAGATTCAGATAATGGTTTGGACTCCTTTACCCCCTGTCAAATTTCTGAAGGGGCATGAATTGCTCAACTTGTTTATTTCCATGTTAACCTCCCTGGTAGTTTTCTACGAATTAGAGGTAAGAGTGGCTTTGATTTCATTGGCAGCCACAGATGATCTGGGCACAATCACTTTGCAGTCATAGACCCACTCTCCAATGTGCTCTTTGGCATCAAAACAAGAAGCTACAAATTGCTGGTATACTTGATAGTAGTGCTGATTGTACTGTTATAGCTTTCTCAGCCTGGCCCACTCATTGGCCCCTGACTCAAGCTGCTAAAGGTATAGCTGGGATTGGAGGCCTCTATATTCCAAAACAGTGTCAATTTTGTCACAATTGAGGGCCCTGAAGGTCGCACTGCCACAGTGAAACCTTATGTACTATCACTCCCTGTTTCTTTGTGGGGACGAGACTGCCTTAGCCAATGGGGTCTCATGTTGGGAACAAATTTATCATAGGGGCCACTGCCGAGGAGCATGTCCCAGCCCTCACCTGGATGATAGATCATCCTGTGTGGGTGGACCATGGCCCTTATCTCAGGAGAAACTGCAACATTTGCACCAGCTTGTACAAGAACAGCTCCAAGCTGGCCATATCATTCCCACAACTAGCCTGTGGAACTCTCCTATTTTTGTTATTCAGAAAAGGAGTGGAACATGGCCATTACTGCACGATCTTAGAAAAATCAATAATTTTATTGTGCCTATGGGAACCCTACAGCTAGGGCTACTGTCTCCTGCAATGTTGCTGCAATCCTGGACCCTTGTATTTATTGATTTAAAAGATTGGTTTTTTACCATACCACTTTGTGAACATGATGCCCCCTGGTTTGCATTTTCTGTACCTTCCATTAATGCTGCCGAACCCTACCAAAGATATCATTGGAAAGTTTTACCTCAGGGCATGAAAAATAGTCCCACCGTTTGCCAAATTTTTGTTGCTCAAGTGCTAGCTCCAGTACGCTTGAAAGCCCCGAATGTTTTACTCTATAATTACATGGATGATATTTTGATTGCTGCTAGCACTCTAGCTGAAGCAGTAAGGGTAAAATAATTGGTTATTGAAGCAGTGGAATGAAAGGGTTTGAAAGTAGCAAATGAAAAGGTACAAGAAGCCCCTTGGAAATATTTAGGGTGGAAAATTTTAAATCAAACTGTTTGGCCTTTGCAGCTGCAATTGATATCTCGAGTACCCGTCCTCACTGATTTGCAAAAGCTCTTGGGAACAATTAATCGGGCATGCCCTTTATTGGGTATTATAACTGAACAACTCAACCCCCTTTTCCAGTTACTGAAAGGGGACCCTGAACTTACTTCCCGTTGCACCCTGACACCCAGAGCAACAAGAGCCTTAGAACAGATCACAGAGATGTTAATTGCTCAACAGGCTGGTAGAAAAGTTGATGATATCCCTGTCAATTTTTTTCTTATCAATTCCCCTTATCAGCCATACACTTTGTTGGCCCAATGGGATGTGCTCAAAAGGACCCTATCATTATTTTAGAGTGGATTTTTTTGCCACATCAATTTGGGAAAAAACATTGTTTCCCGCATAGAACTGATTTCACTGTCAATGCAGAGAGCTTGACAGCGTCTGCTTCAACTTGATGGTGTTGATCCCTCTGTTATCTACTTACCCATGACCCAAGATTATTTTGATTGGCTGCAGCAACACTCACTGGCTTTTCAGGTTACTCTGCAAAGGGTTTTCTGGTCAATTAAACGTTCATATGCCTTCTCATAGTTTGTTGAACAGCCTATTGCAGTTGAATTTTATTGAAAAATCTTACTGTTCCCCAATTCCAATTCCCAATGCCTGTACAGTGTTTACAGATGGCTCTGGAAAGACTGGGCGATCTGTAATAGTGTGGCAAAGTAACAGGCAATGGCTACAAGACAAAAAAGTAGTTCATGGTTCATCGCAACTGGTAGAATTAGCAGCTGTGGTTAGGACTTCTGAAAAATTTCAGGATGAGCTTAACATTGTTACTGACTCTGCTTATGTTGCAGGTAGAGTGACAAGAATAGAAGCAGCTTATATCAAAGAAGTAACTAACCCATTGCTCTTTTATTACTGCGTTTGCGTTTTGCTGTGCAGTTGCATACGAAAAGGTATTATATCCTACATATATGTTCCCGTACTGGACTTCCTGGCCCCATCTCTGAAGGTAATTGTTGTAACTCACTAGATGTATTGTAAATGGTAGATTCTGTGACCCCTGCAATATCCTGTGGTCTGGTCCCTCTCCCCTCTGGCAGTGCTTAGTTGGCCAAGATCCAATTTCTTCCTGCCCCCTTACAGACCCTAGAAAAGACCTATGCCCCCTGACCTCCCCCTCTTTCGCTCCTGGAAGCCCACAAGAAATAAACCTCAGATTCTCCCCGGGGGGAAAGAGCCTCTTTTGTTATCTTTTATTAACGTCCATGTAGTGGATCCCAGAGGTTTCTTCCTAACATCTGAGCAAGTTGGGAACTAGGGTGAAGTCTCAGGGACCGCTACAGGTAATGCCCATTCAGACCAGTTAGCTGGGGCCATTGTTGTGCCAGATGATTTTTCTTAGGCATGTCTGTCACGTGGGTTTTTTCACCAGAGTGCAGCAGCTCTTCAAAAACAATTCCAGCTTACACATGACCAAGCATAGCAAATTGTGCAAGTCTGTGCCGACTGTCAACAGGTAGCATCCTTGCCTGCCCTCAGAGTTAATCCCTGGGGACTGCAAGCTCTAGAAATCTGGCAGACTGATGTTACACATATCTCTGAATTTCGTAAGTTAAAATACGTTCATGTTACAATTAATACCTTTTCAACATGTATTTTTGCCTCTGCCTATACAGGTGAACATGCAAAAGATGTCCAGCATCATTTTTGACTGCTTTTGCAGCCCTTGGAGTACCTGTCTCCATAAAGATTGATAATGGGTCAGCCTATGCATCCAAATGGATAGCTGACTTTTTTTCATTTGTGGAGGACTGCGCCATGTCACGGGCATTCCACAGTCCCTTACAGGTCAAGCAATTGTTGAATGAGCCCATAGCACTCTCAAGTACATGATGTTAAAACAAAAAAGAGAGACTGCGGGAAAGGGCTATATTCCCCCCCTCAAAAGATTGCAGAAAGCCCTATATGTACTTAATTTTTTGAATCCCATTCAGAACGACCTAAGCCCCATCCAGTGACATTTTGGTGAATCACACCTAGAAAAAGCTAAGGCACTTGTTAGGAATCTTGAAAGTGAAAAATGGGAAGGCCTCTTTCCACTGATAACCTGAAGGGGGGGTTTATGCTTGTGTTTCCACAGATTCCGGTCCAAGATGGGTACCTGCAAGAGTAGTCCGAACAGCCTTGGTTAATCCAGCTTCATAATCAGCCTCTGGGGGAAGATAAATTCTTCTGAAGTCATGTTCCTAACTAATATTAATAAAAATTTAGGGAAATTTGTAGGTATTTTAGGAAAACTCTCTCAGTCAAGGCTTAAGGCTCTGGCCAAGCCCTAGCCCTGGCTAACTGGGGATTATACCATCAGACCCATGTGTTTCTGCCACTAAAAGTGTAATCAAGTCACTTTGACTTGCTGATCTGATCTTATAAAATCTGGACCTCCTTTCAAGGTAAACTTGGAAGTCTTTTCTGGGACAGGTTCACTGAGTCTTCACTGTGAAATGGGGCTCCCCAGACTCTGGATGATGGTAAAGTTTTTAGACAATTTTAAGTTGTTACTCGAGGTTCTATCTGTTTAATCACTGTCTCCATTCATGGGAAGGACGTATGCAGTTACCAGTTATTGAGTGTTTTCATTTATCCTCTTATTCATAGGAAAGATCCTGCTTTTATGAGGAATGGAGCTTGTTTGGTTCAGATGGTGGGACAAACATGTTAAAAGGTTAAAAGTGTTTTGTTTCATGATTCTTGTTGGTATAAAATAAAAAAGAGGGAATTGTGAGAAGAGATGGGATGGAGTTGCGCTGTGGGCTGTGGGATGTGCCTGCAAAAGCACATGGCAGCACAGAGAGGCTTGTCTCCGCCTGACCATGGGGGTAGGAGGTGTCACGTGGCAGACCCCTACAGAAAGGAGCCTGCTGGAAGATGACTGACTAGCAAACAGCGTGTGATCACCCCATAGAAGGACATTTAGAAAGCGTGTTGCTGACGTGGCAATGTGAGATAGGTCACATAGTGACCATATAAGGAAATACTGTGCCTTGAAAAAGTGTATAAAACCAGCTTGTTTCTTTGAATAAACGATTCAGATTCCCTGCTGGACTGAGTCCATGTCTCAGTCATTACACCTGGGGATCCTGGTCAATGGAAAGTTGAGTATGAGTAAGCAATGTGCCCTGGCAGCCAGGAGGGACAACTGTCTCTTGGGGTGCGTCAGGTAAAACATTGCCAGCCAGTCAAAGGAGGTGATTGACCCTCTCTGCTCTGCACTGGTGCAGCCTCGCCTTGAGTGCTCTTTGCAGTTTTGGACACCACAATAAAAGAAAGATATTAAGCTATTAGAGAGTGTCCAAAGGAGGGCCATGAGGATGGTGAAGGGTCTGGAGGGGATGTCTTTTTTCTTTTACATATTGTCTATGTTCTTTACACATATATTTGTAGCCTTGTAGCTTCTTATTGTAGCTTAGTTTCAATATTTTCCTAGGCAGAAAGACAAAACAAATTCCAAGATCCCTATGATATTTTGGTTCTCCTTAGAAACCAGGGCTGAAACTAGCTTTTTGAGACATATTTTTGTAAACAGAGCCTGGATCTCAATCTAAGGGGGGAAAATGTAGAAGGTGCTAGAACTGGGGGGATAACTTCACCAGGTGGGTCCCTATATTGGGGGGTTCTTGTCAGATATGCTAATTTGCAGAATCTATAAAAAATGTGCACGTCACATGCAGTGTGCTTCTTCGGCATTTTCCACCTGACAAATTGAGCACCTGAGGATCCTCATATAACGGTATCCCTTTTGTCACCCTGTGTCTGGCTCTTATTTTTAGGATCAGAGAAAAAGGCATCAATGGAAGTGGTCACAGTGCCAAGCCTGTCTGAGTTCAAGAAGTGACTGGACAACACTCTTAGGCACATGGTGTGATTCTTGGGGTGTCCTGTGCAGGGCCAGGAGTTGGACTTGATGATTCTGATGCGTCCCTTCCAGCTCAGTGTATTCTATGATTCTATGATCCCAAACCCATGTCTCTGAACCTAGCTGACCCAACTGAGGTGCAAGAGCATCCCAAGGCCTTCCCATCCAGGCAGGAGCATGTTATAGGTCCACTATTCTCCAAACAGCTGGGCAGTCTGGCCCCAATCTTGCCCATCTGAATTTATAATCTTTCCACTTCTTGGCCAAAAGCCACTTGCTTTGGAAAAGGACTATAAAAGAGCGACCCTCTGGAGAAGACCCTTGAGTACTCCCCGCGGATGAAGACTCCTCTTTTGGCTGGCCCATGAGGACGTCCGTCTTATCTCATTGGTAGCTATTTTCCCATCTCCCTCTTTCTCTATATACTTTGTTTCCTATATCTCTCCCCTCTATTGCAACTGAGTTGTTGGCATTTAATAAAAGTGCATTGCTGTTGTTGAAAGGGTGAGCCTGTCTAAAAAGCAAGGGGGTATTTCTGATTTCCCGTAAACTGCAGACACCTTGGTGTAAAGCATTCCCAGACTCGATTGAGGGGTCTGTTATGAGAATTTCACAAAAGATTTTTTGGTGCAAAAGGTGGGACACTGTTGTTGTTGTTTTTTGTTGATTTTGTGTGAAAATTGACTACTTGGTGTAGTGAAGAGACAACCCGATGTTTTGTAACTAAGGAGTGCCTCCCAAGTAGCTTCGGTCTCTTCACCCACACAGGGAAGCGAAGGGGGGCCCACAGAGAATGTTGTTTCGCTCTGTGTGTGTGTAACTTAAGCAATAGACCTCCCTGTTGTGGTTTTTACTTATCCCTTCATAAAATGACTGAGAATTGCAGTGCAACAGATAAAGCTGCGTTTTCTGCTTTACTAGCTTGTCCTAGGGTGACGTTATGGTGCTTATATCCCCAATCATGTGTTCTGTTTGTGCTTGGTATTATGTTCTGTGTTTCAGGACTGAAAGTGAAGGTTTGTTTTGACTTGTTATCAGCTGGCTCACCTCCCCCATGGTCTGTGTTTAGGGGAGACTAGGCTTCCTTGCTGGCTCGCTTGCTTGCTTACTTCCACTCCTAGTTTTTGCTTTTGCTTATTGGTTAGTTTAGCTAGGCAGTCAAATTTTTTCCCTGGACTGTTTTTTTTTTCCCCTCTCCCTTTCCTGAATACCATCTGAACCTGTTCCAGACGGGGACCTGGGAAACACCAAGAAACACCGGGAGTCTGCATTTTGTGATCTGCAGCAGTCATCCCCAACGCCGGAGACTGATAACTGGGCGACCACTCCCTGGAGAGACTTTCTGCGTTTGTCATCCTTTCAGAGTGGTGAAAGAGTATTTTGTCATGTGGTGTTGGGGTTTTTTTGTGCTGGGGAGTGTTTCGTTTGTTAAATAAACTGTTTTTTTTCCACTCCTCTCTGAGGAAATTCTTCCCGAACCCAGTGGTGGGGAGAGGAGTCATGGGAGTTTGCTTTCAAATTTGCCCTAAACGAGGACAAATATTTTGGCACCCAATGTGGGGCTCGAGAAAGTGGAAAAAACCCTGTTCTAATAATATTTTGGTTCCAATTAATTTGTGTTGGTATAGAGCAGTTACTGTCTATGTTGTTTGAACTCATAATGTTTTTGGGGTGGAGGCCTGCATGTCTTTCTGGTCCCTAGGGTTTTTTGAGGTCTTAATACCTCTATGGTCCCTAGGTTTATTTTCTTATCCAGAAACAGCTCCGGTATTGTCCCTAATACGTAGTTTCTGCAGCAGAGGGGCACTGACCAGAATATCCATCGGGCTGGGCTTGGTTGTAATGGCTTGCAGGAGGTTTATAAAAGTGCTGGAGTCTGTTCCAGGAATGTATGGTTCATGGTTATGGTTGTGCACCCAGTTTGTTAGAGGAGAAGCAGGGGATGAGGCTTTTCAGCCTTTGTTTTCCTTCTTCTCCTCTGAATTTGTTACATCCCTATTAGAGAATGTTCAGTTTCCCCTGAATGTTAAAGTGACCATCTTTCTGGTGTTTAATCTGGTAAGGTTTCTCTATACAGTCTGCAGTTTCTCTAGAATGAGAGCTGAAATTTCTAGAGGGACTGATGAGACCCCTGACCCAGGAGTAGAACCAGGCGTGAGAAATCCTGAGTGGTGTGGGAAATGGGAGGATATGGGACAAATCTTAAAGGAATTTTCTGACTCTACAGCCTGGGATTTTCCATGTGAAGAAATTCAGAACCCAGCTGAGGTGGCAAAGTACTTGAAAGAGAAGTGCCATGATAACTCTAAGGAGAAAAAGATCATTGCAGTGAGCTGGGCCCTGGCATATGCTTATTGCACCCTGCTAGATACTGTAGGGCAGCAGACAGAGGAAGGGGGACAGGCAGATAAATCAGCCACTATCCCAGTCACTCAGGCTGCAGCCAACACCCCAGGCTCGAGGCCAGCAGCTAAACCAGACAGTAAGTCTCAACCAATGGCTGTTGCTACTAGCACGAGAAGTGGAAAGTGCACAGACAAGACTGATCAACCAGTGGATGACGATGATGATGATGATGATGGAGGAGGAGAAGGACCCTCAACGCCTCCTGACATAAAACCAGGAGTCAAAGCAACTGGTACAAGATCAGAGGCCAATATTGAGTCCTTTTCCCTAAAGGACCTCTGTGGCCTAAGAAAGGATTACACCCAATGACCAGATGAGTCTATAATTAGTTGGTTGGTCCGTCTTTGGGATGCTGCAGGCGAGGCAACAATTCTGGACAGCACTGAAGCCAGGCATTTGGGATCAGTGTCACATGATCCTGTCATCGACCAAGGAATGATGAGAGGGCCTAACCCTCACAGCCTCTGGGCATGGGTCCTGGACAGTGTAGCACAAAGGTACCTGTGTGCAGATGATCTTTATATGCAGCAGACCCAGTGGAAGACTATAGAACAAGGGATCCAATGCCTGAGAGAAATGGCAGTGGCAGAGATTATCTTCTCAGATGACATAACAACTAGGAATCCGGACTTGGTACCATGTACGTCTGTGATGTGGCAAAAACTTGTACGGCTTGGGCCACATGAATACGCTTCTGCTTTAGCAATAATGAAGTGGAATGAGAGGGATGAGACCGTGCTCGATATGGAAAAGAAGCTCCGAGCATATGCAGATGCTGTGCATGGCCCAACACATGCCAGAATTGCAGCTGTGGAAACATGTCTGCAGAAATTAGAAGACAAGATAGAGGAGAATCATAAGAGACTAAGGGAGGAGATTAAAGAGGACCTTCTCCAAATCTCAGCAGTACAAATTAGAGGCCCTCATATCCAACGCAGACGTTCCCCCGATGGGGAGAGAAGGTACACCCCACGAGCTGAGCTGTGGTTCTTCCTATGTGATTGCAGAGAAAACATGAGGAGATGGGACGGAAAATCTACTGCTGCTCTGGCACAACGGGTGCGTGAATTGAAGGAAGGCAAGACTCAAAGGGGAAGTTCCACCAAAAGGAGAGCAGCTCCAGTTGCCCGTAGCCAAACTGCCAAGTATGATGATGATGATATGTTCGATCCCCTTGAAGGAACCTCTAAGACATATGTCCAAGGAAAAAAGGATAACCAGGCTTAGAGGGGCCCTGCCTCTAGCCAGGGAGAGGCAAGGGAAAATCGTGTTTTCTGGACTGTGTGGATTTGTTGGCCTGGCACATCAGAACCACAAAAGTATAAAGCTTTGGTTGATACTGGTGCTCAATGCACATTAGTCCCATCAAGATATGTGGGGGTAGAATCTGTCTCTATGGCTGGCGTGACAGGGGGATCACAGGACTTTACCTTGGTGGAAGCTGATGTGATCTTGACTGGAAATGAATGGAAAAAACATCCTATTGTGACTGGCCCAGAGGCCACATGCATATTGGGCATAGATTACCTCCAAAGGGGGTATTTTAAAGACCCAAAAGGACTCAGGTGGGCATTTGGGATAGCAGCTGCCGTGACAGAGGGCATCCAGCAATTGAACACCTTGCCTGGACTGTCTGAGAATCCAACTACAGTAGGACTTCTGAAGGGAGAAGAGCAAAAGGTACCAATTGCCATTTCCATAGTGCATCGCCGACAATACAGAACAACTCGAGATGCTGCGGTTTCCATCCATGAGATGATCTGAAAGCTGGAGATCCAAGGGGTGGTCAGCAAAACCCACTCACCCTTCAACAGCCCCATCTGGCCTGTGTGTAAATCTGAAGGAGAATGGAGATTGACCAGTGGACTACCATGCATTGAATGAAGTGACTCCACCACTGAGTGCTGCTGTGCCAGACAATGCTGGAACTCCAGTACAAGCTGGACTCCAAGGCAGCCAAGTTGTACGCCACTATCGATATTGCCAATGCATTTTTCTCCATTCCTCTGGCAGCAGAATGTAGGCCTCAGTTTGCCTTTACATGGAGGGGAGTGCAGTATACCTGGAACCGACTGCCCCAGGGGTGGAAGCACAGTCCTACCATCTGCCATGGACTGATCCAGAGTACACTAGAAAAGGGTGAGGCTCCAGAACATTTACAGTATATTGATGATATCATTGTGTGGGAGAACACAGCAGCAGAAGTGTTCAAGAAAGGAGAGAGAATCATCCAAATCCTCCTGGAAGCCGGCTTTGCCATCAAGAAGAATAAAGCAAAGGGACCTGCTCGAGAGATCCAGTTCCTGGGAGTGAAGTGGCAAGATGGACAGTGTCAGATTCCTACTGATGTCATCAACAAAATCACATCTATGTCCCCACCAACCAACAAGAAGGAGACACAAGCTTTCTTAGGCGCCATAGGTTTTTGGAGAATGCACATTCCTGAGTACAGTCAGATTGTGAGCCCTCTTTACCTGGTTACCCACAAGAAGAAACATTTCCATTGGGGCCCTGAGCAGCAACAAGCTTTTGCCCAGATAAAGCAGGAAATTGCTCATGCAGTAGCCCTTGGCCCAGTCAGGACGGGACCAGATGTGAAGAATGTGCTCTACTCTGCAGCTGGGAGCCATGGTTTGTCCTGGAGCCTTTGGCAGAAGGTGCCTGATGAGACTCGAGGCCGACCATTAGGATTTTGGAGTCAGAGCTACAGAGGGTCTCGAGCCAACTACAACCCAACAGTGAAGGAAATCTTGGCTGCCTACGAAGGAGTCCAAGCCGCCTCAGAGGTGATTGGTACAGAAGCACAACTCCTCCTGGCACCCCAACTACCGGTGCTGGGGTGGATGTTCAGAGGAAAGGTTCCCTCCACCCACCATGCCACCAGTGCTACATGGAGCAAGTGGATTGCCCTCATCACACAGTGTGCCCTGATTGGAAAACTGAATTGCCCTGGGATTTTGGAAGTAATTACAAATTGGCCCTAAGGTGAAAGTTTTGATGTCACAGATGAGGAACAAGAACCAGTGACACGGGCTGAAGAAATTGGGCCATACAATCAACTGGCAGCTGAGGAAGCACATTACACTCTATTCACCGACGGTTCCTGTCGCATCGTAGGGAAGAACTGGAGGCGGAAAGCAGCTGTATGGAGCCCCACACGATGGGCATCAGACGCCACTGAAGGAGAGGGTGGCTTCAGTCAAATTGCTGGACTCAAAGCGGTTCAACTGGCCCTAGACATTGCAGAAAGAGAGAAGTGGCCAAAGCTTTACCTCTACGCTGATTCATGGATGGTAGCCAACGCTCTGTGGAGATGGCTGGAGAGATGGAAAGAGGCTAACAGGCAGTGTAGAGGAAAACCAATTTGGGCTGCTAAAGAGTGGAAAGACATTGCTACCCAGTTAGAAAAACTACCTGTGAAGGTTGGCCATGTAGATGCCCATGTCCCCAGAAGTAGAGCTAATGAAGAGCAGCAAAACAATCAGCAGGTAGATCAGGCTGCAAAGATAGGGGTGTCGAAGATAGACCTTGATTGGGAACACAAGGGAGAGCTGTTCCTAGCACGATGGGCCCATGATGCCTCAGGCCACCAGGGTAGAGATGCCACCTATAAGTGGGCACGAGACCGAGGGGTGGATCTAACCATGGACAGTATTTCTCAGGTTATCCAAGACTTTGAGACGTGTGCTGCCATCAAACAGGCCAAGCAGGTGAAGCCCCTATGGTATGCTGGGCGGTGGTCTAAGTACAAGTATGGGGAGGCCTGGCAGATTGATAACATCACACTGCCCCAGACACGCCAAGGCAAGAGCTACGTGCTCACCATGGTAGAAGCCACCACAGGATGGTTGGAAACCCGCTCTGTGCCTCACGCCACTGCCTGGAACACCATCCTGGGCCGTGAAAAGCAGGTCCTTTGGAGGCATGGTACCCCTGAGAGAATTGAGTCAGACAATGGGACTCATTTCAAGAAAAGCCTTATAAACACCTGGGCTAGAGAACACGGCTTGAGTGGGTGTACCATATCCCCTACCATGCACCAGCTGCAGGGAAAGTGGAGAGGTACAATGGACTGTTAAAAACCACCTTGAAAGCATTGGGTGGGGGATCTTTCAGAAACTGGGAGCAGCATTTAGCAAAGGCCACCTGGTTAGTTAACACCTGAGGTTCTACCAATCGAGCAGGTCCTGCCCAATCTGAGTCCCTGACTATTGTAGACGGAGATAAAGTCCCAGTGGCACATGTCAGAGGTTTGTAAGGGAAGACAGTGTGGATCAATTCTGCCTCGAGTACAGACAAACCCATTTCTGGAATTGTCTTTGCTCAAGGATCAGGTTGTACATGGTGGATAATGCAGAGAGATGGAACAACACGATGTGTACCTCAGGGAGATCTGATTGTGGGGTGAGGTTCATATGCGAATATCACTGTTTGCTGGATGTTACTGCTATTGTCTGTACATTAGATCACACAGACATGAGACAGAAGGAAATGCGTAGGTGTCGAAGGTGTGAGCAAGTGAGATGGAAGGAAATGTGTTTGACTAAGTGAAAGACGGAAGTTTTTACTTGATGAAGTTTTTACATGGTGCTCAGTAGTATGTTCACGATATGGAGATAAGGGGTGGAATGTCCTAGAGTGACGTTATGGTGCATGTATCCCCAATCGTGTGTTCTGTTTGTGCTTGGTATTATGTTCTGTGCTTTCAGGAGTGACTCTCTGTTGGGGGTTAAATGGTTCCCTTTTATTTCTGTGGAATTTCTCCCATTGTTATGCTAAGTAGTTGTGGCTACACCTTCAAACAGTAATGTTCTCTCGCAGGCGGGTGGGTGGAGGGGGGGTAGACCGGAAAAGGAAAGGTGGGACGGGGGTCTGGAGCGGGCTGGGACTCTCTCGTTTAGCTTGTGGAATGGGAGGACGCCCCGTGCTCCGATCTGGCATCTCCCGTGCCATCCCAGTGCTGAGATCCACGCTCCCTGCCGTTGGACATCGCTCTGCTGCTCTCCCACCTCATCCTACTACCTCCGGACACTCTGCCGAGCACCACGACCGACACCATGAGAGGGGAGTCACTCCCCCATCCCTCTCACCCCTGGGCCGCTGCCGCCATCACTCCAGCCCTCTTCAACTGAGCGGGACCTGCCCTGCCCCCAGCACCAGTAACTAAGCGCAGGGAGACGGCCTGCGGCCAAAAGGGACTGGAACTTAGCTATACTGTTCTGTTTTGTTGTCAATTTTTATAGCTGTTGTTGTTTTCTGCCTTGTTAGATATCAGTAAAGAACTGTTATTCCTATCCCCATATCTCCTGCCTGAAGGCCTCTGATTTGAAACTAAAATAATTAAAAGGGAGGGGGTTGCAATCTGCATCTCAAGAAAGGGGTTCTCGCCTTTCCTTAGACCATACCTGTCTTTCAAAGCAAGACACTCTGAAAGTGAAGGTTTGTTTTGTCTTGTTATCAGCTGGCTCACCTCCCCCATGGTCTGTGTTTAGGGGAGGCTAGGCTTGCTTGCTTGCTTGCTTTCGCTCCTACTTTTTGCTTTTGCTTATTGTTTAGTCCAGGTAGGCAGTTCAATTTTTTCCCTGGACTGTTTTTTTTTCCCCTCTCCCTTTCCTGAATACCATCTGAACCTGTTCCAGACGGGGACCTGGGAAACACCAAGAAACACCGGGAGTCTGCATTTTGTGATCTGCAGCAGTCATCCCCAACGCCGGAGACTGATAACTGGGCGACCACTCCCTGGAGAGACTTTCTGCGTTTGTCATCCTTTCAGAGCAGTGAAAGAGTTTTTTGTCATCTGGTGTTCGGGTTTTTTTTGTGCTGGGGAGTGTTTCGCTTGTTAAATAAACAGTTTTTTTTCCACTCCTCTCTGAGGAAATTCTTCCCGAACCCGGTGGTGGGGAGAGGAGTCGTGGGGTTTTGCTTTCTGGGGGCTCCTTCTGGAGGTTTTTTCCCAAATTTGCCCTAAACCAGGACAAACGGTTAACAAAATTGGCATCTGTAATGTATGTATCCAAACCAATCACTGTTGACATCCCTAAGGTTATTGACACAAGACGAACTACACAGGTATTTAAAAACAGGATAAACTGTGATATTGACTGAAATTGCTTTTTTTGTGCAATTGTGTGCTATTTTTTGGAATTAAAATAATTTATTCTTTTTGCAATCAAAAATTGAAAATTTATTTATTCTTTTGTAATGAAAAAATTGAAAAAAAAATTGCTTCTTTGTAATCAAAATTGAATGTATATTTTAATTGAGAACTGATAACTTGTTTTGTTTTATTTTTCTCTCTCCTTTTCCTTTTATTTTCCCTTATATTTTTCCTACTTTTCTATTCTGTCTGATTCTGTCTTTGTTTTCTGGGATAAGCTATGGAGACGAGTCCTGAAGACTTCGCAACAACACTACAAAGGAGCGCTCTTGACGACGATCGTGAGTCACGGGGTGGTGTAAGGGTTGGTCCGAAGTTTCCCTCTTCTTTGCCTCCTGACCGTCACAAGAAGACCTCGAGGACTCCCACCCAAGTTCACTCCAAACAATGGTTTTCTGGCCTGGCCGAGGTGGATGCTTGCTAAGGGACTGTTTGCAGGTGTGTTCTGTTCACTGGACTGTGATATTATGGTACCAACTGGAGACTGCATGTACTGCATGACTGCACCTGTCTTCTGGAGCACCACACAATGGTCCATAAATCTTCCCACTTTTTGGCCAGAGGCCAGTCACTTTGGAAAAGGACTATAAAAGAGCAACCCTCTGGAGAAGACCCTGAGTACTCCCCGCGGATGAAGACTTGTCTATTGGCTGGCCCATGAGGACGTCCGTCTCGTCTCATTGGTAGCTATTTTCCCATCTCCCTCTTTTTCTCTCTATACTTTGTTTCCTATATCTCTCCCCTCTATTGCAACTGAGTTGTTGGCATTTAATAAAAATGCATTGCTGTTGTTGAATAAACTGATTTTGTCCCCTGCTATTTGCCTGTTTGCACCTCTGAGATCAAACGAACCATCACAACCCCCGCTCTGTATTAATAGTGGATCGTGACAGGAGGACATGGCCAGTATTTGTGTACATTCTCTGCCCCAATGGTTTGGAATTTCACCCTGAATAACTACAGGACCCTGATAAAGTGACAGAATATTTGCAAGGAGAATGCTGTGGCAACACCAGGGAGAAGCAACTTATTGTATTGTGTTGGGCCCTGGCTACTATTTATCAGACACTGCTTGATGCTAGACAGTACCCTCAGAGGCAAGAGAAGAAAAGCAGAGCAACAGGCACTGTGGCCACTCAAACTGCAGCTGAACCAGAGGAACAACCAGTGCTGTTAGCAGTTGCCCCTATACAGAAGAAATCCAAGACAAAATCAGTTTGCTCAGTGAAGGATGAAGAAATAGGGGCCTCACAACAGGAGGAAGAGGCAGGGCCAGTGATAATCACCCAATCCCTATATCTGGGTGAGCTGCGAGATATGAGAAAACATTTTAGATGCCATCCAGGTGAGCCCCTATTGACCTGGCTGCTCTGATACTGGGATAGCGCAGCCCACAATATGAAACTAGATGGTAGTAAAGCCAAGCAACTGGGATCCCTGTCCAGGGATGTGGGCGTTGACAAGGGAATTGGGAAGAGGACAGAAACTCTCAGCCTCTGGAGGTGACACCTGTCAAGTGTGAGGGAAAGGTATTATTTCAAGGATGATCTAGTAGCGTGTCCAAGCAGGTGGAACGCCATGGAGAAAGGTATCCAGTACCTGAGAGAATTAGCTATGCTGGAGGTACTCTACAGGTATTCAAATAACAAGCAGTCCCCTATAGATTCAGATGAGGTCTGGTGTACATAATCCATGTAGCAGAAGTTTGCATGGAGCGTGCCATCATCACATGCCAACTCTTTGACATTGATGTCAATGGAAGGAGAACAGACAGTGCTTCAGGTGACTACCTGACTCCAGCACTATGATCATCTTTTTACCTCCCTACTAACCTGCACCTCGGCTGTGGAAAGACTGTCCAAGACTGCAGACAGATTGTAAAGACTCAAGCAAGAGAGGAAATGCCCCACCAGTATGGACCAGAGTCTCTGCTATTGTGAGTAAGTACACTCCTGCTCAAGAGAGAAGGTTCATACCATGAGGTAACCTGTGGTTTTACCTGCATGACCACAGAGAGGACATGAGGAAGTGGGATGGAAAAATCCACGTCTGCCCTAGCAGCACGGGGATGTGACTTGAAAGGGAAAACAACAACCATAAGAAATTCTTCAAGGGTAAATATTGCTCCAGTTTCCTGTGGGCAAGTCCTCAGACAGAACAGAAGGGCTGATGTTACTTCTGATCCTCTTGAAGGGACCTCCAGTTCATATTTACAAGTGAGCAACAAGTGCTATGACCAGGACTACAGGGGACATGCTTCCAGACAGGTGGAGGAAAGGGAAAATCGGATCTATTGGACTGTGTGGATCCAATTACCTAGCATATCAGACCCACAAGAGTATAAGGCTTTAGTTGATACCAGTACACAATGTACCCTGGTGCCATCAAGATATATAGGGGCAGAATCCACCTCTATTATTGGGATGACAGGGGGATCCCATAACTGACTGTACTGGAAGTTGAAGTGAGCCTGATAGGGAATGAATGTCAAAAATAACCCATTGTGACTGGCCCAGAGGCCCTGTGCATCCTAGGTATAGATTGCCTCAGGAGAAGGTATTTCAAGGACACAAAAGGGCATCATTGGGCTTTTGAGATAGCTGTTGTGGAGGCAGAGGAAATAAGTTGAATACCTTGCCTGGTCTCTCAAAGGACCCTTCTGCTGTGGGGCTGCTGAGGGTTGAAGAAAAACAGGTAGCAATCACTATCAGAACAGTGCATCATCAAAAATACCACACTAACCAGGACTCTGTGACCACCGTCCATATAAATGATTTGTGAACTGGAGAGCCAGGGAGTTGCCAGGAAAACTCCCTTACCCTTTCATAATCCTGTATGGCCTGTGCATAAGTCCAATGGAGAGTGGAGACGTGTTACTGATAAGTAAAGCTTTACAAAAGGAAGGCCTTGTAAAATCATGGCTCAGGCCTGTTACTTCAGCTAAGTAGAAAAGGACTGTGGGAAAGAGACTTAGCTGAATTAGGGGTAGGAAAACAAGTATAACCATTGTGTGTTCACATCATGGTGTATGGTGGTTGATTGAATTATATTTGTTATGCTTTAAAGCTATGCAACTGATAATGGGCTAACTGCTTAAAAAGGCCTGGTTTTTGCAATAAAGCATCTCTCCTTTGCACCTGCCTGGGGACTCTGTGTCACTATATACCCTCACCCACAGAGACTGACAGTGGACTACTGCAGTCTGAATGAAGTCAGACCACCCCTGAGTGATGCCATGCCAGACATGCTGGAACTTCAGTATGAAGTCAAAGGCAGCAAAGTGGTGCCATCATTAACATTGCTAATGTGTTTTTCTCCATTCCTTTAGCAGCAGAGTGCAGGCCACAGTTTGCTTTCACCTGGAGGGGCATCCAGTACACCTGGAATCGACTACCCCAGGGGTAGAAACATGGCTCCATGATTTGCCATGAACTGATGCAGACTGCACTGGAAAAGGGTGAGGCTCCAGAACACTTGCAATACATTGATGACATCATTGTGTAGGGTGGCACAGCAGAGGAAGTTTTGGAGAAAGCAGAGAAGATAATCTGTATTCTCCTGAAAGCAATGGCAAGACATCACCAGATTCCAATGGACATGGTCAACAAAACAGCAGCTATGTCTCCACCAACCAGCAAGAAAAAAGCACAGGGTTTCCTAGGTGCTGTGGGTTTTTGGAGGATGCATATTCCAGATTACACTCAGATTATAAGCTATGTCTATCATGTGATATGGAAGAACGATCTTCAAGTGGGGTCCTGAAAAACAACAAGCTTTTGAACAGATTAAACAGGAGAATGTTCATGCAGTAGCCCTTGGGCCAGTCAGGACATGACAAGATGTAAAAAACATGCTCTACACCACAGCTGGGGAGAATGGTCCTTTCTGGAGTTTTTGGCAAAATACCTGGGGAGACTCGAGGATCACCCCTGGGGTTCTGAAGTTGGGGATACAAAGTATCCTAGGCCTATTACACCCCAACTGAAAAGGAGATGCTGGTGGTTTATGAAGGAGTTCGACGTGCTTCACAAGTGATTGGCACTGAAGTACAGCTACTCCTGGCACCCTGACCGCTGGTGCTGGGCTGGATGTTCAAAGGGAAAGTCCTTTCCATACATTATGCCATTGATACTACATAGAATAAGTAGATAGCTACTGCTGTATGGTGTCCCACGAGGTGAGTCGCAGAAGCTGTTGAGGGACAAGGTGGATCAAGTAATGTTGCAGATCTGAAAGCTGTCCAGCTGGCTTTAGATAACACTGAATAAGAGAAATGGCCAGCTGTCTACCTGTACATTGACTTGTGGATGGTAGCAAACGCTCTGTGGTGGTGGTTGGACTGATGGAAAAAGGCCAGTTGGTAGCACAGAAGTAAATCCATCTGGGCTGCTGAATTGTGGCAAGACATTGCTGCCTGGGTAGAGAAGCTGGCTGTAAAAGTACATCATGTAGATGTACATGTACCCAACAGTCGGGCTACTGAAGAACATCGCAACAATGGACAGGTGGATTGGAGTGCCAAGATTAGAGTGTCTCAGATAGATCTGGACTGGCAAGATAAGGGTGAATTATTTCTCACTTTGTGGGCTCATGACATCTCAGATCATCAGGGAAGAGATGCAACATACAGATGGGCTTGTGATCAAGGGGTGGCCTTAACTATGGACACTATCTCCCAAGTTATCCATAATTGTGAAACATGCCCTGTAATCAAGCAGGCTAAGCAGGTAAAGCCTCTGTGGTATGGGGGATGATGGTTAAAATATAAATATGGGGAGGCCTGGCAGATTGATTACATCACACTCCCACAACCCCATCAAGGCAAGTGCTACATGTTTACAATGGTGGAAACAACCACTGGATGGATGGAGATGTACCCTGTGTCTCACACCACTGCCCAGAACACTGTATTGGGCCTTGAAAAACAATTTCTGTGGAAACATGGGACCTCAGAAAGAACTGAGTTGGACAATGGGACTAATTTCAAAAATAGCCTTATATTCCCTATCATGCACCAGCCTCTGGGAAAATTGAATGGTACAATGGACTGCTAAAAATCACAGCAGAGGCAACGGGAGGTAGGAACTTCAAACATTGGAATGTACATTTAGCAAAGGCCGTGTGCTTAGTTAACACCCATGGCTCTACCAATCGAGCTGACCCTGCCCAATCAAAACCTGCATGTACCTTAGAAGGGAATAAAGTCCCCATGGTGCATATAAAGAATGTGTTAAGGAAGACTTCAGATTAGTCCTGACTCAAGCAAAGGCAAACCCATCCATGGGATTGCTTTTGCTCAAGGACCTGGGTGCACTTGGTGAGTAATGCAGAGGGATAGGGAAACATGATGTGTACCTCAGAGGAATTTGATTTTTTTTGTGAGAACAGTCTGTAATGTTATCACCAGCCCTCCTCCCCCTTCCCTGGAAGACATCTAGGACAGATAGAACCCACAGTCATGGACTAAATGAACTCAACAGACATCTTGGAGGGATGGTCGTTGACTATGGAAATGACACCCATGCTTGTATGTGTATAAATATATAAATATCTATCTATACATATGTCTATAAATACACATGTCTATAAATACACATAGAGTTGGAAGGTGTAGGATCTGGACTTGATGCAGAGGGTAAAGAAAAAGGGGTGGGTAGTGTCCCAGTTTTGGCCAGGACAAAGTTAATTTTTTCACACTAGCCGTGAGGAGGCAAACCTTGGAGTCATGTGGGTGTGTCTACATTGTTATTCTATAGTCTTGTGTTATTACCAAGGGGGAAGTAAGGAACTCTCCCTTGAAAAGAAGGGCATGGTTTGGGGTCAAGAAAAGCATTGCTGGAGGGGGAAACCAGTCTGCCATTGTTCATTATCAGTCCTTGGTGAGCATTTTGCATGTAAATCACTGTCACTTTTGTACACTTTTGTTATTAATATTGATGCTGTTACTGTTTGTTTTCTTATCTCATTGCTGTTTCTAGTTGATCGTTCTTAACTCATGATCTCTGCCTTTTGTCCCTTGATGGAGGGTGGAGGGGAATGGCTCATGTTTTTCTTTTTAATGGGAATACTAAATTGGGGAATACCAAATTGGGGAATACCATTACTAAACCTGGACAGGGGGGATGCCAGACATAGGGATGAGCCCATCCCAGCTTCATGGGTGCAGAACAGACTACTGAGAGAGGGCCATGTTGTTATGGCCAAGACTGAAAGAGGAAGGATCTGGGCTGCCTAACAAGCTGGCTAAAATGACAACTGCCCAACCTTGCAGTGCAGAAAGAGTGGGCAAGAGAGGATGTGGAGAGGATGAGGACTCTCTATGGTAATAGTAAATAACACGACCCCATCAAAGAGCTGTCTCTGAACTCCAAAGAGATCTGTCCCCCTGCCACTACTACCCTGGAAGGGTCAGTGATCTGTAGGGTCCAGTAACAAGCCCTCACACCAGTGCTGGACACTGATCCCTCCCTCTCCCCCATTCAGAGTGACACCAGAGGGTATGCCTGCCCATGATCCACCCTTCTCCCCCAGACACCTGGGTTGACTTCATCACTCTTAAAGAACCTACCATATCTGACCAAGTCCACATGTGAACTGGTCCTTCTGGGCTCCTTGCAGAGCTGACAGAGAAAGGACATGGGTATCCTCAGATAGGAATCATTCAGCCTTCTCTGGATCTCTACACTGAGATGCAACAAATCATGTCCCAATGCGTCCATGCCTCTCCTAGGGCAAGAAATTTGAGTGACCAGCCCACACAGAGGTCCTGCCTTTACTCACATGACCTCCACACTGAACTGTAATGTCTGACTTGAAAATACTTGTCAATGAGGAGGGGTTCCAATGCCTGCTAGGTGCCTAAATTCAGGTGAGATCCCAGCATGGTCAGGAATCCCTGCAGTTCTAAGCCTGTTTGGACAAAGTCAAGAATAGAGTGGTGCTACAAGGAACATGAACAATTAGAGAGTCTGCCTTTCCCCTGAGGAGCTGCTCCCTTGTTTTTCATCCAACAAGGAAGCTGGATGACAAGTGTAGCCTGAAGAGAAACAAGCAGTTTATTATAACTCCAAGCATATGACAAAAAGGGTCAAAAATCAGTAAGGAAACAGAAGGACATGAGCTGCAAGGCAATTAAGATGCCAAACCAAATTATATCAGTGCTGTCTTCCAAGTTTACCCCATAGCACCAGTACAGCCCAGCATTTGAAAAATGCCATGTAACACAAGACAAGGAGCAGCTGACCAGCAAAGGCACAACCACACTGTTCAGAGGATGGCAATCCCATCCTGGAGGCACGAATCAAACAAACTGAAAGCCAAAATGTTGTGGTTGGGGTTCTTGTTGAGGTGAAGCAGGTAAAGAAGCAGGAAGGGCCTTTGCAAGGGTTTCAGAGAGATGTTTATTTCAGCCACGCGTGAGCACAGTCCCGGAGTTCAGAGGCAAAGGCGTTGGTCTGGGAACTTTAGGTTAGGTACATGGGGGTTTTTCAAGGGTGTGGTTAGGGCGTAGGGGCCAACAGGGAACCAGGGTGGGAGTGACCAAAAGGCTGACAGACAGAGAGAGGACAGGGGGCTGTCCTAAGGAACAGAACAAGGGTTGTCTTGACCTGATAGAACAGGATTTGTTATCAAAAGGAGATAACTGAGAGGCTTCTCCTATCTTTCTAACTGGGAGTGCCTTTTAAGGTCTCCACACCGAAAAATGCAAGATGCCAGTCTACAAACCACTTGAGACATGTCCCAAAACTCTCTGATCATTTTCTAGCAGCATTTAGAGCATGTCCCCATGACATGTAGCCTCCTTTATCCTTTGTGAGATACAGCAGCTTCACAGGGAGAAGGGGGAGTATTTTTAAGGACATGACTCCATGGGTTGTTTTCTCTGGTAAGTGTAGACTTTGCCAAGGGCTCACAGTCTGAAGGCTGTATCTAGGACTGAGACATTTGGCTGTGACACATCCAAGCATGAAAGTCTTTCCAAGCATTTGCCAAAGGGAGCAAAAGAAAAATGCACTAACTCAGCCCTCCCTGTAATGTCTTCATGATGCCAAGATGGTTATGTGGTCTCCTCCAACAAACTAGCTGAGTTGAAAATAGAGAGGGTGATGAAGACCAGCTCTGCATCTGAGCTGCATGTCTCAAATGCAGCAAAATCCTCTCTGGAGTGCAATAAAAAGATCTTATGAATGGGGAATACTTATCTTCAAAAGATTATTTTCTTCCAAAGTAGTTTTTTGACAGCACTTAAATGAATTACTGCACAAATCCAGCCACACACTTATGAGTAAAGAGAGATGAAAAGGTTACAGCTAACAAGCTGAGCCAAAGCAATGACCTCATGAGCTCCTAGCCATGAAGCTTTCAAAACAAAGCCTATTTAACAGTATAAACAAGCACCTCAGATGAACTTTGAAAAGATGGGACATGAGAAAGCTTCAAAATACCAGTTGTGGTGAAGGAGTTCACCCACTGCCAAAGGGGAGACAATTTGCCTGCCTGTGCATGTCCACAAGATGGCAGTGTGCCATGGTGCAAGAGTATCTCTGAGGAGCAGATGAAACCATTCTCCAATTTCCAAACAAAAGAAGATTTTAGAGGTAGTTTTGGGTTTTGTTTATTTTTTCACCTTTTAATTGCCAAATAGTTCTAGGCTGTCCTTGGAATATTTTGTTAAAATACTATTGATAGATTCCAGCAGCAAAACTCATGTATATATGTTAACATCCAGATATCCAGAATATTCTGCTTAACTTGTTAGAGGTGTCACTGTATCTCTTTGTAGAGATACACATATAGATCTGGATGTACACTACAAATTAGTTCTAGATTCATGTCTTATTATACCTTATCATCAAAGGAACACAAATTTCCAAAGCAGCCTGCAAGTAAGGCTCACTACATCTCTCAAACATGACACTCTTAACCCTGCTATAGCTGCTGAAGCACATTCAGCAGCAAAACATTTTCATCTGAGTCATGCTGAAGGATGCTTGGACTGGCCCAGTGACACTGGAGGATGCTTGGATCACCCCAGTGGTCCTTGGAGGATGCTCAGATTGACCCCCTCCATCCATGTACAGCTGCTGTAATCAACCCCTGAGTTCTTAAACAGAGAACAAGAGTTTATATATCTCCAACCTAAAAAGCCTCTTCTTCAGGATATTACACAAAGATAATGACAGTGTGGGACAGCCCCATAGAAGGTGGATTTTTCTTCCACAGGCTCACCCAAATATTTTCCCTTATGGCCCCTTACACTGCTCCAGAGAGTCATTTGAAACAAGGGATAAAGACCAACAAAATCACTGTTGGCATTGCACAATTACATTCAAATCCAGTTAATGACATGTCAGGATTAAACCAGCTGTCTTCAAGTATTTCACTTGTTAATGCCAAACAAGATAAATCCTTACGCAGAACTACCCAGCTCCTAGTTCCCACATGCACATATGACTGTATATGCCTAGGTAAGCGTGTCTGAAAAATAATGCAGCACTGCATGAGTCTGCCCAGAGGAACAAACAAAACAACAAATCCAGCATTCCCGCTAGGTTTTCCATCTTAGAGATGCCACACTAGCAATTAATTGAGATATCAAGGTAAAGGTTGGAATTAATTGACTGGAGTCAATGGACTCAACCTGGTGTTAGGACAAGATAAAATGACAACTTTGTGTTAGGACATGATCAGACGATAAGCAGACCAGGAGGATCTGGTTTATTTAATTGTTGACTGAAAGTTAAACCCTAGAGAAGAAAATCAGTTCCTTGCACTCAAGGAAACCCAAGGCATCAGCACCAAAGATGGTTTGATTTCTTATTTCCAATTATTCCTCAGGGAAAATTATCCTATTTTGCAGAATTACTGGGGTCTGTATCAGCTGAACCTGATGTTTTCTTCCTGTGACCTAAAGTCCAGACATATCAAGAATGGAAGAGACTGAGCAGGAAGCAGCTGCAGGCTTCCTGGCAAAGTTAGAAGCACTTCTCCACTTCTTCCACTGATTTGTATATTTAGTGCCAGCTAGCTCATCCGAAAGAAAAAATAAGGCAGATCATCCCATGTTTTTCAGGATGAGCAAAGTTTTTCCTCACATGATGCATGAGCAAGAAGCCCAACGAGCTTTTTGCTCAGCATTTAAAAGGCTAACACTACCAAAGCACATGAGATGTCTCCACCCTTCCCTCTGAAGGCAGCGGAGACCAGCAAAAACATGCTGAGCATCCTCAGAAACTTGCCCAGCCCAGGACACTCAGATCCATTGAGGACTTGGGCTCTGGAAGGTGAAAAATTATATGATGCTGACAAATTGACTTATTCAATTAGACTTTTTAACTGAGAGTCTCATCCTGCTATTTCCCAACATCCAAACATTAAAGGTCATTTAACCAGAACTCGTGGAACTGGGCTGTATAGACAGATCTGGAGAAGGAACAGGATGACCACTGCATTTAAACATATGTACACCGCATAGGGGAAACACCTGAGTCAGCACACTATCACTGCCGGCTTCCTGGCAGCAATTTATTTTGGAGCTGTCAGGAGGATTGATGCTTTTCAGAATCTCCTTTGCTAAAATATATCAGCTTTGTGTACATATATCTATATATATGTACGTGTATATATATACTGTCCTCAACATTTCATCTCCCAATGAAATCTACATGATAACTGCCCTCACCCAGCATTAAAGGTCATTTCAAGGCTTGCCGAAACCACAGGCATAATTCTCCATCATAAACCCCAAAGGACCATAGCTCGGCACATCCAATCCAGCAGTTTTCCCACTTCTAGGGAGGATTTTGTAAGGATAGGTAATGTAGGGAAGGAGCTGCTGGTTTCCACCATAGCATGGGCAGGAGATGTCCTCATCACCTACCTGCCACACTGGAAGTACTTTCTCTATGTCGTTCAAGTTGATGCTATCACCATCCTCAAATTTCCCTTTTCCAAGCCTGTGGCAAGAAGAAAACAGACAAAACCACATGAAATCTCGCTGGAGCCAAAGTTAATTTTCTATTATGACACATGGGGAAGATTACTTTTTACTGCAAAGGACCCTCATGAAAACAGAGGGTCTCTGAAGCAAGTATGCTGTGCCTTCAAAACACTCCCATGAAGGAACAAAGCCGTTAATACAAAATTAAATGCTTTTCTCAGTCCTGCACCTGCACCATCTGCCACAGCATTCAAATGCTTTTGGTAATAGCAGCAGTGAGAAAACCAAAGGCAACCCTGAGCAGTAGCATTGGGTGATTCAATTCCCAGTTGAAGGAAAATCGAAAGCACAGCCCACGTGGACAAAAAGAAAAAAAAAAAAAAAAGACACACAAAGTAATAAAAAATGTTTCCTTTGAAGCACTTCTCATTTGCTGGTCTTCCACAGGAGCTCCAGTTCCATGGCTGAGAAAGGTGTTGGTAAACAAGCACATACATCTCAGACAGCAAACAGCAATCAGTATAACTACAAACATACAATTTCTAAGTCAAAAAATTGGGGTGAGAAGCCAAGCAGTCACAGACCAAACAAAACTGGCAGCTGAAGGACTTTCTTGTATTAAGAAAGTAACAAAGCCAATTCAAAGATTGTAACCGTGCTCGTTACCTTGTGGTGCTTGTGGCTGCATGGCGGGGGGGGGGGGGGAGGGGGGGGCTGGAGACAGACAGAGAACACTCCTTTGCTCGTTCAAGGACAACAGTGTCAGTTTATTCATGGAGGCGAGGTCTTGGTGCCGCCCAACTCCTTTGACCAATCATATGTCTGCAGACTAGGTGGAACCTGATTGGATGAATATCCACTCAGGGGCTGGCCCATGGAATTGAGCCAGGTTTCCAAGGCAACTACAGCACAAGCTAATCTTGCACTGCATCAACTGCCTTTTTCTTTTTTATTATTAAAATTGTAAAAATGCTCTCTGTCACCTATCTGCAAGGGCCCATTGCAAACAGGGTGGCAGAAGACAGCATAGGCTGAATTTGAGATGAGGTTTCTCACTGGAGCTGCAGCATTCATGTCTGAGGCGCTGTTAGGCGAGAACTATTAACATCACAATTTTCCAGCTTAACATGTCACAGGTTCAGTGCTTAGAAGTTATAAAGTTACAATCCAACACTAAACAAAAACCATTTAGCTCAAAATCATTCACTAAAAACAAGAAACCATTTAACCCAAAACCATTTCAATTAAAAAATAGACATGTATCTATTTCTCGTTTCTCTCCTTTTCTTTGTTTTAAAAACTATATCAGGAACAAAACATGTACTTTTGAATGAAACTGATATGGAGAGACTTATAATTGCCTATATGCTTTACCATCTCCAGTGTCTGTCATTGCTGAGGAAATTCCCTCTCAAATGATAACTTAAGAGAATCTTCTCCAGATAAGAGTCTCCATGTTTATCTCGAAGGAAAGGGTTTCAGCTTTTGCAAGGCTAAATCAGCTAGTCAAAATGACTTGCTTTCATCTTTAGCTCAGAAACATCTGGGTTTAATATTTTTTCCTTGTCAGTCAAAGCCACAGTCTGGCTAGGGCCGAGGCTTAAACTGAGGTGGTCTTTGATGGTAAAACTTTTCCTGCTTGGTTAAGGTTACAGCTTGGCCTGAGCTGAAAACCTAAACTGGCAGATTTCCCTATCATATTGTCTTTGGTTTGAAAGACAGGTATCTGCTAAGGAAAGGCAAAAGCCCCTTTCCTGAGATGCGGAATGCAACCCCCTCCCTGTTAATTATTTTAGGTCCAAATCAGAAGCCTTCAGGCAGGAGGTTTGGGGATAAGGGTAACAGTTCTTTACTGATATCCAACAAGGCAGAGAACAAAAACAACGACAGGTATAAAAATTGGCAACAGAACAGTCTAGCTTCGCTCCAGTCCTTTTTGGCTGCAGGCTGTCTCCCTGCACTCAGTTACCGGTGCTGTGGGGGCAGGTCAGGTCCCGTGCAGTTGAAGAGGGCTGGGTGATGGCGGCCGCGGCCCAGGGATGAGAGGGGATGGGACAGTGACTCCCCCTCACGGTGTCAGTCGTGGTGCTCAGCAGAGTGTCCGGAGATAGTAGGGTGAGGTGGGAGAGCAGTAGAGCGATGTCCAACGGCAGGGAGCGTGGATCTCAGTGCTGGGATGGCAGGGGGAGATGCCAGACTGGAGCCCAGGCTGTCTTCCCACTCACGAGCCAAGCGAGAGAGAGTCCCCCGCTCCAGACCCCCTGTCCACCTTTCCTTATCCGGTTCCCCCCCCTCCCCCTCCAGCCACCCCCCTACGAGAGAACATTATCTGTCGTTTTAAGGTGTAGCCACAATTACTTAGCATAACAATGGGAGAAAATTCCACTGAAAGAAAAGGGAACAATTCAACCTCCAACACGTATCTTTAAAATAAACTTTTAATTAATGATATTATAAAGAAGTTATAAACAAATATAATTATGTGTATATGTAACTCTTTTGAAAATACCATTTATCCCTTTGTTATAGCTAAACAATTCTAAACTATTAAAGGAAACATCTCCATTTCTTAGGTTTCACAAGTTACATCCTGGTGTATAATTAGAAATTATATGTTTGTGTTAGCATTTCAGAACAGTGATAACAAAAGAGAATCATTTTGATATCTAAGGCCACTATGAAGTTATTTCCTGAGGTTGGAAGGAATTTATCCTTATATAGTTATTGTACTATCATTTGCATATTTAATAACATCACTAATGGCTGCAGTGTAAATTAACAAACCTTTTCCTTTTGTTAAGAATTTTGAAATTGACAACAATTTTAATTGCTTTAAACGTGTTTTGGGATGATAATGCATTTTTAAATAATGTTTTCTTCAGGAAATGTATAGGGATATGACCTCAAAGCTGTAAGGCAAACTATTTTGTTAAATTTTAAGTTTCTGTTATTACCCTTATATGTATAGTTACAACTCTTTCATGATCTCAAATGACCTCAGTTCTGTGACTATTGCATCTGCATATTTGGTTAAAAAAACCCAATATTTCAAAGCTATGCTTATATTTCAGTTCAGAATAAGAAAACATGCCAATTAGTATTTCAGTGATAGCAGTGATAAGCTTGTTATACTTAGAAACTTGTTATTAATTTTAACAGCAGTTAGCATGAATGTTTTAGTTATATAGAAATATGAAAGGTAGTTCTAAGTGATTTTCAGCATGAAAATTAATTTTAGACATTGTAAACAAAAGTGATAAGAAGTAAATGTTTAGAAAATTTTGCAACCGAAATTTGTTAATGAAATACCTTTTACTAAACTAATCCTTATACATTTGCTTTGCTGAACCTATCATGTTAGAATAATCAAGATCTTTGAATTTTTCAGGATGGTTGAGTCAGTATGATGCTAGCAAAGTGCATATGATTAAAGTTAATAAACATTCTACTATACATCTTAGTACACATCCAACAAACCATAGTCCATATTTGCAACACTGGTGTAATACCTTCATAGTAACTGCAAAATAATTGGTTAACGAAATTTTGGGTTTAGCACACATAAACAACAATAGCAAACATTGCACTACAAACTCGAGGACACATTCTGCAAACTGCAATCCATATTTGTAATATTGTCATGATATCTCCACAGCAACTGCAAAAAAACTGGTTAACAAAGACAATATTAGCTTAGTAAACTCTGCAAAATATGAAAGCTTTGGCAAAGTTAAAGTAGAGGTAGGTGAGGCAGCTGTTAGACTCTGCTGGAGGTGAACACTGCTGTCTGCATTGCCTCGGTCGGTGCTGCTAAATTCTTCAGTTTGCATCTTCACTGTCCTCAGAAACGAGGCTGCCAACATCTCGCTGCATTTGCTGAGAAGATGGCTTGTTCTTTGTTGCTGTATTCTAGCTTTTCTATGTGCTTGGTGATATCTCTTTAGGTTGGCTTGTTTGTTATGGTCTATATGGAGCCACGTTCTTGAAATCTTTTCTCTGCCACCTTTTACTCTGCAGGCACTTCGAAGGGGTTTTTCCCAAGCTCCGAATCTCTGTCCTGGTGCGAGTATAGGTGTTTGGGGGTCTCCCCCGCCTGGGGCAGCAGTTTTCTATGTGATTTGGGCTGCTTTAGAGTGGCATGTGGTTGCAGGCGTTCCCCTTCAGATCCATGCGTCCCTCACCCACCACTTCTTTCTGAAAGGTATGTGGAGAGGGGACCGGTCGCTGGAGATAGTTTCCCCAGTTCCCACTGAGGTGGCGTGGCATGGGACTGCATGGGCTATACTGCAATTGAATCAGGGACCTGAAGATCTTCTCCCACCGCCCTGATAAACTTACAGTTTTCGGCTAGAGGTGTAGAAAGGCTCGGAGGTGTGGTCAAAGGCTTGGCTTTGGAGGTCGCCTGCTCCGTCTCTGAAGGAGGTGGTTCTGATTTTTTCACCCTCTGCTAGACATTCACAGGATCAGCTGCGGTGATATCGCGGTGTTTTGCAGGAGGATGATGTCTCTGTCTCTGCTGATGTCCCTTGAGTCCCTTGTTGGTATATAAAACTCTAATTCCAGCAGGGGTGGTGCGCTTGGGACAATGACACTGCTCTTCCTTGGTACTAAATCTCCAGGAATTCCTGGTGATGCACTTCGCAGACCTGCCCATGAAGGCTGGGTGGGGGACGATTGTACCTCCCCCAGAGGGTGGACCAGCTGACAAGGCATGCCCCCCTGGAGGCTAGACTGAGGGTGGAGCCACATCCCCCAGAGGCTGGATTGGGGGCAGAGGCATGCCCCCCCAGAGGCTGGGCCAGGGGTGGAGATACGCCTCACAGAGAAGGTGCGGCTTCTCTTTTCCTGCTGGTGGCCATGTGCTTGCTGGCATCTTGGGTGCAAAAGACGTGGTGGCCGCCATCTTTGGGTGTCGGAGTGATCGCGGCATGGTCTCCTCTCGCAGAGTGGGGCGGCATGGCCTGCTCACCCAAAGCGGCAGTATGGGCTTTGCCTGCTATCAAAGTCTCACAGCAGCAGGGCACGGTCTCACAGTAGCCGTGGCCAGCCGAAGCTGGCCCGAGGACATATAGAGAGATGGTTTGGCTGCTCCTGCGGCTTTGCACAACTGTCTTTTGTTTCTGCGTGGGGGTTTCACAGCTGTTTGTGTCCACCCCGCCCGTCTTCGTCCTCCTTTCATTATTTGTTTTAGTAAGTCCAGGACCATCTTCCATGGTTTTATAACATTGATGGCTGTTTCATCGCCATCAAAGGCTGCTGCAAGTACGTTTTTGCCAGCCCTCTCCCAAGTTCATAAGTGTAATGAAGCCCCTTTGGATATATCCAGTTCGTGGCTTTCGCACCACATGAGCAGGGCTAGTAAAGCCCACTCGTTGCAATTAATCCCTCTTTTTTTAAGAAAAAAAGTCCATACCTTCAGGATGGGGTATTCTGGTATAGAAACCCACTGTCCTATGGTCCTGCTGGTGGTTCCAATCCTCTAGGGGGTTTCTGGAATCACGCAGCAGCTCAGCTGGCACCACTGGGATTTTGCAGCAAATTCCACTGTCCACAGCCAATTCCGCTGCTTTTCCACTGTCCCACTGCCTGATTCTCAGCTATTCCCGCCAATTGCAACAAAACCGTTGCTTTCTGCCATCCCACAGGCTGTGTTTGCAGCAGATTTTGCAGCTCCTCTGGCCTCCCACAAATCCGCAGTGTTTAAAGTGACTGAGTCTGCATCCTCACACAGGGCCACCACTTGTAACCACGCTCATTACTTCGTGATGCTTGTGGCCACCGTGTGCTGGGGGAGGGGCTGGAGACAGACACAGAACACTCCTTTGCTCGTTCAAGGACAACAGTGTCAGTTTATTCATGGAGGCTACCTTTTATGGGGGGTTCAAAATTTGCGTGCCTGACAATATCGTTGGTTGAGGTCTTGGTGCCACCCAGCTCCTTTGACCAATCATATGTCTGCAGCTTAGGTGGAACCTGATTGGATGAATATCCACTCAGGGGTCGGCCCAAGGAACTGAGCCAGGTTTCCAAGGCAACCACAGCACAAGCTAATCTTGCACTGCAACAAAAGATAATTACTAACTGGATGTAGAGAGTTTGTAACAATACTAAAGAAGAAAAAACGGCCAATAAATATCATCCTTCGTCATTTATAAACAATTGAGGTGATCTTTTTTATTATGCAAGAATGAGAATGCATTTCTTGATCAATGACAAGATCTTGGTAAATAATATATATTAAACAGAAACTGATAGCAACAGACCCAGGTAATCAGTGTCTGGATGTCAGAAAACCACATATTTTGGTGGAATTACAGCAAATGTGGGTAAAAATCCGGAAAAATAGAGTGTGCTGAAGTACTAGGGCCAAAAAGCAGCAAGCTGAAGGGAAACAATTAATTTCATTAACACCCTAATTGCAACCTGATCTAGTGGAAGGTGTCCCTGCTCATAACTAGAGGGTTGGAACAAGATGGTCTTGAAGGCCCCTTCCAACCCAAACCATTCTGTGATTCTGTGATTTATGGGAAATCAGAGCTGTTCAACAACTGACTTTCCCTCTGTGATAGGTTGACTTGGGAAGAAGAAACTCAGAGAGAGGTTCTCCCTAAGGGAATTTCCTCTGTGGGGGTTGGGATACCTGCAACAGCCAATTAGAGAAAGTTAGTTCGCTCCGTGAACACACATTTTGAAGGAGGTAATCCGGAACTGAGCCTCTTTGTCTTTCTGGTGGCTGAGCAGGTAACATCAACCCGAGCTTCCCCCTCCCCCATGTGGGGGGGGAGGCTCGGGAGGCCGCTTAGGCCCCGTTTGCAAATGAGGGGACCTGATGGCCAGGGGAAGAAAAAGTTGTGTGATAAGACCTTCACAGCTTCCTCCTCCACAGGCCTGTGGCTCTGGCGTGGGGGGGGGGACCGGCTCTTGCTGCTGTCGGACGGGCCGGGCCTGCCCGGGTGGCCATGAGCAGTGTGGGGCTGCAGCCCAGCCCCAGAAAGGCTGATTAACACCTCAGCTGCCCCCCCAGCGCGACCTGAGCCTGGCCCAACTTTTGTAGTTGTGTTAAACTTTAACTATTTAGTGTTCAGACAAGATTTGCAAAGCCTCCAGCCTTTCCTTTGAATATGAAAGGGAATAAGAAGATTTCTGAAGTCAGTGATGTAAGAGCTAAGTTTTTTAGATGGAAGGAGAATGAGAAGATGCTGAAATGGCTGAAAATCTTTTTGTAAAATTGTAGAGATGAACTGATGTACTGAATATTCCTATAAACCATGGAAAAAGACATGGGGGGATGGAAATGTTCCATTTAATAGATGATTTGACCAAAGAGAACCTGTGTTAAGAATTTCTGCCCTGAGTTAAGAAGGGGATTTCAGTTTTCTGAAGATGAAGCCTGAGCAGAGAGAAAGGAGATGGAGAGAATCTTTGCTGTCGAACATTTCATTCTTAAAAGTAATACCCCATGAGACAGACATGGCCCACATCTACAGCTTTGGGAAGGCTGTGGAGTTGGGAGGAGTGCCACAGTTGCAGGTTCCCGGGCGGATGCAAATCGTGAAAGATAAAACCACAAGAGAACTGTCTTCTTCTTTCTTGTGGAAAAAATCCCTACAGCTTTCAACAAAAGGAGGCTTCTCTCTCCGGAAGTGAACTGAAAAAGACTAAATTGGGGACTGACCGAAGTATTTGTTATATGTTTGTTTTGTTGTTATGAAGATTGGGAGAGGGAGGGAAGGAGTGATCTGAAAATCTTATTCTGAATTTTTTCTTTTCCTTTCTCTTTGTTTGTGTAGTTAATAAATTTTCTTTTATACTCTCTCAAGTTTTAGGCCTGTCTTGCTCTTTTGCTCCTGGTTCTGTCTCACAACAGAAAAAAATAAGTTTATTTAAATTGGCAACTCAAGACGAAGACAGATAGATGAAATAGTGACTTTAATTTACAAAGGGAAAATTATAGAATGTGTATATATATATATATATTCATATGAGGAAAATCAAGTAAAACATCTGTGGTCAAGTAATATCAGTTGCAGGTACTGAATGTGCAAGCATATTGTAGGAAAAGGTCTGAAAAGGTTGGAGACTGTCCCAGGTTGAATGTCTGATGCCAGACTGTGGCATAAAGGCAGGGGATGAGGATATAGGTAGCTTTCCTGTAGAGACAGCATGGACATCTGAGGCTGAACTACAGGACGGCAGGCAGTACTGGCAGTCGTGTTTCAAAGAGGTGTTAGAGAAATTTCTTAGAGTACAGACAAAACTAAAGTAATACAAGGGCTTCGGAGATATCTGGAATGAAGAGAAACTATCAGCTACACAAGGTTGTTTGAACTGGAAGAGCAAAAGCAGAGCAAGAGCTAATGCTGGAAATTAAAGGCAGATTAATTCAGGTCAGAAATGAGGTACAGTTCCCCGGTATTCCTTAACCACTACGCTTTGATTATTCATCATACCACAAAACTCAGAATCTTCCAATAAAATCAAATTTCTCTCTGGAGGAAAATGCTTCTGCCAAGCAAATGTGACAATGTCAATCAACTGGAGGCAACTCTATGGCCAACCTTGGGCAAGTGATCGGACTAAGGAATAAAATGGTCCCTTTGATACTAACAGTGCAGAAAATACATACTGAACAGCATATTTCCTTTTTTTTTCTATTAATTTGTTCATTTCACAGTTAGCACGTTAAAAAAATCCACTCCAACAAGAGGGAAAATGCTTAGAAGGTGAAGAGTCTTGGTTCAGCAAACAACTTAGTGCCACATTGTTTCAAATATTCTGAAAATTTCCGCTTATATACCTACAATAAATATTTACAGTGCAGAAAAAAAAAGTCTTATCGAGTTGTGTGAATCTGCCTGTCACTATATGGTATGGGAGCCTTTGGCAGATGCTGAGCCTGGGCTGGGGAGGGATTGCTGGCCTGGTGTTTCTAATAAAGATGTGCAGTCCATACATATGGCATTGGCCAGTACTTTGGTAAAATCAATGTATCAACAGAAAAACTTCTCTGAGAGAGGATTTCCATCCCCACATTGCAATGTGGCAATGATATATCACCTGCTGTCTTCTCAACCGCATCTTTTAGACCCATTCTGATTTTTTTCCTTCACATATGTCTTGAACAATAAGGAGAGGAAAACCCAATCCATAGAATAGAATAATTTAGGTTGGAAAAAATCTCTAAGATCAAGTCCAACTGTTAATCCAGCACTGCTAATCACACCACTACACCATGTCCCTGAGTGCCACATCCACATCTTTTAAATCCTTCCAGGGATGGTGACTCTAGTGACACGTTGAGTGGCGTAGTGCCTGAGACAGAAGGCACTACACTGTAATCCATGTGACAAAAAGCCTTTATTCCCTCCTGACTTCACCTTAAATACCCCTTTTAATGTTCCCGGGTAAGTGCCTGTGATTGGTTCCAAGTTCAGGCTGCTCAGCTCTCTGACCAATAGCTCTCTGCATCTTGAGCTGGAACTCATTGGGTCACATCCTTGTCTGTTTCCAATTCTGTCCTATCTCTGTTCTCTGGGGGCCTGTCTATTAGGCCAGGCTGCTTCTCTTATCAGTGGTCAGATTAACTGCCCAGTACAAGCCAGCTTGCACTGCGACAATTCCCCGTTTCTTTTTTATTAATTTGAAGAAAAGTTTTAAAACACAAATGTGCAGCTTGTTCTCTGTAATCTTACTTGTAAGGGCTCTTTTTTCATGCAAGATGAAATTGACAGTATAAATTTAATTGTAATGGGGTTTTTTACTTAGCTTAATAAATTTGGCTTTTTTGGATGGTGATGAGTTCCACATACCAGAAGCTGCAGTGCTTATGTTCAGGAGCGGTCAGGTGAATTTAGCACCTTTTGGTTTCACATATAACAATTTAACTGCTTAACATAGAAATATAACTTAACTTTATAACCATAAACCTTTAAACTTTTTCTTCTAAAATTATAACTTAATATAACATTTAGTTTTAGAACTGTGCAAAATTTCAACTTGACAAAACAATTTGTAAAGAGAAGAATAATTTGTAAGCAAACAACTCTGTTATTTCAGTCTCATAACTTTGTGACGTAGGTACAATTTCTGTCATTTATTTTCTCAACCAATGATACATGAGCTCTTAAGGTCTAATAGATGAACTGGGATTTTCACTCAGGTACTTTGTTTGCTTAACAGGCTGGCTGGGTTTCAAATTGTATTTTTTAGAAAAGTTGCAATATTTACTGCTACAATTCCTTAAAATTTAAATTTTTATTATTGAATTTTATAAGCTTAGGATTCCAAATTATTGATGTGCTTGATGTATCATTGGAGTTGTGGTGTTTTTATTTAGAAAACTGTTAACATAATTTTTAGCTTGACATGTTACAGGCTCAATGCTTAGTAAGTACAATGTTACAATTCAACATTAAACAAGAACCACTTAGTTCCAAATCATTAACATTTTTTTAAAAACAAGAAACTATTTAACTTAAAACCATTTTAAATAAGAACATACATATTTCTTTTATTCCTTACTTCCCTTTTTTTATTTAAAAAACAATACACTATTAACAAGGCAAATATTAACTTCGTAAAACTTGCAAGATATGCAGGCTTTGTCAAAGTCAAGTTGGAGGTGGATGAAGCAGTTGTTGAGCTCTGCTGAAGGTGAACATTGCTGTTTGCATTGCTTTGGTTGGTGTGATTTTTTTAATTTTCATTTTTACTGTTTTGGTTTTTCTACTTTGATTACAGGGTGAATTGATGTTACCTTGTCTTCGAGCCTTCTTCTGTAAGGCAGGTTTTTTGGGACAGTTCGTTTTTATGTGGCTTTGCTGTTTTTGATTGAAGCGATTCGCTCTTAGTTTTACTGCAGCTGCAATAGAATTAACTAGCATGTCCATGTTATGTGATGCAGTTCTAACCTTAGCACATGCATTAATCATTTCTTTTAAGGCTGGATTTTTTTTGGGCAGTGCATTTATGAGTTTTTTACAGTCTTTATTTGCATTATTTCATGCTAATTGTAAGAATTCTTGATTTTTTGTATTTTTATTAGTTATTTGTTTTTTTATGGCATCTTGTAATCGTTCTATGAAGTGCATGTACAATTTACTAGGATTTTGTTTTATATTTGTATATCTTTGGGTTGGTACAGACGTTTGTAACTTTATTTAGGGCTTTCATTCCTAAGTCTTTTGCTTGATTTAATATTACAGAATTTAAGCGTACTTGGGTTTGAGGATCTTTCATGGGACGTGCTTCCTTCAGTTGGGGAACCCCCACCCCAAAGCATGAATTTTGTTGAGATAATTTCGAGTTTTCTAACTTTTGCTCTTCTGCATATATTTTCCAGGTTGATTCAAATATCATGTATTGTAGTGGAGTACAAAGTAATTTTGCAATTTGCTTTATATCATAAGGGGTTAGTTCACTAGAAGTTATAAATTGAAGCAATTTTGCGACAGTCGGAGATCTAAACTTGTGTTTAGTAGCTATTTGGCGTAGCTCTAATAGGATTTGCCAATTAAAGGGTAGATATTGGTTAGGTGTTGTCCCATTACTTACTGGGAAAGCTTTAATTGTTCCCTCCCCCTGTTGCCAGTTTCCTGGTGCTGGTGAATACACTGGCACAGAAATTAATGTAGCTGTTTCTATATCTCTACACCTTATTGCTTTTTGTTTTACTTCTGACCAGAAGGTTACTGGGTCTTTAATAGGGATGGCTTTTGTTTGGAACATCAGTGGGGTGGGAGCTGCAGTTTGGAGACTGGCAGCTGGGGCGCAGCTGGTGTTCTTTTCCTGGGTGCTTTGGCTGTTCCTCTGTGCAGTGATTTTTTGGAGCTGTTTCATGCTCGGCTTCTGATGTGAAGAAGCTGTGGGTGCTGTGGTCACAGCATTTGGGCTGCAGCTCGATTTTGGAGCTGTTTTCGGGGCTTTGGCATTGGTATCTCTCGGTTCCAATGCACTTCCGGGTTTGTCGCGTGTCGCTCCTGGTGTGATGTCATCACGGCATGCCTCTTCTTGGGGGTTGGTGGGGGTTTCCATGACGACTCGGGGCAGTGTCATGTCCTCTTGCCGGGGCAAAGACACGCCCTGCAAAGGCTGGGCTGGGGCCGAAACCCCTCCTCCCGGAGGCAGGGCTTCTCAGGGCAGATGCACGCCTGCTAGGGGCTGGCCCTGGGTCGGGACCCCACCTTCCTGAGGTTGGACCAAGACTGCAGGAACCACCCACCAAGGCTGGGTCGAAGGAGGCGGAACCTCCCACCAAGGCGTGGTGGGAGTGGGAGGCACGTCCCACCAGGGCTGGGCTAGGGGCAGAGCTGCACCCCACGAGCCAGACTGAGTTTGTCTTCTCCCGCCCGTGACTACGTGGTCACCGCCATCTTGGGATTGTTTCTAAACCTCTCCCTTGACCACGAGGTCGCCGCTATCTTGGGGGTTTTCCTTGGTTTCCCCACAGTGGTTTGGGGTGGATTAGGTATTTCTGATCCAGCTACTAAGGATTTGCCGGTCAGTAAAGTCTCTTTGCATGGAGTAAGTACATTTTCTTCCATGCTGTTCTTAAATAAATCAGCTTTTATCTCTTTTATCAACTTTAAGATAATTTTCCAAGGTTTTAAAGCTTTAATTGCATTTTTATCATTTTTAAAGCAGCATTTAGCATTTCTTCTCCAATTTTAGTTGAATAATTTATATCTAGTGTAGTTTCTGTAGTCGGTTTTACCTCCTTTTGCTTTGTTCATAGGATTAAAGAGTGATTCTTTTTCATATTTTATTTCCCATTCCACTAATAACTCTATCTATACTTTTACCGCTGGTTGTGTGCTTGCATAAAAGATGTTTCCTATGTTTTTTTCAGCTTTTAGGCTAAAGTTTCTTTCCGTTTTTCAGACATCCCTGGCTCCAGCCAGAACTTCCCACCTCTCTTTTGGACGTCTTCTCATCCCTTTGGACGACCTGGCTCTGGCCAGAAATTCCCACCTTTTGGGTGTCTCCCATCTCTTTGGACAGCCTGGCTTGGCCAGCACTTCCCGTCTCTTGGACTGCCCTGTCTCCCCCACTCACGGCGGTATGGCTATGTCAGATCACGTCGGGATCACCAGGTGTTACGTTGACTGGCGCTGTGCCCGAGACAGAAGACACTACACTCTGTAATCCATGTGACAAAAAGCCTTTATTCCCTCCTGATTTCACCTTAAATACCCCTTTTGATGTTCCCGGGTAAGCGCCCGTGATTGGTTCCAAGTTCAGGCTGCTCAGCTCTCTGACCAATAGCTCTCTGCAGCTTAGGCTGGAACTCATTGGATCACATCCTTGTCTGTCTCCAATTCTGTCCTATCTCTGTTCTCTGAGGGCCTGTCTATTAGGCCAGGCCCCTTCTCTTATCGGTGGTCAGATTAACTGCCCAGTACAAGCCAGCTCGCACTGTGACACTCTAGCACTTCCCTGGCAAGCCTGTTCCAGGGCTTGACAACCCTTTCCATGAAGAAATTTTCTCTAATATCCAATCTAAACCTCTCTTGGTGCAACCTGAGGTCATTTCCTCTTGTCCCATCTCTTGTTACTTGGGAGAAGCGACTGATCCTCACCTCGCTACATCCCCTTTTCAGGTAGTGTTTTTTTCTCAAACAAAGAATCTGTAGAGAAACGGTGATGGTCATCTAAGCAATATTGGTGATCCTCTTGGTGCTAGTATGCATTTATTTGTCTTAACCAACCAACAAAGGGAAATCCAGCAATACCTTAAAAACCCCTGGAGACTATCACCACCAAAAGGAGCTATTTAATATTTTCACAATTTTATGGGTAGCAGGGTATGAACACTTGGATCTACATTTATCACATTGATGCTCTCTCCTTCCCTGAAATCTTACTGGGGAGAACAGCCAAAGACTGGTCACCTCTAACCAGGATCAGCAGTAAGGCAAGATCTTTACTCCAGTATTCTGAGATGTTTAAATCTAGGGGACTTGGATCTAGAAAACTTGGATCCAGCATAGTCTAAAGACTGAACTCTACCAAGCGTGCTGGTTTTGCCTCGAGTCTTTTTGGTAAGGAAAAAGAAGTTACCTTCCCTGTGGAAATATTACAGCTTCCTCCATGGCTGACAGAACCAGTAACAAGCTAAAATTGCCCTACGAATCCATATATTTAAGAAAAGAGGAGTGGGAAAAGCTCCCTCTTTTTTCCAGCCTTTGAAGAGAGCAGCTCTCACCCCCCCACCTCCTGGCGCCGTGGTGGGGCAGGAGAGGGGAGGCCGTGGGGCCTCGGCTAGAGTTAGGCCGGGCTGTGGCTGCTAACATCTTGCCGCTACTAAGCCCAACCTTGCTGCTGATCCAGGCCGAGTTGGGGTCCACTGGGCTCTGGGAGCAGCTCAGGGACAGGCCGGGACAGTCTGGGCTGCGGCGTGGGCTGCAGAGCTTCTGCCTGGCCATTTACTGCTGCCGCTGGATTCCCACGCAGCCCCCTGAGCACGGCTGCTGAAATCATGCTGCTAAAAGAACCATCTGGGTGCCGTGGGAAATTATGCAGCCGAAATCAACATCGAGAACTGCCTGGCAGAGATCATGGGACCAACAGCAAAAGGCCATTACCTAATACAAGGCCCCGGTAAGATTAACTCTTTCAGTGCTGTAGAATTCCATTTAAAATCAGATAAACCTGCGGGCACCACTTCTCCCGAATCAGAGAAAAGGAAAGGTGAAGGCCCATGAAGAAAACAGTATAGTGACACCAACGTCAGTAAAGAAACAAGAGCCAAATCCCAGAGAGGAGGAGAATGAGGAGATGCCTTAGCCTTAGGCTGAAATTCTTTTGTAAAGCCATGGTGGTGGAGGATGATAGCCTAAAATATCCCTGTAAGTCATGAAAAGCATGGAGCGATTGTCAGGAAAATTAATCCACAAACACCAGAGGTTTATGTCCAAAAAGGAGACAGAGGGGTCCTGTAACTTTATTCAAATAAAGGGACAGGTCATGGGGCATTCCCCATGAGATCTCTCAAAATAATTAGAGAATGCAGCCTCCTTTTTATCCTAATTTCTCCGCCACATTTCCCTCTCTCTTTCCCCATTGGCTGAGGTACTTGGAGGTACAGACTTCCCAAAACACCTAATATCCCCTTCTAATGTATACTTCCCCCCCCGTTTTTCCTTTTTCCTTGTGTCTCTGTACTTTTTCTCTAAATCCAGAGATGTAGCACAATCCTGAGTGAGTAACAGTCTGTGTCAATTAGTGGAATTCTTATGGATTTTATGGTTTCCCCCATTGCTTCTTTCACCTCTCCGTATCTGGCCTTATCTCCCATCAGGCCCACAGTTTGTTTCTAAACACACCTCCCTCTCATTCCTTTCAGGATGGAGTGATCAAAGCGCAGACATGAGCAAAAGCACCTGTGCTGAAGCAAGCAAATTTTGAAGTAGCTGTGATCCCGTGAGAAACTTGAAGAGAAAAAGATACGAGTAATGAAGACCCTTTGCCCACAGAGGAAAAGAGTAAGACCTCTGTTCTCAGAGATGAAGATAATCTCAGAGATAGATGAAGAGAACCTTTGCTTCTGAACAGCTCATCCCTAAATTTGTACTCCATTAGCTAAAGATTGAACTCTTGAAAACAGTTGTGGGGGAAGCTGTAAGTTCAGGGGAGGCACTTTCACATAGCAACAAATTTCCATCTCCTGGGTGACTGCTTCACTGCGCCATTGAAGCCACGAGAGAACTGTTTCTTGTGAAGAAGTCTCCATGGCATGGCAGGAGAGACTCCTCTCCCTGAGTAAACTGAAGAAAGATTATTTTAAAGGTGGTAAACTGACTGAAAATACCAAATTTTGTCTCTTTACATTGTCAGTGGGAAAGGAAAGAAGAGCTGAGGGGAGAACTGTTCTGAAGGTTTATTCTGATTGTTATTATTCTTCTTTTAGTTCTGTTAATAAAGTTTTCTTTATATGCATTAAAGTTTTGAGCCAGCTTTTGCCCTTCTAATCATTATCTCACAGCTGAAAATGAGTAAATAATTCTAGTGAGTGCGCTGGCATTGGGCCATCACTCAACCCACTATATTGAATTGGTGCGGTGACTCGGATTAGCAAACCAAAATTGCTACACTTCATTGGTGTTTCTGTCCAGTTGAACTGAAACTGCTACACCAAGCAAGGCAAAAAAATAGTGAACAACTCTGCTGTAGTCCAGAACTGGATGACAGAAGAGTCAGATAGATAGACTGATTGTGGCATTCTCAAATCCTGTATGTGGTCCAGTACCTTTTCCCAATGTTCTCCACATAAGCCATGCCAACAAGCTAGCATTCCTACAAAAAGGGAGAAGTTAGACACCTTCCTGGAGATCACGTGTCCCGTCCTGCTGTAAAAGGGTGAGTCGGGGAGAATTCTTTTTGATAGATTTCTCGGATGAAAATAAAGCGCCAAGGCAGTAAATATTATATCTGAGAACTGTTTATTGTTAAAGAAAGATAAGTGTTCCTACCGAAGGGGAATAGAAAAGGGAGCAGAGAGGGGAAAGAGAGACGGAGAGAGAAACAGAAGACAGGGACAGCTTTACCACTAGGACCTCAGGAACCCTGTTGGCGTCAGCTTGGCAGATGGGGCGAGTGCTGCAAGCTGTGGTGAGCCTGCGCGGCTCTTGTGACTGGCTGGGCACGATTTCTTAGTGGCGGCATGCAGCCTGCCTGTGACGTCAGCAAATGACGGCTGAAGGCTGGCTGCTGCGAGCTGTTGCTGGGCAACACGGGAAACATGGTGGCTACAGCTGTGGCATGGATGCAGGCAGGGTGCAGGCGACAGCTGTTCCATTGAGGAAACAGCAGAGCACTAGATTGTTGCGGCGATGAACTGCCTCAGGGAAGTGGCAAAGCAGGGCAGATGGACAGGTGCGGACAGGGAAGCAGGACCGCAGGGAGGAAAAGGCGTGGGGGAGGGGGGCCAAGCTGGAAAAACGGCCCTCCTTGTGGTGCAGTAAACTGCTTTTATGTGCTAAGGCTCCTCCCATAGCCTGATTTCCTTGGCATTTTTTCCCAGGCATCCGAGAGTCTGCCCCGCTGGCAAAGGAGGGGGGTCGCTTGCAGCCCAATCGCAGAAGCTTCCTATCCCCTGATTGGCTGCCAAGCGAGGTCTCCCCAGGGACAGGGCTTCCCTTCATTTTCTGCCTCCTTAACACGTGACACATGTTAAAGCTCCCAGCACATGTACAGCCGCATAGTAATTTTTCACCTCATGTATAACGTTGAGACATAAATAAAAACCAAATTGGTCCCTCTCAGCACGGTATTGCATGCACACCACTCACCTTTCTCTGTCTTTTAGAGGCAATAGGTGCTTGGAGGTGTTTTGCAGCTTCTTGTGAAATTGGGTGAAATCTAGTTTTTCAGGCTGCAAGTCCCATGTCGCACCACTAGGAAAGAAAAATGGGAAAAAACAAAGAAAGTCCACTACTAACTAAACACCACTGAGCTGAAGAGCAGAGGGCACATAGGAGCCTACAGGCAAGGAAAGCTGTTATTTCTCAAGGCACCACTCCCTGCTGCAAAACGCATGGATGCAGGCCTCCAACCTTCATATTTCTGTGTCTCCTCTCTTTTAATTTTTTTCTCTTTTTTTTCTTGTTTTTTGAGATGCTAAGCTCCTGTTGCTTGTTCTAAACCCCTAGTTTTAATATATGATGCAGCATGATCCAGCACACACCTTGAAAGCTGTACTTCATCTCTGTATAAAGGGAGTATTGCAACAGGGGGTGGTCTGGTCCATGCAATGGAGATGTTCTCTCTGGTCCTGCAAAACTTGCTCCAATGGCCTTGAGTAAGTGCCAGGTGGGAGCTCAACCCCCACAGATTCATGCAGTGCTCCAGGCACAGAGAGAGAGATGCATAAAACTGGACAGAAAGCATATCTCACTGCTTTCCCCATGTTGAAGCAGGAGTTGAAGAGCTCTTTCCAGTAGCTGCAAAGCCAACACATGATCACACCTACATTTAATGGAAGAAGAGTAAAAACCTGGAGCAGTAGCTCAAATCTGCCTCAAGTCTTGCTTGTGCAGCTCTTGGATGATTATTAGTAATTGAATCAGTACCAGTTTCAGATATTTGGACTGAAAATCCATTCAGAAGCTTCTCCAAAGCACATAGGACACTTTAAGTAGATTGATTGTGCTTAGTGCCACAGGTTAAATTGGGATGGAGAGGAGGAGCAGCAGTGATGTAAGTACTGGCAGAGTACTCACTGGTGCTTGGGTACTGGCAGGATGGATATGCAGGCAAAGGCTGAGAGGCCACAGTCCATGTCTCTCTTAAAGCATTTTAAAACTGACTTACCTGAAGGAGTCAAAGGTGTTGGCAGCCCAGATGTCTGTGCCCAGCACGTCAAGGGAGCTCTCATTGTTGCCGTTCTAGGAGGGAGGGAAAGGCAGTTACTTGCCAGAAGGCACAAAGTGCTATCTGAACCCCAACACAGCTCGGCACAGCCTCTCCCACTGCCAGTTGCTGAAGTGTTCCAGCTCTGCATGTGGACTCCTCCACTCCTATGTGAATCCATGCTCAATGCAATGCAGAGTCCCCTTGCCCACTGCAAAAGTACACCATGAAGGCAAGGAGTGACAGAGTTTCAGCCTTGGAGACACAAAACTGTGGACAACATGGAGCAGACAATTTATAGGCTCAGCTCTGACTCCAGCCCTGTCCTCCTGCCCCACTGTGCACAACCTTCAAGACCCACTAAGGTCCAGTGGGTACAATGCCATTCCAGTCATGAAGACACTCAGCTTCAGTCACAAACCTGTTGAGGTGGGAAGGAAGCTCTGAAGCTCATTTTGTCCAGCCCTCCTGCTCAAGCAGGGCCACCTAATATAGAATAGTTTGGATTGGAAGGGACCTTTAAAGGTCACCTAGTCAAATCAGGTGCCTAAGACCACATCCACATGGCTTTTGAATATCTCTAAGGATGGAGATACTCCTTACCAGCAACTATCAGAGACTGCTGTCACCAATAAGGATGGGGAACATCATCCTGTTCCTTCAAGGAGTCATGGTGTCATGACTTCTTGCTCTAAAAACAGGCAAGGAACATTGGAATCCTGCACTGTGCCACCTCTGCCATGCACACAAGCAAATGGGTTCACATGGTTATTCTGGTACACATTCTACCAACACTAAGGTGAAAACCTTACATTCATCCTTCAAGGCCTCTTTACAGTCATCAGCCCTCACATATCCTCCCTGCAGAAAGAGGGCTGCCGTCTCTACCCTTTACAGGGGAAGAAGTAAAGCAGATGGGATTTTTCAATTCAAGACCATTCAAGAAATTACTCAGACTTACATGGGATGGACACGTAAATGCATCACAAATAGGGAACCCCATATTATCAATCCCCCCCCCCCCATTCCTTACACATTACACATTTTCAGATTATTCATAATCTTGAACATATTCAGATTATTGAAGTATTTCAGCACAAATAGTCCCACTCTGGTGATACATGCTGGAGAAGGTGGCTTCCATATGCTCCCCATTGTATAATTTCTATAATTTTAAAATATTATTAATAATAACCAAGACACTAAAAACTCAAAAATGTGACTGTTTCTTAATGAAGTCTCAGACCTCAATCTGCCCATAAAGTGAGGAATCTTTTCCCAATGAACAGGATGCACGTCCTCAGTGCACATCACAGATGGTTGCACTTGACAGCCTTTCCCAGTACAATCAATTTAGACACCAGATACTCCAAACAAAGCTATATTTCTCTCCTTTTTTTGGTCTCCTCAAAGGGGTTTATGGACTATGACTTTAACCTCCAGGGATCTGCAGGTTAACATGTCTTCATAAAGAAACAAAACACCAGAAATATATTAAATTCTCATGGTTAGTGATGGAAACTGATCTTTTTATTTTAGGCAAATGTAAGTATGATTTTCTCCCACCAAGGAGGTAAATTAGTTTTGTAAATCCATAGAAGCATCCTCATGCAGTATAATGAAAATACACATGGGCAGGTCTACTTAGCTATCATCTTGCAGACAAATCCATTTCTCTTTCCATTTCATAGAATCATAGAATCATTAAGGTTGGAAAAGACCTCTAAGACCATTGAATCCAACCATTAACTGAGCACTTCTAAGTCCACCACTAAACCATGTCCCTAAATGTTTCCTACAGACATGGAATATTTTAAGTTGCAATGAGGTTGAAATAAACAAAGCCTGATAAACAGTGCTGGCAAACTGTTAACAATAGATGAGGAGAAGGCTGAGGTACTTAACAACCTTTTTGCCTTAGTCTTCAATTGCAGCCTCTCTTCCTACACCTCTCAAGTGGATTGAGTGCAAGATGGGGACTGGGGGAAGAAAGTGCTTCCCACTATAAGTGAAGATCAGGTTGTGAGAGACTGAAATGTTGATGGCTAATGACTCAAAACAATCAGCCATTTGTGGAGGCAGCAGGGTGCTTTTCTGAGGCTAGGTTTGCACTCCCTTAGGAGAAGGAGATGTGTTTGGGTGTGTGGTGGCACAGCCTCTGGTCTGCATAAAACAGAGGGAAACACCTACCACGCAAGCTACAAACCAGATGAGGTAGACCCTGCAAAGATGGGATAGTGGTTTTTATCATGAGAACTGTCCTCCCTTACACAAACTGGCTAAGTCTAAGGGTATTCATACCTTCTGATGGGGCATAACTGGCTCAACTGCACACAGGTGAGAGGCAGCTGTCATGTCTTAGAAGGTGTCATAAACCATCAAAGACCCCCAAAGTGTGTCCATACTCATTTTTGAGGCCTTTCACCAGAGGACTTGTCTTGGTTTGAGACAAGTTAGGAGGAAACATCCTGCAATGAACCTCTCCTCTAAAGAAGGTAGGTTTTGGCAACCCCTCTCCCAGCCAAATGAAGGTAATTTCTTGGAGAAAAGTGGAAAAAAACTGTTTATCTAACACACACAGAGTGCACGTAGGCAAGGGAAAAAAAGAATAATGTTAAATATTAAAGCCTTCTCACTGCAGAGAAAGCTAGTGGATTAAGAGTTCTTTCTGTAGGTGTGGCTCGGCTCCTCCCAAGGTCCGGAGCCCGGATGCGGCATCCCAGAGGCTCCCCACTGGCTCGCAGCTATGGTCTGTTCTCAGACCAGACCAAAGCTGAACAGTTCCAGAAGAAGCCACAGAAGTCAATAGAGAAGCTGTATGAAGTCCTGGGAAAACTTCTTGCCTCAGCTAACAGCTAGCTAAAAGCAAAGCAATTAACTCTCCCTCTCTAATGAGAAAGAACGGGGAGGATATGTGTTTGAACACAAACCTCCGAAAGAATTCCCCCAGCTTCCAGCTTCGCCCCCCTCTCCCGGACCTAGCTTAAAGTTATAGTACCCAGGTCTGGGCATAAAGCAGATGATAGGGGATACAGTATCATAAAGTCACCCCAAGACAGGACTGAAAACTCCCAGCCCCCCAGGGAAAGTACCTGTGAGTTCCCACCTAGCCTGAGCATATATTAACCCATTGTACTTTGTTTCATGGGCTTTTTTGCCCACCTCGACAGATCAAAATGGTGACCATCACTTCGACAAGACTGCGACCATCACTTCGATCAACAGACATTAATTGTAACAATCAAGTCTCATTGTGAGATTCATTGGTGGTGATATGTTTCTGCTCTTATCCTTTCTTTCTCTTTCTTTCTTTTCCTATATACATTTTCTTAAGTGATATTTTAATGCTTTCATATTGCTATATTACTATAGATAATAACCAAAATGGCTGCATACCTGCTTTCCATTGCAACCAAATTGTTCTAAAATAAACATTACATACATATATTTACAAGCACCAATCATTCAGAGTCATTTTACTACAATCCATCCCAAGGGATCTATTAACAAGAACCTGGGTTACTCTTGCCTTCTGGCATGGGTCATAACACAAGTTTGTGAACACCCAAGGAACCTGATTGTACATAAGTCCATGGGACCTGATGAGATGCATCCCAAAGTCTCATGAGAATTAGCTGATGTAGCTGCTAAGCCACTCTCCATGATATTTGAAAAGTCATGGCAGTCAGGTGACATCCCTGGTGACTGGAAATAGGGAAACACCGTACCCATGTTTAAAAAGGGTAGAAAGGAGGATCCTGGGAACTACTGACCTGCCAGTCTCATTGATATGCCTGGGAAGATAATGGAACAGATCCTCCTAGAAGCTCTGCTAAGGCACATGGAGGACAGGGAGGTGATTCAAGACAGCCAGCACAGTTTCATCAAGGGCAAGTCTTGTCTGACCAACCTAGTGGCCTTCTATGATGAAGTGACCACATCAGTGAACAAGGGAAGGGATAGAGATGTCATTTATCTGGACTCCTGTAAAGCCTTTGACACCATCCCCCACAACATCCTTCCCTTTAAACTGGAGAGATTGTTCGATGGATAAGGAATGGGTCGGATGGTTAAATCCAGAGGGTAGTGGTCAATGGCTCCATCCTGATGGACATCAGTGTGTATTGGGTTTGCATGGCCAGGTTTTAGTAGTGGGGGTGGTTACAGGGGTGTCATTTGAGAGAAGCTGCTAGAAGCTTCCTCCATGTCCAGCAGAGCCAATACCAAATAGCTCCAAGTCTGGGCCAATCAGATATGGTGGTAATGCCTCTGTGATAACATATTTAAGAAGAAGAAGAAAAAAAATTATTGTGCAAATGTAATTGTGGCCAGAGGAAAGTGGGGTGAGAATGTGAGAGGGAGAACTCTGAAGACACCAAGGCCAGTGGAGAAGGAGGGGGAGAAGGTGCTCCAGGTACCAGAGCTGGGATTCCTCTGCAGCTTGTGGTGAAGACCATGGTGAAGTGGACTGTCCCTCTGTAGCCCATGGAAGACTACAGGGTTTCAGACACCCACCTGCAGCCCACGGAGGAGACCCATGATGGAGCAGGTAGATGCCTGAGAAAAGGCTGTGACCCTGTGGGAGGCCTGTTCTGGAACAGTCTGTACTTGAAGGATTGCAGCCATGGAAGAGTGACCCACTTTGCAGTGGTTTGTGGAGAACTCTTGCCCATGGAATGGACTCATACTGGAGAAGTTTGTGGACAACTGTCTCCCGTGGGAGGGACCCCATGCTGGAGCAGGGAAAGGACTCCTGTCCCTCAGCAATGGCAGAAACAACATGTGCTGAAGTGATTGTAACCCCCACTGTCTCCCTGCACCACTGGGGAGGAAGAGGAAGAGCTGAGAAGGGGGGAGGGATGGGGGGAAGATCTTTTTTAGGTCTTATTTTACTTCTCATTTCTCTGCTCTGATTTTGCTAGTAATAAATTCAATTAATATCTCTAATTCCAGTCTATTTTGCCTGTAACAGTATTTGGTGAGTGATCTCTCTCTGTTCTTAACTCATGAACCCTTCATTCTGTGTTCTTTCCCTTGTGAAGTACTAAGACCTGAGCAACAGGTCCTGAGCCAAAGTTGACCTCTAGATGAACCTTCCAACCAAATGTTATATGCATCCACTCGTTAACGAAGTATTATTAGCAATATGATATATGCATTCATTAATTGGCGAAACATGTATTTACCTTTCCATATTTAGAAACAGGACAAGGCCACATCTAGACTTGTTTGAGGATGCAGGAGCAAAGGCAACTTCCTTGGTTCCTCCTTGAGCCCTGGCCAGACTTTAGGAGAAACCATACAGGACAATAAAACCAGATGTTCCCGCATTAGAAGTAATGGCAGGTTGTTTATGATAATGTTGGAGTCAGTAAGTCAGGAGTTTCTCTGAATCCTTCAGGGAGAGATCAGAATGCAGGGATTGAGTTGAAACCTTTAGATGGATTGAAGTATATTAGGCCTCTCACTTATAAGGCAGAGGTGAAGATTTAGGTTGCAACATGAGAGAGAGAAAATAAGTAAGTAAATGGAATAAGTTTTAAGTGCTTTTAGTAAGCAAAAGGTCTTAGATGCCTGAGAAGTAGTACATGTTCTAGTGAAGGTTGAAAAACATGCTAGTGTTTCCTTAGTGGCTCCAAGAACTTAGCTTTAGACATAATAGAGTTAGAGTTAAGGATATTGCTTACATTTTTCAGTTAGAACAAGATAGACCATGAACGTAGCTTATATGTAGCCTGGCATGTTAAGAAACTAGGATTCTAATAGGTTAAGAAGTAGTGGTCCAAATCTGGTCCGATGCTGCATCTTAGTTTGCTCGTAAGTTTCTATAAAAGAAGAGGCTTGGAAAGAGCCATTGCTTTTAGCCATTGCTTTTATGCCACAGCTTTTGCTCTGCTTTTGGTTTCGCTGCTGAAACCAACACCCAAGAAGAAGATAGGAGCTGCCCAGCTAGTCCAGCCCAGCTGGAACCACAGGGAGCTTGTGCTTCTGTTTGGGACTTTGAACTAGAACCTAGCATGGACTTTGTTCTCTGTGACTCTGCTTTTAAGACTGATGTGCTTCTACAATAAATAACTTTACAGCAACTATTAGCCGCTTCATTTTTTACACAAAGGAGAAGAAGCCCGACAGTGTGGGTGCACAAGAGGCAACCGGAGGTTCCACGAAACCTCACATGATAAAAGCTGGGCTACTCTCACAGAGAAGTCAGAAGCCTCGTTGCTTGCAAAGGTGGATGCATTGCAGGATTTCCCAGTTACTGGGAGTTGTTATCCAGTCCTTTGCTGTGACAGCTTCCCCCAGCTGATGATTGCAGATCTGGATGAAGGAATAAAGTATTACAGTCACTAGTGATGTATCTTTCTTAATCACTATAGGCAATATTTTGTACAAAGTTAAGGTGCATTGCTTATGTGGTGGTGCATCCCCTCCCCTCCTCCCCACTCCTTTCCAGGCTGCAGTGTGATCTGAGAAAATGCTTGTTAGGCCTTGTGCTTGAAAACACCACCTGGGCTCAGCTCTTTCTGAGCTTATCAAAAACCACTGCTTTCAGGAACTCCTAACAAGCTTCTATTTTCCTCATAACCAGCCTTTGAAAATATTTCTCTGGCCTGAATGGCATAACATTCCTATTCTCACACTTTCTTTGAAAGTGCCAACTCAAACTGTAGCCAAGATGAAACACTGTTATGACTAAAGCCCATTGTCTTGCAACCCTATAAACAGCTGTCCAAGATGGGGCCCTTTGAGCTCTCCTGCACTGCAGTGGGCCTGCGACCAGCAATCTCCCTCTGAGTAGAACATCTCTCAGAGCCAGCAAATCCTCAGGATTGCTATACCTGGAGGACTGCAGAAACTCAACATGTCCTGGGCCGATACACTCACTCCTCAAGGCCCGATACTTTGCCCCTCGGGACATGCAAAAGCATCTGAAGTGAGTATTTTCACTGACCTCTGAGGGAGATTTTTCCACAGGTACCTTACATTGCACTGACTATTTCTGCCTGCGTGCATACCCTTTGAGCATATGCTGTAGCAAATATGGAAGTTAGGTTAAGTTATAGTTATAATTTAGGCTAAATGCTGCTAAGTGTTATTTCTCTGTTAGATTGTTAAGGTTAAGCTATAAATTAAGGTATAAGTTAAGTTAATGTGCTGTTAAGTTTAAGTGTTGTTAAGCTTTAGGCTGCATTCCTTTTCATCCTTGTTTACACTGTCTTTACACACACACATGCACACACACACCCCCTGTCCTAGGGTGATGTTATGGTGTTTCTATCTCCAATCGTGTGTCCTGATTATGTTTGGTATTATGTCCTGTGCTTCCAGGACTGAGTCTGAGAGTGAAGCTTTGTTTTGTCTTATTATCAGCCGGCTCACCTCCCCCATGGTCTATGTTTAGGAGAGGTTTTAGCTCGGCTTGCTTGCTTGCTTGCTTGCTTGCTTGCTGGCTTGCCTGCTTGCTTGTCTGCTTGCTCGCTTCTGCCTTTTTCTTTCCTTCGCTTTGCCCTTGCTTTCTGCTTATTAGTTAGTTCAGCTAGGCAGTCCAACTTTTTCCCTGGACTGTTTTCTCTTCCACCCCGTCCCCTCCCTCTCCTGGATACCATCTGAACGGACGGGGACCTGGGAACCCCAAGAAACACCGGGAGGCTACACTTTGTCACCTGCAGCAGTCATCCCCAGCGCCAGAGACTGATAACTGAGCGACCACTCGCCAGAGAGACTGAGTTTGTCATCCCTTCAGAACGGTGAAAGAGTTTTTTTTTGTCAGCTGGTGTTGTCTTTTTTCCCTGTGCTGGGGAGTGTCTTGCTTGTTAAATAAACAGGTTTTTTCTCCCACTCTTCTCCGAGGAAATTCTTCCCGAACCCGGTGGGGTGGGGGGGGAGGAGTCGTGGGGTTTGCTGTCTGGGGGCTCCTTCTGGAGGTTTTCCCCCAAATTTGCCCAAAACCAGGACAAATAAATTGGCGCCCAACTCGAGGCTCGAGAAAGTGGGAAAAAACCCTGTTCTAATAATAATAATTTGGTTCAAATTCTTTTGTGTTGGTATAGAGCAGTTATTGGCTATGTTGTTGGAATTCATGTCTTTTGGGGTGGAGGCTTGCATGGGATTTTGGTCCCTAGGGTTTTTTGAAGTCTTAATACCTTTGTGGTCCCTGGGTTTATTTGCTTATCCAGAAATAGCTCCGGTATTGTCCCTAATGCGTAGTTTCTGTAGGAGAGGGGCATTGACCAAAATATCCATCGGGCTGGGCTTGGTTTTAATGGCCTGCAGGAGATTTATAAAGGTGCTGGAATCTGTTCCAGGAATGTATGGTTCTTGGTTGTGGTTGTGCACTCAGTTTGTTAGAGGAGAAGCAGGGGATGAGGCTTTTCAGCCTTTGTTCTCCTTCTTCTCCTCTGAATTTGTTACATCCTTATTAGAGAATGTTCAGTTCCCCCTGAGTGTTAAAGAGACCATCTTTCTGGTGTTTAATATAGTAAGCTTTCTCTATACAGTCTGCAGTTTCTCTAGAATGAGAGCTGAGATTTCTAGAGGGACTGAGACCCTTGACCCCAGAGTAGAGCCAGGCGTGAGGAATCCTGAATGGTGTGGGAAATGGGAGGATATGGGCCAAATCTTAAAGGAATTTTCTGACCCTACATCCTGGGATTTTCCATGTGAACAAATTCAGAACCCAGCTGAGGTAGCAAAGTACCTGAAAGAGAAGTGCCATGGTAATTCTAAGGAGAAGAAGATCATTGCAGTGAGCTGGGCCCTGGCATATGCTTACCGTACCCTGCTAGATACTGTAGGGCAGCAGACAGAGGAAGGGGGACAGGCAGATAAATCAGCCACTATCCCAGTCACTCAGGCTGCAGCCAACACCCCAGGCTCGAGGCCAACAACTACACCAGACAGTGAGCCTAAGCCAGCAGCTAAACCTGTCAGTAAGCCTCAACCAATGGCTGTTGCTACCAGCACGAGAAGTGGAAAGTGCACAGACAAGACTGATCGACCAGTGGATGATGATGATGATGATGCAGGAGAAGGACCCTCGACGCCTCCTGACATAAAACCAGGAGTCAAAGCAACTGGTAAAAGATCAGAGGCCAATATTGAGTCTTTTTCCCTAAAGGACCTCCGTGGCCTAAGAAAGGATTACACCCGACGACCTGATGAGTCTATAATTAGTTGGTTGGTCCGTCTTTGGGATGCTGCAGGCGAGGCTACAATTCTGGATGGCACTGAAGCCAGGCATTTGGGATCCCTGTCACATGATCCTGTCATCGACCAAGGAATGATGAGAGGGCCTAACCCTCACAGCCTCTGGGCACGGGTCCTGGACAGTGTAGCACAAAGATACCTGTGTGCAGATGATCTTTATATGCAGCAGACCCACTGGAAGACGATAGAACAAGGGATCCAACGCCTGAGAGAAATGGCAGTGGCAGAGATTATCTTCTCAGATGACATAACAACTAGGAATCCGGACTTGGTACCATGTACATCTGTGATGTGGCGAAAACTTGTACGACTTGGGCCCCATGAATATGCTTCTGCTTTAGCAATAATGAAGCGGGACGAGAGGGATGAGACCGTGCTTGATATGGCAAAGAAGCTCCGAGCATATGCAGATGCTGTGCATGGCCCAACACATGCCAGAATTGCAGCTGTGGAAACACGTCTGCAGAAATTAGAAGACAAGATAGAGGAGAATCATAAAAGACTCAGGGAGGAGATTAAAGAGGACCTTCTCCAAATCTCAGCAGTACAAATTAGAGGCCCTGGTATCCAACGCAGACGTTCCCCTGATGGGGAGAGGAGGTACACCCCACGAGCTGAGCTGTGGTTCTTCCTACGTGATTGCGGAGAAAACATGAGGAGATGGGATGGAAAATCTACTGCTGCTCTGGCACAACGGGTGCGTGAATTGAAGGAAGGCAAGACCCAAAGAGGAAGTTCCACCAAAAGGAGAGCAGCTCCAGTTGCCCGTAGCCAAGCTGCCAAGTATGATGATGATGATATATCTGATCCCCTTGAAGGAACCTCTAAGACATATGCCCAAGGAAAGAAGGATAAACAGGCTTAGAGGGGCCCTGCCTCTAGCCAGGGAGAGGCGAGGGAAAATCGTGTCTTCTGGACTGTGTGGATTCGTTGGCCTGGCACATCGGAACCACAAAAGTATAAAGCTTTGGTTGATACTGGTGCCCAATGCACATTAGTCCCATCAAGATATGTGGGGGCAGAATCTGTTTCTATTGCTGGTGTGACAGGTGGATCACAGGACTTTACCTTGGTGGAAGCTGATGTGAGCTTGACTGGACATGAATGGAAAAAACATCCTATTGTGACTGGCCCAGAGGCCCCATGCATTTTGGGCATAGATTACCTCCGAAGGGGGTATTTTAAAGATCCAAAAGGATTCAGGTGGGCATTTGGGATAGCAGCTGTGGTGACAGAGGGCATCCAGCAATTGAACACCTTGTCTGGACTGTCTGAGAATCCAAGTACTGTAGGACTTCTGAAAGGAGAAGAGCAAAAGGTACCAATTGCCACTTCCATAGTGCATCGCCGACAATACAGAACAACTCGAGATGCTGTGGTTCCCATCCATAAAATGATCCGTGAGCTGGAGAGCCAAGGGGTGGTCAGCAAAACCCACTCACCCTTCAACAGCCCCATCTGGCCTGTGCGTAAATCTGAAGGAGAATGGAGACTGACCGTAGACTATCGTGCATTGAATGAGGTGACTCCACCACTGAGCGCTGCCGTGCCGGACATGCTGGAACTGCAGTACGAGCTGGAGTCCAAGGCAGCAAAGTGGTACGCCACTATCGATATCGCCAATGCATTTTTCTCCATTCCTCTGGCAGCAGAGTGCAGGCCTCAGTTCGCTTTCACATGGAGGGGAGTGCAGTACACCTGGAATCGACTGCCCCAGGGGTGGAAGCACAGTCCTACTATCTGCCATGGACTGATCCAGACTACACTAGAAAAAGGTGAGGCTCCAGAACATTTACAATATATTGATGATATCATTGTGTGGGGGAACACAGCAGCAGAAGTGTTCAAGAAAGGAGAGAGAATCATCCAAATCCTCCTGGAAGCCGGCTTCGCCATCAAGAAGAGTAAAGTTAAGGGACCTGCTCGAGATATCCAGTTCCTGGGAGTGAAGTGGCAAGATGGACGGCGTCAGATTCCTACTGATGTCATCAACAAAATCACAGCTATGTCCCCACCAACCAACAAGAAGGAGACACAAGCTTTCTTAGGCGCCATAGGTTTTTGGAGGATGCACATTCCTGAGTACAGTCAGATTGTGAGCCCTCTTTACCTGGTCACCCGCAAGAAGAACGATTTCCATTGGGGCCCTGAGCAGCAACAAGCTTTTGCCCAGATAAAGCAGGAAATTGCTCATGCAGTAGCCCTTGGCCCAGTCAGGATGGGACCAGATGTGAAGAACGTGCTCTACTCTGCAGCCGGGAACCATGGTCTGTCCTGGAGCCTGTGGCAGAAGGTGCCTGGTGAGACTCGAGGCCGACCATTAGGATTTTGGAGTCGGAGCTACAGAGGGTCTGAAGCTAACTACACCCCAACAGAGAAGGAGATCTTGGCTGCCTACGAAGGGGTCCAAGCAGCCTCAGAGGTGGTTGGCACAGAAGCACAACTCCTCCTGGCACCCCGACTGCCAGTGCTGGGGTGGATGTTCAGAGGAAAGGTTCCCTCAACCCACCATGCCACCAGTGCTACATGGAGCAAGTGGATTGCCCTCATTACACAGCGCACCCGGATTGGAAAACTGAATCGCCCTGGGATTTTGGAAGTAATTACAAATTGGCCTGAAGGTGAAAGTTTTGGTGTCACAGATGAGGAACAAGAACCAGTGACACGGGCTGAAGAAGCTCCACCATATAACCAACTGCCAGCAGAGGAAACACGCTATGCTCTATTCACCGACGGTTCCTGTCGCATTGTGGGGATGAATCGGAGGTGGAAAGCAGCCGTATGGAGCCCCACGCGACGGGTAGCAGAGGCCACTGAAGGAGAGGGTGGATCCAGTCAACTTGCTGAACTCAAAGCGGTTCAACTGGCCTTAGACATTGCTGAAAGAGAGAAGTGGCCAAAGCTTTACCTTTATACCGATTCATGGATGGTAGCCAATGCTCTGTGGGGATGGTTGGAGAGATGGAAAGAGGCTAACTGGCAGCGTAGAGGAAAACCAATTTGGGCTGCCGAAGAGTGGAAAGATATCGCTACCCGGTTAGAGAAATTACCTGTGAAGGTTCGCCATGTAGATGCCCATGTTCCCAGAAGTAGGGCTAATGAAGAGCAGAAAAACAATCAGCAGGTAGATCAGGCTGCAAAGATAGGGGTGTCGAAGATAGACCTTGATTGGGAACACAAAGGAGAGTTGTTCCTGGCTCGATGGGCCCATGATGCCTCAGGTCATCAGGGCAGAGATGCCACCTATAAGTGGGCACGAGACCGAGGGGTGGATCTAACCATGGACAATATTTCTCAAGTTATCCATGACTGTGAGACGTGCGCTGCCATCAAGCAAGCCAAGCGGGTGAAGCCCCTCTGGTATGGGGGGCGGTGGTCCAAGTACAAGTATGGAGAGACCTGGCAGATTGATTACATCACACTGCCTCAAACCCGCCAGGGCAAGCGCTATGTACTGACCATGGTGGAAGCCACCACTGGATGGTTGGAGACCTACCCTGTGTCTCACGCTACAGCCCGTAACACCATCCTGGGCCTGGAAAAGCAGGTCCTTTGGAGGCATGGCACCCCTGAGAGGATTGAGTCAGACAATGGGACTCATTTCAAGAATAGCCTTATCAACACTTGGGCTAGGGAACATGGCATTGAGTGGGTGTACCATATCCCCTACCATGCACCAGCTGCAGGGAAGGTGGAAAGGTACAATGGACTGTTAAAAACCACCTTGAGAGCATTGGGTGGGGGATCATTCAAAAACTGGGAGCAGCATTTAGCAAAGGCCACTTGGTTAGTTAACACCCGGGGTTCCACCAACCGAGCGGGCCCTGCCCAGTCTAAGTCCCTGAATATAGTAGATGGAGACAAAGTCCCAGTGGCACATATCAGAGGTTTGTTGGGGAAGGCAGTTTGGATCAATTCTGCCCCGAGTACAGACAAACCCATTCGTGGGATTGTCTTTGCTCAAGGACCAGGTTGTACATGGTGGGTAATGCAGAGAGATGGAACAACACGATGTGTGCCTCAGGGAGATCTGATTGTGGGGTGAGGCAGCATGAGACAGAAGGAAATATGTAAGTGTCAAAGGTCTGAGCAAGTGAGATAGAAGGAAATGTGTAAGTGTCGAAGGTTTGAGCAAGTGAGATGGAAGAAAATGTGTCCGAGTAAGTGAAAGATGGAAATTTCTACTTGCTGAAGTTTTTACATGCTGTTTAGTATGTTCACGATATGGAGATAAGGGGTGGAATGTCCTAGGGTGATGTTATGGTGTTTCTATCTCCAATCGTGTGTCCTGATTATGTTTGGTATTATGTCCTGTGCTTCCAGGACTGAGTCTGAGAGTGAAGCTTTGTTTTGTCTTATTATCAGCCGGCTCACCTCCCCCATGGTCTATGTTTAGGAGAGGTTTTAGCTCGGCTTGCTTGCTTGCTTGCTTGCTTGCTTGCTGGCTTGCCTGCTTGCTTGTCTGCTTGCTCGCTTCTGCCTTTTTCTTTCCTTCGCTTTGCCCTTGCTTTCTGCTTATTAGTTAGTTCAGCTAGGCAGTCCAACTTTTTCCCTGGACTGTTTTCTCTTCCACCCCGTCCCCTCCCTCTCCTGGATACCATCTGAACGGACGGGGACCTGGGAACCCCAAGAAACACCGGGAGGCTACACTTTGTCACCTGCAGCAGTCATCCCCAGCGCCAGAGACTGATAACTGAGCGACCACTCGCCAGAGAGACTGAGTTTGTCATCCCTTCAGAACGGTGAAAGAGTTTTTTTTTGTCAGCTGGTGTTGTCTTTTTTCCCTGTGCTGGGGAGTGTCTTGCTTGTTAAATAAACAGGTTTTTTCTCCCACTCTTCTCCGAGGAAATTCTTCCCGAACCCGGTGGGGTGGGGGGGGGAGGAGTCGTGGGGTTTGCTGTCTGGGGGCTCCTTCTGGAGGTTTTCCCCCAAATTTGCCCAAAACCAGGACACCCCCCTAGGTAGTTTTCAATTAATTTCTGTTTTGATTGCCCGGATTTTGTTTGGTTTTGTGGTTGCTTGCTTTCCATTGTGCCTTAGTTGTCCTTCGTAAGTAGAATGAAAGTTGTGCTTTGTAGTTTAATATTGAATCTGACTTTTGCTCATACCCTTGTTGGTGATCTTTGGGCAATCTCAAGCACACTTGTTTGGGACAGCATAACATATCCTTTTGCAATTCTTTAGAGTTTTGCATCATAGTAAATTACACTATTCCTTAAGTTGGTGTCTGTGTCTTTGGTGTTGACCCTACCCACCAGCAAAACCAAACTGGTGTAGTTGGCTGGATCAGAGCAAAATGTCGCTTTTTAAAATCTAAATGTAAGAAATCTAAATTTAAGGAATCAGCCCTGTCCAAAATTCCTGCATGGAAAGATCTTCCCCATAGTTCACTGGCTCTTGAGTGGGCTAAGGTTGGAGGACTGTGTGATCAATGGGGAAGTTGAAACGCTGGATGTATTGAAACATATCCAAAACTTGTGTACTAAAAAAGACCTTGTGGGTTTGGGAAAACAGGGATGGATTTTGTTAAGAGCACATAAAAAAAAACAACAGAAGGAACAGTTGTTGAAATGCTCTAACATAAAGCAACAGATGTCTGAATTGCAGAATTAAATTTTAATGTTACAGTGTCAAAATAAGTTTCTTGTTGATAAGTTGGGCATTAACCAGACTGTAGCCAAGAAGGCTGCAGTTCAAGTGGCTCATTATAAGTATAAGAAAAGAAAGGGGCAAGTAAATCACAAGGAAGTGCATACAATGATTGCAGAGGCAGGTATACAGTGGAATCCCAATAAATGGGATGGAGATAATTTGGATTCTATGGATTCTGATGAGGCTGGTTATTCATCTGAATTTGTAGATATGAGACCGGCGTGGGCATGAAAGATAGAATTGGAGGTTAATGGTCAGCATGTTAGGAGGGATGTGATAGAGGATTATACTCAGCATGAAGCAAATGATATAATTGAACAGTTTAGGCAAAGACTGGGTGTGGAAGGGGCTTACAGCTGGTCTGTGAGCCAGAGAGAGTTAAATGATAAGGTTTACTACTGAAAGGAATTTTACCAAGGCCGTTGGTATGGAGACCGAGAAGACAAGAAGGAGAAGAAAAGCAAGAAGAAACCTGCAGCTGGGAAAAGTATTTTTAGAAAAGTTTTGTGAAAAACAGAGGTGGAGATGGTTTTGCACCAATGAACCTTATGTTGACCTAGTGTAACCAATGAATAAAGTGTAAACTTTGTAGAGTGTATAAAAGACAGCATGCTGTTGTAATAAACAGGATTTTAGCCTTCTGAAATGTAGTGTGTCCTTTCGCATGTCGCGTCTGCCCCAACAGCGACAACCGGGGGAACCCCTCCTCTCTTGGATGTTGCATTTGCATGACTAGGGAGCATTAGGGTAACCCTATACTCAGGGGACACTGAGAAGTTTTGTTTTGAGCTCAGAATCTTTTGTGCAGGATGCATTTTGGAATAACATTCACAATACTGATTTGTTAGCTTTGGCTGCTCAAGGATGTAACACTAAATACCCTACAGAAAATGACTGGATAAGATCTGAACATCAGTAGTATACTTTGTGACACTGTATAAAACAAATAAAGGAGGAAGGAATGAGATCAGCTATCTTTATTAGAGATGCTGATTCTAAAATGTGGAATGCTTTGTCTGTGTAAGAGTCGGTCTGGAAATTTTCCCTCATATGCCTCATGACCATCACAAGGGTAGAGGCTAAGACCCCGAGGACCCCCCACCCACTTCTGGACAGGAGTTCTGGCCTGTTCGAGGTGGATGCTTGCCAAGTGATTGTGTGTGTGCTGTCCACGGTACAATGCTTTTGAGCAGGCACTAACTGAAAACTACATGTTCTGTACGCCTACACCTGCTTCTTGGAACACCTCACAATGGCCCATAAATCTCCCCACCTCCTGGCCAGATGCCACTCGCATTGGAAAAGGACTATAAAAGTGACTCTCTGAAGAAGATTTTTGAGATCACCTCTCAGAAGACACGCCTATTGGTTGGACCACAAGGACGCCGCATCTATTGGCCAGACCACGAGGACTCGTCTCATCTGTTGGTAGCTATTCCCCCCTTTCCCTCTCTTTCTCTCTCTCTCTTTCTCTTTACTTTGTTTCCTTTATATCTCTCCCCTCTATTGCAAAAACTGAGTTGTTGGCACTCAATAAAAGTGCATTTTGCTGTGAGCAAACTGATTGTTGTCCCCTATTGTGTCTTTTGCACCCTGTGAGATCAAACAAACCATCACGACCCCCACCTGTATTAGCAACCGATTGTGACAGTCTGTTACTGCGAAAAATAAACAGATTAGGACTGCTCCACCAGCATATAAAAATGTAATCATGACTCTCTTGATTAAGGAGAGAGGGAATCCCCTAGATAAAGGGAAACAACATGGAGACACCAAGATCAGTGAAAAGAAGGGGGGGAGGAGGTGCTCCAGGTGCCAGAGCTGAGATTCCTCAGCAGGCCGTGGTGATGACCATGGTGAAGCAAGTTTTCCCCTTGTAGCCCATGAGGATCCATGGGGGATGCAGAGATCCACCTGCAGCCCATGGGGGAGGTGCTCATGCCAGAGGATGCCTGGAGGAGGCTGCGATCCACTGGGACACCCGGTAGAGAGAGGCAGCCCCTGCTTCCAGGCTGGACCAGCCTGTCCTCGGAGGACTGAACCCCGTGGAAGAGTGACCCATGCCACAGCAATTTTGGAGGGGGGGGGGTGTCTGTGTGCCCATAGGATGGGCTCACATTGCAGCAGTTTTGGCAGGACTGCTGCTCATGAGATTTGGAGCCACACTGGAGAAGTTCATGGAGAACTGTCTCCCATGGGAAGGGACCCCACAGTGCAGCAGGTGAAGGACTCCTGTCCCTGAGCAGTGGAAGAAAACCTCCAGTGATGAACCGACCAAACCCCCACACTCTGTTTCCCTGCACTTTTGGTGGGAAGGAGAGAGGGTTTAGGGAGAGAAAAGGTGTCTTGTAGGGCTTATTTTATTCTCATTATCCTCCTCTGACTCTGTTAGTAATAAATTCACTTTGTACCTATAAGCCAAGCCTGTTTTGCCCTTGGAGTGTTTTCTTCCAGTCCTTAACTCATGAACCCTTAATTTAAATTCTTCTCTCCTCTGCCCAGCTGTGGCAGAGGAAGGCGAGTGTGTGAATTTCTTGGGTGCCTGGTGTTTGCCCAGTGTCAAACCATAACAAGAGGCTATTCAAGGGGTTTTATATTAATGGCCCATACTGAAAGAAGTGGAATTGAATGTATCCGTAAATGGGTCACAACCCACTTGGAGCCTGTGGCAAAAACAAGGAAAGAAAAAGGTTCCCTAGGGCTTTTGAGGAATAAAGCTGCCAGAGGCAGGAAACAATTATGCTCCTTTTAAGAAACAATTGTTAGCATGTTATTAGGCATTTGTGGAGACAGAATAACTTACAATAGGACATGAAGTGGCTCTTCACCCTGAAATTCCTATCATGCAATGGGTTAAAAGTTCTCTGAAAATCCATCAAATTATGCATGCTCGGGAATCAAGCATCATAAAGTGGAAATGGTATATTAAGGATAGAGCCAAGGTGGGGGTTGGCAGAGTAGCTGCTCTCCATGAGTAAGTGGCTACTGCCCCCATGTGGGATCAGGAAATAATTCCCAATTGTACAGTTGAACAGGAATCCCCAGTATGATGGGGAAAACCTTTAGATCAATTAATGCCCTTTGAAATGGAACACACTTGGTTTACTGATGTATCAGCTAAATATGTAGTAGAAAAGAGGTTTTAGAAAGCGGTATCTTACCATCCCCATTATGAGAAATTTCTGTAAGCAATGGGAGAAGGGAAAAGGAGCCAATATGCTGAATTATAGGCTGCTTATATGGATCTAAAACAGGAAGATCTAGGGGAATGTCATTTGCATACAGATTCTTGGTCAGTAGCTAATGAGTTAGCTACTTGGTTACCGACTTGGGCAGCCAAAGTTTGCAAAATACATTTTAAGGAAGTCTTGGGAAAGGAACTGTGGAAAGATATTTGGGAAATAGTACAAAGGACCAAGGTGATTGTGCTTCATGTTGATGCTCATAGTAAAGTGGACACTTTATAATGACTTTATAACTCTGTTGCAGACAACCGGGCAAAGATTTCCCAAGCTGGATTGGAATTCCCTCAGAAGAAGGATCATGAAGGCTTGGCAAAATGGGCACACCAAAAGTGTAGGCAGATTGGAGAAAAAGCCACTTACAGGGGGGCTCAAAACATGGCATAACAATGTCACTTGATATGATCAAAACCATAATTGCCAGTGTCCCATGTGCCAACACACTCACAAATGCCCAGTGCCAAATATTGCAAAAGGATAATTGGAGAAAGTAAAATTGCCAGGACAAATTTGGCAAATGAATTAATGTCTTCAGTTTGAGTTGCCAATTTAAATAAACTTGTGAGACAGAATCAGGAGCAAAAGAGCAAGGCAGGCCTAAAACTTGAGAGAGTATAAAAGAAAATTCATTAACTACACAAACAAAAAGAGAGGAAAAAAAAATTTCAGAATAAGATTTTTCAGATCACTCCTTCCCTCCCTCTCCCAATCTTTATAACAACAAAACAAACATATAACAAATACTTCGGTCAGTCCCCAATTTAGTCTTTTTCAGTTCACTTCTGGAGAGAGAAGCCTCTTCTTGTTGAAGTTGTAGGGATTTTTTCCCACAAGAAGGAAAAAGACAGTTCTCTTGTGGTTTTATCTTTCACGATTTGCATCCGCCCGGGAACCTGCAACCGTGACGCTCCTCCCAACTCTACAGCTGTCCCAAAGTTGTAGATGTGGGCCATGTCTGCTCCATGGGGTATTACTTTTAAGAATGAAATGTTCAACCGCAAAGATTCTCTTTGTCTCCTTTTTCTCTGCTCAGGCTTCATTTTCAGAAAACCAAAATCCCCTTCTTTTCTCAGGGCAGAAAATTCTCAACACAGGTGCTTGAGAGGAATGTTGAATTTGTCTTTACAAATGAGTTGTGGATCAGCCTATAGATAAGGCTAGCACTGAGAGATAAAAGAAACAATGGGATGGATTCCACTGATTGATGAATGGAAAGAGATATTTGCCTTTACAAACAAACTGTAGGGCTGCTGATAAATGAAAATGGATATCGAAAGATGAAAGAAGCAACGGGGGGGAAACTATGAATTCTGTAAGAATTAAAAATTAAAAGGGAAGGTTATACATTAGAGGAGAATTTCAGGTTTCAGGCGTTCCGGGAAGTCTGTGCCTCTCAAGTACCTAAGCCAATGGGGAAAGAGACAGGGAAATGCGGCCGGGAAAATAGGATAAAAAGGAGGCTGCGTCCTCCGAAAATTTGAGAGATCCCAGGGGAATGTTCCATGGCCTCTCCCTTTATTCGAATAAAGCAAAAAGGACTCCTCTGTCTCCTTTTTGGACATAAACCTCTGGTGTTTGTGGATTAATTTTCCTGACAATTTTGGGGGCTCATCCGGGATCTTTCCACCATCCGGGGCGGCGGACGGCGAGCGGAGCTGAAGGCGCGCCTCACCCAGTTTCGGTGATCAGCTCCCCTTGGTGCCGGCCGGTACCGGGCGATCGATTGGGTTCCCGAGACTGTCCAGGAGACAGACGAGTGGCGGACCAGGGGGGTCCGTGAAGAGTCCGCAGGGAAGGACTACTGAAAATCTCACCGGTGAGTAAAATGGGATCTTCGGCGAGCAAACCTGGGAGGGCACCCATGGAGGGTAGCACAGGTAAACCTGAGAGGGCACCCATGGAGGGTAGCACAGGTAAAATGGGGCACCCAGAGAGGGTTGGAAAGGTGAAGCCGCGAAGGGGCCCCGGAAAATGGGATGACGATCCCATAATACCCCCGGAGAGTCCCTTGGGGTGAATGCTGAGGTCTTGGGAGAAATTGTATATTCACCCAGAAGTTATTATGGAAATTATGGTAAAATATTGTTATTTTGTGTGGCCAGAGTATAAGTTGGCAAGGGGACTTATATGGCCACCTTATGGAACAGATAAAATTCATTTGTGTCGAATTTTGTGAAGGTATTTAGAGGAAAGTGGTGAGGATTGGAATGTTTTTCAGCACCTTCCCCCGTCTTGTCCTCCAGTGTTGCTAGCTGACCCAGAGCCAGCTGCAGGTCGTCTGTATCCTCAACTTTCAGAGCAAGGGGATCAGGGAAATGTTATTCCTACAGCCTCACCTGAGAAGGATAATGGTGTAGGGGGAGGGGAGCAGCATGTTGTATCACCCCCCAGAACTAGAAGAGGAACTCAGTTTAGGGCATCAGAAGCCCCCCAAGAGACAGGGGTACACCAGATGCCACTCCGTCAAGTTCCTTTGGGGGGTCAAGGGGGAGGATTTGGGTTTGTAATTGTACCACTTACTACCCAGGATATAAGAGGGTTGAAAAAAGAATTACCCCCATATTTGGATGATCCCATAGGGGTGGGGGAAAAGATAGAGGAATATTTGGGAAATGCGGATTATACATGGAAGGATTGGGATTTTCTTTTGGGAATTTTGTTTGGGTCATCAGAGAAACGAATGATTTTGCAGAAAGCTCGGCAGCTGTGGGAGGATGAACATCCACAAGCAGCAGGGGAGGCTGGACCCAATGCACCTACGGTGGATGATGCCATCCCCCAGGCAGACCCCCAGTGGGACCCAAATAACCAGGCCAGTCTGGCTCACCGTGATTACCGTGCTTATTTGATTAGGGCAATCAAGTCTGCGGCTCCCAGAACTAACAACATAGCTAAGGCTATGTCGTTATAACAGGAGAAACAGGAAAGCCCCTCTCATTGGTTGGAGAGGATTAGGGATGCCTTGAGGAAGCACGGGGGGATGGATCCTGAAGGGCCAGCCTTCAACACATTGCTTAAAGTACAATTTGTTACTAAAGCCTGGCCTGATATATGGAAAGGAGTACAGAAGGATGAAGAGTGGCAGAATAAGCCTCTAGAGGAATTAGTTAGAAAAACACAGCAGATATATGTAAGAAGGGATGAGGAAAAGGCAAAAGCTAAAGCAAGGATGATGGCAGAGTTTTTGCAGCCCCAGAGGAATAAACTGCAGGGTCCAAGGGGTCCCCAACGACAGAGGGGACGGGGTCGGCCACAAGGAAGGGGCAGAGGGATTCCCTCCTCTGCAGGGGACAGCCGACCCAAACAGCGGCTGGGGAATAACCAGTGTGCTATCTGCAGGTCAGAAGGGCATTGGAAAAACGAGTGTCCACAGAAACAACTGGACCCTCAGGAGGAGGAAGTCCAGAGGATAATGGAAATGGATTGTTAGGGGTGTCAGGGGCTCCTATTATACCAAGGCCCCACCACTCAGGACCCCTTGATAACTTTTAAGGTGGGTCCGGATCGAGAGGAGGTGTGTTTTTTGGTAGACACGGTGGCCTCTCGGTCCAACTTAAATTTTATACCTAAGGGGGGGAAATTGTCAAAAAGATCCTTGGTTATTCAAGGAGTAAGCGGGAAGGATGAGCGAGTGCATTTTATTCAACCGCTGTTAATAGATGTGGGGGACAGATTTGAACTGCATGAATTCTTGTTTGTTCCTAATTGTAATTGTAATTTACTGGGAAGAGATTTGATGGCTAGAACAGGAATGCAAATTAGCATTGTAAGAAGTGACACGGAGTCCGAAACTGTGATATCTTTGTGTAAAATGTCTGAAAAGGCTTATGCTAAAATAAATCCGGAAGTATGGGCAGCTCCAGGGAAATATGGGAAACTGGACATAGAGCCTCTCCAAATTATTTTGAAGCAACCAGGACAAGTGGTGTCTAAAAAGCAATACCCTCTTTCAAGGGAGGGAAAGAAGGGGTTACAGCCTGTTATTGAGTCCCTGCTAAAAGCAGGTCTTTTAGAGCCGTGTATGTCTCCCTATAACACTCCTATCCTGCCGGTTAAGAAACCAGATGGAACCTACAGAATGGTGCAGGATTTAAGAATAATAAATGATATTGTCAAACCAAGGCATCCCACAGTTCCAGATCCATACACAATCCTAAATCAAATCCCTTCTTCACATCAGTATTATTCTGTACTGGATTTGAAGGATGCTTTCTGGGGGTGTCCAATCACAGAAGATAGTAAACAGTATTTTGCTTTTGAGTGGGAACAGGAGGAAGGAGGGAAAATGATAAAACAACAATTGACATGGACAGTACTCCCTCAAGGATATACAGAGTCACCAGTTCTGTTTGGGCAAGCTTTGCAGAAAATATTAAGAGAGTTTACTCCACCCTCAGGAGTCAAGTTGTTGCAGTATGTAGATGATTTGCTCTTATCAGGGGAACAGGAAAAGGTGGTTGAAGAGGCTACTGTAAAGCTGCTTAATTTTCTTGCAAAAAAGGGACTTAGAGTATCCAAAAAGAAAGCACAGTTAATAGAAAAGAAGGTCAAATATTTGGGACACATTCTGTCTGAAGGGTTACGGTGTATTGATCCAGAAAGGATACAAGGGATTTTACAGGTACCATTACCCCAGACTAAAAAGGAGTTACGGCAGTTTTTAGGGTTGGTGGGGTACTGTAGAGCATGGATCGAGGATTTTTCTGTGGTGGCCAGACCTTTATATAACTTTTTAACTGAAAACAGTCCTAATGTTGTGGTATGGACACCAGAAGGAGAGAAAAGCTTTAAGAAATTAAAAGACAAATTGGTTAAGGCCCCAGTCTTGGCTCTTCCAGATGCAAAAAAAGAATTTCAGCTATATGTGGATGTCAAATAGGGTCATGCTAAAAGAATTTTGGTGCAAGAGCATGGGGGAACACGGAGGCCTGTTGCCTATTTTTCTAAGTTGTTAGACCCGGTGGCCAGAGGCTGGCCCCATTGTCTGCAGAACTGTGCAGCCACAGCTCTGATGGTGGCTGAAGCCCGAAAGCTGACAAGGGGAGGGTATCTCATTGTTAAAGTCCCACATCAGATTAAAGCTTTGTTAACTGAAAGAGCCTCTAAGTGGATGACGAGTGCTCGATTATTACAGTATGAATCTTGTTTAATGGAACAGGAGGATTTAGAATTTAAAGGTGGGGAAATTTTTAATCCAGCCTCTTATTTAAATGGCCCTGGAGAAAAGGGGGGCCAGGAAGAAATCCATGATTGTATCCAGGTTATAGACCTCCAGACACGGGCTAGGGAAGATCTACGGGATATTCCCTGGCCTGAGGGAGAGAATGTGTTCATTGATGGGTCCTCCAAGGTGGTAGAAGGGAAACGATTTACAGGATACTCTATCGTGAATGGGAAGCAATTAAAGGAAGGGGGGAGGTTGCCAGCCACCTGGTCAGCTCAGACAGCAGAGCTGTACGGGCTTGTGAGAGCCTGTGAATTATACCAGGACAAGACAGTAAATATCTTTACTGATTCTAAATATGCATATGGGGTAATACATGCATCTGGAAAACTATGGGAAGAAAGAGGTTTATTAAGCTGCAGAGGAAAGACATTAGCTCACGAGAACTTAATCTCTCGCCTATTGGAGGCAGTGAATTTACCAAAAAAAGGTGGCGATAATCCACATTAAGGGGCATCAGGCAGGATGGTCGGAGGAGGCAATAGGAAACCGACTGGCTGATGAAGAAGCTCGCAAAGCTGCATTGTTGCCAGAAGTCTCTAAGATCCTGCCTTTGCTCCCAGTAACTGCACCGCTGCCAGAGAAACTCTCTTTTCCACCAGAGGAACTTGAGATAATTAAAAAGAGTGGGGCAGAGAAAAGAGAAAATAATTGGTTTACAAGGGATGGTAAGCAGTGGATACCAAAAGCTCTAGCCTTACAATTGTTAAAACAGCTTCATGAAGGGAGTCATTGGGGCTCCCGAGGACTGGCAGAAGCCTTCCTCAAAATGTACGCTGCTGTTGGTCTCTTTAGCCTGGCAAAGCGAGCCACTGAAGGCTGTTTGACTTGTGCTAAAACCAACAACAAAGTTACAAAGAAACTGGCCAGGGGAGGGAGGCGTTGGGCAGTACGTCCCTTCCAGAGATGCCAGGTGGATTTTACTGAAATGCCTCGAGTGGCAAGATTTAAATATCTTCTGGTAATAGTATGTCAATTAACCGGGTGGCCAGAAGCATTTCCAACTGTGTCAGCAACTACAGGATCAGTTGTTAAAATATTTTTGGAACAAATAATTCCAAGATATGGGATGGTGGAAGCAATAGATTCAGATAGGGGAACTCATTTTACAGGAAAAATTCTTCAAGGAGTTATGACTGCTTTAGGGATACAGTGGAACCTCCATACCCCCTGGCATCCACAAAGTTCGGGCCAGGTTGAGAGGATGAATGGAGAAATAAAGAAACATCTCCTGAAGCTGGTGATAGAAACTAAAATGCCATGGGTACGGCTCCTGCCCCTGGCTTTAGCAAGGATAAGAGCCAGACCCAGGGGAGATATTCAGTTATCTCCCTTTGAATTGATGTTTGGAATTCCTTACCCTTGTAATTCTCAGCCGAGTGCGGGGATAGAGATAAGTGATGTGTATTTGAAACAATATGTGGCTCGGATACTGTCTCTTGTGAAATCTCTTCGACAGGAAGCTCAGCTGGCACAGACCCTACCTTTGGACTTTGCTGTTCACAACATCCAACCGGGACACTGGGTCCTAGTTAAGGAGTGGGAAGAAGCACCACTGGTGGCGAAGTGGCGTGGACCTTTCCAGGTGTTGCTGACCACAGAAACAGCCGTCAAGACAGCTGAACACGGCTGGACCCATCACACTCAGGTCAAGGTCTCTGCAGCCCCAGAGATTTGGACGTCTCAGCTGGAGGAGAAGGACGGGAAGCCGTGACTGACACTCCGCAGGAGTGGACTGGAGCAGTAGCCAGTGCGTCGACATCAGGGGAAGCCTCGTGTGCCCACCCACAGACTGCCTGCTGAAATAGTTTGTGTGGGCATCCCTCCTCTCAGATCTCCAGTCACTGGGGGCCAACCCTTGCTGTCATTGTTTTCTTTATGTTAAGCTGTTTCTGTGCCTTCACTTGCCACAGGTGGTGTGAAAGACAAAGTGAAAGTAAAAATTAAGTTAGGAAATTAGATTACACAATCAGAATGTTTCTCTTAATAATGTTACCTTTATATTATCAGTTAGGTTGGGGCCAAGAATGGGAAAATAATTGTTTTGACCTTAGGAGAAGAAGTAGCAAAAACCTTTAACCTTAGCAATTGTTGGGTCTGTGGAGGGCCAGGGGGATCTGAAAACTGGCCATGGGTAGCCAGCCCAGTTGAACCTAAATGGTGGATTAGCACCCTGAGTGAGGTCTGTAATGGAACAGGATTTTGGGATGAAGAAGGAAGTCCATGGCGGCTTCATTCTTCTGAAAGAGGCACTTACTGTCTAAATAGGACAGGAAGCATATATATGGGAAAAAGCGTTTGTGACTGGACTTTATCTTTGGGTTTAGATTGTTGGACCCCCAACTGCCTTCCTTATGATTGTTCCAGATATCAAGGCAGATGGAATCAAACGCATGTTAAGCTCACAAATGGTAGCTGGGTAAAGTGCTCCTACCATAATTACCAGAAAGATTTAAAAGGCTGTAAAGCAGTGGGGAAGGATAAGTTTTTTGACCCCTTATTTTTAAGCTGCCCCCGAGATAATTTCACAAGTAGCACACATGTTATCCGTGACTACCAGTGGAAATGGCAACATCGAAATGGAACTCGAACCCTTTTTAATAGGTTCTGGTCCAAATCTAACAAAACAGATCTGGGATGTAACTGCAGGTGGAAACCTCATGTGGGAGCTTGGAAATGCAACTACTGTGATTCTTATGGTGGGGCGACCATTGTTGGGGGACCACTGGGCCCAGGAAGTAAGCTGTATTTTGACTCTCCAATTGACCATGAAAATTGGGAAGGTCCCTTTGCCAATGGGACCTGGGCTTTAAAGGGACATTACTGGATTTGTGGCCAACATGCATATCGCAGGTTACCCCCAAACTGGTCAGGAATATGTTATGTGGGGTATATCAGACCACTGTTCTTTCTGCTACCACAGGTTCAGGGAAATCACTTAGGAATCAAGGTATATGATGATCTAATTAGAGAAAAGCGGTCAATTGATGTATCCCTGGCTGGAGGGAGCACCCAAAGATGGGGTGAAGATGAATGGCCACCTGAACGAATCATACAACACTACAGACCAGCCATTTGGAATCCTAATGAATTAATATCAGGTGCCAGAGAACCCATTTATAATCTAAACCGGATAATTAGGTTACAAGCTGTCTTTGAAATAGTAAGTAACCAGACAGCTACAGCTCTTGACCTTCTTGCTGACCAGTCTACTCAGATGAGAACTGCAATATTTCAACACCGGATGGTATTAGACTATTTATTAGCAGAAGAAGGGGGAGTGTGTGGCAAATTTAATGACTCAAACTGCTGTTTGCAAATAGATGACAATGGAAAGGTGATGAAGCAAATAGCAAAAGAAATAAGAAAATTAGCTCATGTGCCAGTCCAAACATGGAAAGGATGGGAATGGGACATGTTTTCTTGGCTACCTGGTGGACTATGGGTTAAACAACTACTTTTTTTCCTCTTCTGTGCTGTAGCAACTCTAATATTTTTACCATGCATGATCCCTTGCTTAGTACAACTTATTCAACATGTGATCAAAGGGATGCAGGTAATAGCCACGCCTACTGATCCAGAAATGGTTACAAAAGGACAGAAATTGATGTCACTCCAAATAATTACAAAACCAAAAAGAACTCAGGAACAAGAAATTAAGTCAATGATAGCTAAAGTTTGTAAAGACAATTATTAAACAATAAAAGAGGAGGGATTGAGAGGAATGTTGAATTTGTCTTTACAAATGAGTTGTGGATCAGCCTATAGATAAGGCTAGCACTGAGAGATAAAAGAAACAATGGGATGGATTCCACTGATTGATGAATGGAAAGAGATATTTGCCTTTACAAACAAACTGTAGGGCTGCTGATAAATGAAAATGGATATCGAAAGATGAAAGAAGCAACGGGGGGGAAACTATGAATTCTGTAAGAATTAAAAATTAAAAGGGAGGGTTATACATTAGAGGGGAATTTCAGGTATCAGGCGTTCCGGGAAGTCTGTGCCTCTCAAGTACCTAAGCCAATGGGGAAAGAGACAGGGAAATGCGGCCGGGAAAATAGGATAAAAAGGAGGCTACGTCCTCCAAAAATTTGAGAGATCCCAGGGGAATGTCCCATGGCCTCTCCCTTTATTCGAATAAAGCAAAAAGGACTCCTCTGTCTCCTTTTTGGACATAAACCTCTGGTGTTTGTGGATTAATTTTCCTGACATGCTTTTTAGTCAAATCATCTATTAAATGGAACATTTCCATCCCCCCATGTCTCTTTCCATGGTTTATAGGTATATTCAGTACATCAGTTCATTCCTACAATTTCACGAAAAGATTTTCAGCCATTTCAGCATCTTCTTATTCTCCTTCCATCTTAAAAACTTAGCTCTTACATCACTGACTTCAGAAATCTTCTTATTCCCTTTCATATTCAAAGGAAAGGCTGGAGGCTTTGCAAATCTTATCTGAACACTAAAGAGTTAAACACAACTACAAGAGTTGGGCCAGGCTCAGGCTGTGCTGGGGGGGGCAGTTGAGGTGTTAATCAGCCTTTCTGGGGCTGGGCTGCAGCCCCACACTGCTCATGGCCACCCGGGCAGGCCCGGCCCGTCCGGCAGCAGCAAGAGTCGGCCTCCCCCCACGCCAGAGCCGCAGGCCCGTGGAGGAGGAAGCCGTGAAGGTCTTATCACACAACTTTTTCTCCCTCCAGCCATCGGCTCCCCCTCGTTGGCAAACGGGGCCCAAGCGGCCTCCCGAGCCTCCCCCCCCCCCCCCCCCCCATGGGGGAGGGGGAAGCTCGGGTTGATGTTACCTGCTCAGCCGCCGGAAGACAAAGAGGGTCAGTTCCGGATTACCTTCCTCAAAATGTGTGTTCACGGAGCGAACTAACTTTCTCTAATTGGCTGTTGCAGGTATCCCAACCCCCACAGAGGAAATTCCCTTAGGAAGAATCTCTTCTGAGTTTCTTCTTCCTAAGTCAACCTATCACAATTATATTGGACCTTTACCCCAGGATCGTGGGCGTAAATATGTCTGTACCATTGTAGATACAGATTCTGGATATTTGATTGCCCATCCTTGTAAGAAGGCTACACACAATAGTACCATCTGTATTATAGACCGAATAATTTTGTACTATGGAATTCCATTACAGATCCAAGCCAACAATGGGTCTCATTTTTGAAAAAAAAAATTGTTTACAAATATGCTGAGCAGCAACACATTCAGTGGGTTTTTCATATACCATACTATTCACAAGCTGAAAGATTGATTGAATGGATGAACAGGTTGTTAAAATAACAGTTGAAAAAATTAGGAGATGCGAACCTGTCCTGATGGAGAACCTATCTCACAGATGCACTACATATCCTTAACAATAGGCCCATTAGGGAAATGGAAACCCCCTTGATGTGCATGACTACATCCATTTTGCAAATACAACCATTAAGAGAGACACAGACTTACTGGGAAATTGTTCCAGGTGCTATGGCCCCTTACAAGGCTACTCCAGAGGCTGCAGGACAGGACCTTGATGCATTAGAATTAATTAGGATAAATCAGAAGCAAATGAGAGTTATCAATACTGGAATAGGAATTCAGATTCCTCCAGGACACTGGTTTGATAACTGCTTGCTAGAGCTTGGCCCTGAAAAGTGGTCATGTCATGTCATTATCAAGGAGAAATTAAAGTAATTCTGTTAAACAATAGTGAACAAGACTTGATTATTCAACTCCATGACAGGGTAGAACAATTATTGATATTACTAGTTTTAAAAACAATTGAGAAAAAAGGAGATCCACCTCAAGTCACTACTGTTCATGGAGATAAAGGGTTTAGCTCCACCAGTGCGAATAATGGACCCAAATGGCCCTACTGAACTAGCTGAAGTAATAGTTATGGGGAAAGACAATACTGTCTTAATCATGAAACCTGGACAAGAAAGAGTGGAAGGTGTCCCTGCCACCAAGTGTTATATGCGAGAATTACTATATGTTATAGAATATTGTTTTACAGATCCAGTGTGACTAAATCTACCTGTTTACCACAATGGTCCATTTGGAAAATGCTGTTTTTCACGTGGCTCGATGTGAAGACTTATGTGCACACTGAGTGACTTAGACACCAGTGCACGAATTCCAACCAGGAGACTGGGTGTACCTCAAGGACTGAAACCTGTCACCTCTCCAACTGAAGTGGAAGGGACCTTGCCATGTACTGTTAATCACATACACTGTGGTAAAGCTGAACAGAAAAGGACCTTGGATGCATTATTCTAGAATTAAAAACATGTCAGCTCCGTGGACAAGGGAATTATTGTCTCCAACCCGAAAAAGATTGAGGAAAAGTGTACTGGGAGAGGAGTCCTTCCATTGTGAGACCATGGGGTCCCTCCCACGGAAGACAGTTCTCCGTGAACTTCTCCAGTGTGGGTCCACTCTCACGAGCAGCATCCATAATGCACCTGCTGCAATGTGAACTTCCCCCATGGGCAGACAGTCCTCTATAGCAATGTATTTGAACAGCTTAGGCCACAGCGTGCTCCAGCCAAACCATTTTTAGTTATTCTTATCAGAACCCTCTGGAATTCTTCAAGGTTACTGAAACATAAATTGTGCTAAACAGGGAAAGAAGAGTCTGAGAAACAGAATACCAAGACTGCATGAATTAGATAAAGGAGGGCTGTGAAGCACTGGACTGTAACCAATCATATTTCCTGAAAGGTGCATGCAGAGCTCATGGACAGGATAGAGGTAGCAATCAAGTAATGCATGATCGCATGTACAGTAGTTTTAGAATGTATAAGTAGAGCATAATGTAAACAATAAAGTGGCTTCTGCTTAATCACATTGGTTAGTTGTCCAGAAGTCCTGTGCTCCTGCATGCTGGTGACTGCGACGTGATTAAAGCCATGATAATGAAGCAGACCAGACCCTTTGGACTCTGAAGGGGGCTCTGCAGAGTGAAAAGGCAGGAGGCCCAGTCGGAGACTGCCGAGGCAGGGACCGTGGTGGGGGGAGTCGGAGTACGGCTCCACGGAGTCGGGAGAAAGACGGCTCCGGAAAAAATACTGCAGCAGGGACACCGGAAAAGATGAGCGACTGGGGGCTGGGAGGATGGGAAAGGCACTGTCAAAAGAAGAACAGACCACGCTGAATGTCCTCCCGCTTATTCTCTCTAAGAGAGCAGCTAAATATGACCCAGAGGTCTTAAAAAAACTGTTGAGATGGGGTCAGGAGAGAGGATTTTTTGCCACCCTCAGGAGTGTTTTCGACACCCTCGAGTGGGAAAGGCTGGGAATAACCCTCTGGAATGTCGTAAGCAATGGATCAAAAGAAACCAAGGGACTTAGCACGGCGTAGAAGTTAATAATAACAGTGCTAAAGCAATTAAAAGCAGAAAGAACAGCTGTGGCAGGGGCAGCAGCTGCTATAGAGCCAGAAGACCCCACGGCTGCCTTCCTGACGTTTGCATGAGAATTCTTTGGGGGGGTAGACCCAATTATACCGTCCCTACCTTCTGCACCCCCAGGGCTGGAGTTACAGGCCCTACAGGCAGTTTCAGACAGTAACAATGTGGACCACAGCCCCCACGAGCTGGCTCCTCAGCCCGTGCCAGAACCAGAGAAATTGGAAGTGGATGTGCTGGTCCCTCCACCGGCACCAGGACCACCTACGGGGTGCCCCGTGGTATTTCCTGAAGAGTTAACAGTAGCAGCAGGAGGGCATGGATATCCCCAGCTTTCCTCCTCACCACCTGACTCACCTTGGCTTAGCCATCTCGGGTATTCAAATGCAGAGCATTTGCAAAGCTTTGAAGAGGAAGAACATCAGTGGCAGGAGAAAGAATTAGCTGAACTCAGGGCTTTAATAGATCAACAAATAAGGGAAAGAGAAAAAATCAAAATGCTGCTGATAGCGGAAGGGAGAAGGAATCATGAAGCAATCACAATATTGGCTTATCGCAGTACTGATCCTCCAGACCATACTGGCAGCCAGGATTGCCGATCCCAGATCTCCGGAGAAGGTAGCCCCGATAGAAGGTCCACCCGTCCTGCGATTTGTGATGATGAAACAGTTTGGTGAGCAGAGAAGAGGAAAAAACAGCGAGATCGAGAAGAAGGAGAGAGTCCAGCAGGAGCGAGATTTCGACCAGTACACTGGTGTCCTGGGGTGACTTTGTGTTCTGGTTTCACCTAGGGAGGAGAAACTCAGAGAGAAGTTCTCTCTGTGAGAAGTCCCTCTGGGAGTTGAGAGTGACCAATTGAAGGCTGGTTTGGTTATTGACAGCCTCAACAACCAATTGGAGAAAGTTATTTTGCTCCGTGAACACACATTTCGAAGCAGGTAACCCGGAATTGAGCTCTTTTTCTTTTCCAGCATCAGTGCAGGTTACACCGGCCCGGCCTGGCTCCACTGCAGGCCTGCAGGCCTGGCAGGGGGGCAGAGCTGGGCCCCCCTGTCTGGGGAGCTGGCATGGCCTGGCAGAGAGGAGGAGTGGCCTATAACAGTGGCCAGGGAGACTCAGGCTGATTTAAGATCCCAGCCAGTTTTCCCCCCTTTCTCCTTTTCCAGCGTGGCCGGGTTTTCTGAGATTTTGGCACAGCTCCAGCATTGTAGCCTTGGATTTTTCCTTTTCCCTGTGTGAATTCTTAACTCTTTCAATGCTCAGATGAGACTTGCAGACTTTTCAATCTTTCCCAGAGTGAGAAGGGAAAGAGGAGATACTCTGAAGTCAGTGAAGCAAGACCTAAGTTATTTTAGATGGAAGGAGAATGAGGAGATGCTGTGAAGATGGCTGAAAATATCCTTTTGTATGTTGTAGGGATGAACTGATGCTACATTGAATATTCGTATAAACCATGGAGAAAAAAAGACATGAGAGGTTAGAGTGTTCCATTTGATAGATCATGTGAGTAAAAATACCTGTGTTGAGAATCTTTGCCCTGAGGAAAGAAGGGGATCTCGGTTTTCTGAGGATGAAGCATAAACAGAGACAAAAGAGATGAAGAGAACTTTTGCTTTGGAACAATTCATTCTTAAAAGTAATATCCCATAAGTTTAACATGGCCCATAGACACAGCTTTGGAAGAGCTGTAAAGATGGGAGGAGCTTCACGACTTTGCAAGGTTTTTTCCTGGCGGATGCAAATCATGAAAATGAAACCACAAGAGGACTGTTTTCTTTCTCCTTGTGGAGAAATCTCTATAGCCTAAAAAGAGGAAACGTCTCTCTCCGAAGTGAACTGAAGAAAAGAACTATTTAAGTTGGGAACTGACTGAAGTAGTTTTTTGTATGTTTGTTATGAAGGTTGGGAGCGGGAAGGAAGGGGTGGTCTGAAAATCTTATTCTGAATTTGTTTTTTTTCCTTCTTTGTGTAGTTAACAATTTCTTTTTATACCCTTTTAAGTTTTAGGCCTGCCTTGCTTCTGCTCCTGGTTCTGTCTCACAACAGAAAATGAGTATATTTAAATTGGCAAATCAAAACTATAACACTTGGTCATGTTGAATTGTATCTCCATTTGTCTGTTTAGCCCAGAAATAAGTTTTGTACCTTTAAGGCTGGATTTGAGAGTGAAGGAGGGGGGAGGAGAAGCGGTGGAATGTCTGAGATGGTTGTTTTCAAAACATAGAGATAGGAGTTTCATCGTCTTGTCTCCTGGACTGTGTCACGGTGGTGGACAGCAGGAGAGAGCTCTCCTTTGCTTTTAGTTAGTTTTTGACTAACTGAAGCAGAGAAGTTCCTGGGAAAGTTTTTTTCCTTTTTTTTCCCTTGGAATTAGTTGAACGTGCTCTGGACTGGGGACCCAGGGGGAAGCACCAGGATCTTGCACCTGTGGCCCATTGGGGCCTGGCCTGGGCAGCAGCATTTTCCAGTGCCAGAGGGACTGAGAACAGACTGAGTTGAGCTACCACCCACAGGAGAGAGACTTTCTGAATTTGTCATCTCTTCAGAGCAGTGAGAGGTTTTGTTGTTTGGTATCATTCATTTTTTATGCTGGGCAGTGCTTTGCCTGTTTTTTCCACTTCTCTCTGAGGAAATTTCTCCCCGAACCGGTTGGGGGAGGGGCGCTTGGGTTTGCTTCCTGCGGGGGGGTCCTTTGGAAATTTTCTCCCAAATTTGCCCTAAACCAGGACAACTGGAATGCGAAGAATGTCTGATCTCCCGACTCAACTCGACTACCAGGAGGGTATGCAACAGCAGGAGGAGGAGAGAAGCCCGTAGCAAAGGAGAGAGAGTTCTCAACACAGATTCCCTAGCCGCCCTGTGTCCGATGATTACAATTCTGCCGGGTGGTGACAGGGGATCATACGGGAAGCCTTAGTCAAGGGTGAGTTTATTCCACAAGCATTCCCGGTAATCTCTGCCCCCGGTAATCCAAACCAGCACCAGTGGGTGGGACTGGATTGGAAGCTCATCCGAGAGGGGCAAAAAACTGTAAGGCAGTATGGACTAACTAATCCATACGTACAAAACTTGTTGGACCACATCTTTACTAGTGGTTTCATGGCACAGTTTGATTGCAAAAAGCTGGCAGAAACCTTTTTAAAACCCACACAGAGGCTGCTGTGGCAAGCGGACTGGGAAAGGTGGGTAGAAACTGCAGTGACTGAAAATCTCAGGCTCCCTCAAGGGGACCTAAGTACATATTATAGTATTGGCTTTTCACAAATATTAAAATGAATGCTATATGCATAATGTTGGAAAACTTTTCTGTATGAATATAGTTTCTTTTAGTTCTGTTATTAACAAAACTTAGAAATAGTAGTGTGATAAATATATTTTTCTTAGACTACAACATGGTGATGTAAAAAGCTTTTGTTCATGTAACTAACTCAGAGAATGGTAAAAAGATAATCAGGAAATTCTTCACATTCTTGAATTATCCTATCTGGATGAATATAACCAGAACTCCAGGGAAGGAATTTATTGATCAGGGAGTAGGCAATAGGATGGAGCCACAAAAAAAAAGTTGATTTACAGGTTGAGGGGGATTATTTTGAATAATGCATAAAAGTCTATGAATATGCAACATGTTGATGCATTTAACGAAGTGTTTTCTGAGTTAGTGTATGCTCTTGGCTGAATGCTCAGCACCCGGCCGCATTAAGCCTTTGCTTTATTACCTTTGTCTCCTATTTGTCTTTTTATTTATTAAATATTTTGAAAATTATCAGGAAAGTGAACCTCGTTTTTCACAGGACCCTCGGCAGTTCGCCACCCCAGACATGATGCTGGGGAAAGGGTCTTTTGCTTACCCACAAACTCAGGCACGTTTACATACAGCAATTTTGCAGCAGTCTCAGAAGCTAGGACGGGAAGCATTCCATGCTGTCCCAGACATGGGATTTCCATCACTGTTATAAATGAGAGACAAAAGTCTCGATATTCAGTAAAATTTTGGATTGCTTTATTTGATATAGAAAGAGCAAGCAGCGCGCTGGGGAACACGAGGGGTCACCGCCCACTCCACGCTCCACCGAACCTTGGTTTGCAGTCTCTTCTTATACTGTGGTTTCTCATTGTAATCAATAATTTTTGGTTTGTTTTTTTTTTTTTTTTGCTGTCATAATTTTGCTAGGTAAGCAGTGGTGGTCGAATAAACATCCTTACACAAATTCACAAAGCCTTTGGGTGATAATCAGTCACAGATAGCCATCTGGTCCTTGTAGATAACCACCAGAGAAGTTCTGGAAGTCTGGTCCTTGAGATAGGCAGCATTGATCAGACAAAGGCAGGAAGGGCTTTTTGGAAAGTTCGATTTCGCAAGCTGATAGCCGATACAACTTATTTGAAAAACATAACATAATATAACATAATGTAATGTAACATAATACAACATAATATAGCATAACAAGGTGATTTTAAACAGAATTATTTAATCATATAATTTCCTTTATCTAGTGTCCATGCTTCACTTCAGAGCTTAGCATTCTGGTTTATGCAAACCCCAATGCTTTTGTGATTAACACGAATCTTTTATCAATTGTCACAATTTCCCCACTTCTCTTTTTTTATCCCATTGATTCGTGTTCTGGTTTCAAATTTTGTCAGTATTTCTTGTACTGCCATTAATTTTGTTGCCTTCTCAGGGTTTATTGGTATTGTAGCAACTTGCATTCCTTGAACCACCGACTGGATTAGTCGAATGAAGCAGGGAACAAGACAAGGGATGAACAGTAGTCCTAATAATGTACATGTTAACATAAATCCTAATTTCTTCCACCAAGCTTCCCCCAACAGGTTATTCCACCAATTATCATTAAGCATAAAGTTCCAGGTTTGTACAGGTACATGGGCTATTCGTTTTATTTCTTCTGCAATTTTAGTAATTACTTCACCATTATCATCAATTTCTAAGCAGCATTCAGAATTATTAAACTTTCCACACACTCCCCCTTCTTCAGCTAACAGATAGTCTAGAGCCAGTCGGTTTTGATATACTGCTGCTCTAGTTTGGGTAAGTTGCTTAGCTATCAATTCCATTGCTCGGGCTGTCCGGTTTGAAGTAATTTCTACTACGGCTTGTAGCCTGATAATTCTATTTAACATATAAATTAGAGTGCGATAGCCCCAGCTCCCATCTTGAGCCCAGGTAGCTGGTCCATAATATTCAATAATTCGTTCTGGGGGCCATTCATCATCCTTCCATATTTGTGTTCCCCCTATGTCTGTGCTCCTTTTATTTCGATACAAAGTTTCATACAAGGGAACTCCTAACACTCTATTACCCTTTTCCTTTGGTAATGTAAAAAACGCAGGCTGGATAATCCCTAGAGTACATGTCCCTCTCCATCTTTTTGGTAGGGTATTATAAGCTTTTTTCCCACAGATCCAAAATATTCCATCTGGGGCTTTCCAGCTTAGTTTAACTGATTCAGGTTGTTGCCAATAGGTCCTTACACTTTTTACTTCTTCATATGGGTTGGCTCTATTTTTATTATACCAGCATAGTCCTGTAAAATTGTTCTTTATACAATTACCTTTACTTAACTTTCCCCAATATCCTTCTGGAGCTTTGGGCCACCAAGACTGATTGCTTGCATTTGTAATCAGGATAGTCTTACAGGGGGTGTGCCCCACATATTGGGTAAAGTTAGTTCCCTGACGTGTTATACATACCTCTCCTATTACCTCATGACTTAGAACCCACTCTTCAGGTCTATTGACTCCCCTCGATATTTCCGTTTGATTCCACTGTAACAACTGCTCTGGGCCAAATCCTTCCCCCCTCCATGGCCATTGTTCAGTCATTTGCATTCCTCCACAGATCCAACAGTGAGTTCAGTTCAGTTCAGTAGTGATTTCTTTCATTAATTCTACAAATAAATTTTTTCCCAAGGTGGGTAAGTCCCGTTCGCTGAGTTGTTGTTTTATTTTCTCATACAAGTTAAAATTCCCCCCATGGTTTGTTTTTGTTCCTTTGAACACCTTCGTTATCTTTTTATCAATTCTTCCTTGTAGTGATCTTGCACTTCTCCCTGATCTGAATATCCCCACATACCTTCTTTTGTGAAGCAGAGGTGTGTCTCTCCTACTGGACAACTTTGGTATGCTGATGGAGCCCACCCTCCTTTTCCCAAATTGGTGGCTACCCAGTAACTTCTTCCCATAATAGTGCAAGTTTCTAAGTTGTGTTTATTATAGCAGGCCGAATTGATATGTGTATGGAAGGCAGGGTGGATACCGTGCGTCTGCCGTACCTAATTGTCTGGTAACACTTGGAACAAGCATCAGCACTATTTCCTTTTATCATCATTAGCAATAGGATGACTCCCATGACCATTTTCATCCCTTTGCCTCCCTCAAGGCCTACGGGGTTGCTGCCAGTAGCCGAGGTTTGTTTAATCTTCTCGGCAGCAGGGAATATGTCCTGGGGTCTCCCACATCGTCTTTCTCTTTTGGTAGTGTTTCTTAATTTTGTTCCAGCTTTTAGCTTTAACATTCCAGTATGAGGTACAGCAGTAACAGCACAGTATACACAACCCTTCTGACACTTTCTTGTCAATACCTCTGCTCTGGCTCTCTTTTTTTTTTTCCTTGTTCCATTCTCAAATAACTCCCACCAGTTATGATCATCAATTTCGATTTCTCCTTGTGCTGATAGGGTATTAATACTTTAATAGTTTCCTTACATTCATTTCTTCTACACTGGACACATAATGCGAATGGGGGATACCTACCATAGGAATGACACCACAATAACTCAGTACAATATGGACACCTTTTCTTGATGAACAGGCTACACCCGGGTTTGGGGCAGGTGACTTTCAGTCCTGATTAGGAGACCTTCGAGACGAATTGATCCGATATTGACATCAAGTCTTCCGAATTCGCACTTTGAGGTCTCCAGGCTCAGATGTCACTCTCCAACCTGCAGTAGGAGGGGTTACAGGACCCTTGACTCTACTCACATGTCCATCCCTTTTCAGCTGTCCTTACAGCTGTTTCAGTTGTTAACAGAACTAAATACGGTCCTTCCCATTTTGGAGCTAGATTTTCTTCTTTCCATACTTTAATTAACACACGTTGTCCTGGCTTAATTTTATGTATGGAAAATCCTAGAGGGACAGTTTGAGCTAAAATCCCCTTCTCTCTTAATTCTTCCAAGTTTTTGCTGATTGTTATTATGTAATTCTGAAGAGAAGGGTCCTGAACTAAGGTCGGATCAAGGTGTACTCCTTTAGGGTAAGGCATACCATACAGCATTTCATATGGTGAAATCCCTGTTTTTGAATTTGGCATTGTTCGTATATTAGACAGGGCTAGTGGGAGGCACTTTGTCCATGGCATTTTAGTCTCAATCATTAATTTTGACAACTGTTGTTTTAATGTTTGATTCATCCTTTCAACCCTCCCAGAACTCTGAGGGTGCCAAGGTGTGTGATACTCCCAGCTGATGCCCAGCGCTGAGGTCAGTAACTTAAGTACCTTTGATGTAAAGTGCGTCCCCTGGTCTGAGTCTATTGCTCGAACCAGGCCATACCTTGGGATTATGTGTTTCAACAATATTTTGGCTACCACTTGTGATGTGGCTCTAGCTGCAGGGTATGCCTCTACCCAGTGGGTTAATTGGTTTACTATCACTAGTAAGTATTTCCACCTTCCTATTTTTGGTAATTCTGTAAAATCTACTTGTATTCTTTCAAAGGGTCGGTAAGCAGTTTTCCGTCCTCCTGACGTACCTTGTCGCATACCTTTTTTATTAATTTTCTGACAAGTTAAACAACCCTGTACGCTCTGCTTTGCAATATCAAAAATGCCGATGCATCTAAAAAATTTTAAAAACTGGTCTGCTAGCGCTCTGGTTCCCCAATGTGTTTGTTGGTGTAATTGTTCAATAATTTGTCTGGCCTGGGTCTTAGGTAAAATTTCCCTGTCATCTGGTAAAACCCATTTATTCTCATGCTGTTCTGCCTTTAATTTTTTTATCGCTTCTTTTTCCTGAGGAGTAAATAGCTTCTGTAATTCCTGGTTGGGGCTGAGATCTCTAACTGTAGTACTTAATACAGAAACCGGTTTTTGCTTCAATGCTGCTTTTTTTGCTTCTTTGTCAGCCAGATTATTCTCCCTTGTATGGTAGCTTGTTCCTTTTTGGTGCCCTCTTATATGGACCACAGCAATTTCAATGGGGCCCCTAAGAGCCTCTAGTATTCTAAGAATTAATTCTTGATGTATCAACCCCCGTCCTTGAGTGTTAATTAACCCCCTTTCTTCCCAAATTTTACCAAATGTGTGGACTATGCCATAGGCATACTTAAAATCTGTATATATCATCCCTTTTTTACCTTCTAAATAAGATAATGCCCGATAAAGAGCAAATAGTTCACAAGCCTGAGCGGACCATGCTGCGTTTAAGGGTCCGGATTCTACTAATTTCAATTCTTCTCCTCCTACTATGGCATATCCCGATTTTCGTTTTCCTTCCACCACTCGAGAAGATCCATTTATAAACAATTTTACTCCATCCTTAAATTCAACTTCTCCCAAGTCAGGTCTAATTTTTGTTTGTAATTCTATAACATCCAGACAATCATGTTCTAAATTTTCTCTTGGTTCCCCATATAGGAATTGTACAGGACTTTGAGCAGTTGTTGCTTTTAGCTCCAAATCTGGGGAAGTGATTAGAATAGCTTCATATTTTAATATTCGGGCATCAGTTTACCATTTCTCAGCTTTTTGATTCAGAATTCCTCTTTCGTTATGAGGGGTGTGGACCACTAGGGGTGCCCCAAAGGTAATTTTTCGGGCTTCTTCAATTAAAAGTGCTGTGGCCGCTAGGGCCTGGAGGCATGTGGGCCAACCCCGACTGACAGGGTCGAGCAGTTTAGAATAAAATCCCACTGGCTTTCGACTGCCTGCCCATTCCTGGGTGAGTACCCCATATGCTGTTTGATCAGAGGTATTTACAAATGACTGAAATGGTCTCTCCAAGTCTGGGAGACTGAGTACAGGGGCTTGAATTAAAGCATGTTTGACCTTTTCAAAACTTTTATCATCCTCTTTTGTCCATTTTAGGCGATTAGTGGTAAGTTTTTTATATAGAAATTTTACTTTCTCACTAAATCCCTCTATCCATTGGCGACAATATCCCAGCAATCCCAAAATTTTCCTCACTTCTTTTTTGGTTTTTGGAGGTTCCAGACTTAATATTCCAGAGATTCTATTAGGATCTAATTTCTTTTTCCCTTTACTTAGCCAATGTCCCAAATATTTTACTTCTGGTTCTGTGAACTGTAATTTGGCTTTGGATACCTTCAATCCCTGTTGTCCCAAAAAGTTTAAAAGTTTTATAGTTCCATTTCTAGTAGATTTTTCGTCCTTTCCTGCTATCAATAGATCATTTACATATTGTAACAATTTCACCCCGTCTGGTGACTCAAAAGACTGCATTAATTTTTCTAGGGCTTGTCCAAAGAGATTAGGGGATTCTGTAAAGCCCTGAGGCAATACTGTCCAACGCAGTTGTTGTTTCCTGCCCTTATCAGGATCTTCCCATTCAAAGGCAAAGTAATCTCTACTACTTTCCTCTAATGGGCATGCCCAGAAGGCACCTTTTAGATCTATTACACTATACCAAGTGTAGTCAGGGGACAACTGGTTTAAGAGTGTGTAAGGATTTGCGACTACGGGAAATTTGGTAACAGTTCGTTGATTTATAGCTCTCAAATCCTGTACCAATCTGTAATTCCCGTCTGTCTTTTTGACAGGCAGAATAGGAGTATTATGTGGGGACATACATGGTTCCAAAACCCCTTGTTGCAAAAGGTTTTCTATGAGAGGCTTAAGGCCCCGTCTCCCTTCCAGAGATATTGGATATTGACGAACTCGGATAGGTAAATCGGGATCAGTGATTTTCACTTTGATAGGTTTCATTTTTAACTTCCCTATTTCTCCAGGGGTGTACCACACCTCAGGACATATTTGCTCCTTGTCCTTTTGAGTTAAAGCAAAAATTTTAAGCTGATTTTGGGATACTTCAATTTTCAAATCCAATGCTATTATTAAATCCCTCCCCAATAAATTATTTTCTGCCTCTGGCAGTAACAGCAGATCTTTTAATTCAATTTTGGTTTGGGTCTCAATTTGCACATTTTTAATAATAGGGACCCGAAATGGTTCACCTTTTGCTCCAACTACGAGTGCTGTTTCTCTACTAGGTTTACACTCTTTTGGTAGGTGTTTAATTGTGGATTTTTCGGCTCCTGTATCTACTAAAAATTCCACCTCCTCCCCCTGGGGATCAATCTTTAAATTTATCAAGGGCTCTTTGGATGGTATGGTCCCTAATACATACAGCCCCTGACACCCCTATTCATCTTCCTGGAACATTTTTTCATCCCATATCCGTTCTTTACAATTTTTCTTTATATGACCTTTTTTGTTACAATAAAAGCAGGTTCGCCTTGGTGAATTATTTCCTGCTTCATTTCTTTGTTTTGGTGGGGGTTTTCGTGGTTTCCCTCCCCCTTTCTGTTGGGTTTCTTTCTGTGTTTCACGAACTGCAGCTATAAAGATTTTTGCTTTTGCTTTCTGCTTCTCTTCATCCCTCCTTACATAAACTTTTTGTGCTTCTTTTAGCAATTCTTGTAACCTCCGATCTTGCCAATCATCTAACTTTTCTAATTTCTTTCTAATATCTCCCCATGATCGAGCAACAAACTGGGTTTTGAGGAGTGCCTGACCCACTTGTGTATCAGGGTCTATCCCGGAGTACATTTGGAGATCTTTCCTCAGCCGCTCCAACCAGTCAGTCGGGGATTCATCCTTTTTTTGTTGTTCACTAAAGGCTTTATTAATATTTTGTCCTTTAGGAACTGATTCTCGGATACCTTTAACGAGTATCCATCTTAAGTCCATCATATTCTGGCGATGGACATCATTTTGATTATCCCAGTTAGGATTATTTAATGGCCATTTCTGGTCTCCCCTAGGTCCAATCTGATGCTCCCGGTCCCATACCCTCATTCCAGCCTGTCTGATCATTTCCCGTTCTTCCGTGGTGAATAGGATACTTAATATAGATTGTAATTCCATCCAAGTACCCATACTTGGTCCGAGGAATTGATCTAGTCTCTCCGATTCCCCTATAGGATCCTCTAATAGTTTTCCCATTTCTTTTTTAAAGTTTCTCACTTCCCCTGTGTTCAAGGGAACATTTACAAATCCAGTTAAGCCAGCTTGTTGTCCTGCTAATGGAACTTCCCTCGGGGGGTAAAGGCGAGCCTTTTCGTCGTTATCTCCCTCCTCTCTGGTGATACTATCTCTCCTGGTATTACTTTGACTGGAGCGAGTTCTTAGAACTATGGGAGTACCAGGAGGAGAAGTGGGTGCGTGGGGGGGGTCGCCTGTATTTTCTGTATTATACGGAGGTGGGAGATTATCGAGGGGTTCCTAGGTAACCTTATTTTTATTTTCATCCTCTTTTTCTTTTAAAGTATATATCAAGGATGGCTTGGACTGTTTTGCCCACAGGGCAGCATACTCATATTCCTCTCTGTTAAATGGTTCTTTATGAGCCACATATGTGTTTAATGCCCGACAAATCCAACCCTCAAATGATCCGAACATGGTCCGGTATAGGTTATCTTTACGGATCATTTCTCTGGTCCATTCCACCATGCAATATTGAATCAATTTTTCTTTACTTTTTCCTCTGTATACCACCCCTGTGTCCCAACATTTTAATATTACTCCCAATGGGCTGCCTGGTGGTATTTCTGGCAACCTACTTGTCTTGTCTTTATTTTCCCAGTCTCCTTGTGGACCAAATGAACTTGAACCTCTTCGTGGGTCCTTGGGACTCAGAATCTTACTCCCTCTTTGTCCCATTTTTACCTCAAGGGACTGTCTTGAGGTGTTTGTACTCCCCGATGTGTTCCGCCCGAACCCCTGCCTCTCCTTGGGTCAGGATGGACTGGAACCCGCCTCTACCTGGGCTGGGATGGGAAAAGCAGCTTTTCCCTTCTCCCTCCGTGACTGGTGTGTTGCAATCTGCTTTTCTTTTCCTCCCCCTCCCCCCCCCCCCCCCCCCCCCTTCCCGGGTCCTGCCTTTGCCTGGACTAGGATGGGAAGGACCTAGCCTCTACCTGGGCTAGGACAAGAAAATCAGTCTCTCCCTTTGTGCTCACTCGCTTCGTCCGGTCACCGGCCAGGTCCCTCGCGGGATGCTGGAAACGCGGATAGAAGGACTCCGCTCTCGCTTCGCAGCAAAGGCCATGTCTCATTCAGACAAACACACAGTCATCCCCACCAAACCAGACAGATACTCACAGTCCGTTGCTCCTGTCTGGGTCTTCGTGCACAAGAATTACAGGTGATTTTGCCGCGGTCTTCCGGGGAGATTTTTCTTGCTCAGTCTATATGGTGCGGTACGTCGATGGGTCCCGAGGATCACTGACGAACCGGGGCCAGAGCAGTGGGGCGCCTCCCCGAAATCGCAGTGCCTCTCAGGGCTCCAAGGACGTCCCGGGTTTCGGCACCAAATTGTTATAAATGAGAGACAAAAGTCTCGATATTCAGTAAAATTTTGGATTGCTTTATTTGATATAGAAAGAGCAAGCAGCGCGCTGGGGAACACGAGGGGTCACCGCCCACTCCACGCTCCACCGAACCTTGGTTTGCAGTCTCTTCTTATACTGTGGTTTCTCATTGTAATCAATAATTTTTGGTTTTTTTTTTTTTTTTTGCTGTCATAATTTTGCTAGGTAAGCAGTGGTGGTCGAATAAACATCCTTACACAAATTCACAAAGCCTTTGGGTGATAATCAGTCACAGATAGCCATCTGGTCCTTGTAGATAACCACCAGAGAAGTTCTGGAAGTCTGGTCCTTGAGATAGGCAGCATTGATCAGACAAAGGCAGGAAGGGCTTTTTGGAAAGTTCGATTTCGCAAGCTGGTAGCCGATACAACTTATTTGAAAAACATAACATAATATAACATAATGTAATGTAACATAATACAACATAATATAGCATAACAAGGTGATTTTAAACAGAATTATTTAATCATATAATTTCCTTTATCTAGTGTCCATGCTTCACTTCAGAGCTTAGCATTCTGGTTTATGCAAACCCCAATGCTTTTGTGATTAACATGAATCTTTTATCAATTGTCACAATCACCATCCTATACAACCATTAAGCAAGAGGCAAAGGAGACTTTAATGAGTTTTCTTCATCGCCTTAGAGGTGCAATCGATCGAGTTCCGGGAATGTCTCCAGATGTTAAAACTGCGCTAGGAATGCAATTGGCAGTGGAGAATGCCAATTCCGCCTGTAAGAGAATACTGCAAACTTTGCTCACGAACGATGGAAATTTTACCTTTTAAGTCGGTTTTTCATGTTGAAAAGACTGCTAGAAAATGTTATAGTCGCTTTTGAAACTTCTTTTAATCCAGACACGTGAAGACGCATGGAGAAGGACAAAGAAACCCGGATCTGGAACTCAATTGCGTGTGTCTGAAAAGTAACTCTGGCGAAGTTTAGTTCCTCGTCCCCGATAGCGCGGGGCAGCCACTCCCGCCCTCTGGAGAGCCGCGGCGGTCGCGGGCGGCGGCGGGCGGTGCTGCAGCAGCCGTCCGGGTGAGTCTTGTCCTCCAGAAACCCCCCGAACACCCGGCTGTGCCTGGCCGCAGCTTTGCACAGAGCGTGCGGGGTCTGGAGCTGGTGGGAACCGGACAACATTTCCTGCAACACAACTTCTTTCCGGAGTTAAAAGCTCCAATCGCATTCTCTCCTAATCTCAGTGCGCAGGCTTTTCAACAGACCCAGCGGCTCTGCTGGGGCGGGAGATGAGACCTGTGGATGCTTTGTGCCTTTTTATCCTTGTTCTGTGTTCGTTTTTCAGTGTTTTCTCCCCCTACTGTGTGCAGTTTTAGGGTTTGTTTTTTACTGCCTTTTCCCCTCTTTTTCCACCACGCATGCTTGAGGGTGCAGCAGCCCCAGGAGGGCTGTGGTGGGCTCGGTTCGCGGTTGCAGCACGGTGCCATGGCGGGTCCGCATGGCTTCCACCACCACCGCTGCCTGGTCGTTCCAAATTTAGGGATCTAACCCTTACAAATATAGATTTAATACAGCAAAAGTTTCTTTTTGCCTTCCCCGCTCGGCGGCAGAAAGATGGCGGCGGCCGGAGTTTTCTTTCTCTGGCGCACGGCGCTTTCTCCACCTCCCCCCCCCGGTGTCACAGCCCCCTCGCTTCCTAAGGGCTGCGCGGCGGAAGCATAGCCCCCCGCTTCCCCCCCTGCGGCGTGCGATGGCATCCCCCCTTCTCGGGGCGGCTCCAGTTTACCCCCGCGGTGGCACGGATTTTCCCCCTGACGCAGAAAAGAAAAATAAAAATGGGGGGAGAAAAAAACTGAATTTTACAGTTTTTTACAGTTCTACGGTTTTTACTGGAGGAATTCAAAACTGCGGCACAGTTATGATGGTGTTAGCCTTTACTGTGATAATTAGAAACTTATACACCCAGGATCAGTTGCAGCAATCAATTTTGAGTACTTATTGAGCCTGAGTCCTTCAGTAAAATCGCCCTGTTTTTATTTTAACTGTAGAATCTTCAAATTTTCAGTGCCTTTTATATTAATAGCATTAGAATAAGTTACTTCTATAACTTTTTAAAGATGTTAATTTTTTTTCTGTTAGTTAAGGTCCAATATTGTAATACTCAGTTATGTTCTGCTAAGTCTAACTAAGGCTAAGTTCTATTAAGTTACTGTCGTTAGATTTAATTTCTGTTACATTTCAGCATCACTAAGTTTAGACAATGTCCTGTTCCAGTTTTATTTAGATCACGTTATGTTCGGTATTAATACTGATTAACTGAGTTCTCTTAAGTGTGCTTTTTGTTCTACTGAAGTGATAATTAAGCTACATTCTCTTATGAGTGTGATAAAAGGATGGGTTGGCTAGTCAGGAGATGATCCTGAGAAAGGAGCTGAAGGTACTGAAGGAACACTTCAAAAGGACTGGAGGACTGACCAAATGGGAGAGAGACTTGCTGCCGTGAGGAATCTGATGTGAGGTCAGTCTGGGTCTGCAGTTTGACTGCAGCAAACTCCCACCATAGGTTTCCTTTACAGACTCTGACAGCAGGTTATTTCCCACTGGAATATGACTGCAAGTATTTCCTTGCTACCTCCGACCACAAGCTTTCACCTAGCTTGACTCTGACTGCAAGCACCTCCTGCAGGGTCTAAGTCTGTAATTAGTTGGAGTCAGGATGGCTGAGTTATAATGAAGAATAAGCTGGGACCTTTTCATGTTGTTAAACAAGAGTCTGTGCCTTGATTAATTTCTATCTCAAACGCAAGGTCTGCTGCAACACTATTGATTGCATGGTGTGAATTTACCGATTTTGTAATAGGCATAATTCATAAGATTTTAATATTGTATTTATAGCCAGCTTTTTCATGTTTTAACATCTCTTGGTGTAATTATCTACGAGACATGTCATTTTCAGGTTGTTTTATTTTTCTTCTCTAGTTGCATATGCATCTCCTTTATCCAGACTACCTCTCTGCTGTCTCATGATTTTCAGTATTTTCAGAGTTCCAGGTAACGATATCTGAGCTTTGTTGGAAGCCTCCTCTAAACTGATGATCTTGTGGTTCTTGTGAGAGGACAGAGCACAGATGCAATTCCAGTCATTTCTTATAGAAACACTCCAACGGTTCATTGCCTTCAAGACATCTCTATCCTAAGGAAAACTTCGGAGGGAACCAGCTATTGGATGAGTTTGATTAGTCCTTCAACCCAAGACCTTTATTCATAACTTCTATTCTTGAGAGTCTTGTTTTTTAAAATATGTCAGAGAATTCTCTTCCAATTAGGGCCTGAGCTGTGGCAACCCCCTGGCTCTACCTGGATGGGAAACTGCCAACAGACCCAAGTGTTTTCTGCATCAAAACAATACTGTAGTAGTTTAGATTTGCTAATTTTAATATACTTATTTTTTGCTGTGAAATAGGATTAGGAGCTGAGCCATCAGCATTAACACATTACTCAGGTTTGCAGCAAGATTCTGAATTGATGCAGCACTGACCAAAAATTTGTTTTAAAAATCCTGTGACAAGGTTATGGGAAGGACCTGCAGATTTATTAATGTGGGGAAGAGGGTTATGCTTGTGTCATTACAGACAAAGGACCCCAATGGATACCAGCAAAATGAGTTCGCCTGTGGCTTGAGAAGGACATTCTGATCCCTAACATCGCCAATGAACCATAATAGCATCATTTCTTACTCCAGGTATTGCTGCTGCTTAAGCTTTGGCTACGCTTAATAAGTTGGGATGCTGGACAGCCAAACAGCTAAACATAACTTCAGCTATTTTAAATCAGATGCTTACTGATGTAGAAAGTATTAGACACAGCACACTGCAAAATAGGGCTGCTATAGATTTTTTGTTATTGGCAGATGGGCATGGGTGTGAGGATTTTGAAGGAATGTGTTGTCTGCACCTCTCTGCCTATTCTGCATCCATTCACAAAAAACTCAAACAATTACAGGATAACATGAAAAAGTTGACTGTGAATGACGGGTTTGGATGAATGGTTTGAGGGATGAGGAATAACTGGATAGTTGAAAAATATGAAGGGATCTTCGTTATTACTATTAGTCATTGTTATACCGCTTTGTATTATTCCATGCATAATAAAATTGGTGACCCACTTGGTGGAAAATACAGTAAAAAGGGTTTGACTGGTGCAAGAAAAAGAAGGGGGAATGGTAGCAATGTATTTGAACAGCTTAAGCCACAGTGTGCTCCAACCAAACAATTTTTAGTTATTCTTATCAGAATCCTCTGGAATTTGTCAAGGTTAATGAAACATAAATTATGCTAAATTGGAAAAGAACAGGCTGAGAAACAGAATACCAAGACTATAAGAATTAGATAAAGGAGAGCTGTAGCTGTCAGAGCCTGGGGTTTGGCCCCGAGCTGCCACAACGAGCCCGGATCAGATGTCCCGTAAATCACAGCTTTTCCTGGTGTCTCAGGCAGATTTCAGCCACAGGTTATGGGGATGCAAGCAATGTCTAAAGTCTAAGCTATCAGCTCTTATTGTGATTTCTGCTCAGCTTGCAAAGTACTTTCTTAGCCAGCAGAGAAAGAGACTGGGAAAAGCCGCAGAGGAAGTTCCACAGAATCTTTATTTCTTCTATGAAGGGGTCCATGGCAGCAAATCCAATGGGTAGAGTCCTAAGGGGACTTTTGTAGGGTTAGGGTGTCTTGGAAATGGACCGATGGAATAGGGGATTGCGATATTAGCCAACTACTAGGGATTTTAGGTTAAAAGGAACCAATTACTTGAGGGATTGAAAATGGACCAGTTAAATCACAAAGAGATAAAGCAGGGATTTGCAAAGGGGTAAAATATTTAGTGTCAGTCATTCTAAGTAAACAACTTCCTATCTAAGGGATCATTCTCCACGGGGGCCTCTCTCAGGTCTCTGCTTCTTCCACAGAGAGCTGTGAAGCACTGGACTGTAACCAATCATATTTCCTGAAAGGTGTGTGCAGAGCTCGTGGACAAGTTAGAGGCACCAATCAAGTAATGCATGATTGCGTGTACAGTAGTTTTAGAATGTATAAGTAGAGTATAATGTAAACAATAAAGTGGTTTCTGCTTAATCACATTGGTTAGTTGCCCAGAAGCCCTGTGCTCCCGCAATCCTCCCAAAACTGCTCCGATGTGGGTGACTATTTCCATGGGATACAGTACTCCAGGGACAGGCTGCTCCAGCCTGAAAGCAAGGGCCCCCTCTCTCTACCGGGTCTTCCACTGGATCACAGCCTCCTCCAGGCATCCACCCCCTCTGGCATGGGCACCTCCCACACAGGCTGTGAGTGGATATCTGCATTCCCTGTGGACCCATGGTCCGCAGGGGGACAGTCTGCTTCACCATGGTCTTTACCATGGCCTACAGAGGAATCTTGACTCCAGCAACTGAAGCACCTCCTCCCCCTCCTTCTCCACTGACCTTGGTGTTGCCATGTTGTTTCCTCCACATGTTCTCACCTCCTTCTCTTCTTTGACTAGAAGCAAAACTCTGTGACTTTGTTTTGATTTCCTTCTTAAATATGTCATCACAGAGGTGTTACCAACCTCTCTCTTTGGCCCAGTTTTGGCCAGTGGCATGTCCATCTTCACAGCTCTGGGGGACATGGTGGAAGCTTCCAGCAGCTTCTCACAGGACCCATCTTTGTGGCCCCCCTGCTGCCAAAAACCAGGCCATGCCAAACCATTAAAATTGGTTAACTTATCCTTTTGTAATTCTTTGTGGGTTTGCGTTATAGTAAATTACACTATTCCTTAAGTTGATGTGTGTGTTTTGGTGTTGACCCTACCCACCATCAAAACACCCTGTCCAGCTGTAGAGGGGAGTGATAGAGTGGCTTTGGTGTGTTCTTGGAATCCAGCCAGGGTCAACTCACTACACCATAAGTGGTGTCCCTCAGGAGTCCGTATTGGGACCAGTGCTATTTAATATCTTCATTAATGACAGATGAAGGGATAGAATGTATTCTCGGTAACTTTGCAGATGACACCAAGCTGAGTGGTGTGGTTGACATGCCAATAAGACAGGATGCCATTCAGAGGGACCTGGAAAAGCTCAAGAAGTGGGGCCATGGGAACCTCATGAGGTTTAACAAGACTAAGTTCAAGGTCATCCACTTGGATTGAGGCAATCCTCAACACAAGCTGGGGGATGATCGGATCAAGAGCAGCCCTGCTGAGAAAGATTTGCAGGTGCTGTTGGATGAGAGGCTGGACATGAACTGGCAATGTGCCCTTGCATCCCAGAAAGCTAATCATATCCTGGGCTACATCAAAAGAAGAGTGACCATCAGGTCAAGGGAGGTGATTCTGTGCCTCTACTCTGCTCTGGTAAGACCCCACTTGGAGTGCTGCATCCAGCTCTGGGGTCCTGAGCACATAAAGGACACTGACCTGTTGGAGTGCATTCAGAGGAGGTGTCATGGTTTGACACTGGCCAAACACCAGGCACCCACGAAACCCACACACTCACTTTCCCTTGCCACAGCTGGGTAGAGGAGAGAAGAATTTAAATTAAGGGTTCATGAGTTAAGGACTGGAAGAAAACACTCCAAGGGCAAAACAGGCTTGGCTTATAGGTACAAAGTGAATTTATTACTAACAGAGTCAGAGGAGGATAATGAGAATAAAATAAGCCCTACAAGACACCTTTTCTCTCCCTAAACCCTCTCTCCTTCCCACCAAAAGTGCAGGGAAACAGAGTGTGGGGGTTTGGTCGGTTCATCACTGGAGGTTTTCTTCCACTGCTCAGGGACAGGAGTCCTTCACCTGCTGCACTGTGGGGTCCCTTCCCATGGGAGACAGTTCTCCATGAACTTCTCCAGTGTGGCTCCAAATCTCATGAGCAGCAGTCCTGCCAAAACTGCTGCAATGTGAGCCCATCCTATGGGCACACAGACACCCCCCCCCCTCCAAAATTGCTGTGGCATGGGTCACTCTTCCACGGGGTTCAGTCCTCCGAGGACAGGCTGGTCCAGCCTGGAAGCAGGGGCTGCCTCTCTCTACCGGGTGTCCCAGTGGATCGCAGCCTCCTCCAGGCATCCTCTGGCATGAGCACCTCCCCCATGGGCTGCAGGTGGATCTCTGCATCCCCCATGGATCCTCATGGGCTACAAGGGGAAAACTTGCTTCACCATGGTCATCACCACGGCCTGCTGAGGAATCTCAGCTCTGGCACCTGGAGCACCTCCTCCCCCCCTTCTTTTCACTGATCTTGGTGTCTCCATGTTGTTTCCCTCATATGTTCTCACCTCCTCCTCTTCTCTGGGTATGAAAAACTGCATGCAACACTTTCTTTTGATTTCCTTCTTAAATATGTTACCGCAGAGGCGTTACCAACCTCTCTAACTGGTCCATCATTGTCAGCAGCATGTCCATCTTCAGAGCCATCAGGAATTGGCTCTGCCAGACATAGTGGGAAGCTTCCAGCAACTTCTCACAGGACCCATCTTTGTGGCCCCCCTGCTGCCAAAAACCAGGCCATGCAAAACCAACATAGGAAGCCACCAAAACTATTAGAGGGATGGAACACCTCTCCTATGATGAAAGGATGACAGATTTGGGGTTGTTCCATCTGGAAAAGAGAAGGCTCTGTTGTGACCTTATTGCAGTCTTTTAGTACCTGAAGGGACCCTACAAGAGAGATGGAGAGGTACTTTAGACAAGGGCATGTAGTGACAGAAAGAGGGAAAATTACTTCAAACTGACAGAGGGCAGGTTTAGATTAGATATTAGGAAATTCTTCATTATGAGGGTGGTGAGGCACTGAGACAGGTTGCTCAAAGAAGCTGTGTAAGACCCACACCTGGAAGTGTTCAAGGGAAGGCCATGTTGGATGGGGCTTTGAGTAACCTGGTCTAGTATGAGGTGTCCCCGCCCATGGCAGGGGGATTGGAATGAGATGATCGTTAAGGTCCCTTCCAACACTAATTCTATGATTCTACGACTCTATGAGACAAAAGAACAACAAATATATTAAATAACAAACATTCAAGTGAGCTCCTGATGCAACAGGTTGCATCCTAAAATTATTGCCCCAATTCAGCTCGGTACAGAACTTCTGAAGATCCCCTTCCTAAGCCCTTGTCATGATGTGTTGGTTTGACACTAAAAACAACACATGGAAGTGATTTTTTCTGAGAGGAGCAGCTAGGCTTCTTCTATGAGAAAAACCAATCACTGATTGATTTTGAGAACTGACAACCGGTTGAACCACTGAAAGAGATGGACATGTCTCTGTGAAATTCACATTTTAATACAAACAAACCCCTGGAAAGCTCTTTTTTGTTTCTGGCCTCTCAGAAGGTTACTAGCCTAGCTGAGGCAAGGTCGGGGACAGGCTGGGGACAGGCTGGGGACAGGGAGTCCTTTGGCCACTGAGATCCTGGCTGCTTCCCCCTCCCCCCCAGCATGGCAGAAATGCTGCCACTGCTAACACCCGGGGAGAGCAGCTCCAGGCAGGGGCTGCCCCACTGCTCCCCTCTGGCCTGGCGAGGGCCAGGGCCAGGCCTATCCGCTGCTGCCCTGCAGTTGCAGAGGAGGGGGGACTGAGCCGGGTTTCCCCCCTGGAGTGGAATGTAGCCAGAGCAGTCACCACTGCTTTCTGGTTGGACCCTTGCTATCCTAGTCTAGCCCCAGCTTGGCTGCTGAAAGACTCTCTTGTAAATAGCTCTGGGCTGCCACCCAGCAGGGATTACATGACCATCTGTAGGCCTGGGCAAGATATTAACTCTTTCACTGCCCAGAATGAAACTTGGAGACACTTTATTCTTTCTCCTGAGTGAAAGAACAGGACCGAGATGAAGACATGCACAGGAACAGCATGTAAACACTGAGGTCAGATGAAAAAAAGAATTAGGTCTCAGATGGAAGGGATTGATGGAGATGCCTTATTCTTGGACTGAAAATCCTCTTGTAACGCTATGGAGAAGATATGCTTGATATATCACTCTTTTTTTTTTTTTTTTTCCTGTAACTCGTGGAATGTATTATGGAGTGGATAAAATGTTCTAACTGTAGGTATGAGCAGAGGCATTTGTGCTAAAGTAAGCAGATATTGAAACAGCTGTGATCCCATAAGTTTGAATATAAAGAAGACTCCTGCTGTCCCCCAGGGAAGAGAAGAAGAAAGACCTCTGTTTTCAAAGACGAAGAGAGCTTTTGTTTGAACTGTTATAATCCTTAAAGTGTGCCCCATAAGTTGACATGGTCCTGATATGGGAAACACATACACATACGATAATTCAGAATTTTAGAAACATATAAGGTGCTTAGGTAAGTGGAGGGGAAGACAGTAATTTTTAGCAATTTTGTAAAAGTAGAGAAACAACTTGTAATAGAACATATAGGAATGCAACCTGTTAGGTAGAAACAACTTGTAACAAAACACAAAGAATTTAGTTGCTAGGTAAAGGTCATAGAGATAAGTAGTATATTATGAAAATTCAGTAAAGCAGAACTTAGGTATTGTGAAGAATCGATAAAGCAGAACCTGTGGATTGAGAAATCAGCAAGGACAAGGCTCCTGGTTTTGGCCAGGACAAGCTGACCTGGGAACTAGCCAAACCCCCACTGCGCCTCCCCAGAGATGGGGTCAAACAGCAGACACCTGAGGAAGATATCTACTTCATCAGAAAACCCCTGTCCACGACCACCAGGAGGTGTGGCACCGCAGAAGACTAATTATAATATGAATCACAAGGAGGCAGAGAAGGGACAGGGATGGGTGGGCAGGGAGGTGTGGGGTTGTGGGATCTATGTGTATTTAAACCTGAAACCTGTCTTGACCAGGTACACGTGTATGGTGGAAATATCTCCCATGCGTCCCAGCTGGAAATAAAACATACCTGCTCTACAATTTTAAATTGTAAAGTACTTATTCCTCAACTTAGTCCTCAATAATGATTGTGGGAAAACTGTTACTCGAGAAAGGGATTTTTGCACAGTGATCAGATTTCCATTCTCCTGGATGGCTGATTCACTGTGACAGAGGCCACAAGAAAACTATTTCTTGTGGAGAAAATCTCTATAGACTGAAGAGAGAAACTTCTCTCTCTACATAAACTGGTGAAAGACCATTTTTTAGAGATGGTAAACTGACTGATTTGTTTCTGTACATGGTCGGTGTGAAAGAAAAGAAGTTGTGGGGGGAGAAGTGTTTTGAAAGTTTTATTCTGTTTCTTATCATTTTTTCTTATAGTTTCCAGTAATACATTTTTTCTTTGTACCCTTTAAAGTTTGAGCCTGTTTTGACTTCCTCCTAATCCTATCTGACAGCAGTAAATGAGTAAATAATTCTAGTGGGTGCACTGGCAATTTGGCCAGCACTAAACCCACCACATAAATTGGTGATTTGGCTGTGAAATCTCAAATTGGCAAACCAAAATCACTACATATGGTTATAGAGAAAAAGGAGTGGAGTTTTTAGTGCTGTCTATTCAATACCATCCACATCATGGCTGAGGGCATGGTTTTTGGCAGGAAGAAGATGGGGCCAGAAATGGAAAGTGTGCCATTTTTTGCATGAGTCTCTGTGGGGAGAAGGTATCAGGGTCAGCCTGGCAGATCTAGTCCCACTCCATCACTCGTGGTCCCTTTCCCATTCTTCTGTGCTGCGGCTTTTGTTGTTTGGTGCTGAAGGATGGTGACAATGAGCCTGAGATGCTGCTCTGAGAAAATGAAAAGGGAGAGAGAGGTGGCAGTGCAGGGCAGAGCCCAGCCATGCCATGTGGAGCCCAAGGCCCAGCAGACTAGCAGAGCAATACTGGTGCTGGAGGCAACTGCATGGAATCGAACCAGAAAAGCAGAGTGGTCCAAGGTGGAGGTGTAGCACAACATGGATGATCCAGCTTCCTAAAGGGCTTGTTTTCTCTAGTTCTTCATTGTCTTTTTGGATGGGGGGGGGAGGGGAATGTTAAACCATAGAAGTTCTCATAGCCACATTGCTTTTGTTTTCCTGAATACCATGTGGCCTGAGCGCAGGGTATTTGTCTGGAAACTATGACGGGTGCTGTCTTTGGGAAGCATTTCTGTTTGTTCGGTGGTGAATACCCTTTTGTGGGTACAAAATTATATCTTTTGTACACTCTTTGTTATTAATATTATTATGTTTATTTCAATTCTCAGTAAATTTTTATTCCAACTGATAATGTCTCCTAGTGTTCCTCCATTATCGGAAGGGATAGGGGAAAGGGAGCAACTTGAATGGGTTTAGTTTTTCCAGCTGGGTTTTAAACCACTGCCCTGAAGCTAAGCATCTAGCAGTTACCTTCTGATGCTAGGCTTGAGATGTATTTGGATGTGGATGGAGACCCTTGGCACCAATACCTTCTAATCTGTGGCATAAGTAGATGTAGCACAAGCTGTTCTATCCAGTTCCCCACACCTCCTTTGTGCATAAGCTCATCAGTGCTCTACTAGTGAGCACAGGCAGGTCAGATCTAGCACTAATCCCAGTATGGTGGTTTGACCTTGGCCAGATGCCAGGTGTCTACCAAAGCCTTTCTATCACACCCTTCCTCAACTGGGCAGGGGAAAGAACATATAATGAAAGACTAATGGATTGAGATAAGGACAGAGAGATCACTCACCAATTATCAACAGGGGCAAAACAGACCCAACTGGGAGAAATTAACTGAATTTGTTACCAATCAAAATCAGAGTAGAATAATGAGAAGTAAACAAATCTTAAACACACCTTCCCCCTACCGTCCCTCCTTCCCCCTACTGTCCCTCCTTCCCAGGCTTAACTTTGTTCCTGATTCTCTATCTCCTCCCACCCAGTGACACAGGGAGATGGGAAATAGGGGTGTCTTGATGTGATTCATGATAATGTACTCCAGAAAACATCTGAGCCCAAAAACTGTTACTGTATCTTTAAAACTCCACAGCTGGGAACCTTGTGTCTGTGTGTGTGTGAGGGGATGGAGGGGGATTTTGCTTTGGCGAGTGCATTTTTTAAAAGCTAACTGCCCAGGCTCTCTCTCACCTGGCTTGGTGCCGTATCAAAAACGGGTATCCTCCCCCATGTTGGGTCTCTTTTTGTTCCAGTGAGGTGGTGAGCTCTAGCAGTTTGATATCTAGCCATTATTTACTTTTTTTCCCTGCCTGTTGGCATCCTGTTTGTTAATAAACCATTGGTTTTTCACTTTCATCTATTAGTATTCATTTTTTATTGGTGGAAAGGGATTATTGGAACCCTAAAGGAGATAACTCAGAGGGTTCTCCTTTAAATTGTCTTAAACCAAGACAAGGGGTTATGGTCAGTTCATGCAGCTGCTGCTTCTTCAGGGAGAAGAGTCCTTCCCCTGCTCCAGCTTGGAGTCCCTCCTATGGAAGACAGTCCTTCACGGACTTCTGCAATGTTAGCCCTTCCCACAGGCTACAGTAGGGGAATCTCAGCTCCAGTGCTTGGAGAAACTCCTCCTCTGCCTTCTTCAATGACCTTTGTGTCTGCAGAGTTTTTCCTCTCACATATTTTCACCCCTTTCTTCTCTGGCTGCAATTACTTCTGCACAATATTTTTTTCCCCTTTAAATATGTTGTCACAGAGGCATTACTACCATCACTGATTGGCTTGTCCTAGGCCATCCTGGAGCTGGCTGGCATTGGCTCTGTCAGGGGAAGTTTCTAGTGGCTTTTCAAAGAAGCCACACCTGTAGCCCTCCCGCTACTAAAACCTTTCCACACAAATCCAATACACCCAGCAATTAGGGGAAATGACAAATATAGTGCAGGTGGTGCAGGAGGTCAGATGGTTGTAAGCTTCTAGGCAGGGGTCGGATGCTCTCACCTAAACCTGCTTCTTTTAGACAATGTCACAGAATCACAGAATGACTAGGTTGGAAGAGACCTCCAAGATCATAGTCCAACCCATGCCCTAACACCTCAACTAGACTATGACACTGAGTGCCACATCCAGTCTTTTTTAAAACACATCCAGGGATGGTGACTTTACCACCTCCCCAGGCAGACCATTCCAATACTTTATTATTCTTCGAGTGAAAATTTTTTCCCTAATATCCAGCCTAAATTTCCCTTGGCACAGCTTAAGACTGTCCTCTCATTCTGTCAGTTGCTGCCTGGTGCAAGAGACCAACCCCCACCTGACTACAACCACTTTTCAGGAAGTTGTAGAGAGTGATAAGGTCACCTCTGAGTCTCCTTTTCTCCAGGCTAAACAACCCCAGCTCCCATAGCCGTTTCTCATAGGGCTTGTGTTCCAAACCCCTCACCAGCCTTGTTGCTGTTGGAGTGTGAAAAACAGAGGTCTCTCTGAGTTCCTCAGAGAGAGATCAGAATGCAGAAATCGAATTAAAAACCTTTAGAGAAATTAAATTATATTAAGCCACAGACATTAGAGGTGTAAGCTTTAGTTTTAAGTAAGTAGAAATATTATTAAGTCACATAGATATGAAGTAGAAGTATAAATCTTAGTTTTAAGGAAAAATATGTTTTAAGTGCCTTAAAGAGCAAAAGCCTTTGAATCTATTGTAAAAAACATGCTTCAAAAACAAGCTTCAGTGAGAGCTCAAAAACAGTTTTAGACATAATAAAACCATAGTAAGAATATTGCTTACATTCTTCAGGTAGAACAGATAGGCTATATGCGCAAATTATACATAAACTTTTGTATTATAGAACTATAATTCTAATAGGTTTAGAAGAAATGCTTCAGGTTCGTGTTTTTAGCTCATTGGGTAATTTGTAAATAAAAATCCGTGTATTGGAGTGAGAGCTCTCACTCTTGCTCTCTCTTCCTCCACCATCATCATCATCACTACCACCACACGAAAGAAGAAGAAGAGGAAGAACAAGAACAGAAGAAGAAAGACCAGGGAGCATTTGCCTCTTGAGACTCTCTACCAGGCTGCAGCTTCTGCTTCTAATCGGGACTCTATACCAAAAAGTTTTTAGCATTGACTTTAACAATTTGGCCTCTTTGTCTTTTGAGACTGATGTGCCTTTACAATAAACAACTTTAGAAACCAACAACTGCTCTGCTCTTTTGAAGATATAAACCCATAACAATCTTGATAGTTGCCCTCATCTGGACATGCTCAAGCATCTCAACGTCTTTCCTAAATTGAGGGGCCCAGAACTGGACACAGTACTCAAGATGCAGCCTCACCAGTGCCAAGTACAAGGGAAGAATGACCTCCCTGGTTCTGCTGGCCACACTATTCCTGATACAGGGCAGGATGCCGTTGGCCTTCTTGGCCACCAGGGCACACTGCTGGCTCATGTTCATTGGGCTGTCGACCAGTACCCCCAGGTCCCTTTCTGCCTGGATACTGTCCAGCCACACCGTTCCCAGCCTATAACATTGCAGGGGGTTATTGTGGCCAAAATGCAGGACTCAGCACTTGGACTTATTAAACTTCATCTTATTGGACTCTGCCCATCCATCCAACCATTCCAGGTCTTTGCAGAGCCCTCCTACCTTCCAGCAGATCAACACATGCTCCCAGCTTAGTGTCGTCCGCAAATTTACTAATGAAAGACTCAATACCCTCATCCATGTCATCAATAAAAATATTGAACAGGAAATGGCCCCAGCACAGATCCCTGAGGAACACCACTGGTGACTGGCTGCCAGCTGGATACAGCACTATTCACCACCACTCTCTCGGCCTGGCCATCCAGCCAGATCTTAACCCAGCAAAGAGTGCTCCTGTTCAAGCCATGGGCTGCCAGCTTTTCCAGGAGTATGCTGTGGGAGACAGTGTCAAAGGCCTTGCTGAAGTCCAGGTACACAACATCCACAGCCTTTCCTGCATCCACCAGGCAGGTCACCTGGTCATAAAAGGACATCAGGTTGGTCAAACATGACCTACCCCTCCTAAACCTATGCTGGCTGGGTCTGATACCCTGGCCATCCTCTAAGTGCTGTGTGATGACACTCAATATAAACTATTCCATTACCTCACCAGGTACTGAGGTCAGGCTAACTGTCCTATAATTGCTAGGATCCTCCTTCCTACCCTTTTTGTGAATGGGCGTCACATTGGCCAGCTTCCAGTCACCTGGAACCTCACCAGTGAGCCACGACTGTTGGTAAATGATAGAGAGCAGCTTCACAAGCTCATCTGCCAGCTCCCTCATCACCCTGGGGTGGATCCCATCTGGTCCCATAGATTTCTGAATATCCAAGCATCTCAGCAGTTCTCTGACTGCCTCCTCCTGGATAACAGGGGGACCATTCTGCTCCCTGACACCATTTACCAACCTAGGAGGACAGTTGTCCTGAGGACAAGCTGTCTTCCCATTAAAGACTGAAGCAAAGAAGGCGTTCAGCACTTCTGCCTTCTCCTCATCCACAGTTACTAAGTTCCCTCCCTCATCCAATAAAGAACAAAGGTTGGTCTTACCCTGCCTTTTACCATTAATATATTTGTAAAAACATTTTCATTATCCTTTACAGAAGTCGCCATTTTAGGTTCGAACTGAGCTTTGGCCTCCCTAATATTTTCCTACATGCCCTAGCAGCCCCCTTAAATACTTCCTGAGAGATGTGACCCTCCTTCCAAAGATGATACATCCTCTTTTTATTCCTAAGTTCCTTCAAAACCTCCTTGCCCATCCAGACTGGACATTTGACTCATCGACTCATCTTTCAGCACACAGGGACAGTCTGTTTCTGTGCCCTCAAGATCTCTGTTTTGAAACATGTCAACCTTTCCTGAACTCCTTTGTTTTTAAGGGCTGCTTCCCAAGGAACTCTCTGAATAAGTCTTCTAAATAGGCCAAAGCCTGCCCTCCTGAAGTCCAATGTAAAAGTCTTATTGATGTTTCTCCTGATTTCACCAAATATTGAGAATTTGATAATTTCATGATCACTGTGCCCAAAGTGACCTCCAACCACCACATCTCCCACCAGCTCATCTCTATTTGTGAACAACAGATATAACATAGTTGATACGTTGACTGGCGCTGTGCCTGAGACAGAGACACTACACTCTATGATCCATGTGACAAAAAGCCTTTATTCCCTCCTGACTTCACCTTAGGTACCCCTTTTAATGTTCCTGGGTAAGTGCCTGTGATTGGTTCACAGTTCAGGCTGCTCAGCTCTCTGACTAATAGCTCTCTTCAGCTTGGGCTGGAACTCATTGGGTCACATCCTTGTCTGTCTCCAATTCTGTCCTATCTCTGTTCTCTGGGGGCCTGTCTTATCAGGCCAGTCCGCTTCTCTTATCAGTGGTCAGATTAACTGCCTAGTACAAGCCAGCTTGCACTGTGACACATAGTCCCTCCCCTGATGGGCTCACTCACCAGCTGCGACAAAAAGTTCTTTTCCACACACTCTAAAAACTTCCTGGACTGCCTCTTTAGTGCTGTGTTAAGTTCCCAGCAGATGTCTGGCAGGTTGAAGTCACCGAAAAGAACAAGGGCTGATGATCCTAAAACATTGTCCAGCTGCTTATAGAATAAGTTGTCCACCTCTTCTTCCTGGTTGAATGGATGATAACAGACTCCCAGTAGGATGTCTGCCTTGTCGGCCTTCTCCTTAATTCTTACCCATAGGCATTCAACTCCATCATCATTAGTTTCAATATCTATGGCATCAAAAGCCTCCCTAATATAAAGGGCCATCCCTCCACCTCTTCTCCCTTTCACGTCTCTTCTGAAGAGCTTGTAGCCATCCAGTGCAGTGCTCCAGTTGTGTGAGTCGTCCCACCATGTTTCTGTGATGGCGACTACATCATAGTTTTGCTGTTGCACCATGGCTTCCAGCTCCTCTTGTTTGTTACCTATGTTTCATGCATTAGTGTACATGCACTTCAGCTGGGCTACTGATTTCACCCGTTGCTCAGGCTTGCCACCCTTGGGCCTGTTCTCAGACAGCCCAGCTGCATCCCCTTCCCCCTTCAAACCTAGTTCAAAGCCCTCTCAATGAGTTCCGCCAGTTCATGAACTAAAATCCTTCTGCCCTTAACAGAGAGATGGAGCCCATCCAGCTCTGGCAGGCCAGGTGCCATAAAAGTTGCCCTATGATCAAAGAACTATAACTACCCTTCTTTTCTTTTTATTGTTAGAGGTGGTGATCCATCTTACAGATGAAGCGTAGTTGGGAGGCTCACTGGGGGGATCATTTTCTTCTAAATCATCTGGCTGACTCTCTAGATCCAGGGTCTCATACCTATTCTGAAGTGGCACCTGTCTAGGGGATGGGGATAGGGAGGAATTTTTATTATTACTTCCCCAAGCAGGGACCCATTTCCACTCCTCTTCATCCACCATGTGTCCTTCTATTTCCTGACAGTGGGAGGCATCAGAGTCCTCTGACTACTGGTGGGCCTCCCTCAATGATGGAAGGGTGGAACTCCACCAATCTATTTCCCTTTCACTTTCCCTAATACTCCTTAGTCTTTCAACTTCCTCCCTAAGCTCAGCCACCAGCGAAAGGAGATCATTCACCTGTTCACACCACAGGCAGGCTTCTTCTGCAACTCCCCCGGTACCACTGATAAGCTCAAGCACAGGAAGGGGTCTGGACAGCTGTGTCCTTTTTGGAGGGTTCTATTTGGTTACACACACTTGTACTCACTACAGTTTTCAATAGTGTAAAAACCATTACTAACAGAAACCCCTAAACCAACCAACCAACAGAAACACAGGAAACAACATACAGCAAACCTTACTAGCAGGAAAAAGCCCGCAACCCTGCCTGCTTGCCCAGCCTGCGTGATCTGCCGTGCAAACTGCCATGCCACGCCCTCAGAGGCGCTCTGGATCGCCACATTCCCTAGAGGCCTCTTTTAATCAGCCCACTGCTCACCAACAGAGGAAGTCCTGCCCCGCATCTGCGTGACACACAAGAGTGAGGAATGCACCTGCTCAGCATTATTTTAATGTCCCTATGACCTCTGGAGACACTCCAAGAACCGGTCAGACTCCATAAAGATGGCACCTGGGCCAAAAAATAACACACCTTGTCATTAAGTTGTGTGTCACCATGGTAATTTCAAGATGTCCTTTTGGTCTTTGCTGACCTGTCTTTATAACTGGTTTCTCTCAGCTCACAAGGCAGGGAGCACGTCTGCTGCCCTGTGCTGCAGGGTGTTTACTAAAATGCTCACAGCACGATACCAAGACTTAATAGCAAGACTCTAAAAAAGCCAATTCTCAAGTTCAGTGACAAAAAAACTCCCAAAAAATGGCAAGTTTTTAGGAAACAGTGAATTGTTGTCAATCTCCCCAGGACTGGAATTATAACCATAAGCAGTTTTAACATGAAGCTCCCAATGGCCCAAGCCTCAGCTTTAGATAATAATTTTCTTTGCAAAGGAGCTAATAAAACTGAAAATTAATTAAGTCACTGGGAATGATGATTGTGATGCATACTAACAAGGATAACATCAATACTCAGAGAGGTCAGAGGGCTGATAAAACAGATCCTACACACAGTATGGTTTAAATGCAGGTTCATAACATCTGTCTTCCAGCCCCTGTGAGCACACATCACCTCCATCCACCACTGCCCAACCCCTGTAGCTGAGGAGAGATGGACCACACTACCAACCACATGGACTCTGACTGTTTACCCATGCATGCAACAGCAAATTGTCCACAAAGTCTGCATTTGTATGCATGCAGCAACTTTTCAAAGTCTAGCTCAGAGTCCCCTCCCCTGACATTCCTTATTATCATCCTCCAGCAAAGCATTAGAAATACAAAATCATGTTCTTTGTTGCATGACTGCAACCTTGTTCGTTCATCGCTCTGCTTGGCATCGACATACAACAATACCAAGTGCTCGGCACAATCCATGGTATAAATTCAGGAATTATCCTGTGTCATGTGTTATCTCAAGCATTTTTCAGTTCCAAGTTTGAGGACCTTCACCTGCCTTCCCTCCCTCTCAGCTGCTGTGAGAGACTGGAAGGACTGTTGGCTTGAAACATTTTGGGTAGGTGTGTGGGGAAAGGGGAAGGTTGAGTCTTGCCCTGGTGAGGCGATGCCCTGCTTTGCACACTCCTCTCCTCCCGCCCTGCTAGAGCCCAGTCCCCTCAGTAGCCACCAATCACTGGCACACCCCACCCCTAGAGCCCAAATCTAGCCCCAGAGTGGCCAGATGACTGGAAATCTCACCTGGAGAAATGGTCCAGGAAAGTCAAAGTGTATTTAATCCAGAAAATGAGGCAAGCACATCATGACCCTATCTCCCTTGGACTATATATCAGCTGAACACCACTACCAGGAGTGGTAGCTATGTTCGTTATTTTCTATATCTTTTGTCTCTTCCTCTCTTTCTCCTTCTAATTCCCTCTTCTTGGAGTTTTGAGTAACTTAAAATCAGATGGGCTTGGTGTTTTCTAAGTTGAATGGGCTAAGTTAATGCTTTGTAAAATGTTTTATGTTGATTGAATGCTGCTCTAAACTTTTGCCAAAGTTCTCTGATTTTCTGAAGTTGTCAGTAAAGTTTTATGTTGCTTTGACCTCTTGAGAATAGCTTGTCAGCATTTAACTTCGTCTATGTGGTGTCCACTCATATATCAACTTCTAATGAAGACTTAAAAAAAAAATGATAGACATCTCTTAATATCTCAAAATTAAATTATTCCAAGACTTCAAATAAAGAAAAAAAACCATTTTTCTTTGCACTAAACTAGCTGACTAGGGACTTTCCCATTATTAAGGCACTCAGGACATCTCATCAGATTTCTTGAGGTTGAAGGACAGCAACAGCCCTCAGCAGCCAGGTTATGCATTATGGAGCAATTAAGCAGGTCTTTAAGGTATCCTTCATAATTGACATACACTCATACACTATGTGTGACACACACACAAAACAAGTTGTCAGGAGGATACCTCCAATAAACAGCAAGCAAAGAACACCACTTCAGCATGTTGCTACCAGGTATATCTCACTTGATTGCCTGAACTGGCTGCTTATCTCATGGCTGCCAGACCTGGATCCAGATCCATGCCTGGAGCCTCACCCCAGTCAGGATCCTGAGCTCCCACTGCTACTGTGATCCTACTCTTCCTGGAAACAACTAACAGCTCACTTTAGATAAGGGAAAAAATGTCCCACACCAACAAAAACCATCAAGCTGGTGAGCCAGCAGAGCTCCAGCTCCCAGATCACTTACAAAACCATATCTATGCCTAATGTCCTGATTTTGGGATTTTCTCGAGTCCTTTAACATGTTCTATTTACACTTTTCAAAGGGATGACTGTTGCATTTCCTAGATACATTATAAATGGTACATTCCGTGACCCCTGCTATGCCCTGTAGCTTGGTCCCTCTCCCCTCCTGGCCATACAGGGCTGGCTGGGATCCAATTTCTCCCCGCCCCCCTTTCCAGACACTAGAAAAGGTCTGTGCCCCCTGACCTCTGTCTCTTTTTCCCTCTTTTCCCCTCTTTTTCTCCCCCTCCCTCTTTTCCTCGCTATCCATGAGAAATAAACCCTGTAACTTCATCAGGGGAAAGAGCCTCTTTTGTTATCTTATTTACGTCCATGAGGCAAGGGCCCAGGGAATCTTCACCCTAACACCTGAGCTAGACCGGAGGAAGGGTGAAAAACCCCATTTTAGGGCCAAGTAAAAGCCTCAGTTGGCACACCAACGTGGATGGTCTCTACAGAGCACCCCACGACCGGCTGTGACTCCTATTTTCGGGATTCAAGAAGCCTTGGAGCTGATCAACTAGCTTAAATTTCTTTTAGCTGCATTTTGTGCAGTTGGAAGACTTTTAAGGACGAACCGGGAGCCTGTCAGAAGCCCAGGCAGGTCGGTTCTGGACTTAGACCCACTACAATTACACAGACGCCTCTGCCTGCAAGAGAAAAGGTGAGTTAAAGCCTCCTTTCGCGGCGGGTTGGTTCCTGTAGCTCCGCGGGGGGGTCTCACCGGTGGCATTTTGCCGGCCCGGCGCCGTTCTCGGGAAGAGAGACGGCGCGGGCATGTGCACGGCATGCGCGCGGCTCAGTGTGCCCGCAACCACGTGGTGTGGCGCGGGGGCTGGGGGGGGGGCTGGACGCAGCCACCCAGGCACTGCGCAGCAGGCAGACAGCTTTGATCTGTTTCAAAGCGGCGACATGGGGGTTTTTTTGCGGGTTTTTGCGGTTTTTTGGGGTTTTTGCTGCTGGGTTGGTCCCTACAGCGGCGCGGGCGCCACGTGGGTTTTACCGACAGAAACGGCGAAATCAACATCGGCTCCGCATCCAGTAAAGCCTGAAAACCGTGGTGTACCTGGCACGTGTTAACAACTAACTCCTTTCCTGTGTTTTTAACTGTAGCGGGGTGGATATAGTGGCAACTTGCTAAACATCATGGGATTACAGCAATCTGCCTTACAAGAGTATAAAAAACCAACTAAGGGAACTATTAAGTTCAGGAAATGTTTTAATATCTAAGAAAAAATTAGCCCATTTTGCCAGCTGGCTGTCTGTTGAAAAATCTGACCTTGAATTGCAAAATACAAATTCGATTTCATTTTGGGATGAAATAGGGGATTTATTAACTTTAAAAGTGGAAAATGGAGATAAAACAGCTTCTGTATTCCTCCCGATATTCTTACAAATTCGGAAACTTTTAATTCAGACAGAAAACAGCAGACAGCAGCAGCAAAACAGTTCAGACTCACCTTCCCTTTCCCCAAAACCCTATAACCCGGACCTGGAGGGGACCTGCCGGTCTCCCTGGGGGGTGCAGGGCGCCCAGCACTGCTGTGGCTGTTCTGAGTCCCTGGGTCCTCCCCGGTATCCCGGTTCTGATAATTTTTCGAAAATTGTCAGCTCTCCTTCCTTGTTCTCTTCCCCCCTGGGCCACGGCCACGTGGCTACGTGTGGACAGGACGGGGTCGAGGTCCCAGATAGCTCTGGCCATGCGGTACAGGGAGTGGGGGGGGTCCCATATGGTGGCAGCCACGTGTTTCCTCCTTCATCCCGCAACCCCCTTCACCCTCCAGTCCCTGCCCCAAGCCTGTCCCCTCCCATAACCCATCCCTGCCCTCGGCTCCACTGCCCCCTCCCCCCTCCAAGACCCCGCCCTGCACGGCACCTGGCGACCCCGCCCACAGGTGTTGCAACCCTGGATCCCACCACACCCCTGCTCCGGTTTCACATTCCTTCCCTCCAAGCTACTGTGGGGTGGGGGAGGGCAGTGGAGCCCCTGCTAGGTTCAGTGCTGGTGGGGGTGGGGGGGGATCAGCTCACAGCCCCTGCGGGACGGATGGTGCCCCCGTGGGGGGGGGGGGGGGGGGGGGGGTGGGCAGCCTCCGGGGCCGGGTGGGGGGGGGGATGCCCAGCCCTGAAAGTCAACACCAGGAAAAAGAGTATATACCATCAGTTGCTCCTGTAGTTTATATTGGTAAGAGAAATGGTAGAAGAAGTTATCAAACTTTGTCCTATCAAGATAAAAAGGAAATTTGTAAAGTACAGAGAGAATTTGGTAGAAATAGTGAAATCTTTAAAGGCATGATGAGAGCCACCTTTAACTCAAACGAACTGGTTCCATAGGATATCAGAGCTTTTCCGATGTCTGTTAACTCCTTCAGAATATGATCTATGGGAAAGCCTGTGGAAAAGATCTTTAAAAGTGCTTTTACAAGAGCTTTTAAAAAGCTCAGATGATGCAAAACATGCTGATAATAATGATATAATATATGAACACCTATGTGGGGAAAAGGATTGGCATTGCCCCAAAAGCCAAACCAGAGTACTATCCAAGTCTGTCCTGGATAAAATATGCAATGTTGCAGAAAAGGCTTTTAATCGATTACCAACAGTAAAGGCAGTTATGTTAACATTAAAGAGTTTGCTTCTGAGAATTTCTTACAGTTTGTGGACCGCCTTCGTGTGCAAGTGGAAAGACAGGTGTCTGATCCAGGGGTACAAGCTGAATTAATTAAAGAGATGGCTCAGAGGAATGCTAATGAAACTTGCCATAGGGTTATTCTTGGCCTTCCCCTCGAGCCAGCACCTAGCTTAGCACAGATGATAGAAGCCTGTGCCAGGAAAGCAGAACTGCTCAGTGGACACAAGAGAAATCCAGGACTGGCACGCCCAAAGACCATGGCAGCTGTAACACCAGAAGCCGAGAAGCAACCAATGTCACCAGAGCAGCTGCAGCACATCATCTGCTTCCAGTGCAAGCAGCCAGGACACTTCGCCAGGGACTGTCCACACAACCAGAAACAGAAGAAGACCAACAAACAAAAAAATTAGCTTTAGAACACATACCCGCCATTAACACCATAGCACGCTCAGGTATAAATACTGCGGGCTCCACACTCGCAAAAGACTCTCTCTTAATAAACAAAAAGGGGGAGGATGGGATAGAGGGTGTGGGGATGCATGGCAATGAAAATATTAAATGTTCAATTAACAAGGTTTGGAAGCCACTAGGCCATTTTAGGCTTGTGACTACCAAAGGTTTTCATTTCAGGTCACCTGATTGGACAGTCATTACAGTGGACTTACCTAACAGTACACAGGACGTGACGTTAAACCACATGAAACTGGACAGTGAGTACTTTGTTGTCGGTGACACAGCACACACCCCCCTAGAGATTGAGGTAGCTCCCATGACCATAAAGGGAAGCATAACTGGCCTCATTCTCCTGGCACGATGTCCTCTACCACCATATTACCTGGTTGAGGGACAAATCCTTGCCCAGGCCATTCCTGTTCCAGCGGAGGTCCCAGTAGATGGAAAATCACCTGAAGTCTACTGGGCAGAAGTGGTGGGTGAGGACAAACCTTCTCTGGCATGCAACCTAACCCGTGGATCAGACCACCTCCATGTGGAGGGGGTACTGGACACAGGTGCTGATGTGACTATCATACCCGAGAGGATGTGGCCGTCACATTGGGAACTTCAGCCTGTGGCAGGCAGAATCCAAGGTGTAGGAGGAGTAAAATTGGCAAAAATATCAAAAAGCATCATACAAATTGAGGGGCCGGATGAAAAATTGGCTAGCATCCGTCCATTTGTTACAGACTATAAATGCCCTCTATGGGGGAGAGACACCATGTCCCAGTGGGGGGTAAAATTGATTATTCCTAAAACTCCTCGGGATTTTTAGAAGCGGGCACTGTGGGGCGCCCTACCCAAAAGTTGAAATGGCTAGATGATACCCCAAAGTGGGTAGCACAGTGGCCGATGAGTAAGGAGAAGCTCAGGGTGCTTGAAAAGCTTGTGGAGGAACAATTGGCTAAAGGCCACATAGAGGAGACCACAAGTGCGTGGAATTTCCCTGTTTTTGTGATAAAGAAACTGGGGAAGGACAAGTGGAGGCTGCTCCACGACCTCCGGGAAATAAACAAAGTAATTGAGGACATGGGGTCTCTCCAACCTGGAATGCCTTCTCCAACAATGCTTCCTAGAGATTGGCAATTAGCTGTTCTAGACATCAAGGACTGTTTCTTCCACATTCCCCTACACCCAGAGGATGCCCCACGGTTTGCCTTCTCGGTTCCTACCATCAGTCAAGAAGGCCCAATGAAGCGCTACCACTGGAGAGTTTTGCCCCAGGGATTAAAATGTAGTCCCTCCATCTGCCAGTGGCATGTGGCCTCATTGCTGTCCCAGGTGCTTGCCCAGAGAGGGGAGGCCATCATCCTTCATTACATGGATGATGTGCTAGTGTGTGCCCCCGATAACTCTCTACTCCAAGACACACTTGACCTAGTGGTTAAAGTTTTAACCTCTGCTGGATTTGAATTGCAGGAGGACAAAGTCCAAAGGATGCCACCTTGGAAGTACCTGGGCCTGGAAATTACTGCACGGACCATTGTTCCGCAGAAATTGGAAATTAATTGTAATCCAAGAACCTTAGCAGATCTCCATTCCCTGTGTGGGTCATTGAATTGGGTTAGGCCCTGGCTAGGCCTCACTAATGAGGACCTAGAACCTCTCTTCAATTTATTAAAGGGGGAGAGAGAGCTGCTTTCTCCCAGGAAACTGACCCCAGAGGCAAAGACGGCAATCGAAAAGGTACAAAAGACTTTAGGAGAGAGGCAAGCTCACCGTTACCAGCCCAAGCTGCCCTTCAAATTCATTGTCCTAGGAAATCTGCCACACTTACACGGGTTAATATTCCAATGGATCAAGGAGCAGAGAGAGTCACTCTTAATCATAGAGTGGGTCTTCCTCTCCCACCAAAGATCCAAAACTATCACTAAGCCACAAGAGTTAATAGCTCAGCTGATTTGGAAAGCAAGGATGAGACTGTATGAACTAGCTGGTTGTGACTTCACATGTATTCACCTCCCTGTTAAACTGTCTGAGGAGGGAAGGAACTCTCCTGAAAGATTGACTAAAGAGATGTTTGAGCACTTGCTCCAGAGCAATGCCGGTCTCCAATTAGCCCTGGACAGCTACAGAGGGCAAATATCAGTCCATGCCCCGTCTCACAAGCTGTTTAATGAGGAATTCCACCTCATTCCTCGTGAGAAGAGGAGTTGGAGACCACTCAAAGCTCTCACAGTGTTCACTGATGCATCTGGGGCGTCCCACAAGTCCGTGATGACTTGGAGAGATCCTCAGACTCAGCATTGGGAAGCTGATGTTGAGTTTGTGGAAGGATCACCCCAGGTAGCTGAACTGGCAGCAGTTGTGAGAGCCTTTGAGAAGTTCTCAGAGCCAATCAACTTGGTAACAGACTCAGCCTATGTAGCGGGGGTAGTGTCCAGGGCAGAGCAGGCAGTGCTCAGAGACATCGAAAATGAGCAGCTTTTCAGGTTGCTTTCCAAACTAATTTATTTCATTTCTCATAGAGAACATCCGTTCTATGTAATGCATGTGAGATCACACACAGATTTGCCAGGCGAAATTGCAGAAGGGAACCATCAGGCAGACTCCCTTGCAACCCCAGCAGAACAGGCAACCCCAGCAGAACAAGCACGCCTTCCTGACATCTTCCAACAGGCAAAGCTGAGAAATAAACCCTGTAACTTCATCAGGGGAAAGAGCCTCTTTTGTTATCTTATTTACGTCCATGAGGCAAGGGCCCAGGGAATCTTCACCCTAACACCTGAGCTAGACTGGAGGAAGGGTGAAGAACCCCATTTTAGGGCCCAGTAAAAGCCTCAGATGACATTGTGTGAGGCTTTAATGAAGATAAGATTTGGATCTAGTGCTCTAGTTTATGTATGGGGAAAATAATAATTACCTCCTCTACCTTCATGAGGATTAATTGTGCATATTCAGCAAGCCCACATCCACTAAAAACTGCTGAAGGGCGTTTGCATAATGCCCTTAACAACACTCCTTAACTTTTGGTCAGCCCCAAATTGGCCAGGCAGTAAGACTATATCACTGTAGGTCCCTTCCAACCAAAACATTCTATTCTATTCTATTCTATTCTATTCTATTCTATTCTATTCTATTCTATTCTATTCTATTCTATTCTATTCTATTCTATTCTATATTCCTCTCCCAAGACCAACTCAATTTCTCAGTCAACTTTTCCTTCTGCTTAGCCCACTATTGGAGTCCAGCTATTATCATACCTGAAAACACTTGGAGTTCAGCAAGAGACACATTGCACAAATAACTATTTTTGCCTCTTAAGGAGCTGTGTCCAATGTTCTCCTTTATTCTCCTACACTTATTCTGCTGCCAAGCAACCTGCCGGTTTCTTGTTCAGCTGGCAGTCCTAAGAGCAAGATGAGTCATCTGAAAACCAGAATAACTCACCTGACCAGCCCCATCTAGCCAAATATCCCACAAGGTGCTTGGGTGTATATTGTCAGAGTAATTGCTCCAAAAGGTTTGCTCAGAGGCTTGGTGTCTTGGTTTTGGAGACAAATTTCAGGAGAAAACACCCTGGGAAAACACTGTAAAAGGAAAAAGGCTTCAATAATTCCCTTTTCTTATGCCCATGAGAGAAATTGATTCCAGCAGGTTGTTGGAGATCAGACAGCTACACAAGCGGAACTGGGTAGCACCGCAGACCTTTTGGCCCTGGTACAGTGAAAGTCAAGGAAGAGAGAAACTCAAGGCAAGAATAAAAGTGAAGATATCATGTCTGGTCACTCTGACCCTCTGATGCTGACCCCCTTTGATGAAGGAAGATGCAATGAGGACTTTGCTGCTGAAAGAGATAACAAAGGACATTACTAGCATAAGAAAAATAACCAGAAGATTGTGTTTCTAAAGGGGACCGGGACAAGGGAATGCGAGTGGAAAATTTTGTACGAATGTAGTAACCTATAAATACTAGTAAACTAGCGTAATAAACGGGCTTTGCTTTGCTGGCATAAGTGGGATCCGTGTCAGTCAATCCTCACAAATGGTGCCCCGTGTGAAGAATGAAGATTCGCCTATCTGGCTGCCTCGCAAGCAGCCCCATGGAACTGAAGTGCTGCTGAAAGGAAGCAGGAGCCCAGCTGGTATTGAATCAATCCCTTCAGGCTTTTGAAGGTGAGCTGTGGGAAACTTGGACAGGGATATGTCCTCAGGAGAGAAACATGGATTCTAACTTAGGTCTAAACTTCTTAAGAAGCACAGGAAAATGGTTGCTTCTCATTCTCTTAAGCTGATTTTGTGCTTGGCACAATCGCACATTAAAGGGTTAAATGTCAGCACGGCTTTTACAGGGGTGCTGGGAAAGAATCATCTCCCACTGCTCCTGGCAAGAAGGCAAAGGACTCTGCACAAGAACTTTTAACATCTCCCTTCTGTCTATGAACGAGACATAAGGTTGCAGTGAGGAGGAGGACTGTGGCCCGGCAGAGCAGATCCTTGCGACCTTCAGGCCTCGGGTGGAGAGTGGAGCTTGAACCCTGCTACAAGAACAAGGGACCTTTTTTGTGAATCAGAATCTGAGGGAAAGTAAAATGCCGACACAGCTGAAAAAAGTGGGCCAGTGGTGTTTGCTGGGGAACTGTGAGTACTGGGAAGTGTTCCAGTAGTGTCAGTGTAACTTACAAATATTACAGTAATTTTTCACATTGAAGTAATTTTTTATTAAGGGCTAAACCCTGTATTTATTTCCTAAATGAAAGAGACCTTGAGATTAAAAACTCCTGCAAGCAGCTGCAGCACTAAAAAAAATATTGATAACCAACTCGGCTGGGCAAGCTTCCAAGACACAGGTCCTAAGAACAGAACTGTAGATGTAGAAGAAGAGATTACAGGTGACCTCACCCCTGATAAGTCACAGTTGTACTGATTACCAAAAGAAGAGGAATAGCCTTGCCCTTAATGGGTCTCAGCTGTGACTAATAAAGATAAGTGTGACAAAAGGGGTGGGTTGGCTGCTCATGGAGGTTCTTGGAGAAAGAGGACCTTGAGGAGGTAGAGTAGCCCTAGGGAAGAAGGAACAATCCAGAGAGACACAAAGAAGAATGAACCAAGCAAGAGAGTTGCTGCTGTAAAAAGTCTGCTATGAGGTTGGTCTAGGTCTGATGGAGTTGGAGCCTGCAGTCATAGTCGAGCTAGGTAAAAGCCTGCGGTAAGGGTCTGCTAACTAATACTTATAGTCCAGCAAGAAATAGCCAGCAGTGAGAGTCTGCAGTTGGACCCTACAGTAGGAGCTTGCTGTAGACAGTCAGGATGTCTACGCTGTAAAGAAGAATAAACTGGTACCCTTTTCATGTTGTTGAATGAGAGTCTGTGTCTTGGCTCATTTCTACCCCTAACGAGAGGTCTCCTGCAACACACAATGATCCTTGGTTTGGCACGCAGTGTTGCAGGTAGTGGTGGAGCTCCCTTGGAGCCCCCTCTACCCTCAGTTGGCCCCATGGGTGGTGTTGATTCCTTAGGCTTGGGGGGGGGGAGGGTGTCTCCTCCTAGCTTGTCAGAGCTCTCCTGCCTCCTCCTGAGCCCGGGCGGCACCTGGAGTGGGAGATGCTGTACAGCGACAGCAGTGCCTGTCTCGAGCCCCCATGCAGTGCGCCCTCCCATGTTGCTGCTACCTCAGTCACAAAAGTTGTTCACCTGCATGTTATTTACCTTAAGTACTAAGTTAATTTCTGAAGTATTAGTAAGATTGAGCAAAGTTAAATTTAAGTATTATTCATTTTAAATTCTGTTATTTTAAGTTCTGTTAAGTGCTATTAGGATCAATTCAATAATGCTAACTTTAAGTTCTGTTAGGTGTACTTTCTATTATATCTAAGTAACGTTAAGTTTCAGTGAAATTAGTTTTATGTTTGTTTAAATTTATAAGAGACAATTATTTTGTTATAAGAAATGAATATTGTGAAGTTTACAATGTAGTTAAAGGTAAACCAATAAGACAAGTAGAAAATGGGTTTTCAGGAGAGGCTGTAGCCAAGCATAATGTATCTTATGTTAAAATTGGCTAAAGTTATCCATACATTTGTTTTTGGCTGATTAACTGGCCAAGTAAAAGTAACAGGAGGAAGCACTAATACTAAAAAACACTTTGCAAGCAGAAGCTGAATATTACTTTGAGGCAATAGCAAGACACTGCTTGCTTGATAAATTTTGATGATCGGGGAAGCCATATTGATGCCCACACACCAGCTATTTAATTTGTATATTATTCAGACTGCTCCTTGAAGGATCACAATGCCGACAATCAGCTCTTCCTTTGTGAAATGCACATTACCAAAGTAATATGTGCAAAACCAGCACAGGTACCCACAACTTTGACACTCACATTGAGTCCATGCTTGATGACCCCCTCTGTGACAAGCCAAGCAGGGAAAGGAAGTTAACAGACCTGCAACCACCTCTGGCCATATGATCAAGTAGTTCTCCGAGAATGAAAGATTTATCTTGTGGTCCTTTTCTGTGTTTTGATCGACTGGCTGTTCAGTGGGGGGTCTGAAGTTCTTGGCTGGAGCCTAACAGGGACCAGTGTCTGTGGAGATGCAGATATGATCCCTTCCCCATATGGTGGGGGGAGGTGGGCCCGTGATTTTTCTACTTTCTGTGTCTTTTGCGGAGAATCGTGCTTTCTTCCCTGTGTCTAATGATGTGGGGTTTTTTCTTCTTTTGGAAATACAAGTGTTTTACTGTGGGGAGTGGGGGATTGTGGGAATACAACTAGAGAGCAGGGCTCAGCACTGCTCAGCTTGTCACAACTGACAAGGATGTCTTAGCCATAGTAGGCCGCAAGCCTTGACAAGAGTAAGCGGGATTTTGAAGAAGGAATGCAAGAGATAAGAAAGTGCTTGGTACAAGGTGCTTAACATGCAGTTTTATGGGGAATCACGCGACGTACTACATGTACCTGGTTAGCGTAAAGCGAGGCATGGATTAAGCAATGTTACTTAGTTACAAGTAAGCAATATAACCTAGTTACGCAAATGTTTTTAGCAATAACTGAAAAAGTATATAAACTCTGCTTTGTGTATTAATAAACGTCTTCATGGCTTAATACAAGCACATCATGAAGACCTTGTCTCTTCATTACTACCATTGTCAAATGGTGCCCACCGTGTGAGGACTGCAACTTGCTGGACAGCGGAGTCCCTGTAAGATGAGACTCCGCTCGGAGAAGCAGGAGGGAGGATCTGCTCGGGAGAAGCGGGAGATGCTGGCCAGCGACAAGTAATCAACCCCTCTGGAAAGAGGTGAGCTACAGGGGCTGGTTCCCCTGAATTCTAATTTGCTACAGGGAAACATGGGACAGGCAATGTCCAGACAGGAAAGAGACATTTTTGAACTTATGCAAAAGCTGTTACAACTTCACAGCAAATTTTTGCCTCCACATCATTTAAAGATTCTATTGAAATGGTCATTACTTAAACGGCCGGGGGTTTCCCAGTCCACAATCTTTACGACAAATTTGTGGGACGAAGTGGGAGTGAAACTTTGGAAGGCCATAACCAAGGGAGACAAAGCGGTTGCAGACATGCTTTCCTCTTGGAAGGTTGTCTTTGAAGTTCTAAAAGCCCGAGAAAAATCTCATGCTAAAGAAAAAGGGGATGCTCCGTGCCCCTCCTCCACGGCAAAGGCTCAAATTTCTTTAAAACCTAACAAGATGAGAGTTTAATGGGAGAGACTGCTACCCTCTCAGTAGAGCCCACGGCCCCCCCACTTACAAGTAAAAGGGAGGGGGGTCCCTCATGATCTCTGGGAACTTTTGCTGCTTGCTACTGCCCAGAGGACAGCGAGGAAGACGAAGAGTACCCCTTTGACCCTGGACCTGTCGACCCTGAAAAAAGAACCAAGGGACAGTGACAGAGCATGGTGCGTGCCAGGAGACGCAGCTGTGACTGCTGCTGCTGCGAGGGGTGCAGCCCCCCACCTGGCGCTGGCCAGCACAGTTGTAGAAACTGCACAATATGCTGAAGCTATAGCACATCAAAATACCAACTGATGTTACATACTGACCAAAACTGTTAAAATTTACCTTCTCATTTCAATTAAAGGCATGCTGTTTACCTTGTGTTGGGGGTTGAATTGTTCCCTTTTCTTTCTGTGGAATTTTTCCCATTGTTATGCTAAGTATTTGTGGCTACACCTTAGTAGCAATAGTTTTCTCTCACAGGGGGTGGGGGATAGGGGGAGACAGGAAAAGCAAAGGTGGGACAGGGGCCTGGGCTTTGTCTCGCTCTCTCTTCGCTCGTGGAGTGAAAGGAGGACGGCCCATGCTCCGATCTAGCATCTTCCCTGCCATGCCAGCACCGAGAGCCACATTCCCTGCCGTCAAACACCACTCTGCTTTCCCACTTCCTCCTACTACCTCCGGACACTCTGCTGAGCACCACGACTGACACCGTGAGGGGGAATCGCTCCTCCATCCCTCCCACACTGGGGCCGCTGCTCCCATCACTCCAGCCCTCTTCGAGTGTGCGGGACCTGCCCTGCCCCCACCACCAGTAACTGAGCGCAGGGAGAGAGGGCCTGTGGCCAAAAAGGGACTGGAACTGAACTATACTGTTCTGTTTCGTTGTCAATTTTTATAGCTGTTGTTGTTTCTGCTGTTTTGCCTTGTTTGATATCAGTAAAGAACTGTTATTCCTATCCCCATATCTTCTGCCTGAAAGCCTCTGATTTGAAACTATAATAATTAGAAGGGAGGGGGTTGCACTCTGCATCTCAGCAAAGGGGTTCTCGCCTTTCCTTAGCAAATACCTGTCTTTCAAACCGAGACACCTTGATGTTTAACTGTTGTATGACAAATTTTCAGTAGCCATTTTGCAATGATATAGTCTAAATAAGTTAATTTTTGTAAAGATCAATTTTTGTTTAGTCTCAGTGATGTTAATCTTAAGGATATTTTTAGGTATGTTTTCTGTTACATTTAAGTTAAGTTTCAGTGAAATTGTTTTTAAGTTTTGTTGAAATATACTTGTTTAAATTATAAGATACAATTATTTTGCCATACAAATGAATTATATAAAGCCTGAATCCATTTTTTTATCAAAATTTGATCATTTAAATTACGTGACACACGTCTTTTGTTATAGAAATAAGAAAAATTTCTTCTGTTTTATAGGTAGCACTAAAGAATAACAACTCCATATTATGAGTGTTATAAGTTGTAAGCTATTTAATTATTTTTTTTGCTTTATTATTACTTAGCTAAAGATAAATTACAAAGCCGGCTGCTTTAAAAACCTTCACATACCATTGTATAGCTATCTATAAGATGTATTATTTTATGAAACTTTTTAAACTACTATTAATGAGAGGTTTTTAAAATATATTAGAGAAACTCTTCCAGTAAAGGCCTGGGCCCTGGCCAAGTCCTAGCCTTACCTGGTTGGAAAGTGTACCAACAAACCCAGGTGTTTTCTGGACCAAAACTGTACTCAGGTGATTTTGACTTGCCAAATTTGGGCCTATAATAGCTGGAATTCCTTTTAAAGTGAACTTGGAAATCTTATCCAGGAATGGTTTTCTAGGTCTTCACTCTAAAATGAAGCTTACCAGTTTCTGCAGACTCTGGGTGATGGTACAGTATTTAGGAAATTGATAATACATGGTTTTAAATCACCATTTTTTCATGTACTACTAATTGCATGTATTATCTAATTAATTTTTACTTAATGTAAGTTTATCATTTTGCCACATATTGTTTTGCTTTTTATGTTCCCTTTATGTTCATAACGAGTGACAGACGTTAAAAAACAAAAGAAGGGAGAGTATGGCTCTTCAAGAACGTTTACACTAATATTTACACTAAAATTTTTGAAATCAAATCAAATCAAATTTGATCCCTAGCAGAGCAATACTGCTTTGAAGGTTTGCATGTTCAGAGGCAATTTCTAAAAGTTTTTACGTAAAGATCTTTGAGTGTACATTAATAAGGCCTAGCTGATTTAGTAACCTAGGGAAAAGGTATGCATGTATTTTATCACCAACAGGTCCAAAGTAGTTACCTGCTCATCTGGACAAACATCAATTTCCTCCAAGAGAATAAGACCTGGAGAAAAGAGAAATTTCCTAAATTGCCATCCAGCCCTGGTGACCAAGACAGGAACAGAAGTAGGACTGCCAAGACATGGCTGTAAAGACTTTAAAGACGTATGCTGCATGAATCTGTCTGACCATTTCTAAATCTATTCCTGCTTACCTACAGGCCCTCCGAGACAGTGTCACCAAACTAAGAGTCATGTATGATAGCGACTGGCTTGGACACATACTTGGAGGATGGGGACTTACTGGCTGGCTTAAGCATTTAGTGAAAACAGGATTTTATGTTTTTATGTTAGATGCCAGAAATCTGGAGTTTTTGAGCTTTCTGTGCCTTCAGGCACAGACCCCTTGGAAAACACTGCTTTTGACCTGAGGCCTTGGAGACGGCTTCTAAATATGAGCGGTGAAGTAGAAATCACAAATGTGTAGTGAATTAGAAGTGTGTGCTTTCACAGGGTGATGGGTTTTAAATTTGAGGTTTGTATAGTAATAGGTAGAGGACAAGATGGAGATTTTTGGGCGTTGTCTCTTTCTTTGTTCATCTTTCTTCTTCCTTCTTCATGGATTTCAGGCAGTAGTTTCTGGTTGGTCAGTTAGTGTCACTCTAATGGTCATGGGAATCTAGTTATTGGGTCAAAAGTATAAATAATATAGGTGTTAATTCTCTATTGGACTGTTTAGCCCTAAAAGCCCTTGTAGCAGTTGCCTCTGTAGCCATTTTTCCCTACTTCTAGAAAGGAGCTGGAAGTGCTGTCATACTTTCTGTACTTTCTGATAAGATATAATAAAAAACCAAGCCTGAACATGAGAAAACTGTTCCAACCATGTTTCTGTTAATCCTGGCTCTGAGAAGAAGACAGACAAGACTGATTGACAAACCACTAATTACGTGGTGCAAAGCCCCTGCACTGCTTCTCACAAGCTATGCTACTGCTTTTAGTAATATGTTTGCCTTGTATTTTGCAATGTGTTCAGAAACTGATTGATAAGTCAACAAAAAGTATCTTATTGGTAGAACAGAAAGGGGGAGATGTGGGAATACAACTAGAGAGCAGGACTCAGAGCACTGCTCAGCTTGTCACAACTGACAAGGATGTCTTAGCCATAGTAGGCCGCAAGCCTTGACAAGAGTAAGCGGGATTTTGAAGAAGGAATGCAAGAGATAAGAAAGTGCTTGGTACAAGGTGCTTAACATGCAGTTTTATGGGGAATCACGTGAAGTACTACATGTACCTGGTTAGCGTAAAGCGAGGCATGGATTAAGCAATGTTACTTAGTTACAAGTAAGCAATATAACCTAGTTACACGAATATCATTGGTGCGTTATTTTTAGCAATAACTGAAAAAGTATATAAACTCTGCTTTGTGTATTAATAAACGTCTTCATGGCTTAATACAAGCACATCATGAAGACTCCGTCTCTTTATTACTACCTCCGTCAGGGGATACCAGTGATATGGGAGATTTCCCATAGGGTGAAAGAGGAGGAAGGTCATTGAGAAGTGTACAAACTTTAACATATATTTGTGTAGCTATCTGCAAGACATGTACCAGTTTAGGAAACTTTCCTAACTGCTTGTGGTGGGTTTACCGTTGGCCAAGTTGCCAGTGCACCCACTATAATTATTTACTAATTTTGTGCTGTGAGATAGGATTAGGAGTAGGAGCAAAGCAGGATCAAACTTTGAATGGTATAAAGAAAACTTTATTAATATAAACTAAAAGGAAAAAAAAAAAAGAGAATCAGAATATAAAACTTCCAGAACACTTCTCCTTCCCCCTCACCCTCTTTCTTTCACACTGACAATGTACAGAAACAAAACAGTCAGTTTACCATCTCTAAAACAATCTTTCTCTAATCTACTTAGGGAGAAGGGTGTCTTTTGCTCAGTCTATTGAGATTTCTCCACAAGAAAAAAGTTCTCTTGTGGCTTCAGCATCACAGTGAATCAGTCGCCTGGGAGAATGGAAATCTGATCACTGTGTAAAAATCCCTCCTTTTTTCAGTCTTCCCAGAGCTGAATTTATGGGCCATGTCAATTTATGCGGCACTCTTAAGGATTTAAGCAGTCCAAAAGCAGAGGATCTCTTAATATACCTCTGAGATCACCTTCATCTCTGGAAACAGATTTTTTTTCTTCCTTGGGGTCAAAGGGCATCACACTCTTCTCTCTGTTCAAGCTTCTTATGGGATCACATCTACTTCAACGTCTGCTTACTTCAGCACAAATGCCTCTGCTCATGTCTACAGTTAGAAAGTTTCATGCACTCCATATGCAGTTCAATGAGTTACAGAGAAACAAGAGTCTGATTTATCAATTATATTTTCTCCATAACTTACAAAAGAATCTCAGTCCAAGAAAACATCTCCTCATCATCCCCTCAACTGGGACCCGACTCTTCCTTCTGGTCTGACTTCGATGTCTTCACGTTGTTTTCTGTGCGTGTCTTCATCTCAGTCCTTTTCTTTAACTCAAGAGAGGATAGAGAGTCTGCAAGTCTCATCTGTGCAGTGAAAAAGTTAAAATCTTGCCTGGACCTGCAGATGGTCATGTGATCCCTGCCAGGTGGCAGCCCAGAGCTATTTACAATAGAGAGTCTTTCAGCAGCCATGCTGGGGCTCGGCTAAGATAGCAAGGGCCCAGGCAGAAAATGGTGGTGGTTGCTCTGGCTGCGTTCCATTCTAGGGAGTGGCCCAGCTCAGCCCCTGCTGGCCCACAGGGGCCATGGCAAAGTAGGCTCAGCCCAGCGGCAGCATTCCAGCTGAGCCGCCTCGGGCTGTCTGGCCACACTGGGGGAAGGGGGAAGCAGCCAGGATCTCAGCAGCTGAAGGGCCTCCCCTCTCCCTGCCTAGCAATCACCGGGGCCCAGCCCTGCCAGGAAAGGGCCCCCCTGCACTGGCCACAAGGCCGCGCGAGCCAAGCCCTATGGCAGCCTCCCTCCCACCTGTACCTGTACTCAAGTGGAAGAAAAAGACACTTTTGGGGCTTGTTCCTTTTAAAATGAATTTTCACAGAGTGGTGTTCAACTTTCTCAGTGGTTTAACAGGGTGTCAATTCTAAAAACCAATCACTGATTGTTTTTTGTCAGACATAGAGGAAGCTCCCAGCAGCTTATCTGAGAAAAAGTAATTTCCATGAGTGTCTACTTCCCTCTTCACCAGATGTCATATGTTGAAAACCAGCACACTGCTATTACTGAAAAACTTGTTTTTAGGATATGTTAGGGAGACCTTTCCAATTAAGGCCTGGGCTCTGGCCAAGCCCTGGCCCTACCTGGTCGAGAAGTATGTCAACAAACCCAGGTGTTTTCTGCACCAAAACTGTATTTCGGTCATTTTGACTTGCCAAATTTGGACCTATAACAGCTGGACCCCCTTTTGAAGTAAATTTGGAAACCTTACCCAGGAATGGTTCTCCAAGCCCTCACTCTAAAATGCGGCTTGCCAGCTGCTGCAGACTCTGGATGAGGGTACAATATTTAGGGAATTGATAATGCATTGTTTTAAATCACCATCCTATCTCTCATATATACTACTAATTGTGTGTATTATCTGATTTATTTCTGCTTGGTGTGAGTTAATTGTTTTGCCACATGTATTGTTTTACTTTTATGTTACCTTCATGTTCATAATGAGAGACACACGTTAAAAAACAAAAGAAGGGGGAGTACGGCTCCTCAAGAACATTTACTCTAATATTTACACTAAACATTTTGAAAGCAAATCAAATCAAACCAAATTTGATGCCTGGCAGAACGATACTGCTTTGAAGACTTGCATGTTCAGAGGCAATTTCTAAACGTTTCTAGGTAAAGATCCCTAATTGAGTGTACAATGGCAAGGCCTAGCTGATTTACTAACCTAGGGAGAAGGTATGCATGTGTTTTATCACCAACAGGTCCAAAGTAGTTACCTGCTTGTCTGGACAAACACTGATCACCTCCATGAGAATGAGGCCCAGAGAGAAGAAAAATTACCTAATTGCCATTCAGGCCTCGTGACCAAGACAGGAACAGAAGTAGGACTGCCAGAACATGGTTGTGTCTGGACGCTTACAGAGGCAGCCTGCCAATAGAGACCTTGTGTCCTATTGCACTGAACATCAGGGTATTGTGTTCCTAACGACCTTTTTCAGTTATGCCTTGTTCCATATTTCCAGAAAGACATTCAGTAATGTCAAAGTCAACATTTCCAGCTAATAGACTCTCTCCTGCCTAAACAGCATGGCTCTTGAGCTCCAACCATATGAACTTTACAACAGTAGCCATTTATTTCTACTTCCTAAGAGACCTTGAACATTTTCCTTTTGTTTGCATATACCATGAGTCTCTTTGTCAGTGACATGATTGTATTTGATAAATTTTTATTAATTATGATCTATAATCCATGTATCTTATCCTGATTTAGCAGATGACCAGTCTTAATAAGATAAAAGCTTTACAGGTGCAAACTGCTTTAACATCAAAATACAAGAACTCTTTACATAAATAACAGAAAAGAGAGAGATGTGGAAAATCAGAGAGCTACAGAAGCTGAACTGGGTAGCACTGCAGACCTTTTGGCCCTGGTACAGTGAAAGCCAAGGGAGAGAGAAACTCAGGGCAAGAACAGAAGTGAAGACATCATGTCTGGTCACTGATCCTCTGATGCTGACCCCTTTGGTGAAGGAAGATGCAATGAGGACTTTGCTGGTGAAAGAGATAACAAAGGACATTACTAGCATAAGAAGAATAATCAGAAGATTGTGTTTCTAAAGGGGACCGGGACAAAGGAGTCCAAGTGTAAAATTTTGTACAAATGTAGTAACCTCTAAATACTAGTAAACTAGTGTAATAAACGGGCTTTGCTTTGCTGGCATAAGTGGGGGCCGTGTCAGCCAATCCTTGCAGTGGGTGAAAGTGAAAGAAAACCTGTTTATTAACAAAAAAAAAAAGAAAAAAAAAAAGAAAAAAAAAAGGCATCCACAAGGCACAGAAAAAGAAAAAGAAAAAAAAAGAAAATTGAACCTTACACTGCACCCCCACCTTGTTGCTTGGCCAAGAGGCAAAGACAGCAACTGCCCAGTCTTTGTCCCTGTGAGGGGAGGAGAACAGAGTTCACGAAGTGGCTGGGAACGTGTTAGATTTCTGGTGTGAGTCTTCTCCTGGCAGCCGGCAAAGTTGATGGAGTTTAATGTCCCTTCTTTCCCTGACTCAGTCTTTCTGGGGTTCAGACCAGCTGGAGCCACCCTGCAGGCTCCCCGGGCCAGAGAGAAAAGAAACAACAAAAAAACTGCCAAAAAGATTTGTTGGTGAAAAGCCTCCAGGCTGGGGGAAGGAAAAAAAACCAAAAAACCCCAGAAGCTTCTTGCCTAAATTGGCGAAAATTAATCCGCAAAAAAACCCCAAAAAACAAAAAGGCAAATAAGCAACAATCTGTGTAGCCGCTGACCACGCTGGAGAGCGAGAGATTGAACGGGGCCTGCACAGGAGCCCAAGGCTCCCCGACTCACCTCCAGGATCCATCTTAAAGCTACAGCACTCGATTTCTGGGCATAAAGCAGACAGAGAATAAAGCATCATCATAAAATCACCCCAAGACACTTGGGAAAGACTTTTGAAGTGACCTAAAAAAAGACATGAAATCCCAGAGTGCAGAATATTCAACTGTTTCAAGCACTCTAAAAACTTGGGAAATGCAAAGGGGAGCATTCATTTTAGGACTGGTGTGTGCGCTGACACTTAAAGAGGGCTTCTCTTGTCTCAGACATCCTTACAGGACTACAGGAGGTGCTGCAGACACTGCCATGGGCTAAGTCAAGGGCAAAGCAACCTTGGCCTTCAAGAACTAAAAGGACTCAACATTCAAACTCCTCTTTGCACACAACAGCCAAGTCCAGGTCACTAATTTGAGGGCACAGACCAGGTCCCAGCTCCACTTCTGCCACTTGGGTTGGACAGGTCAGGGAGACAGTTCCACAGCAGACCCTAAACTACCTAAGGTCATGCTACCCAGTGGTCCAGAACTGACCTTAGCACGTGAGAAACGTGTAAGTATTTACCCAACACGAGGGACTGGAAGCAAAACACATCAGTGCTGGTTTCTGTATTGCTCCTGCTGCATGTTCTCCATTCTCAAACTGAGCCAGTCTCAAGCAAACTCAAATATATTGTGGTTGGTATAGCCTATAATCAGTACTGACTTCAAAAGAAGAGGTCAACTGGTTTTCAAGTTGTATATAGATGAAATTTGAGAGGTTGTGGTTATTCCCACCATGTTACAATAAGAGAAGAAAGCACCTTCTTTCCCTCCTCATCACACCCTGACCTGAATCTCCAATGGCTGAGAAATACTGAGTGGCACAAAGTTAAGAAAGCTGTTAAATTGACACAGAGGGAAAACAAACTTGATCAATGTCACTTGTGAGACCCAAGCAGGTGGCCACTTTAGGAAGCCTTGGGGAAGATCCAGCCTTGCAGGCATCCTGAGAAGTGAGAAATATCTCATTTAATATGAGAAAGATTTGCAGTAACTGAAAAGGTGGTTGGGAGAAATGAACCTTCACCACCTAGATGTTCTAAGGATTAATTACCAGTTTATTGTATCCTACACATTTAAAATTTTGCTCATCCATGTATGAAAAATTTCTGTGCCAAATGCTACCATGGGACCACATCAGCATCCACACCCTTCACTTTAAAACACACACTGAATATAAACATCACCATTCACTTATAGTCAGTGGACCCAAGTTTTAGTTGTGGTTTTCTACAGGCAACCTGCCAATTCCAGAAACATGCCTAACCACAATAAAACACTTCTGAGAAATGGGTAGGTTGGTAGCACCGCTCATCAATGTCCAAACTCACCAAGACAAGCCAGTGGGTACAGCACAAACCAGTTAGATTAAAATTACATGTACCTGTTCACTAAATCAGCTTCTCTCCTAGCTCTAACTCATGGCCTGGGGTCTTTTCCCCATTCATGTTCCTCATCTTTATCACATCCTATTTATATATATATATATATATATTTAAAACCAAAATATTTTTAAAAGAAAAAGTGTTAAACTAAAAATTGTTGAAACTTCTGTTGAAGATGAAATAGTCCATTCAAGTATGGCTTAAATATACTCATGTTCAAACTCACCAGCACAACCAAGCTCAATATTTCCCCAAAACTTCTGACTAATTGACAAAAATGAACTTTTTAATGCTACCTTACCAGTGGGGGTTCAAAACACCAGAACAAAATATGTCCATCAGAAACTCTCCCAGACATTTCTGGTGGCTTTGTCTCCACGAATAAAGCCTTTTTGTGCTAAAATGAATACTCCCTGCAGACCTCCTTTCTGTGGAAGCTGGGAAGCTCACACAAACCTCATGGATGATGCTCTAGGACCAGGCAGGAGTTTAGAAGTAATGACTGATCCTTAAAAAAAACAACCACCAAACAACAAAAGTCCTCCACCAGCATCATCACAAAACCCATAAAAACCCCATCCCAAACCAACACAGGCAGCTAGACTTTAGCAGAAAGCTGAAGCTCCATGGTAAGTGGGATGTGGCACTGCTCACCCTCCATTCTGCAGCTTCCGCCACTTCCTCCTACTACCAGCTGGACTCCACCAATGTTGGTGCAGCTGTCTTCCGAGCTGCTGGTGTGTTGGGGAGGGCACGGAGGGGATGGAAAGAAACGGTCTCTCCGCACCAACGCAAGGTGGCGCAGCCTTGAGACTGGTTCAAGCTTTGTGCCGTTGACAGGGTTTGTGTGTTGGGTTTACTTGGAAAGAAGAAATTTAGAGAGAAGTTTTTTCTATAGGGGTTTCTTTTCTAAGTTGATTGGGACTAATTAAGGGCTGGTTTAGTTATTGACAGCCTTAACAGCGAATTAAAGAAAGTCAGTTCCCTTTGTGAACACACATTTTGAAGGAGGTTATTTAGGAGAAAAGTTCTCTTTGATTTCCGGTGACTGGTCAAGTAACACTGGCTCGGCTCCGGCTCCCTCCCTTGCAGGGGGGGCCGGGAGGTCACCCGGGCCCTGTTTGCAAACCAAGGGACCCGATGGCCAGGGGGAGGAAAAGCTCATTGATAAGACCTTAGCCCTGCTTCCTTCCCCGTGGGCCCGCGGCTCGGGGGGCCCTGGATCCTGCTGCTGGCTTGGAGCACCTTTGGAGGGGCTGGGCCTGGCCGGCCCCTGCATGGCCTGTGGAGGAGGCAGCCAGGCCCCTGTCTGGGAAGCAGGGGTAGCCATGGACAGTGTGGCTGCTGCAGCTAAGTCCCAGAAAAGGCTGATTAAGATTTCAGCCACCCCTCATCCTGCAGGCCCGGGCCTAGCCCAACTCTTGTAGCTGTATAAAACTTTAACTCTTTGTACTTAGATAAAATTTGCAAAACCTCTGGCTTTGTTTTGAATATGAGAGGAGAAAAAGGAAATACTCTGAAGTCAGTGAAGCAAGAACTAAGTTTTTTAAATGGAAAGAGAATAAGAAGATGCTGTAAAAGTTGGCTAAAAATCCTTTTGCAAAGTTGTAGAAATAGATTGATATCACACTAAAAATTCCTATAAATAGTGAAAAAAAATACATGGGGGGTTGGAGCGTTCCATTTAATAAATCATTTGACTAAAGTACCTGTGTTAAAAATCTTTGCCACGAAAAAAAAAGAAATATCCGTTTTCTGAAGATGAAGTATAAACAGAAAGAAAATAAATGAAAAAAATCTTTACTTTAGAACATTTAATTCTTAAAAGTAATACCTCATAAGTTCGACATAACCCACATGCACAACTCTAGGAAAGCTGTGAAGTTAGAAAGAGTGCCATGATTGCAAGTTCCCGGGCTGATGCAAATCGTGAAAATGAAACCACGAGAAAACTGTTTTCTTCCTCCTTGTGGAAAAATTCCTATAGCCTAACAAGAGAAAACTTCTCTTTCCGAAGTGAATTTTAAAAAAGGACTATTTAAGTTAAGAACTGACTGAAGTAGTTTTTTGTATGTTTGTTTTGTTGTTATGAAGGTTGGAAGAGGTAAAGAATGAGTGGTATGGAAATCTTATTCTGAATTTTTTTTCTTCTCTTTGTGTAGTTAAAACTTAAAAGGGTATAAAAAGAAATTTATTAAGCCTGCCTTGCTTCTGCTCCTAGTTCTGTCTCACAACAAAAAATAAGTATATTTAAATTAACAAGTCAAAACTATGACATTATTTAATACATTAGCCGAAAAATTCAAATTAAACAAAAGCATTTAAAAAAAAATTAAATTAAAACAAAACAGTTTGCAAAATTCACTCTTAAAGAGTTTCTGATTGCGAAATGCAGTTTTTCTGAGTTGCTGCTGTTGCAAACCCAGAAAAACCCACCTGAGACAACCTCCAACGAAGTGGAGCTTCTGCTCCAAGCAAAAGCCACCAGGCAAAAAAGGACTTGGCTTGGGTGCCCTGACTTTTTAAAGAGACTGGCACTTCCTGATTTTGCAATTCCTTTTATGGCTGTGCTGCCAGGACTTAAAGAGACAGCAACAACTTTTTGGAACAGATATATATGGAGTACATCAACATCTTGGGATACTGAGGACATTATCCACCCCTTACTCCATATCATTTACCTCATGTCCAAATTAATACCTTTCAGATGTATACATATCTATAGATATACATATAACTGTATACAAATACAATTATTTCGGTAGCCACTGACCATCTCCCAGGACATGGATGGAGTTCATTTGGTCCATGACTGATGTAACTGGAGCAGTCCATTTTCTTTGTCCATAGTAGTTAAAACATGCAGTGGCAGTGCCATTCAGCAACCAGGGTTACATATGCATTCCAACATTACAGGCTATTCTCACCCAAAGTCAAATGCCCCTGATGTACACAAGAGGTTTTCTTGTCCCTCTGCATTATACACCAAGTGTAACCAGCTCCTTGAGCAAAAACAATCCCATAGATGGGTTTGCCTTTGCTCAAAGCATGATTAATCCACACCATTTCTTAACATACCTCTCATATGCACCACAGGGACATTATCTCTGTCAGCTGTAGGCAGGAGTTTGGATTGAGCAGGGTCAGTTCAGTTAGTGGAACTTCTGAAGTTAACCAACCATACAGCCTTTGCTAAATGCAGATCCCACTGCTTGAAGGTCCCACTGCGCATTGCCTTCAGTATGGTTTTTAACAGTCCATTGCACCATTTGACTTTCCTAGGGGCTGGTGCATGATAGGGAATATGATATACCCTCTCAATATCATGTTCTCTAGGCCAGGTGTCTATGAGACTACTTTTGAAATGAATCCCACTGTTCAACTCAGTTCTTTCAGGGGTGCCATGTCACCAAAGGACTTGCTTTTCAAGGCCCAGGATGGTGTTCTGGGCAGTGGTGTGAGGCACAGGGTATGTCTCCAACCATCCAGTGGTTGCTTCTACCATTGCAAGCATGCAATGCTTGCATTCTCAGATTTGCAGCTGTGTGATGTAATTGATCTGCCAAGAAATCCCCATACTTAGATCACTTACCCCCGTACCACAGGGTCTTTACCCACTTGATTGTAGCACATTTTTCACACTTATGGATAACCTGGGATATAGTGTCCATGGTTAAGTCTGCTCCTCAGTCACAAGCCCATTGGTATGTTGCATCTCTTCCCTGATGACCTGAGCTGTCATGGGCCCATCAAGCCAGAAATAACTCTCCCTTATGTTGCTATTCCAGATCTACCTGTGACACTTGGATCTTGACTGCCCAATCCACCTGTTTGTTGTTGTGGTACTCCTCATTATCCCAACTCTTAGGCACATGTGCATCTACATGACAGACTTTCGCAATCACTTTCTCTACCTAGGTAATGATGTCTTGTCACTCTTGGGCAGCGTTTTCCTCTGGGCTGACAATTGGCCTTTTTCCACCTTTCCAGCCACCCTCACAGAGAGTTTGCTACCATCCATGAGTCAGTGTAGAGGTCGAGTGTTGGCCATTTCTCTTGCTTGGCGATGTCCAAAGCCAGTTGGATGGCTTTCAGTTCTGTAACTGGACTCGATCCACCTTGTTCCTTAGTAGTTTCCATGACTCACGGCATATGGTTCCATAGGGCTGCTTTCCATTTTCGAGTGGTCCTGACAATATGGCAGGATCCATCAGAGAAGAGTGCCTATTGCCTCTCACTTTCTGGTAGCTGGTTATGTGGTGGGGCCTCCTCATCATGTATCACCTGCTCATCTTCCTCTTCAGATGAAAATCCAAAACTCTCACCTTTGGGCCAGTTTGTGATGACCTCCAAGATCCCAGGGCAATTTGGATTTCCTATTTGAGCTCACTGTGTGATCAGAGCAATCCACTGACTCCATGTTGCATCAGGGGCATGATGTGTTGCAGAGACTTTTCCTTTACACATCCAGTTTAGCACTTGTAGTCAGGGTGCCAGACGAAGCTGTGCTTTGGTGTCAATCACTTCTGAGGCAGCTTGAACTCCTTCATAAGCTTCTAGGATTTATTTTTCAGTTGGGGTGTAGCTGGCCTCAGATCCTCTGTATCTCTGACTCCAGAACCTGAGAGGTCATCCTTGAGTCTCTCAAGGTACCTTCTGCCTGAGGCTCCAAGAAGGACTATTATTCCCAGCTGCAGTGTAGAGCATGCTCTTCACATCCTGTCCTGTCCTGACTGGGCCAAGGCTTACTGCATGGCCAATTTCCTGTTTGATCTGTTCAAAGGCTTGCTGTTTCTCAGGCCCCCACTTGAAGTAATTTTTCTTTTGTGTCACAAGGTAGAGGGGACTTACAATCTGGCTGTACTTGGGGATGTACATCCTCCAAAAACACATGGTGCCTAGTAAAGCTTGTATTTCTTTCTTGATGGTCAGGGGGACATAGCATTTATCTTACTGATAACTTTGGTTGGAACCTGTGGGCATCCATCTTGCCACTTAACTCCTAGGAACCTAATTTCCTGGTCAGGTCCCTTTACTTTGATGACAAAACCAGCTTTCAGGAGAATCTGGATTATTTTCTCTCCTTTCTCAAAAACTTCCTCTGCTGTGTTGCCCCACATGATGATGTCATCGATGTATTTTGCAAGTGTTCTGGAGCCTCACCCTTTTCCAGTGCAGTTTGGATCAGTCCATGGCAAATGGTGGGACTATGCTTCCACCCCTGGGACAGTTGGTTCCAGATGTACTGCACGCTCTTCCAGGTGGAAGCAAACTGTGGCCTGCACTCTGCTGCTAAAATAATGGAGAAAAACACATTAGCAGTCTTGATGGTGGCACCATTTTGCTGCCTTGGACTCCAGTTTGTACTGAAGTTCCAGCATGTCCGGCATGGCAGCACTCAGTGATGGTGTGATTTCATTCAGGCCACAATAGTCCACTGTCAGTCTCCACTCTCCATTAGACTAACACACTGGCCATATAAGGCTACTGAAGGGTGAGTGAGTCTTGCTGACCATTCTCTGGCTCTCCAGTTCATGAGTCATCTTATGGATGAGAATCATGGAGTCTCTGTGTGGTATTGCCAACAATGCAGTGTTGTGGTGGTGATCGGTGCCTGTTCTTCAATTGTCAGCAGTCGCACTGCAGAAGGGTCTTCTGAAAGACCCGGCAAGGTGTTCAATTGTCTAATACCTTCTATCTCCACATCAGCTATCCCAAAAGTCCACCAATGTCCTTTTGGGTCTTTGAAATCCTGAGATAATCTATACCAAGAATACAAGAGGCCTCTGGACCAGTCACAATGGGGCATTTTTTCCACTCCTTCCTGGTCAAGCTCACTTCAGTTTCCAACAGAGTCGACTGCTGAGACTCCCCATTACCCCAGCAATGGAAACAGGTTCTGCCCCCACATGTCCCGATGGTATTAGAGTACATTGTGTGCCAGTGTCAACCAAAGCCTTGTATTTTTGTGGTTCTGATGTGCCAGGCCATTGGATCCATATAGTCCAAGAGACCAGATTTTCCCTAGCCTCCAACTGTCTAGAGGCAGGGCCCCTCTACTTCTGTCTATTGTTTCCTTCCTGTGCATACATTGTGGAGGTCCCTTCAAGGGGATCAGCCATGTCATCCTCCCTTCTGTTATGCCTGGGAGCTTGGCCATGGGAAACTGGAACTACATTCTTGTAGAACTCTGTTAGTAGTTTCCTCTTTTAACTTACCCACCCATGCTGCCAGGACAGAAGTGGATTTTTCATCACATCTTCTCATGTCTTCCCCATGTTTACACAGGAAGAACCACAGGTCAGCTTGTGGGGTGTACCCATGCCAGGGGACATCTGCTTCTGATAGCAGGGGCTCTGGTCTGTACTGAAGAAACTTGGAAAAGGCTCTCTTGAAGCTCCTTTCTGAGATTCTGATGAGTCTCTTCAATTGTCCCAATTTCCACATACACTTGATCAAGTCTGTTTTTACAGTCAAGCCTTGGGCTTCTGTAGGGGCATAGACAGTATCTTCATATGTCCAAAGCTTTCTTGTCATAGCGCCCACTTACTCATTTTCTTCATTCCACTGAAGTGATGCTAGGAATTGGACATATGCTTGGGTTCTGAGTTGTGCCACTTTGAGACACATCAGCATTGTACATTTTACCAGGTGTCTGGAGTCTTAGTGGTTTGGTCATAATTTGAGAAAAGAATCTCTATCACAGCCAGTTCTCTAAAGTGTTGGATTCCTTGCTCCATGATCTTCCAAGGGCCTTGCTGCAGCTGGAGATCTTCTGGGAAAAAGTATCTCTCCACACTTGCTAAAAGTGGAATGCAGAGGCTTGTTGGGAAGGACGAAAATTTAACAGAAAAGTTTTACAGATATACAGAAGGTTCTATAGGAATGAAAGCAAGTTTTGATATAGAAGAAAAGAATTGCTGAGCCAGTCTTACTGGGTAACTAGAAGGCAAAGAGCAAGTGAGTTAGAAGGGGCTTTTATGACTTAGAGCAAAGGACAAATCCACCTCAAACAAAAGATGTTTTTACCAAACAAAAGGATTTTCACAGGCAAACAAGAAAGCCGATGTTGCAAGTAGAGAAAACATCTCAGAATTTTCCACTGCAAGAAAACTGAAAAACAACTTCTAGCTTAAACTGTAGCATACTAACCTTTTGTGATTGGAAAATAGTAACATGAATATGGCAATGTTAGTAGTTATGATAGGTTATATGTAAATGTAAAAGGTATTGTGTATGATGTTGATTGGTAGTCATGTATTAAGATGCTCTGTAATGAAAAGTATATAATGCATTGTAACCAGAACTAGAGGGGCTTCAGGACACACAGCTTGCCTATAGCCAGCAGCTATAGGCTCACCCACGACCCCCAACTGCTGTAACCTCATCTATGCAATAAACAGCATTTTAAGAGCCCTCTGAAGCCTCCATCTCTCTGTCAGGCTCTTTCAGAGGCTGAGACATTTGGACCTCCTCACAATCCCCTGGTCGATACTCACATCACTCGATGGAGATCCCAAGTGCTTTGCTTCAGTACTGTCCAAAACTACAGCATCACCTGCAGCATCCCAGACTCAGATCAACCAGCTCAATATAGACTCATTGGGTTGTCAGGTGAGGCCTTTTTTTCAGATTGTGGAGGGTTTGGAAGCACAAAGACTCCATGATTATTTCTGGTTCTGATTCCTCTGCTGGCTGTAAGGGTCCTGCCTCCCCATCATCATCCACTGGGTGAATGGATTTGTTTTTTTATTTCCTGCTCTGGACAGGGGCAACTACTACTGGCTTAGGCTGTCCTGGTTTAACTGCAGCTGAGTGACCGTGGTGTCTATAGATTTGTTCTCCCTCCCCTCTGTCTGTAGCTGCTGCTGTACAGTAACAAGTAGTGTGTGATAAGCATTAGCCAGTATCCAGTACAATGCAGTGAGCTGCTTCTCTTTGGAGCTGCCACTCCAATTTTCATTCAGATATTTTCCTACCTTAGCTGGGTTCTCAGTTTGTTCAGGGGAAAAATTCCAGACTATTGGGGCAGAGATTTCTTCAGGACCTGGCCTATGTCCTCCCACATCCCATGCCACTCAGGATTTTCCACCACTGGGGCAGATCTCTGGGCAACCTCCCTGGAAACCTCAGTCCTAATTCTAAATATGTTGGTTTTGATACCAGGGGCCCACAGAGGTGGCTTCTGTGAGAAGCTGCTAGAAGTTTCCACCGTGTCCAGCATACCCAATCCCTGATGGGTCTGAAGATGGACATGCCACCGGCCAAAGCTGGGAAAATTAGAGAGGTTGGTAACATTTCTGTAATAACACATTTAAGAAGAAATCAAAACAAAGCATGTGGTGCAGTTTTAATTCCAGCAAAAGAAGAGCAGGATGAGAATATGTGAGGGAAACAACTATGCAGACACCAAGGTCAATGAAGGAGGGGGAAAAAGTGCTCCAGGCACCAGAGCCGAGATTCCTCTGCAGCCTGTGGTGAAGACCGTGGTGAAGCATGTTCTTCCCCTGCAGCCCATAGAGGTCCATGGGGATACAGACACTCACCAGCAGCCCGTGGAAGAGACCCACGCTGGAGCAGGTGGATGGCTAGAGGAGGCTGTGATCCTGTGGAAGGTCGATGGAGAGGGGGGCTCTGCTCCCAGGCTGGAACAGTCCTTGGAGGACTGCACCCAGTGAAGAGTGACCCACAGTAGAGCAGTCTGAGGGGTACTGTTGCCTGTGGGATGGACTCACATTGCAGCAGTTCGCAGAGACAGATGAAGCCACGTCAGAGAAGTTCATGAAGAACTGTCTCACATTGGAGGGATCCCACAGTACAGCAAGGGAACAACTCCTCTCTCTGAGCACTGGGAGAAACCGTGGGTGATGAACTGGCCAAAATCCCCGTTCCCTGCCTCCTTGCGCCACTGGGGTAGGAGGTAGAGCTGGGAAAGGAGGGACGAGTGGGGGGGAAGGTGTTTTTAAGGGCTTGTTTTGCTTCTCATTATCCTGCTCTGATTTTGTTTGTAATAAATTCACCTTCTATTTCTAAGTTAAGCCTGTTTTGCCCTTGAGGGTATTTAGTAAGCGATCTCTCCTGGTCCTTATCTCAACCCATGAACCCTTTATTAAACTTTTTCTCCTCTGTTCAGCTGCAGCAGAGGAGTGAGTGAGCAGCTTTGGTGGGTGCCTGACATTTGGCCAGTGTCAAGCCGCGACAACCATACAGAGGAGACATAGCAGAATTAGCAACAAAAATACGGTGTCTTGAACATTCAGAGGGAAATGAACATTCTCAAAAGGTGATGTGTCAGACCTGAAGGAGGATAAGGAAGTGAAAGGCTGGGAAAATTCATTCCCTACTGTTCCCTCAGCTGGCTGGGTGTGATTATTAATAAATCCCCAGAAGTAGCAGCTGAGATCAGGACGGGCAAACAGCAACGAATACACATCCAAAATAATCCTCATTGCCTCTGATATTATCTTTAAATATGTTGATATTGCAGAATGTAGCAACAAAACAATCTTGGTTTGTGTCCCTGCGACAAAGAGCCAGATCTCAGGCAAATTGTACCATTTATGTGGACAAGTACACAAGCCTAGGTGCCATGGTCCCATGATTAGACTGAATAGCATTGTGATGAGAGAATTCTGTACCCAATACCAAATGTGTGGGACAAAATTGTTATTTTTTTCACCCTCTGTCTTGTTCCATTTAAGTTGCATGCCAAAATTGTCTTACTTTAAGACAATTGAAGAGGTAGGCACTCTGGAATGAGTTGCCTCTCCTTATAGTATTAACCAATCCCTTTCTATCAATAAGGAGAAATGAAATATGCATAGATATAAGTGGAAAAAAAACCCAGTTTATTGACAAGCAAAACTGCAACAGGAAAAAAATAACAGTAAATAATCACTAGATACAAAATTGTCAAGTCTCACGAACTCCACGGGAACAAAGAGAAACCCAAAATGGTGGAATATCCCTCCCTTCCAAGATTGTGGCCTCTGCAGGCAACCACACAGTCTAGGAGACAAAGAGAAAAGATTGCAGACTGTGGACACACACATTAGAGAGCTAGGGAATTACAGCTTGGAAATTCTTTTTCAGGCCTGAATTTCTCCTGACTCTCAGGTCCATTCCCAGGCTGACAAGCTGACTACAACTTCAGTTAGGGAGGAAATCTCCCAGGGTGATAACATGGTGAAAAACAGAGTGGAATTCATCATAAAGATTCACACCTGGTGTCTTTCCTGTGGGATACATCCTGAGGTACTGTCCCATAGATGTTTTTCCCAATTATCCAATGAGCTACTGTCCTGTCCTAGCTCCACGTAACATGCTTTAAATACAGGCTGTCGGTAAAATAAAGTTGGCCTTTTTTCCCTAAAAAGGTCCATGTGTGTTGCTGTCCTTTTTCTCTCTTTTTAGCGCAGTAACCACAGCAGACCAAAAGAAACCGTCCCAGGAAGATAGGAACTTACAAAGCAGTTCTAGTGGCAGATGAGAATTGCTGGTGCATGTAGGGTCAGCACTGCTTCCTCCTGCTGCCTGCTGGATTCCACCAGTGTTGGTGCTGCTGTCCTCTGAGATTCAGGTGTGTTGGGGGGCAGGCCCTGGGACCAGCTTAAGCTTCATGACACTGACAAGGCTTGCAAAATTCACTCAGAAAGAGTTTCTGATGGCGAAATGCAATTTTTCTGAGTTGCTGCTGTTGCAAACCCAGAAAAGCCACCTGACACAACCTCCAATGAAGTGGAGCTTCTGCCCCAAGCAAAAGCCACCAGTCTATAGAGGACTCAGCTTGGGTGGGCCAACTTTTTAAAGGGACTGGCTCCTCCGAACCTCATGATTCTGTTTCCAGCTATGCCACCAGGACTTGAAGACATAGTAAAAATTTTTGAGAACAAATAGATATGGAATACAACAGCATTTTGGGTTACCCAGGACAGCCTACATGACCTTTCTGTGATGCCTTGGATTTTAGCTTATATATTTTTCAGATTCTCTGCTGCTTGGTGTGTAACTCTGAAATTTCATGTTAGGTGCTATTAAGTTATCCTCACAGGGTAGTTAGACAGAACAATCCCTTCTCAGCTAGAGAATCAAGGACATCCATTACCCAAAAAGCATAAACAATGGCAAAGGGAAAGGGGCAAGTCAGGGGATTGAGACTTCATAACCTGGGGCTGTGGTTGCACAATTGACCCCAATATGTAGATGAATCAAAACTTATAAAAGTGTAAAAACTTGAGATCAGGATCCATCTTGGATTCAACTTGGGTGTAGCCCCGGCCAGGCTCTTGCACTGCCCAAGGTGTATCCTTTCAATAAATACCTATTTTATTCCCTTTCATCTGTTTAGTCTCTGTTCCAGGTCAGCCTTTCATCTGGACTCTCCAGAAAGGGCCAAACCTGTGTAGTCGTGTTCCTTCCAGGCAACATTGAAAGAGACGTTAGTCAAGGATGTGCCAGATAGCTCATTTATCCACGAGAATGAAGATGAGGAGCATTGAGAGCACTCAGAACGGCACTGAGAACTTCAGATATGCTATGGAAACACAGCAGCAAGCCCCTGCCTGAGCCTCAGAGGAAATGGCTCATGTCATCCCTTCCCTCCCAAGAGCTTTGACACTTGTTGATGTATTCAACCAACTCTGGAAGAAGAATGGAGACCTCGAAGGGAACTCAACTACTGCAATTTTCACAAAAAATAGTGTCTGAATCTCTTCCTTCATCAGGAAGACCATCATCACCCTGTTCACTCTACACAGATGAAAACTGAGGGTGACAAGATGTCATCTCACGTGAGTCACTAGTGACAGCAGGCCTAGAAGAGACCTTCCTCCATCCTTGGTAAACAGCAGCAATTTTCCTAAATCAGGCAGCAAAGCAGTGAAGCATTTCACTCCCATATCTTCAGACACTCATGCAGGTGGCTGCTTCATGAGATGTATCCCAAACAGAAGTCCCAAAGTCAAATCTATACATTAGCTAAAGGATTTGATTTATTTTTCAGCAGTTGTCTCCAAACGTAAAAGAACAGGACTGCATTCACTACATGGAGGGAGTGTCACCCAGCAATTACAGGCAGAAAACCATTAGGCAGGGCTACACCAACCTATATTCACCGGAAAAGCCTCAGAGTAACTCCCCGTCTTTTGCTTTCTTTTTTTTTTTTTTGAAACAACAGCTACTGCAGCATCTGCCAGCACCCTCTTGTCCCAACAGGTTGTAGTGGCTTTGGTTCAACAATTTGACATTTTCCTGCTGTGAGATAGGATTAGGAGGAAAGCAAAACAGGCCCAACTTTAAATGATACAAAGAGAAACTTACTAGAAACTATAGAAACTAATTAGAAACTATAAGGGAAAAAAACCCTCAGAATAAAACTTAAGATCACTTTTCCTCCCCCCACACATTTCTTTCACACTGAAAACGTACAGAAAACAAATCGGTCAGTTTACCATCTCTAAAATACTCTTTCACCAATTCACTTGGAAGAGGAGACTTCCCTCTTCTGTCTATGGAAATTTCTCCACAAGAAACATTTTTCTCGTGGCCTTGATGTCACAGTGATCAGTCGCCCAGGAGAATGGAATTCTGATCACTATGTAAAAATCCCTTTCCTCAACTAACAGTTTTTCCCATAACCATTATTGAGGACCATATCAACTTATGAGGCACACTTTAAAGATTATAACAGTTCAAATAAAAACTCACTCCATCTTTGAAAACAGAGGTTTTTCTTCCTGTTGTTGTTCCCTGGGGAGCAGCAAGGGTCTTCTCACTATTCAAACTTAGGGGATCACAGCAATTTTGCCATCTTCTTACTTTAACACCAATGCCTCTGCTCATATTTAGTTAGAACAGTTATATCCACCCCATAATATCTTTATGTGTTATAGGTGTAAGGGTCGGTCCGAAGTTCCCCTCGATTTTGCCTCCCGACCGTCGCAAGGAGACCTCGAGGACCCCCACCCAGGCTGACTCTGGACAATGGTTTCCTGGCCGGGCCAAGGTGGATGCTCGTGACTGTGTGCTGGTGTATTGAGTTCACTGGACTGTGCTGTCATGGCACCAACCAGAGGTTGTGTTGTACCACCAACTGAGGACTGCTTGACCGCACCTGTCTCCTGCAGCACCACACAATGGTCCATAAATCTTCCCACCTCTTGGCCAGAGGCCACTCGCTTTGGAGAAGGACTATAAAAGAGCGACCCTCTGGAAAAGACCCTTTGAGATCTCTCCACTGATGAAGACCCGTCTACCCCCTGGAGAAGACCCCTGAGATCTCCCTATGGACGAAGACTCGTCTATCGGATGACCCGTGAGGATGCCCGTCTCGTCTGTTGGTAGCTATTTTCCCATCCCCTTCTTTCCTTCCCCTTTCCCTATACGTTGTTTCCTATACCTCTCCCCTCTACCGTAACTGAATTGTTGGCATTTGATGAAATGTATTGCTGTTGTTGAATAAACTGATTTTGTCCCCTGCATTTTGCCTGTTTGCACCTTTGAGATCAAAAGAACCATCACGACCCTCGCTTTGCATTAATAGCAGATCATTACAATAGGGAAACAAAAGTCTCCTCTCCATAGCATAAAAAAAGAGAAATTTCAGTCCATGAGTCTCCTCCTTTCCTCATCTGGGACCTGACTCTTCCTTCTGTCTGACCTCAGTGTTTTTATGCTGTTTCTGTGTATATCATCATCTTGGTCCTCTTCTTTCACTCAGGAGAGAGAACAAAGTATCTGCAAAGTCTTATTCTGGGCATTGAAAGAGTTAATACTTTGCCCAGGCAGTGGATGGTCCTGTGATCTCTTCCAGGCCGAGGCTGGGAGTTATTTTATGATACAGTCTTTCAAGGCCACGCTGGGCTGGGCTAGGCTAGGATTGTAAGGGCCCAGCCAGAAAGTGGTAACGAGTTCCTTGGCTGCATTCCATTCGGGAGGGAAACTCGGCTCAGCCTCCCCCTCCCCGGCCACAGAGGCCGCAGGTCTGGCCCGCCCCCCCCCCCCCCCCCCGCGGGGCCGGAGGGGAGGGGCAGAGCGGCCCCAGCCCAGAGCTGCTCCTGGTGTGTTAGCAGCAGCAGCATTTCTTCCACGCTTGGGGGGGGAGAGGGAAGCAGCCAGGATCTCAGTGGCCCAAGGGCCTCCCCTCCCCAGCCGGGCCCCGGGCCCAGCCAGGCCCTCAGGCCGCGCCAGGCTTGGCCCCAGCCAGTCTAGTTACCTTCTGAGAGGCCAGAAATGAAAGAGAGCTTTCCCGGGGTTTTTTGTCTTTATATGTGTTTCACAAAGACGCATAAACTTTCTCATTGGTGTAACAATGTGTCAATCTTAAAAATCCAACACTGATTGGTCCTTGTCAGCTACAAGCGACATTGCCCAGGTCTCAGCAGGTAAAAATTTGAGAAAATCTTTACAAACTACCACACAGATCTTCAGCATGGTCGCCAATCTCAATGAAATTCAGTGTACAAACAGGACTTGTACTGTGATACAAGCAGATCAATGAGATGAAAACCTTAAACTGCCCCCAGGATCATCACTCACATTTTGCTTCAGATCTGAATCCAAGAATGGGCAACTAAAGCCAGACATTGGCTGTCTACCAGCATGGGGAAACGAATTACATATTTTGTCAAGAGATCCTGCCAGCCTCTTCACAAGCAGTACTCACTTGCTCTGCAGAGCTGATCTGGTTAGTCAAGGATTTGGGGCATTACATGCTTCCCGATGCTGTCAGCAGATTTAAGACACCAAGATGACAACTTCACTGCTGATTTGCGAAGTTTATATGACAGCAGTGCTGGTCACAGGACCCTCAGTCCAACTCTGGACCTAGTGATATGGCCCCTATCCAAGATCATGATCGCTTGCCACCTGCCTCTGCAGCATCCATAGAAGAGGATCTCCTGATGTTTGATCCCAAGAAGCACTGATGCCTGCAAAAAAAAAAAATCTGGAATTTCAAGAGAAATCTGCACTGATAGTTTGGTTTTTCCACTTTCTATAAAATTAAGTTCTACTGTGCATTCAAATCTGCTGTTTCCCAAGAGACAACTTTCACGTATCACCCCATCCCTACTACTGCCTTTGCTTTGGCAATATAGCTGCTTTTCTAGGCACAACTACATGCCAAGGGCATGTTCTTATAGAACAAGGGGGAATAGCTTCTCACTAAAGGAGGATGGGTTTAGATTAGATATTAAGAAGAAATTCTTCATTGCGAGGATGGTGAGGCACTGGAACAGGTTGTCCAGAGAGGTCATAGATGCCCCATCCCTGGAAGTGTTCAAGGCCATGTTGGATGGGGCTTTGAGTGTTACAGTGCGAGCTGGCTTGTACTGGGCAGTTAATCTGACCACTGATAAGAGAAGCAGCCTGGCTTAATAGACAGGCCCCCAGAGAACAGAGATAGGACAGAATTGGAGACAGACAAAGATGTGACCCAATGAGTTCCAGCCTAAGCTGCAGAGAGCTATTGGTCAGAGAGCTGAGCAGCCTGAACTTGGAACCAATCACAGGCGCTTACCCAGGAACATTAAAAGGGGTATTTAAGGTGAAGTCAGAAGGGAATAAAGGCTTTTTGTCACATGGACCACAGAGTGTAGTGTCTTCTGTCTCGGGCACTGCGCCAGTCAACACTACATATGGTTAGCCACGACATGATCTGACATAGCCATACCGCCGTGAGCAGGGGAGACAGGGCCATCCAAGAGACGGGAGATGCCCGAAAGAGAGGTGGGAAGTTCTGGCCGGAGCCAGGGACGTCCAAGAGACGGGAAGAAACTTTAGCTGAAGAGCTGAAAGAAAATCATGGGAGGCATCCTTTATGCAGACACACACACCCAGCGGTAGAGGTATGGACAGAGTTTTTGGAGGAATGGGAAATAGAATATGAAAAAGAATCACTCTTTGATTTAATACTATGGACAAATGAAAAGGGGTTAGAACCAACTGGGGAGACTGCACTAGATATGGACTATTGCAATAAAATTGGAAAAGAAATTATAAATAGAGCGTTAAAAAACGATCCACAAGCAGTTAAGATGGTAAAACCTTGGAGGATCATTCAAAACTTAATAAAACAGATTAAATCCTCAGTGCAGACTGATAAGGAGGATGACAACTAAACGGGGATAAGGGAGAATATGGAGAAACGCAGCCGAGCCCCTAAAAACGGCAGCACAGAGAATGAATTACCTTCTCAGTGTAAAGCGGCTCCACAGAACAGTAAACCTGCTGCAGCCAGAAATAAGGCACCAGCAGAGCGCTGCGCACCATCCCAGGGAAAAGCGGGGGGAGAGAAAAGAAAATGAAAAAAGATCCCAAAATGACGGTGACCTCGTGGTCAAGGGAGAGGTCTGGGAACAATCCCAAGATGGCGGCGACCACGTGGTCCTGGGCAGGAGAAAGGAAACACAGCCTCCCTCATGGGATGCACTTCCCCCCCAAGCCCCGCCCTGGTGGGGCGTGCCTTTGCCCCAAGTCGCCATGGAGACCCCCACCGACCCCCAAGAAGAGGCGCGCAGTGATGACATCACACAAGGAGCGACATGTGATAAACCCGGAAGTGCCTTGGGACAGAGAGATACCAATGCCAAAACCCTGAGAACCACTCCAGAACTGAGCTTCAGCCCCGGTCCTGCAGCACCCACAGCTTCTTCACATCAGAAGCCAAGCATGGAACAGCTCCAAAAAATCACTGCACAGAGGAACAGTCAAAGCACCCAGGAAAAGAACACAAGCTGCGCCTCGGCTACCAGTCTCCAAACTGCAGCTCCAGCCCCACTGATGTTCCGATCAGAGGTCGTCTCTTCCTGGGACCCGGATCTTGTCTGGATGAAGGTAAAGCAAAAGGCTTTGGAATCTGCTGATTTAGAGGGGGCTGAACTAATTGCTGTGCCTATGTCTTCGCCAACAGAAGAGGACTGGCAGGGCAGGGGAGAAACAATAATGGCATTCCCAGTAATAAGGGGAAATGGAACTACTCCAGATAAATATGTACCCTTTAATTGGCAAATTCTTGCAGAATTATGCCAGCTTGCTGCTAAGCATGGGTTGGGATCCCCTGCTGTGACAAATATGCTTAGATTCGTGACTGCTAATGAACTGACACCCTATGATATAAAACAGATTGCGAAATTAATCTGTGCTTCAGTGCAGTATATGATGTTTGAATCAGCCTGGAGAACATATGCAGAGGAACAAGAGTTAAAAAACTCGAGGCTATCACAGCAAGACCCGTGCTTTGGGGTGAGGGTCCCCCAACTAATGGGAATACATCCCATGGAAGATCCTCAAACCCAAGCAGGCTTAAATTCTGTAATATTAAACCAGGCAAAAGAATTAAGGATGAGAGCCCTAAATAAGGTTACAAACATGTCTGTGCCAACCCAAGGATATATAAACATAAAACAAAGACCAAATGAACTATATATACAATTCATAGAGCAATTGCAGGATACCATAGAAAAATAAATAGCTAATAATGATGCAAAAAATCGAGTATTGCTACAACTAGCACGAGATAATGCAAATGAACACTGTAGAAAACTTATAAATGCATTGCCAGAGAAAATCCATCCTTAGAAGAAATGATTAATGCATGTGCTAAGGTTAGAACTGCATCACATAACATGGACATGTTAGTTAATTCTATTGCAGCTGCAGTAAGGCTGAGAGCACATCACTTCAATCAGAGACAGCAAAGCCACATGTAAGTGAACTGTCCCAAAAAACCTGCCTTACAGAAGAAGGCTCGAAGACAAGGTAACATCAATTCACCCTGTAATCGAGGTGGAAAAACCAGAACAGTAAAAATGAAGATTAGAAAACTTAACCACACCAACCGAGGCAATGCAAACAGCAATGTTCACCTTCAGCAGAGCTCAATAACTATGTCATCCACTTCTAACTTGACTTTGACAAAGCCTGCATATCTTGCAAGATTTACTAAGTTAATATTTGCCTTGTTAACCTGTTTTCTTACAGTTGCTAAAGGAGTATTTTGCCAGAGTTGCAAATATAGTCTACAAATTTTTAAGTGTGCATTGAAGATTACAGTAGAATGTTTGCTAACTTTATTCATATACGTTGCAATAGCATCATACTCAATCAGCTATCCTGAGAATTTTAAAAATCTTGCTTCCTCTAAGTTCAACAAAACAGATCTCTATGAATTAGTTTAGTAAAAGATATTTCATTGGCAAATCACAGTTGCAAAGATTTCTAAAGTACCTACCTCTTGTCACTTCAGTTTACAATGTTTAAAATTTATTAAAGGTTTAATTTAAAAATATCATAAAGAATTTTGCCTGGTCTAAAGTCTCAACTCTGGCCATGTTGAGATTTTAACAAGGCAAAAAGAAATGTTTATCATCAAAGCCTTCTCAGTTTATTTCAATTGTGACCAAATTGGAATTTGACTGACAAGGAGAAAAAATTATAAAATCCAAATATTTATGAGTTCAAAATAAAAATAAGTCATCTTAACTATCTAATATAGCTTTGCAAAAGCTAAAACTCTTTCCTTTGGGATAAACATGAAGATTCTTATCCAGAGAAGATTCTCCTAAGTTATCATTTAAGGAAAACTTTTCAACAGTATTAAACACTAAAATTGGATTGTAACATATCAGTAATTATAATTCTCAGCACATAGAAATAATTTAAAGGTGTATGTTTTGTTTCTTGTTCTAAATTCTAAAAACAAAAAAAACCCAAAAGGATAAATAGAAGCACATGTGTTTTTAATTGAAAGTTTTAAGTTAAATAGTGTATTGTTTTTTAAATAAAACAAAGAAAGGGCAGTAAGGAATAAAGGAAATATGTATGTTCTTATTTAAAATGGTTTTAAGTTAAATGGTTTCTTGCTTTTTAAAAATGTTAATGATTTGGAACTAAGTGGTTTTTGTTTAATGTTGAATTGTAACATTGTAGTTATTAAGCATTGAGCCTGTAACATGTCAAGCTAAAAATTATGTTAACAGTTTTCTAAATAAAAACACCGCAACTCCAATGATACATCAAGCACATCAATAATTTGGAATACTAAGCTTATAAAGTTCAGTAACAAAAATTTGAATTTTAAGGAACTGTGACAGTAAATATTGCAACTTTTCTCAAAGATGCAATTTGAAACCCAGCCAGCCTGTTAAGGAAGCAAGGTACCTGGCTGAAAATCCCAGTTCATTTATTAGACCTTAAGAGCTCATGTATCATTGGTTGAGAAAGTAAATGACAAAAATTGTACCTACCTCACAGAGTTATAGAGATTGAAATAACAGAGTTGTTTGTTTACAAAGTATTTTTCCTTTACAAATTGTTTTGTCAAGTTGGAATTTTACACAGTTCTAAAACTGAATGTTATATTAAGTTATAATTTTAAAACAAGAAGTTTAAAGGTTTATGGTTATAGAGTTAAGTTATATTTCTGTGTTGAGTAGTTGAATTGTTATATGTGAAACCAAAATGTGCTAAATTCACCTGACTGCTCCTGAACATAAGCACTGCAGCTTCTGGTATGTGGAACCCATCATCATCCAAAAAAGCCAGATTTATTAAGCTAAGTAAAAAACCCCATTCCAATTAATGCTGTCAATGTCATCTTGCATGAAAAATGGGCCCTTGCAGGTAAGATTACAGAGAACAAGTTGCACATTTGTGTTTTAAAATTTTTTTCAAATTAATAAAAAAGAAACGGGGAATTGTCGCAGTGCAAGCTGGCTTGTACTGGACAGTTAATCTGACCACTGATAAGAGAAGCAGCCTGGCCTAATAGACAGGCCCCCAGAGAACAGAGATAGGACAGAATTGGAGACAGACAAGGATGTGACCCAATGAGTCCCAACCTAAGCTGCAGAGAGCTATTGGTCAGAGAGCTGAGCAGCCTGAACTTGGAACCAATCACAGGCGCTTACCCAGGAACATTTAAAGGTGTATTTAAGGTGAAGTCAGAAGGGAATAAAGGCTTTTTGTCACATGGATTTCAGAGTGTAGTGTCTTCTGTCTCGGGCACTGTGCCAGTCAACACTACATTTGAACAACCTGGTCTAGTTAAAGGTGTCTGTCTTACGTTGCAATGCAAGATGTAACCAGAAGTATGTATTCTATCACCATCAGTTGAAACAAGGTGGAACAGTGTTCATTATCTCCTCCACGACCCATCCTCCATCCAGGAAGATATCTTCTGTCAATGGGTCATCGAGTCTCACTGCATGACTGATAAAATTACATCATCCCATTGTGAGATGCTCCACCCAGGGGGAGGAGCCAAGCATTTCCTACCTAGATAAAAATCTGAGATTTGGAACACCAAGGCAGCCTTTTTTCCACTAGATTCCCAGAGGAAGACCAGGTCCATCTACACCACCACTGGACCTTCAGGGGAAAACTACACCCTTCTACAGAATCATTGCTTCAACAGAACCACATCTGTCACTCCAGGAGTGTGGGGTTATGCTATATAACCATAACTAATTAATAGTAGCCATTCTCAACTTGCCTAGTTAGTGTACCTGTGTTGTAATAGTTGTTATAAAGTTGTTTATTGTAAAGGTACATTAGTATTCAAACGTAAAGAGTTATAAGCATTAAAGTTTATGCTAAAGCTTTGGTGTAAAGTTTTATATAGAAGCAGAAGCTGCTTCTGATGGTCTCGGCTGGGACGATGTTGCTGCAGCAGCTTCTATCTTCTTTGCACGATGATGATGGCGGAGAGGAAGCAGGAACAAAAGCAAAGGAAAAAGTAAATGGCAAAAAGGTAAAAAGCACCAGCTCTCCCCAATGCATGTTCTTATATAGAAACTTCCCAAAAAGCTAAAGACACCAACTCGAACTACTACTTCTTAACCTATTAGAATTCTAGTTTCTTAGCACGCCAGGTTACATATAATCCATGCATATGGTCTATCTTGTTCTATCTGAAAAATGTAAGCAATATTCTTACAATAGTTTTATTATGTCTAAAACTATGCTTCTGGAGCCTCCATGGAAACACTAGTATCTAGGACTAAGTTTTTCAACCTTCACTAGAACTCGCGCTTCTACTCTGGCATCTGAGACCTTTTACCCACAAAAGCACTTAAAGCTCATTCTTACTTACTTGCTTGCTTATTCTAAAACTTAGACTTACACCTCTACTTTATGTGTGAGTGGCTTAATATACTTCAATCCTTCTGTGATAGGTTGACTTAGGAAGAAGAAACTCAGAAGAGGTTTTCCTAAGGGAATTTCCTCTGTGGGGGTTGGGATACCTGCAACAGCCAATTAGAGAAAGTTAGTTCGCTCCGTGAACACACATTTTGAGGAAGGTAATCCGGAACTGACCCTCTTTGTCTTCCGGCGGCTGAGCAGGTAACATCAACCCGAGCTTCCCCCTCCCCCATGTGGGGGGGGAGGCTCGGGAGGCCGCTTGGGCCCCGTTTGCCAACGAGGGGACCCGATGGCCGGAGGGAGAAAAAGTTGTGTGATAAGACCTTCACAGCTTCCTCCTCCACAGGCCTGCGGCTCTGGCGTGGGGGGAGGCCGACTCTTGCTGCTGCCGGACGGGCCGGGCCTGCCCGGGTGGCCATGAGCAGTGTGGGGCTGCAGCCCAGCCCCAGAAAGGCTGATTGACACCTCAGCTGCCCCCCCCAGCACGGCCTGAGCCTGGCCCAACTCTTGTAGTTGTGTTAAACTTTAACTCTTTAGTGTTCAGATAAGATTTGCAAAGCCTCCAGCCTTTCCTTTGAATATGAAAGGGAATAAGAAGATTTCTGAAGTCAGTGATGTAAGAGCTAAGGTTTTAAGATGGAAGGAGAATGAGAAGATGCTGAAATGGCTGAAAATCTTTTTTGTGAAATTGTAGGAATGAACTGATGTACTGAATATTCCTATAAACCATGGAAAGAGACATGGGGGGATGGAAATGTTCCATTTAATAGATGATTTGACTAAAGAGCACCTGTGTTGAGAATTTCTGTCCTGAGAAAAGAAGGGGATTTTGGTTTTCTGAAGATGAAGCCTGAGCAGAGAAAAAGGAGACAGAGAGAATCTTTGCGGTTGGACATTTCATTCTTAAAAGTAATACCCCATGGAGCAGACATGGCCCACATCTACAACTTTGGGACGGCTGTAGAGTTGGGAGGAGCGTCACGGTTGCAGGTTCCCAGGCGGATGCAAATCGTGAAAAATAAAACCACAAGAGAACTGTCTTTTTCCTTCTTGTGGGAAAAATCCCTACAACTTCAACAAGAAGAAGCTTCTCTCTCCAGGAGTGAACTGAGAAAGACTAAATTGGGCACTGACCAAAGTATTTGTTATATGTTTGTTTTGTTGTTATGAAGATTGGGAGAGGGAGGGAAGGAGTGATCTAAAAAGATCTTATTCTGAATTTTTTTTTCCTCTCTTTTTGTTTGTGTAGTTAATAAATTTTCTTTTATACTCTCTCAAGTTTTAGGCCTGCCTTGCTCTTTTGCTCCTGGTTCTGTCTCACAACAAGAAAAATAAGTTTATTCAAATTGGCAACTCAAACTCAAGACATTAATTTGGTGCATTGGCCGGGAAAGTCAAAATTAAACCAAGACACCTTCCAAAGGTTTTAATTCAATCCCTGCACTCTAATTTTTCTCTGAAAAATTCAGAGAGACTCCTGACTTACTGACTCCAACACAGGAGGACTGCAGCCACCATTTAATTGAACTGCCACTAACACCCTGACCAACAGGGTGTCAAGTTGTATTCTGACTCAGTCAGTGGGTTGTTTTTTTGTTTTTTTTTGCAGTACTGCATTTTTATTTTAATTTTCCTAGTAAAGAACTGTTATTCATATTCCGATATCTTTGGCTGAGAGCCCCTTAATTTCAAAATTATAATAATTCAGAGGGAGAGGGTTTACATTTTCCTTTTCAAGAGAGGCTCCTGCCTTCCTTAGCAGATACCTGTCTTTTCAAACCAAGACAGCATCCCTGCCCATGACAGGGGGGTTGGAACGAGATGGTCTTAAGATCCCTTTCAACCCAAGTCATTCTAGGTTTCTATTAAAAACTTCATGAAAGGAAGTTGTTCGACCCTGAGGTTAGACCATGGTGCTAATAACACCCAAGGTCATGTGTTCAATCCCTGCAAGGGCCATTCACTTAAGAGCTGGACTCGATGATCCTTGTGGGACCCTTCCAACTCAGAATATTCTGTGATTTTGTGATATAGTTGGAAGTCAGGTGCTCATCATCAAAGGAGGTTTTGGGGTTGTTCTGGGGTGACTTTGTGATGTTGAATTGTGTCCCCAATTGTCTGTTTAGCCCAGAAACAAGTTTTATACCTTTAAGGCTGAATTTAAGAGTGAAGGGCGGGGGGGGAAGAAGAAGCGGTGGAATGTCTGAGGCGGTTGTTTTCAAAACATAGAGACAGGAGTTTCATTGCTTCATCTCCTGGACTGTGTCGCTGTGGTGGACAGTGGGAGAGAGCTGTCCTTTGCTTTTAGTTAGTTCTTGACTAACTGAAGCAGAGGAGTTCCTTGGAAAGTTTTTTCCTTTTTTTTCCTGGAATTATTTGCTCTGGACTGGGGACCTGCTGAGAGCAGCAGGAGCTTGCACCTGTGTCCCACCAGGGCCTGGCCAGCGGCATTTTCCAGCACTGGAGGGACTGACAACAAACTGAGCCAAGCTACCACCCACAGGAGAGAGACTTTCTGAATTTGTCATCTCTTCAGAGCGGTGAGAGGTTTTGTTTTTTGGTATTGCTCATTTTTTCTGCTGGGCAGTACTTTGCCTGTTGAATAAACAGGTTTTTCCCACTTCTCTCTGAGGAAATTTCTTCCTGAACCGGTTGGGGGAGGGGGTCGCTTGGGTTTGCTTCCTGGGGGAGGCCCTTTGGAGGTTTTCTCCCAAATTTACCCTAAACCAGGACAGGAGTTCAGGCAAGACACATGGAAGAGAGACCTGAAAGATTTAAGTGGATCTGCTCTGCTCTCACCCCACACACAGCAGTCAAAGATACCTCCTCAGATGCAGGCAAGTCAGATGTCCTCACATGATACAAGAAATGTCATACCTTTAAATGTTTTCGTACTAGCATAGCATTGCACTTCTTTGAGTCACTGAAATATTTGAGATAGTTTCTTGTGATACATTTGATTTTGTGTAAATTTCTTATGCTTTCCTTATCAGTAAGGCTTGGGCTTCAGTTCAGACATCCTTTGGCAGAACATGCCAGATTCAGTAACAGTGGTACACAATACCTGCAAAGCCCTCTACATCTCCACGCTACCAAACAGCACGGGACACTCAACATCTTAGAATCATAGAATAGTTTGGGTTGGAAGGGACCTTAAAGAGCATCTAGTTCCAACCCCCTGCCATGGTCAAGGATACCTTCCACTAGACCAGGTTTCTCAGAGCTCCATCCAACCTGGCCTTGAACACTGCTAGGTATGGGGCAGCCGCAGCTTCTCTGGGCAACTTGTGCCAGTGCCTTATCACACTCACAGGAAAGAGTGTCTTCAGAATATCAAATCTAAACCTGCTCTCTGTCAGTTTGAAGTCTTGTCCTGTCAGTATATACCCTTATAAAAAATCTTATGCTGTTAACTTGATAGCCCACCACCTCTGCCTGCCACAGGCATGCTGCTGTTTCTACTGGGTTAACGGGAAGGCAAGTCATATCCTCCACCACCAGCTCCTCAGGGAGGACAAAAGGATGCTATGAGCAGGGTGTAGGATAATCCAGATGGTATCCACACACCCTTCTTCACTGCTCAGTATAGTCAACATGACCATCAACTGGAAAAATCTCTGATATCCCCAAACATGCACCAAGTCCCTGCTGCACCTGGTGGGACATGGACACACATGCAAATAAGCAGTAAAATAAAGGCAGTCCTATTTACTGCCAACAACACAAGCTTTTGTTTGGTGATGATGGGTGGCAGCCAGCCACCATGGGGGAAGGGATGGACTTGGTCAGGAAGTAGGATTTTTAGCTCTCCCTCTCCCATTACCTGGAGAAATGGGACAAACCCACAGAGTTGCTGTTTTTTGTTAATGCCCTTTACATAAGGGGAGCCTGGGATAGAGCTGATGCCAGGCCTGTCATGTACCAAGAGCTCTGCTGACTGTCTAAATACATACCATACTAGAAGTCTTTTACTTAATGAATTGCTCTCCAAATCATATCAGAGCTTCCTACGTGCAACAGCCTCACATAGGGAATGCAAATAAAGTATTATATAAAATCTTCCCATTGGGTCTTTTTGCGAAAAAAATTTCCAAACATAAAAAGATTTTATATTATTCCATTATCTAAACTTTACTAATTTATAGAGGTAATGCGGTGCTCAGATATTATCTTGCGTACCTCAGTGGAGTAATCTTCACTCCAGAGGCTCACATGGTGCTAGCAGACCTTCTGGTGAGTATCGCTCAAACACAGCAGAGCTTAGCAGAGCACAGCCATGCCATGCAGCAAGCAAAAGTATTCACAGTAGGGAACAAGAAATATAGATGAGCTGAATGTAGTTGTGAGGCCAGGATTTTCTCAGCGCACCAGGAGTTCACAAAATGCATCTCATGAGATCCTCTATCAGCAGATCATTCTCTTGCAGTGACCTGCCCAGAGAACTGGAAAGACCAGATGTTGGGGGTTGTTTTTTTCCCTTTCCTCTCTGTGGAATTTTTCCCCATTGACATGCTAAGAAGCCCTGATGGCTAGGCCCTAGCACTGATGGCTAGTGACAGGGGGAAGGAGGGGAAGGAGGGGGGAAGGGAGGGAAAAGATCAGAAGCAGGTAAAGGAGAGTGGGGGGGCAGTTGCTCGCTCTCAATCGTTTTGGCTCTCAGAGGAGGATGGCCGCTGGAAAACCTCGCCCTGCCATCCCAACGCTGGGGGGCTGCCTCTTCTGGTGTTGGACCCCGCACCCCTGCTAGGACGCTGTCCTGCTTCAGCCTGCCATCTCCAAGCATCCTGTTGGAGCACGGGGACCGATACTCCAAGGATTTCGTGAGCAGAGCCTCTCCTCCACCCTTCCCATCCAGGACACAGCCGCCATCACCCCTCAGCACTCCCGCAGCTAAGTGGGATCGCTGCATCTGCCCCTGCCCACCGGGAGCCAGCTGGCACTCACTGCCAACTGGGACGGTAACTGCTCCAGAGGGGAAAGGTGTCCACAACCAAATGAACTGTTACTGGGTTCCTGTTCTGTTTGTTGTTAATTTCATTGTTGTTGTTTTGTTTGCCCTGTTTTATATATATATATATGTACTAGTAAAGAACTGTTATTCCTATCCCCATATCTTTGCCTGAGAGTCCCTTAATTCCAAAATTTTACTAATTCAGAGGGAGGGATTTATTGGCTCCATTTCAAGGGAAGGCTCTGCTCTTCCCTAGCACACACCTGTCTTTTCAAACAGAGACACCAGAGTAAAAGGCTTCTAGAGGGAATTTTCTCCATTTGTAAGCCATTGCTTTGTATGGGACGCACAAGTGCCAATCTCCCACAGCTGCTAATAGCAGATGTTTCACCAAGCAGTGAAAAATCAACAGCCAGAAATTATAATAAACTGCACCTAGTCCTCACCAGCAGCATTTCACTCATGTATCAGCAACAGCAAGAGAAATGTTTGCCTGGACAGAAGAACAATAGCTCGCAGCTTGTCCTTGGTGTGAAGGAAAAATTGTTACTCACTGTTAAAGGAAGCCAAACATGGAGAGAGATAATTACTAGCTTTGCTGCAGGCTGGGAGATGTGGTGTACTGGACAGCCAGGGAAAAGAGCAGTCTGAGTTTTATCAGGCTGCTCAAAGGAAAACAGAAAGCTAAAAGAATGAATAACAACGTTTAATACCTGGTCTTGTGACAGGAGGGATGTGTGAGAAACATGGTGTTTTGGTGAAAGCTTGTTTACAGGGAGTGTTGTTTTCCTTGGACCAATCAGTTTGATTTTATTCTCGGTTCTGCGATCGTGTGTTCATAAGGGAATGTTGTGTCACAATAAAGTCGTCCTTTTCCTATCTTGAAAGGAGACCATGCGGCTGTGTGTTTCACTCTCACCATTTCATAGCTAATCATATAGCTAACAGCAACATGGAGAGAGCCCAAACACAGGGAAAACAGCTTGGGCATTGGTGAATGGTATTTGTATGTAGAAAGCAAGCTCCATGTTTGAGGAGATCAAATGGGTTTAACTCAAAGGAAAAAAAACCAAAACACCACTCCCCCCACATATGTTGGAATAAAAGATTGATGATGTCGGGGCTGTTGATTGGAGTCAGGTAAGCATCACTCATGTACGACTCCTCCATCCTCCTGTAGTACCCACCAGCTCAGGACATTAGCTGAGCCTTTGGGTGAAGAGCAAGGGACCTTCTTCCCCAGGGTAAGCACCTGGTCCTGTTATCACCCTTAGCAACCCAAGGTAAATGGCCAGCTTCCCAGCTGAATATCAAGCAGCCAGCTGGATCATGGATGAGGTTTTGATGGTGAATATTTATGAGCAAATCAAAATTATAATAAATTAGGTCAACAATTCCTTTTGGCACCTTCAGAGGTTCACCTGAAGCAGCATTTCCAAACAGCATGCGCCTTCCTACACAACAAGATATTGTCTTAGATACAGGTGTTGGTATAGATATTCCCAGCATCCTTGCATTCAGACCCATGGCAGGGAGGGGATGCATGAGCCCCCATCCCACGGCCAAGCAGTTTCCATCATGGCTCTGTGCAGGAAGAAATTCTACCCAAAATTAAAGTTGCAATAGGCACTGCTCTGACTGACACAGCCTCTTGTACAACCTGAAAGAGGCTCCCAAGTTTCTTCTCATGGATCCCACACGTGGGACTGAAGCCTGGAGGACATCAAGCAAGGGAAGAGCACCAAAACCACCAGCCTGAAGCCCCTTCTCCAGGTGGCACATGCATCAGCCACAGCTACTGCAAATGCCACTTTACCCTTTCCTCAGCCTCCTCAGTCTCATATCTCCTCAGGCAAACACTGTTCTTAGAGTTGATGGCCTCATGGTGGCACAGTAGCTCGTTAACCAGGTGACAATGGTCAGAGACATTCCTCTACCCTACCCAACCCTCTCCCATGCTAGTGCTCACGAAGAGGAGGGACAGTCACCTCCAGCAGCACTTGGTAAATACTGTTGATTGATGTTCACACCATGTACAACCACCCAAACCAACTTACGCCTGGCTTCTGTCATTGCACACCAAACACAGGTTCTTGGCACATGCAATTTTGCATCTCCCAATTCACTCCCTCAGCTATTTAATCCTCTTCCCTACAACACTGTCCTTGTGCTATGACATATAACCAAGAAACCCAGCTACACAAAGATCCCTCATCCCAGCTACATCTCATCCTTTCAAGTCAGCTTTAATGGTCCAGATAGGTTGCTTTCACAGGTGATCACAAGAAGCTCTTCAGCAATAAATGAAACACTCCATATTTTTTCCCCTTTATCACAGAGCAATAAGCTCCTGGTCAAATAATCCATCCTCACATTGGGATGTTGCCCATCTTCCATGGTTTGGGTTGGAATGAGCTTTCAGATGCCAAACAGAGGGACATGTCTTCCCTGCCATGGGAGAGGGAAAGTTGGCAGCATGGGCAGGCTTCACACTGATGGATGAGACAGTACAAGAACAAAAGCAAAGGTTTGGTGAGGAAGAGCTAAACACAACCCCTACCTGACTTTGTTCATGAGACGATGAGCCCTTCCCTTGGGACAGGGAACAGCTGCCTTCAAGCTGCTCACTACAATCCACTGTCCACTGTAATAGGGATAAAAAAAGATATAATGTAAAATAATAGCAAGGCTGGAGAAAACTGCTGTGTCAGTCCACAGCACACAGCAAACACCATCCAGCCACAGGCATCACAGTACATGTGCAGAACTCCCTCATTTTAGAGGATGACCCCAAAGGCTTTGGCTTGGAAACACTCCACCTGCTGATGGCAAGCAGAGGGAAGATGCAGGAACAATTACAGGAAGGTACCTGAAATGATGCTTTGCAATAAAATCCATCCCCAGTATTTCCTGGAAGACTCCATCACTGTTTGGTATCTCAGGCATATGGTATGCACCAAGGTGACTTGACTTGATAACTCTTTTCTATGGAGTCTTCCATGGAAAGTTGGGAAATTTCTGCTTTTCCCAACTCCATTCACATCAGGGACAGATATGAGCCCTGAGGTGCTAGAAAAACTGTGGTTTTATTTTAAACAAAACAGAAAATGTGGCAACTGTGACATGCCACTGGATGACAGCACTACTCTCACACCAGCTTTGCCCCATGGTGAAGGACGTGGACATCAGGGGACTTCCCAGCCACAGGGAATCATGAACTGCTTAGGTCAGCTTCCCCTAAGGTGCCTCCACAAAAATAATTCTGTTTGGGGTAATTTGTTTTGTTGGGTTTTTTTCCCTTGAAGAAAAGAAAGGCTGCATCATACTCAGGAAAAAAAAATATTTTAAAAAAACAATTTTCATTAAACAAATTTAAAGGATGCTGCTTAATCCTAAAGTCATTTTGTCACCCCTACCAACAAAGCTGAGACTGAACCTTGGTGACCAGCCCCATTTCTGAGGTCTTTCATCCTGGAAGTGTTTGGCTGCTCCAGAAAGACTCACTGCTTGGATGCCATCACCAAGGCTGATGAATCGAGAAAATGAAAAGTCAATTCCATACAAGCAGCAACCACCTGAGAACTCCTTGACAGGTATGGATGAGGCCACAAAATAAGAGGAAAAGCCACTAATAGAACTACCCATGATCCCAACACAACTCTGCCCTTATTGTTTCTGGCTCACAGATGGAGGACCTCAGCCTCCTTTCATTAAAGAGTTGCTCATCACCCTCCTGCCACATCTGCTGACCTACCTGGAGAAGCTCATTATACTATCACGCTTGAGAGCCTTTTACTAGACATATCTCCCTATCTCCTTTAACAATTTTGAGTGCAACCACGTGCCTGGAATGATCTCCCAAGGTACAGCTCAACTATAATTATGTATATAGCCAAAAGAAAGTTAGATTTTCCCTCTGACTTTCCTCTTTCCTGGTGGGAGCAAGGTTGGAGACATCTCCACCATAGGAACATCCACACCTTGGAATTTTCTAGACTGGTGATGGATTCAGCCCTGCTGTGAGTTGTATGGAGGATGAAGCAGCATACAGCATGCCTTCTCTTCCTTCCCCCAGCATAGAGGGCAATTATCGGGAGATGTACCGTCTGAGCATCTCACACACATGGGTAAGTGGATTTATCCTCTCTCAGGCAGGAAAAACATTTTTACAGCCACAAGGAAAAAAAGTGCAAAGAGATTAAGCAACTTGCCCAACATTAAAGATTAAGTTGCCAGCAGAAACTCACAGTTAAAAACAATTTTCTTGGTCTCAGTCCAGTGTCTTCCCCCTAAACCCATTCTTTTTCCTTTGGCTCTCATTAAGAGGGAACATGCCACCTTCAATCAGGCAGGCTTCCACCAGGGTTACTCCAGCAAGCATCAGGATATACGAGTGTTTATTCCTTGCTTTGCTAAGAAGTGATCAGGAAGAGAAAATCAGAAATTAAAATTCTTGATTATTTCTTATCCAAATTTGAGATATGAGGTGGAAAAAATATCTTTGGGAGATGAGATAATTCCTTCTTAATGCATCCCTTAAGACAGTAAACTGTAGTGACTGCAGAGATTTCATGGTTGCATGAAGGAAGCATGTTGAGGACAATTGAGTCTGTAGGATGGTCTTCTTGTGTGAAGATTTGGTTTAACTTGGATCAATCAATCAGTCAAGTACTTATGTCCTGAAAGACTTCATGTATTCATAGAATCATAGAATCCTAGAATGGCCTGGGTTGGAAGGAACCTTCAAAGCTCATCTAGTTCCAATCCCCTTGCCATGGACAGGGACACCTTCAACTAGACCAGGTTACTCAAAGCCCCATCCAACCTGACCTTGAACACTTCCAATAATGCACCTTGAGACCATAAAAAGCAAAACCCAGTTGGCAGGAGATCTCTACCAGCTGGTTAGAGACCTCATGTATAGCTGTACAAGCAAGCTGCCCCAAATCTTGTCTTTTACTACATCTTGCATTCCCTAGTCCCTCTCCTACTCCACAATGCCATTTGTCCACCTACCTGTGAGATACGGGACTGTGTCTTCTTGCTCTCACCATCCCCGTCCATTTTATCCATCAGCAGCCCCTGGACCTGGTACTCCAGGACATAACTGTCAATGAAACGCTCCAGCTCCTCGATCTTCTGAGAGCAGCTGCTCTCTGCCTCTGAGGAGGCTGATGCCACTGACAAGTTCTCCATTCCTTCAGGAAATATGTCAAGAACAGAGGGGGGCTGAGAAAGCAAAATAAAAAGGGGCAAGAAATTATTTCCCAGAAATTATAAAAAGGTTAAAAAACAACAGCTGAAGCTTATTGGTTTCCAGGAACAGGATATTTTTTGCTGTACATCTGCATTTCCAGTAATATTTATAATAATCCTAGGTGGTCAGAGAGTTTTCATGTGTGCAAAAAAAGGTCTCATTTCTGTAATATTCCTACATCTAAGGACAACAGACAGTTTCCCTGTCCTCCTTAAAACCCAAACTACTGAAAACCTCCAGACATGCACAAGAGGAAAATAAAATTTAAAAACTTAATTTGAAAAGCCCACAGAATTAGCTGTGCTGGATAAGGGTGAAAAGCTGGGGATACTGGGCAAGGGTGTGAGGAAGAGGATGATAATTGAAAAGCTCCTCTAGGACAGCGGCAGTAAATGGTGCTGAGTCAATGATGTGACTTTAAATGGTCAAAAGAGGAGGTTTGCACATGGAGGTGAAACTGACACCCTACTAGAATCTATTTTTAAAACCTCTCTTCAGGACAATGGCTCTATAGAAGATGTACAGGCTTTATGATGCTCTTCTTCCTATTTCTCCAAGGCTCAACAGGTATGAGGCTCTGGAACTAGAAGGCCAGACAACTGAAGTGGTTGAAGGTCCTTCTGGGATAGTGGGGCATCTTAAAAAATCACCACCTCTACCCTGCATCAAGACCTCCTCTGTTAGGAGGAAAAAAGTAATTGTAATAGAAGACTCCTTTTTAGGGAGAACAGATGGCCCAATATGCAAACCAGACACAACTTACAGGGAAGTCCGCTGTCTCCCAGGGGCTCAGATAAGGGACATCACTGGAAAACTCCCCAGTCTACTAAGGCCCTCTGATTACTATCCACTATTGGTTGTTCAAACTGGCAGTGATGAAACAACAAAGAGAAGTCCAAGGACAATCAAATGAGACTTCAGGGCCCTGGGACAATTGGCAGAGGGATCAGGAGCACAGGTAGTGATTTCCTCGATTCTTCCAGTAACAACAAATAGTATTGATAGGAATAGGCAGATCCATCAGGACAATGCATAACTTGGAGATTGGTGTCAGGGGAAAAGAATTGGGTTTGTTGACTATGGGATGAACTACTCAACACTTAGTCTACTGACACCTGACAGGATGCACCTATCTCAGGGGGGCAAAAGAGTTCTAGCACAAGAGCTAATAGGGCTTGTTGATAGTTTTAAACTAGCTTGGAAGGGGGAAACACATAAAATCAGGCTCGCTAGTGATGAGAAATGAGATGGTGTGCCAAAACTTGAGGAAAGGAGCACTAATGGGATCCCTCAATCTACTTCATAAGGTGTTGGATGCAATGCATCACACCTGAAATGTTTCTACACTAATGCATGCAGCATGAGGAACAAAGGAGAAGAGCTCGAGGCTTTGGCTCAGTCCCAGAGATTTGACATCTTGGCATAAGTGAAACCGCGTGGGATGAGTCCTGTGACTGGAGTGCCCTGCTGGACAGTTCCAGACTATTCAGGAGGGATAGGCAAGGCAGAAAGGTGGCACTGTATGTAATAGAAGGGTATGTATGGAGCTCACAGCTGGCAATGGCACAGCTGAGAACTTCTGGGTAAGAATCAAAAAGCAAACAAATAATGCAGATGTCATTGTGGGAGTCTACTATAGATCTCCAAGCCAGGACAATTGTCACAGTGCAAGCTGGCTTTTACTGGGCAGTTAATTTGGCCATATATGGGAGAAGCAGCCTGGCCTGATAGACAGGCCTCCAGGGAACAGAGATAGGACAGAACTGGAGATAGACAAGGATTTGACCCAATGAGTACCAACCTAAGCTGCAGGAGCTATTGGTGAGATAGGGAATTGAAGAGTAAGGAATAGTTCATCAAAAACCAAGACAATGAGGAATGCCTGACATTTAATATGCTTTCAAAAATAGGGAGGAGAGGCAGACTGCTTTGTGATAAATGGAGCCAGGATTTGCAAACAGGGTGAGGGGTGCAAGGCTACCAGTGATAAGTGATAAATCCAAAACCCTAAACCAGCAAGAACTAATCTCAAGGTCTGGAATGTGCCCAAAGGGCTAAGACGCATGCTCCGGAGACAAAGTTGAAAAGTTCAAGTGCGATTAAGAGTTTGGAAGCCTTCATCAGAGACCCCCGACGACCCCTGAATTGGGGAGGTGCAAGTGCAAAAGGACTCATCGGTTCATTTTAATACAAAGTGAGGGTAGGCAGGGCTAGGACATGAATATGTATTAGGCGTATGTCTTGGTTTGAAAGACAGGTATGGTCTAAGGAAAGGCAGGAGCCCCTTTTCTGCGATGCAGAGTGCAACCCCCCTCCCTTTTAATTATTTTAGGTCCAATTCAGACACCTTCAGGCAGGAGATATGGGGATGAGAATAACAGTTCTTTACTGGTATTTAACAAAGCAGAAAAAAACAACAGCTATACAAATTGGCAACAGAAACAGTCTAGCTCCGCTCCAGTCCCTTCTGGCCGCAGGCCGTCTCCCTGTGCTGTTACCGGTGCTGTGGGGGCAGGGCAGGTCCCGCGCAGTTGAAGAGGGCTGGGTGATGGCGGCCGCTGCCCAGGGGTGAGCGGGGATGGGGAAAGTTACTCCCCCCTCACGGTGTTGGTCGTGGTGCTCAGCAGAGTGTCCGGAGGTAGTAGGGTGAGCTGGGAGAGCAGCGGAGCGATGTCCAAAGGCAGGGAGCGTGGATCTCAGCGCTGGGATGACAGGGGAAGATGCCAGAGCAGAGCCCAGGTTGTCTTCCCACTCCAGGAGCCAAGCGAGAGAGCGTCCCCCGCTCCAGACCCCCCTATCCCACCTTTCCTTTTCCGGTGCCCCCCCCCTCCCCCTCCAGCCACCCCCCTACGAGAGAACATTATCTGTCGTTTTAAGGTGTAGCCACAATTACTTAGCATAACAATGGGAGAAATTCCACAGAAAGAAAAGCGAAGCATTCAACCCCCAACAGCGTATTGTGTAATCCTAGGCTTTTAGGAAATAAATAGAACAGTAGTTTGAAGTTTCGGTGTGCATGCTTTGGGAGGAATTACCCCTGTGCACCTCAGCGCTGAATAAATGCATACCTACTTTATAACTCTCTATGAGTTATAGAACCATTTCTGCGTATTGGTCAGAGAGCTGAGCAGCCTGAACTTTCAACCAATCATAAGTGCTTGTCAGGGAACATTAAGAAAGGTATTAAAGGTGATGTCAGAAAAATAAAGTTCTTTTTGTACATGGATCATAGAGTGCTGTGTCTCTGTCTCGGGCACAGCGCCAGTCAAAGTTACAGACAATGACACTGACAAATTACTCTTTGAGGAACTAAGGGATGCTTCCAAGTCAACTGTCCTTGTCCTTTGGGGGGACTTCAGCTTGCCAGAAATTAACTGGGAGTATCACACAGCTGACACAACCTGGACCAGAAGGTTCCTAAAAAACCTGGACCACAACTTTATGGAACAGTTCCTAAGGGAGCCGACTCGGAAAGATGCCCTCCTTGATCTACTGATTGTCAACAGAGTGGAGATGGGCAGCTGTCTTGGCCACAGCAACCATGAAGCGATTGAGTTCAAAACCTCTGTTGACAGGAGGAAAAGTGCCAGCAAAACCTCACCCCTGGACATGAGGAGAGTTCACTTCTGGCTGCTCAGGGAATTAGTAGGTAAGGTCCCCTGGGAAAATATTTTTTTCTTATAGACATGAATGATGTTAAGTTTGAATGACGTTAAATTTAAATTATGTTGAAATCTGCTCATTTCAATTACAAGATACAGTTCTTTTGCTGTAGAGACATGATGGAACCTACTGAAATAATTATAATGAAGAATTGGTAATCAACTGTTTAAGAATATAAGATAATAAATTGTGTAAAAATATGTGAAGATGCAGTTTATAGGATCCTTAATTTGATTGAACATTCTATGGGTATAACTATTCTACATTGGTCAATGAATATAATTATTCATAACAATCTTTGCTGTTTTATCTTCCGTAGGTAGCACAGAAGAATGAGTAACAATTCCAAATTATGGCAGTTATTACCTGTAAGCTGTTTAGTGCTTTCTTTCCTGCTTTAGCACGTACACACAAAGCATCTTTTAACCAATGAATTAGGTGGCAAGAAAACCACTAGCCAATGGGAGTTGCACACGAGGTATGTAAAAACTGCATAAAAATGAGTTATGTGAATAAAGACTTGGCTTTTCCTGCATGAAGAAACTGAGTCCCATCTGCTTATTATTGCAATACTACCTCACTAAAAAAAGGGACTTTTCACCATCTGCTTGGGTGGCCCTAGGGTAAACCACCAGGGAGTCTTTCCCTTGCCCTGCTCAAAGCTGGGCTGCTGCTGCCCTGCCCCCGCCATTTGGGTATTTTTTCCCCACTGCTCCGAGTTTTTTGCTGCACTGTAGCTCTGCACCCCCTGCCCTGTCAGGATGCTCTGCAGTTCCAGCCCTGCCACCCCGTGGTTCCAGCTACAGCTGCAGAGTTTCTGCCACCTCTTGCTCACTACCCAGGGTGAGCCCACCCTGCTGTTCGAGTCGCTGCTCCGAAGTTCCTGCTGCAGCCCATCCACCACTGACCGCATGGTCTCGGAGCTCGCACCAGAGCGTCCCCTGCAGCCAGGGGGGAATCATCGCACCTGCCATGCCCACCGAGAGCCTGCCAGCACTCCTGCCGGCTGTGACCGTAACTACAACAAAGAGGAAATTGCTCAAAGAGCGGGAAGAGACTGTTTATTTCGTTTTTCTGGTTTATTCTTTCTTTTGTTTGTTGTCGCTGACACTGTTGTTGTTTGTTTGCCTTGTTATACATGCTAATAAAGAACTGTTATTCCTTTTCTCATATACTTGCCTGAAAGTCCCTTGATTTTAAAATTGTAACAATTTGGAGGGAAAGAAGTAATATTTTCAATTCCAAGGGAGGCTCTTGCCTTCCTTAGAAGACCCCTGTCCTTCAAACCAAGACAGATTTTGGTGCCCAATGTGGGGCTTGAGGGTATTGCTAGGAAAGGGTGAAAAAGGAATAATAATTCCTGGGTAACCTAATTTTAGTGTGCTGAATATAGAAAGATCGTTAGGCAGCACCATGTGGTCTAGGTTACCCTTGTTCAGGTGGCACATGGTGGCAGCTATATTTTTCCCATTCCCTTATCTAAATATGGGTCCTATATCTAAGGCTACTGTGGCTATTATCCACTTTGCACTATGGGTCAATAAGGTGAGGAATTAATGGATTTTTAACTTCCTCTGGAAGGCGGGCACATGGATTCAGGACTGTTACACCCTAAGTGTATGTTTTTGGGGTTACATTAATAATGGTACCTTCTGTGAGGAAATAACACTGGGGGAAGTTTTCTCCCAACCCTTCAACCAGTTCTTTGAGCCTACCCCACCAGCTTTCAAAGGGTTCAAATTTCCTCTAGATACTAACCATGTGTTGCTGATAGGCCTATTCTATTTAGCATTCAGAGATAAAGTGAGCTTGACTTGGATAACCAACCAAACACCTACCTCAGAGACTAGGGATGCTGCCCCAGAGCCTGACCTCAGAAATGGACCACCCGGTTTGGGTGGGGGTACTGGTGAAGGACATGCTCGAGATGGGTCAGATGCTGAGGGAATACACTTCCCCAGCCGGTGGAAAATCCTCCCCCTGCCTTAAAGAGGGAGAGTTTGAGGGTGCAGCAGCTGAACCTACAGACATTGCAACCGTCCAGGCTCCAGTCGAACCACAAGGGCAGTCACAGCCAGCAGCAGTTGTCTCTGTGCATAGGAGGAAATATAAGACCAAATCAGTATGACCAGTTAATGATGATGGGGAACCAGGGCCCTCAAAACGAGCAGGGGAGTCAGAGCCTGAAATCATCACCGAGTCCCTGTTGTACAACAGCCTCTGTAATCTGCAAAAAGACATTGTGTGACAGGGACGTGAGGCTTATGCAACCTGATTATGTCATGTTTGGGACTTATGGGTACAGGCGTGTAAGTTGATAGTGGCAAGGCAAGGTATTTGGGATCCTTGACCTAGGACACGGGTGTGGATCAAGTATTTGTGAGGGAGCCAGGGCCCCTTCCTCTCTGGCAGTAGCTTTTAATGAGTGTAAGAGAGAGATTTTTTCACAGAGACAGGATGCAGGAGTACCATCATAGAATGCGCTGGAAGACACTTGAGGAAGGGATCCAAGAGTTGAGAGAAGTAGTGATATTAGAGGTACTCTTTGGGAGGGATGGACAGCATGATAATGACCCTGACAAGGTCAGTTGTGCAGGGCAAATGCTGTGGAACCTGGCAAATCTAGGGCCATTCCAATACACCACCTTCATTGCAATGATTAATGCTGACGACAACAGAGACACAGTTTCTGTTGCCAACAGGCTCAGAAATTATGAGAGTATGGTCAATGGCCCGATGCACGCTCACGTCTCTGCTGTGGTTAGGTGTCGCTGTTGACCTCATTTTAGAGAGACGAGAAACAAGGAGCGAAAGAAGTTAAAGATTTATTATCATACATCCCTTTATATAGAGTTTTACAAACTATCCCATGTCTATTTCCCATTGGTCAGTAACAAACTGTTACTCCATAATAATTGGCCAGTCTCAAAAGAGGTACCTATGAGCAGAAAGGGTTGTTTGTGAGATATTATTTTAATTCTTCTACTAAGACGGTCGGGAATTGTTGAAACAGGTGCAAGAAACAGTCCTAATCTGTAGAATTCTTTCGCAGGGAAACAAGTTGTTTTTCACCATTGCAGGACTCTGTTCTTCTGAAGAGCTGGTAACATTCTCACGGCTTATGTGGGACTAATTCAGAATTCAACCTGTTAGGCCTGTACAGACCTGCTGTTAGCCACCACAGTTAGGGACCTCAAAGAGGAGATTAGGGAGGAGGTGATGGAGAAGGTAAGAGCAGTTCCCATGTGGCATCAGTGTGAGTGACAGGCCCCAAAGTCAGAACTTGATGTCCCCCAGCTAGAGAGAGGGGGTATACCTTACGAGCTGAGCTGTGGTTATTTCTGTGTGACCATGGGGAAGACATGAGAATGTGGGATGGGAAACCCAATTCTGTCCTGGCAGCATGGGTGCATCACCTCAGGGAGGGAAATACTAACCGAGGGAGCTCCACTAAAGTGAAAGTAGCCTCGACCTCCCATGACCAAGGTGCTAGGATTTATAGAAGGGAAGATGATCTGCGCGATCCCCTTGAAGGAACCTCTAGTATGTATTCCCAGGGAGGGAATAATAACCAGGGCTAGAAGGGTCTTGCCTCTAGCCAGGAAGAGACATGGGAAAACCGGGTCTTTTGGATGGTGTGGATCCGAGGACATGGCACATCAGAGCCACAAAAATATGAAGCGTTGGTTGATACTGGTGCACAGTGTACCCTAATGCCATCGGGACATGTGGGAGCAGAACCCGTTTCTAATGCTGTGGTGACTGAGGGATCGCAGCAGTTGACCCTGTTGGAAGCTGAGGTGAGCCTGACTGGGAAGGAGTGGCAGAAATTTCAGATTGTGACTGGTCCAGAGGCTCCATGTATTCTGGGCATAGACTTTCTCTGGAACGGCAAGTACAAACACCCTAAGGGACTCAGGTGAGTTTTTGGAATAGCTGCTGTGGAGGCAGCTGGCATTAGGCAATTGAACACCTTGCCCGGACTATCAGAGAATCCTTCTGCAGTTAGGCTCCTGAAAGTGGAAGAGCAAAAAGTGCAAATTGTCACATTGATGGTGCACCATCGACAGTATCTGTTGCAATAATAAGCAGATGAGACTCAGTTTCTTCAAGCAGGGAAGCCCAGTCTTTATTCACAAAACTCATATTTATAGGAAATGTCAGAAGGCACTGTGTTAAACCTAATTGGTTAGCAATACACTGACACTTACTTCATTGGTCAGTAAATGGCATTTTTCATGTCTATCAAAGTTCTCAATTCCTGGATTGTTTACATATCTTCTTCACTGATTCTCATGGGACAGATCTTTTGTTTTTGCAACTGCAAACTTATTTTTCATACCAGAATACGTTGTTGTGTTAACTGAATTTTCATTCCCAAGGTTGTTTCGCATAGGAACATAGCTAGCTGCACTTAGAAGAAGTAACAGGCTAGCTGGTAATTTAGCAGAGCAAGGCCTGATTTTATAAGGCCTTTCTTTTTAACATCTGTCCTGGGTTACAATGTAAGCATGTGCCCAAAAGTATGTATTCTATCACCATCTCTTGAAATGAGGTGGGGCAGTGATCCTTATCTCTGTGGGAGATATCCCCTGCTAATGGGCCATCTGTTAAAAACCAGGTGGGGCAGTGTTCTTTATCTCTTCCACAATCCATCCTTCCTCCAAGAGGATATCTTCTGTTAATGGACCATTGAGTCCCACTGCATGACTGATAAAATTCCATCATCCCATTGGGAGATGCTCCAGCTAAGGGGAAGAGCCAAGCCTTTCCTACCTAGATAAAAACTGAGATCTGGAACACCAAGACAGTCTTTTTCCACTGGATTCCAGAGGAAAAAAACGGACCTTTCCACATCATCACTGGACCTTTGGAGGAAAATTGCACCCTTCTACAGGACCACTGCTTCAACTGAACCACATCTGTCATCCAGGAGGATTGCAGCCACCATTTAATGAGACTGCTACCAACACCCTGACTGACAGGGTGTCAGGCTGTATTCTGACTCTGTCAGTGGTTTTCTTTTATACTATTGCATGTATTTTATTTTTTCTCTTCTTTTCCTATTAAATTGTATTTCTGACTTGGAGTCTCTCACTGGTTTTGCTTTCAAACCAGTACCACATCTTTTACCTGTGCAACAAGTATTAGACTAGTCAAGATGCCGTGATCCCCACCCACAAAATTATCTGTGAGCTGGAGAGCCAAGGGGTGGTCAGCAAGGCCCACTCACCCTTCAACAGCTCCGTTTGATCAGTGCACTAGTCTGACAGAGAATGGAGATTGACTTTGGACTATCGTGCCTTGAATGAAATGACATGCCAGACATGCTGGAACTCCAGTACGAGCTGGAGTTCAGGGCAGTGAAGTAGAAAGGCCCTACTGACATTGTGAATGTCATTTTCTCCATTCCTCTGGCAGCAGAATGCAGGCCTCAGTTTGTCTTCACCTGGAGGGGTGTCCAGTACACCTGGAACTGACAGCCCCAGGGATGGAAGCACAGTCCCACCATCTGCCATGGACTGATCCAGGTTGCACAGGAAAAGGGCGAGGCTCTGGAACATCTGCAGTACATCAATGACATCATCATTGTGTGGGGGAACATGGCAATGGAAGTATTTGAGAAAGGAGAGAAAACCATCCAGATTCTCCTGGAAGCTGGCTTCACCATCTGGGAAAGCAAAGTCAAAGGTCCTGCCCGAGAGACCCAGTTCCTGGGGATCAAGTGGCAAGATGGATAGTGTCAGATTCCCACAGAGGTTATCAATAAGATTATCATGATGTCTCTACCAACCAGCAAGAAGGAAACACAAGCTTTCCTAAGTTCCATGGGTTTTTGGAGAATGCACATTCCTGAGTACAGGCAGATCGTGAGCCCTCTCTACCTGGTTACCCACAAGAAGAACAATTTCTACTGGGGCCCTGAACAGCAGCAAGCCTTCACCTAGATCAAGCAGGAGATTGCTCATGCTTTAGTCCTTGGCCCAGTCAGGATGGGACCATGGGTGAAAAATGTGCTTTACTCTGGAGCTGGGAACAATGGCTTCTCCTGGAGTCTTTGGCAGAAGAAAAATCTTATCTCAACCTCTTAGAACAGTTACTGTTACTGTCTTAATGATCCTGAATATGTTGTTAATGTCATAGTGTGAATTCACTGACTTTTCATAACAAGCATGTAATGGTTTGGCGCGGCCTGGTTTTTTGGTAGCAGGGTGAAAGGAAACAGCAAACCTGGCACTGCAGAAAATTCCTGGGAAGCAGGAGAGAAAGTAGATTACACACTATCTGAGAACAGAAAAGGCATCCTGTTTCTTCAAAGCCTGCAAACCTTGAGGAAACTAACAAACTGTCAAGCCAATGGATTTATTACAGGCCTGCAACCGGGTTGTGTGTGAAGGACTGAACAAAGATTCTCATACAAGTACTATCTTAAATCTGCAATAAACAGATTCATTTTGCTCTCAGCTTGAGAGTCTCATTTTTATATGCTACAGCAGGGTGGGCCACTGTCTTGGAGTGACTGTATGATGCCTATATCCCCAAATCATCTGTTCTGTTAGTGTTGAATATTAAATTCTGCAACTTTAAGACTGGTTCCAGGAGTAAAAAGGGGGGAAGAAGAAGTGCAGAGTTTGTTATCAGAGACTGCACTGGCTCCCCCTCATTCCTGCACACAGACTGTGTTGTCTGCGGTGGACAGTGAGAGAGAGCTCCCCTTTGCTCTTGGTTAGTTTTCTGGCTAGCTGAGGCAGAGAAGCCCCCTGGATTGTTTTTGTTTTTTTTTTCCTTTTTCTGTTTTCCTGGAACTGTTTGAACTTGCTCTGGACTGAAAACCCAGAAGAGCACCGGGAGCTCACACCTGTAGCCCACCGGGCCTGGCCTGGGCCACAGCATTCCCCAGCACAGGAGGGACTGAGAACAGACTAAGTAAACCGGGCAGCCCACAGAAAGAACTCTTCTAAATCTGCCATCTCCTCAGAACGACGAGAAGTTTTGCTGTTTAATATTGTTCATTGTTGTACTGGGAAGTGTGTTGCCTGTTGAATAAACAGTTTTCTTTTTTTTTTCCACTTCTCTCCAATTTTGTTTCCTTTTTTTCCAGAAGGACCTCATGCAAAGGTCTCCTCCCAAATTTGTCCTAAACCAAGACAAAGATGGTTCCTATGAGAACCTGCTGGAATCTTCCACCATGTCTGGCATAGTCAATCCCTGATGGCTCTGAAGATGGACATACTGCTGGCCAAAACTCAGCCAATGAGAGAGGCTGGCAATGCCTCAGTGATGACATATTTAAGAAGGAAATCAAAACAAAGTCACAAGTTGGGTTTCTAGTCAGAAAAGAGGAGAAGGTGAGAACGTGTGAGGGAAAACAACATGGCAACACCAAGGTCAGTGGACAAGGAGGGGGAAGAGGTGGTCCAGGTGCTGGAGCTGAGATTCCTCGGCAGGCTGTGGTGATGACCATGGTGAAGCAAGCAGGCTGTCCCCCTGCAGCCCATGGGTACACAGAGAATGCAGAAATATGCCCGCAGCCCTGGGGGGAGGTGCCCATGCCAGAGCAGGTGGATGCCTGGAGGAGGCTGTTATCCAGAGGAAGACCCAGTGGAGAGATGGGGCCCCTGCTTCCAGGCTGGAGCAGCCTGTCCTTGGAGGACTGTACCCTGTGGAAGAGTGACTCATGCTGCAGCAGTTTTGGGAGGACTGTCTGTCCATGGGGGGAATTCACGCTCAGCAGATGCATTATGGCTGCTGCTCGTGAGAATAGACCCACACTGGAAAAGTTCACAGAGAACTGTCTCCCGTGGAAGGGACCCCACGGCCTCACAGGGGAAAGGCTCCTCTCCCAGAACAGTAGAAGAATATATTGGTGATTAACTGACCAAAATTCCCATGCCCTGTCTCCCTGCGCTGTCTATGGGAAGGAGGGATGGGCTGAGGGGGATATGGTGTTTTAAGGGCTTAATTTTCTTCTCATTATCCTCCTCTGATCCTGTTAGTAATAAATTCACTTTTGCAACTTAAGTTGAGCCTGTTTTGCCTTTGAAATATTTTCTCACAGTCCTTATCTCACTCATGAAGCCTTTGTTAACTTTTATTTCCCTTTTCCCAGCTGTGGCAGGGGAGGGTGAACGAGTGACTCTCGTGGGTACCTGGCATTGGGCCAGTGTCAAACCACAAGAGGGCATTATCCATAAGATATTATTTCATGTTACACATATGCATTGCTTTGGTCATTTGCAGTTTGTTCATGGTACCATTCACTACTTAGCTGAAGATAAATGACAAAGCCATCTGCTTTACAAACTTTCATATACCATTGTGTAGCTATCTGCAAGACATGTATAATTTTAAGAAACTTTCCCTACTGCTGTTAATAGAGCCTTTCTTGTAGGATATGTTAGGGAGACCCTACCAGTTAAAGCTTTGGGTCTGTCCAAGCCCTGGCCCTAGCTGGTCAGAAGTATGCCAACAGACCCAGGTGTTTCTGCATTAAAAATGTACTCAGGTCACTTTGACTTGCCGATTTGGGTTTATAAAAGCTGGACGCCCTTTTGAGGTAAACTTGGAAACCTTGTCTGGGAATGGTTCTTCAGGTCCTCATTGTAAAACAGGGCTTGCCATCTACTGCAGACTCTGGGTGATGGTACAGTATTTAGGCAATTGACATATCATTCCAAATCACTGTCCTTTCTCTTGTGTGCTACTGATTACATGTATTACCTTCCTTAGTTTTGTTTGGTGTGAGTTTATTGCTTTACCACATGTATTGTCTTACTTTTATATTGCATTTATGTTCATAGTAAGAGACACGCATGTTGTCAAAAAACAAAGGGGAAATATGGCTCCTCAAGAGCATTTAGATATTGCAATATTTACACTAAATTTTTTGAAAGCAGACCATCAATTTTGATCCCTGGCAGAGTGATACTGCTCTGAAGATTTGCACGTGTGGAACCAATTTCTAAAAGTTTTACCCAAGATCCACAACTGGGCATGCAATGGTAAGGCCTAGCTGATTTATTAACCTAGGGGAGAAGGCATGCATGTGTTTAATCGCCAACAGGTCTAAAGTGGTTACCTGATCGTCTGGACAAACATCGATTGCATCTGAGGAGACGAGGCCCAGTAAGAGGAAAAATTACCCGATCACCATCAAGTCCTCATAGCCAAGGCAGGAGCAGGGGTAGGACTGCCAGGACATGGCTGTGTCTGGAAGCTTTTGGATGCAGCCTGCCAACAGAGGCCTTGTGTCCCACTGCACACACCATCATGGTATTGTGTTCATCCTGACATTCTTCAGTTATTCCCTGTTCCACGCTTCCAGAAAGACATTCAGTAATGTCAAAGACAGCATTCCTAGCTAATGGACTCCTTCCCACCTAAACAGCACAGCCCCTGAGCTCTAGCCATATGAACTTTGGAACAGTAGCCATTTACTTCCACTTCCTAGGGATATTTGAAATTATCTTTTTTTTTTTTGTTTTCCTATGCTGCAGGACTCTGTCAGTGGCATGGTTGTATTAAATGGGTTTTTATTGATTGTGATCTGTATTCCATGTATCTAATCCTGAGTCCAGCTGATGATCAGTAATGGTCTTAATAAGATAATGACCTTACAGGTGCAGACTGTATTGGCATCAGGGTACACGAAGCCTTAACATTAAAAAAAAGAAAGGGGGAGATGTGTATAGGTAAAGCCTTACAAAATAAGGGCCTTGTTACCCTTGTAAAATCATGGCTCAGGCCTGCTACTTTGGCTAAGTAGAAGAGGACTATGGGAAAGTGACCCAGCTGAATTAGAGGTAGAAAACCAAGTTATATAACCATTACATGTTCACATAATGGTGTATGGTGGTTGGTTGGATTGCGTTTGTTATGTTTTAAAACTATGTAACTGATAAAGGCCTAACTGCTTTAAAAGGACTGGTTTTTGCAATAAAGGGCTCTCTCTTGCACCTGCCTGGGGACTGTGCGTTGCATGGATTCATAACAACTTGTTTTTCAAACCCTCTGCCAGCAAGCCTCCAGGGTGCTGCTTATCTCTCTTGATCCCTTCAGGTGGTTTAACCGGGAAGCTTACCAGTAAGCCCTATCCCTGCAAGGAGGCACCATGTTATACCAGGTTATTCTCTGGCTGACAGGGAATGCAGAGGCTTTCAGATAGCACAGAGATTAATCCCAAATAAAATGTTCAAGAAGAAAATAGGGTAGGGAACAATTTTCAAAAAATGGGATATGAAACAAAAAGCAGGATAGGGAGCAACAAAAAAATAGGATGGGGAACAGTAAAATGAAATGGGACAAAAAAAATGGGATAGGCAACAACCCTGCATCCAAGAGCAGGGAAGAAAGTGGCAATGCACAATTTTCACCCATTAACTTCAGCAGACAGATGATTTCCACAGTAAAGAGGACGCATGTGTACAGTCGGGGCAGGGGAAAGAGGAGGGAGTCACAATGAAGAGCAGGGCTGTAAGGAAAGGCATGCAGGGGGCTGCCTGGAAGGTTTGGCCAGCTGAGGCCACCAAACCCAGTAAAGATGTTGTTTTGGGTTGAATTTTTCCCTTTCCTTTCTGTGGAATTTTTCCCATTGTTATGCTAAGTAATTTTGGCTACACCCTTGCTATTAACAGTTTCTCTCGAAGGGGGTAGGGAAAAAAGGGGAACACAGGAAAAGGAAAGGTAGGACAGGGGCCTGCTCTCTCACTCTCGCTCACTCTTGCAGTCAGAGGAAGTTGGCCAGTGTTTCTACCTACCATCCTCCCCGCAATCTCAATGCTGGGAGCCATGTTCCCTGCTGTCAGACATCGCACTGCTGCCTTCCCACTTCATCCTACTGCCTCCGGACACTCTGCCGAGCACCACGACCGACACCGTGAGGAGGGAGTCGCTCCTCCATCCCTCTCACACCTGGGCCGCTGCCGCCATCACCCAGCCCTCTTCAGCTGCGCGGGACCTGCCCTGCCCACAGCACCGGTAACTGAGCACAGGGAGAGGGAGTCTGCCGCCAAAAAGGACTGGAACTGAGCTATACTGTTCTGTTTTGTTGTCAATTTTTATAGCTGTTGTTGTTTCTTTTGTTTGCCATGTTAGCTATATTAGTAAAGAAATGTTATTCCTATCCCCATATCTTTTGCCTGAAAGCCCCTGATTCCAAAATTATAATAATTGAGGGGAAGGAGTCGCACACTCCATCTCAGGGAAAGGGCTCTTGCCTTTTCTTAGCAAATACCTGTCTTTTAAACCGAGACAGATTTCCATCAGAGCAGGAAGGGCAGTTCACAAGTATTACACTCTGTCTGGCTACAAACCTTATTCTCTGACTACCCAGCCTGAGCGAACTAATAATATTAAAAGACAGATGAGAGATCAAAACAGCAGCTTGGAGGAACCTGGAAAGCCTCCTGAGAGCCAATGAAACCTGTACTGTCTAGGGAAGAGTGACATTATAATAATTAGGTCAGTTGGCAATAAGCCTTCTCAGTGCACACAGGCCTTGCTAGAAAGTGGCAACATTCCTGAGGAACTGAGAAACCCAACGGTGATATCCCAGGGGCTTCTAAATTTCTTCTCATAGAATGTAACATCAAATGGGTTTAAAAGTTGCTAAGCTGAGTGGGCTAAGTCTATGCTGTGATAAGTGTTTTATGTTGTACTTAATATTTTGCTAAAGTTCCTTGATTGTCTATAATTTGCCAGTAAACTTTTGTGTAATTTTTACCTCTTGAGAATATCTGGTCAGTATCTCTCCCTTGTGCCTACCCAGAGCAAAGGAACTTTGGTTTACTCCCTTACATTTAAGTGTCCGGGGTGTTACAACACTCCACAAGTTTCCAGCCACTGCCAGCAGCTCACCGCTGGTCCCAGTCCAGTCACATAGTGCTGGGAGGGAGACAACCCACTCCATGAGTTCCAGCCACTGAGGGGGTCGGCCCTGCAACTGCCGGGAAGTTTCTTCCAGTGTTTTGGGAGCATTGACTCCTTCCAAACAAAAAATAGTTTTTCCAGGTTTTGTTTTTTGAGGGGGAGTTCTGGAACCACAGAGACTCAGCTGCCATGTTGTTTTTCCTTGATTCTCTCTCTCGGCCAGGTGGTCCAGAGAAGGAGCTTCTCCCCCATCTTTTCTTTATCTTCTGGGCTAGATGGACTCCCCCAGCAGCCGCCATCTTGTTTTCTTTGTCCCTGGGGGGGCATGTGACTCAGCACCTTTGTATCTACTGGTTATTGCTGTTTCTTTTTTACTAAACTGTTATTTTTTCACTTATATCTTCTTGCATTTGTCTCTTGAAAACTAAGGAGAGGTAACTTATTTAGGAATCTACACCCCATAAAATGTCTTAAACCAAGACACTGATCCAAGTTAAATCCAATCTTCACACAAGAACATCCTACAGACTCAACTGTACCTCTACATACTTCATGGAACCATGAAGTTCCTGCAGTCACTACAGTTCACTAGCATAAAAAAAAAGGCAGTCCCCCTTAGATACTGTCCTGGGGTACAATGCAAAAATGTGTATTCTATCACCATCTGTTGAAATGTGGGAGGGGTGGTGATCCTTATCTCTGTGGGAGATATTCTCTGCTGATGTGCCATCTGATAAAATCAGGGGGACAGTCATCTTTATCCTTTCACAACCCATCCTTCCTCCAGAAGATATCTTTGGTTAATGGGCCATTAAGTCCCACTGTATGACTGATAAGATTACATCATCCCATTGAGAGATGCTCCAGCCAGGGGGAGTAGCCAAGCCTTTCCTACCTAGATAAAAACTGAGATTTGGAACACCAAGGCAGCCCTTTCCACTGGATCCCAGAAGAAAGTCAGACCTTTTCCACATCATCGCTGGACCTTCAGAGGAAAAACTGAACATTTCTACAGGACCACTGCTTCAACTGAACGACATCTGTCATCCAGGAGGACTGCAGCCACCATTTAATCGGACTGCTACCAACACCCTGACTGACAGGGTGTCAGGTTGTATTCTGACCCTGTCAGTGGTTTTCTTTTGTATTATTGCATGTATTTTATTTTTTCTTTTTTTTTCCTATTAAATTGTATTACTGACTTGGAGTCTCTCACTGGTTTTGCTTTCAAACCAGTACAGATACACAGAGTTTTGTATATTCCTAGGTCCCACAGAAGACCTCATGCATGATGTTCACATTCAGCCTGCAAACTCCTCTCATTAGCTTCCCAACCAATGCTCTCATTTGCTTATGTGCTTTGACCTCCCTCACATTAAAAACCAATAGCTACATTTTCTCATGTACTTTTAATCAAAGTTCACTGCTTTTTTGTTACAATAATTGTCTGATCAAACCCATTGCTTCCAAGATTACATTCCTCCTAATGCTTTAATCAATAGACAAAGATGCTCTTAAGAGAGCTAACATGGCCTCAGCTGAATGTAGGTGCTGTGAGAACAAGGCTACAGCTTTTCATTCATGTCACTGGATGATATGGAAAAGATATGAGAAGAGAGGAGCTGGAAATACATGATGGATGTGTTGCTGGGATTTGGGTTTTCTTTCCTTGTTACTTGTGGATTTTTTCCCATTGAGTTGCTAAGAAGCACTGATGGCTTGGTGCTTGAGACAGTGGGAAGGGGGAACTCCTCCGGTTTTTGGGAGTTTTCTCTCCCAAAACACAGAGGGACAGAAATAGCACGAGATTAGAAGCAGGTAAAGGACAGGGGCTGGGGCAGTTGTGGATCTTTTTGCTCTCGCTCTTTGGCATTAGAGTAGGACGGCCAGGCTGTTGCTTAATGCGGGGGAGAATTCACCAGCACCTGAGGGACCTATCACCATCTGCTCGTGTGGCCCTGGAATCCTAAACTTCGCCTCTCCCTGTCCTGCTCAGAGCTGGGCCATGGCTGGCCCACCACCACTGTTTCTTCAGTATTGCTCTGGGTTTCTCCACACGGTAGCCTGCACCCTCCTGCCTTCCCAGGATTTTCCGCTGCTACTGCCACAGAATTTCTGATACATCTCATCCACCACCCCGGGATTTTTGCTCATTCCTGCCAGCTGTGACGGTAACTGCACCAAAGGAGAAAGTGCCTGTGGCCAAGAGGACTGTTACTGGGTCCCTGGTTCCGTTTGTTGTTAATGCCGTAGTTATTGTTGTTTTGTTTGCCTTGTTATACATACTAGTAAAGACCTGTTATTCCTATCCTCATATCTTTGCCTGAGAGCCCCTTAATTTCTAAATTATAATAATTCAGAGAGAGAGGGTTTACATTCTCCATTCCAAGGGAGACTGTTGCCTTTTGTATCAGACACCTGTCTTTCAAACAAAGATGTGTCTACTGTAATCAAGTGGATAAACAGACAGAATTACTGAAATAAGTGGAAATTATATTTTTATGCTTATTAGCCTATGAAGAGCAGATGAAGGCTTTACTGGCTTACACTTCCTGTCAAGCTCAGTGTAGCACTTGTAAACATGTGGAAAAGGTCAGAAGCATTAAGGGATAGGGACAACTCACCAACAGATCTACTTCTTGATATCCAGTTAGAAGGATCCAAGAGTCACATCACCAGATGCTCTACAACCACCACACTGGTTAACTAATGGCCTCTGACAGGTTCATGATTTGGTTGGATTTCTTGAAAGAAAAAAAATGAACACGAGAAAGCCAAACGAAGTTGGGTTACTCAAGCTTTTCTTGGTGAACTTCAGACTTCCCAGTACACCTTATTTCTTTATGCAAATATTCACCTTGGCTGTTAAATTTCTACAGCTCCTCAATTACAAGCTTTCACGACATCAGCCATCACCTTATCATGACTCAAGTTTAAAGCACTTCCAAGAAAACTTGACTGTTATGCCTGTAATCTCACAACAGCCAGAACCGGACAGAAAAGACATGATGTCCCCAGGCACCCATGTTCCACCTGCTTCAATGGGCTAGCCCAGGTCAAGGACCAAGGGACTCAAGGAAGGAGAAGAAATGTGATCTGACATGGCTATTACAAGAAACAATAGGCTTAGTTTTCTGGGGTGAAACCTACCTCCTGCAAGGCTACCAAACCTTCTCCAGAAACATCTGGCTGAGCTGGATGGATCCGATTCAACAGATTCAACCCTCAGTTTCATTTGACTGGACTCACTTGTCTCTCTACAGATATCCATACTCATGGATGAGAAGCAGAGCAGGAGACCTGGAGCTGCCACAGGTCTGGCAGTCTCCTCCTTGCTGCATTGCTATCCTCCTGGAACAGGGAAAACTCATGCTGATGGCTAATCCTCCCCCACCATGCCCTTCCATACTGAAATGTACAGTGAGGAGGAAGACATGGTTCCACTGAATGAAGCAAGTGTAAAGGGAGGGGCTCAAGGAAAACCTTAGCTAAGCTTGCAAGAGATGACTACGAAAATCAGAGCATGGGAAAGGCTGTCACTTTCTCCCCCACAACCCTAAATAGAGAAGAGCATAAGGAAAATCATTCTCCAATCTGACAAAAAAGGAAGATAATCCAGTTTAAAAAAAAAAAAGAAAAATGAAAGTGCATATAGTGACAGTAGAAGGGGAAGGGATAGAAAAGGCAGCTTCGTGCTGCAGCTGTAATGGGAAAGTCTGTCAGGAGCAGAGAGGGGCAGAGCATCATCCCCAGCTCCTTTGGGAACTGAAGGTTCACCAAACACAGCAGCTCCAGCTTCAAGGCAAGTTCATGGACCATGGATGATGCTGAAAAGTCACTGTACTGCTGCCTCATCTCCTCCAGGTGATGCAGTCAGTCAAGACCTTGGTCTCAACAGGAAACTGCAGCAAGCCTGGATACAGCCTGGCCAAGCTTTTGAGGACAGATTTTGTCCAGTCTTCAGTGTGCAGATGCTCTGTGTGAGCTAGGTGGTAGCACACCAAATGTCATTATTAAGAGCAGTAACAATATACCTGATTATCCATCCCAGCAGGTATGCAGCGAGGCTAAGTTCAAGGCTGGAAAAGCCTTTTGAACTGCAGGATTCCAGTACAGGCAGGAGACTCTGGGGGAGAAACCAACCACTAGCTTTTCACTGCAAGCTTGGTGGTCATGCACAAGCACAAAGTCCTGGGACAACAGCATGGCAACATAGAATAGTTTGGGTTGGAAGGGACCTTTAAAAGTCATCTAGCATCATTTCATCACACCCTCCCTGGCAGCATCCCTGGGGCCAGCTCCTCTTCCCCATGTTCAAGACAATTTAGGTTATTCCTTAAAGAAAATGTAGTGATTTACTAAAGGTACTTCTGAGTTAACTGATCTGCTTGCACACAGACATAATATTTAAGCTCACAATTGCTGCAGACTCTCCTTGGAGGCAAGAAGAAATCTGCATTTCACTTTCCCACCCTCTTTCTTACAGCCTGCAATTTCTTGTCTTTGAGACCTGCAGTCCTCTGTCAAATTTGGCTGAAATTAGTCCCTGGGTTAAAAAAGTTTCCAGAGGAATAGCAAGTGGCAGCCAGTCTGAGTTACATAAGCTTCATTTCTGTTAATTAAAAAAACCAAAAAAAGCAAGCACAGAAACAATAAATAAATTTTTCACCCAATGTAATGAAAATAGACATTAAAAAAACAATGTGCAAATATCCTTTTTCTGAGCTAGTTCTGAGAAAGATGATGTGTGCTACACAGATGATCTGAAACTCAGGAGGGAGGGAGAGAGACCAGCACCCTGGGGTGAATCTTTGCATTAAAAACATCCTGGCAGGGAGGGATGTTGCAGTTCTGCTGACAACTAAGTGCTCCACAGGGTTACAATGCCCTGCCCACCACTGATGCTGTTCTGAGCACCTGCAAAGGCAAGAAAAAACACTCCTCTACCTGCACCAGGCCAGCACGAAGATGGACAGAGCAGGGATGCAGAAAGGGATGGAAAACCCACTGTTCACCAGAAGAGCTTTCCAGAAGTGTGCATTTCATTGTGGAGCTGCCATAAGGATGCAACAATCTGCTGGTCTCAAAAGAAGGGGAAAAACCTGTTGGATAAAGCTATTCATCACCTCATCACAGCTGGTCCCTTGAAGCTCTTCATCCCCATCCATGGCCTCCTCTTCCTTTACAGGCATCTGTAGCCATCACGGTGAGACCCCATGGACACTGAAAACTCCAAGTCACTCTCAATAATGAAATATGCACGTGGCAAGAAAAATAAAGAAATCATTTTCAAAAGCACTCCCCACCTTTGTGTCCTGCTGTAAAATCTTCAGCTCTAAAAATTATTGCTGCAAGTTGTATAATCACCAGCCTGGCTTCCTGAGCTAGAGAAAAATGTAATCAAAGATGTCTCCAAGGCATTTGCCCAGCTGGGAATATGCCCTGATTTAAGAGAATACAGCTCCCGTTGGTGCAGGCATCCTCCCCCATCTTCTCGCACCATGCAAAGCAAAGGATATGGACATACAGCTGGAGAACAAGACTCAGAGCACTGCTTAACTCATGACTGAAGTAATATGCTAAGTCTGGTGGGCCATAAGCCCTGGCAAGTCAAGGCAGAACCCTGAATGAGGAAGCAAAAGGTGTGCTTGGTATGTTTTGTTTAAGATAAATCATGCAAGACCATATGTGACTGTGCAGGTCTGTGCAAAAGCTCTGTGCAGGGCTCTGATTAAGTAATGTTACTTAGAAATACCAATCATGTGATTGTTGCTATTTTTAGTGATAGCTGGAAAAGTATAAAAACTGATTTGTAGAATCAATAAATTGGCTTTTTGCATCCACACAATGAGCCCCAACTCGTCAATCGCCCAACAAAAGACCACCTTAAATATAAACCATTTCTCTATTATTAAACTCCAGCTGAAAATCACAGCACAACCACAATCCTTCCTGCTTTCTTTTCCTCTCTTGCCCAGGAATCAAACATGGTATTTTTGACAACATATCATTAAAATCCCCTCTGTCATCACTGCAGTTGGACATGGCATCCAGGAGCCCTCCAGCCCAGGGGGTTTGCTTCTGGTTGGGTGGGTTGTGCAGGGAGATGCCAACACCCAAAAGCAAATCAGCATTTGCAGACTACTGCTTTGGGCTGGCTTAGTAGGACCTAGACTATACCATAGTCCAACTTGGAGCACACACTTCTCTGCAGAACAAAAACATCCTTTAAAATACACCCCAGGATTATTCATGCAAGATTTCCCATTAGCAAACACTAAGATGTGTTTTCACAGACATGAACACCCTTCAAAGTCCTCTGCAGAAGATGGTGGCCCTAAAATAGTGCCTCCATGGACCACGTAGCAGAAGGAGCAGCTTGCAGTCACAGACACAAGCGAGCCCAGCTGTGCAAAGCAGCTGCCCCAGCCCCGATCTCACCCAAGGTTATGTCATCTATGACCAGCTCCAGGCCAGTTGTCAAAGCTTTGGCTTCGCAAAGGAGATGCTCAATGCTTGGGATGGCCAAGACTCCTGAATTATCTACAATGCAATTCTGTTCTAGCTCAAAAGATTATGCTTGCAAAGACAGACTTGTGGAACTTAATCAAACAATGCAAAACACTTGAGATTGTACATACTTATTTGCAGAAGACCTCAGGGCTAGCTTGGGGATGGACTGGGTGCCCTCCCTGCCACGTGGCACAGCACACCTGATAGCAGAGACCTGGACTGTTGCAGCATACTACTACACTGCTATGTTGCAGTCTCTCAAGCCACCCTTCCCACGCCAACCCAACTGCTCACCTCCCATGCCAGCAATCACCCAACACAACCAGCAGCAGAGGGATGGCAACAGCTTGGTTGTGAACACCAACTTCTCCCAAGCTTCTCCCAAGGTCCCAGTGAACACATGCCAAGCAACACAGCTCCTCCAGGATTTTATGAGTTCAAAAGCATTTTTCAGAATTAGTTATGAACCCCATTAATGGTTCCCCATCACAGGTGGCTGGGGAAGCTAGTGGCAGCTGTGTCTCCCTGTAGTTTCTGCTCCAGCATGGGGCAGGCTCCAGTGGTGGTGAACCCTTCCCAGGTCAGTACAGTCTGTACAAACCAGTCCCAATGAGCCAGGCCAGCTCCAGAGGGAGAGGGAAGGTTGGTTGGATTGTTTTCTTTTGCATTAAGGCAAATTAAAATTGCTGGTGAGAAATTAGAAGCTTGTGGAAGCCCACATGCATCCTCAGATCACCCAGGCATGACATGACACCAAGGGATGAGGCGCACCACACAGCCACCCAGCTCCGCTCCTCATCTCAGGGACATTCCCATCATGGACATGTCATCCCATCCATAACCCTTTCCATCTTGTCACTTGAGAGATGCAGATGACTTCCGCCACCACCCAGCAGCATGGTGGACACAGCCATGCTAGGGAAGAAGATGAAGCTGAGCCAGTGCTGGTAGCCACAGAGGAGATGCCCTCTATAAATGGCTACATATTATGAAATACTCCTGTGGCAGGCTCCTAGCCAACAGGTGTGGCAGGATTTGGTCCTACAGAGATAAGAAGAGGCAGAAGTTTAAATCGTATCACCACAGTTTCTCCTACCACCTAAGAAACCAGGTTTTTCTTCTCCTGTACCACAACTGTTACATGCCTGGAGGACAGAGGAGGCCAAAGATTGTCTCTATAGAAGAGTAGATGGGAGTAGTGACTTTTCTGAAGTAAGCACAAGACCACTCCTAATCAAGCTGTGGTCCCTAAAGCCTCAGAAGTCCATAGACTGCCTCAAAGGAGTCTCCAAAGCTAACTCAAAACAGCAAAGATCTCAAATCCATTATTTTCCATAACAAATTTTTCAAAATCCACCCACAATAGACACCATCCCCATTCCTGGCTGCTGTTGAAGTACCTCTACATTGCAGAAGCCTGACCATGGCACAGTCCAAAGTAGATGTGGAAGAAACAAAACCTCTCTTTTCAGCAGCAAAGTTAATGGTTAAATCCACAAAAGTTTGAGAACATCCAATGTCATTCCCATTTCAGTCTGAATCAAGCAAGAAATGTATTTTTCTTCGGATCACTAGCAAGGGATCTATGATGTAAATGAATATATATACATAAATAAATCAAAATAAAATAGCCAAGGCCTCAAATAAACAGAAAATTATTGGTTAGCTATAGTAGTGTTTCATTTTGGATGACTCAGTAATGTGCTAATTATACTCAGGTAGCAGAACTGTACCTTCTCCAAGAAGTTTCAGAAGAACATCCCAAGGCTCATCCAGAAGCCTCAATGCTTCCAGATTTTCAAGATATGAAGAGTTGTCCTTTTCCCAACCTGATGAAGACTATGAGTTACCCCAAACAGAGCACCACACTGTTACCTTTGAAACTTAACAATGGCATGAGTAATGTAAATGTCTCAATACTTCTACCAAACATAAAAACACTGAAAGAATTAACAATATTTAATAGCTCCATTGAAATAGGCAATATGCTAAATGTGCGCCAAAGAGCTCCTGAAATAGCTCTTGTCTTGGGATGATTTTATGATGATATTCTATTCCCTGACTGTCTGCTCTATGCCCAGAAATGGTTGCTGTAGCTTTAAGGTGGGTCCAGAGAAAGTGGAGGGGGAGCCTCGGGGCTTTTTGGCAGGCTTTTTCCAAAGCTTCGCTCCCCAGGCGTCCGTGGTGCTGTTCGGACTGAGGGGGGTTTTTTGCTTAGCTAGCTTGGGGTTTTGATAGCTTAGGCAAGAAGTGGCTGTATTTTTTTCCTTTCCCTGGCCTCGGAGACTGCGACAACAATCCTTTGGCAGCTTTTTACCTGAATTGGACAGTTTGGTTTTGGTCCAAGATCAGAGAGAAAAATCAACGGGAGAAGAATCAGCCATGGACCGGTGGGAAAGCATGAGGCCGCTCCTTTTCGGCCCCAGACCTCAGAAAAGCCGAACCGACAAGAGAAAGGAACACCAAATCCACCTGCTTCATCTGCTGTGAAGAGGGAACCAACACCAGAGATTCACCAGGTTCTCATCTGTTTTCCCGAGCTGCTGCATGAACCTTTTGGGTTTTTTTCCTTGAGACAGGAGCCAACACCTTTTTTTTTTTCCATGCCATGTGGGCACTCTGTCAATAAATGGTTGGAGTTTTTTCACCTTCATCCAGTAGTATTCATCTCTTATTGGCAGAAAAGGATTGTTGGAACCCTTTTTTTTAGGGGAAACACTAATTCCAGAGTGTTTTTCTCCTAAACTTGTCTCTAAACCAAGACACTCATCTGCTACCCCTAGCTTCCTTAGAAACCATAGGGTCTTACTATATTTTTAGCTATAGCTCCTTACAAATACACAAGACCCCAAAGACTCACTTGCGCAGCAAGAACATGAAATTAAATAAGGTCCAGGAGGGTTTTCTTGCTGCTCTGCAGAGACCAGCAAACAAAAACTCAACCAGTGATAACTACCACAATTTCATACCACTCCTGCTGGGAAAAGATCAAGCAGCAGCAAGGATGAAAACAGGAAACAGAAGAGAGACTCAAAATGAAATGGGAGAATCAGCATAGCAAAATTTGTCCTCACCAGGAGACTCCAGTAGAGTGAACTCAAGGGAGCACTTCATCCCGAAGGGAGGATGCTGAGAGAGCAAAAAAAGTATTTTTCTCATTCAAGATCAAGTGCTAAAGGAGAGACATCTAAAGATAAAGCTCAGCACTTTGTCAACTCCCATGGTTTAGATCAAAGGCTAACAAGTATCAAGTATGTTTTCATGCTTTACACATGTTGGGGGTTGAATGCTTCCCTTTTCTTTCTGTGGAATTTCTCCCATTGTTATGCTAAGTAGTTGTGGCTACACCTTAAAACGACAGATAATGTTCTCTCGAAGGGGGGTGGGTGGAGGGGGAGAGGAGGGAACCGGAAAAGGAAAGGTGGGACGGGGGTCTGGAGCGGGGGACTCTCTCTCGCTTGGCTCGTGGAGTGGGAGGACAGCCCGGGGCTCTGATCTGGCATCTCCCCTGCCATCCCAGCACTGAGATCCACGCTCCCTGCCTTTGGACATCTCTCTGCTGCTTTCCCACCTCACCCTACTATCTCCGGACACTCTGCTGAGCACCATGACCGACACCGTGAGGGGGGAGTCACTTTCCCATCCCCTCTCACCCCTGGGCCGCTGCCGCCATCACTCCAGCCCCTCTTCAACTGCGCGGGACCTGCCCTGCCCCCAGCACCGGTAACTGAGCCCAGGGAGACGGCCTGCGGCCAAAAGGGACTGGAACTGAGCTATACTGTTCTGTTGTCAATTTTTATAGCTGTTGTTGTTTTTCTGCCTTGTTAGATATCAGTAAAGAACTGTTACCCTTATCCCCACATCTCCTGCCTGAAGGCCTCTGATTTGGACCTAAAATAATTAAAAGGGAGGGGGTTGCATTCTGCATCTCAGGAAGGGGGCTCTTGCCTTTCCTTAGACCATACCTGTCTTTCAAACCAAGACAACACATTATTTTTTACACCTCTCAGGAACCCTGCATAGACCACTCCCATTCCATTTGTGGATGAGGTTGACTCAGCTATGGAAATGAAGGTGTTAAACCCAGCCAAGCCCCTCAGGAAGCTCATTCCTCTCCCAAATCCCATTGCAAAGGCAGAGCTGATGTTTAATTCATCTCCACGGTTTCTCCAGTCTCTCATCAGCAGGGGAGCTTCTGGGTGCTAGACTTAACCCTCCAGTTCACCTGAGACAAGTCGCTTCTCCACATCACTTTCACCTTCAGCATCCAACCACTGCTCCTCTGCTTTCCTTTAAACGCAACTTGAGAGATTCTAAATTGTTTTAAAAAATATTTCCTAAGAGCTAGACAAGTTCAACAAGACACTAACCACAACACCTCAAATTCAGACCCCTCTGGTACAGTATCCACATGGCAAGAAGAGCTCAGAAGGAAAGAGCATCACATACAACACAGCCTGAACTTCCTTAAACAGATATCATTCATCTTGTTACCAGATGATAAATTGTCTACACCTGGTGACTTAACACAATGCTTGTTCTACCAAAACCACTGGCCTATGGAATTGCACAATGCCCATTGCATAAGGAGAACTGGAAGTTCACCAGCCCCAGTGCCCTGCCAACTCAACCAGGTCGACTGGAACACTGGGGTCCCCGACCACCAGGGACCATCAGAGAGACCCCCAGGACAGAAGAATGCATGCATAAAGGAGAGGGGAAATATGTTAATGATTTTGGGGAAATGATTATCATATGTATGTTTAGTCCAAGACAATCAATGAATATGTATGCAACATACAGTATATAAATAGAAACTTTCCTGTACCCAGTATTCACAGCTTTGGGAGGAGCTATCCCCCCCCCCGCCCTCCGTGCATCCAGCCAAATAAAGAATGCCTGCTTCTTAATGCAACATTGGTGTTAAGGAGTTCTTTATTTTACTGAATTTTTGGTAACAATCTCTCTGCCAAAGATAACACACTTAAAGCAGGGAAACCACAACCTACACATTTTACCCAAGGCTTGAGAGAATAAAATCCAGTGCAAGGTTTTGCTCTTGGACCTCAGGATCATCAATGGCACAGCAAAGCCTTTACAATCCTTATGGGGAAACAATGTGTATTGAGAGGAATGTTGAATTTGTCTTTACAAATGAGTTGTGGATCTGCTTGTAGATAAGGCTAGCACTGAGAGATAAAAGAAACAATGGGATGGATTCCATTGATTGATGAATGGAAAAAGATATTTGCCTTTACAAACTGTAGGGCTGCTGATAAATGAAATTGGATATCGAAAGATGAAAGAAGCAACGGGGGGGGGGGAAACTATGAATTCTGTAAGAATTAAAAATTAAAAGGGAGGGTTATACATTAGAGGGGAATTTCAGGTATCAGGCGTTCCGGGAAGTCTGTGCCTCTCAAGTACCTCAAACAGTGGGGAAAGAGAGAGGGAAATGCGGCCAGGAAAATAGGATAAAAAGGAGGCTGCGTCCTCCAAAAATTTGAGAGATCCCAGGGGAATGTCCCATGGCCTCTCCCTTTATTCGAATAAAGCAAAAAGGAGTCCTCTGTCTCCTTTTTTGACATAAACCTCTGGTGTTTGTGGATTAATTTTCCTGACAGTACCAACACAATAAAATTGTTTTTTCCACTCACTGGAGACAGAGTGTGAATATTTGCTTGTCAGGGGCACATAAGCTGCAAGGGGAGTGGGTTGCTTCCCTCTCCATCCCATGTGGCACTCCCCTGCCATCATCTTGATGCTCAGAGGATGGTCCACCATCAAAAAGCCTTTCTAGATTTTGGAGGGGAGTGACTCCTGGCCTTATTTTTGTATCTTTGGGTTGAGAGAAACAACCTGGAAGCTCAGTATATCTTCTGCTCCTTCACACCTTTTTTATTTCTGTTAACAAGGCCACGACTTCAAGCTTCATCCCATACCTGCTTGAATGGTGGAGGAAGAATAATGGATTACTGAAGCAGGAGTGAAAGTGACACAAATGGACATGTGGAAACAGCCTATTTCAGAAGAGCCATCAGGTCTCCAGAGAGGCCCAGGGCACTCCAGCCCTCCACATCCTGCTGTACCTGCCCCTTTTCAATCTAATGGCACTGCTACCTCATCCAGTGTGGGGTCTTACTGGTGGGGGTCTCACCCCTTCCAGAAGAGCCTAACACATGGAACAGCCCCAGGAAATGAATCTTAGTCTCATTTTATGGAAAAACAACTCCAAGGACTGAGTTTTGAGGCATTGGAATGCCAGGGACAACCAGCAAATGTGCCTCCAGCCATTCAGCATTGCTGGGGGCAGCTGTAGCAAAAAAGTCTTGCAACTGCTGACTGCTCCGCTGCCACATCTGGTTTCCCCTACTATCACCCATGGCCTCTGAGACCATATGCAGCCAGAATGACTCTGCAGGAAAATGATAACCATAAAATAACAACAAAATTGAGGCCCTGCTGTGTCCTTGCTTGCTACACCCAAACCTAACCCTGCACCAAAGACAAGGAAAGCACTTCCCAGGAGGTGGGAGATGCTCCCACCTCGGTACCACACAGCAGCATTCCCACTGGGAATGTCCTCCCTGTGAAGATGCTCAGGACTAAACCAGTTGGTACCATTGTGTCTGTAGATGCTGCTGTACAGGAACCTCCGCCGGCTTTGCTGCGGCAAGGACCACGATGAGCAATAGTCATTGCGATGGAGACCCAATGGGTCTCCCTCTCCTTTTTGTCCGTGGGGGGCTCGCCGGAGGCCAGCCCTGCCCTTTGGCAGGGTAAATGAAGCTGCCAGGAAGCTTCCAGAGGCCGGGAGCGTATCCAAATCTGGCCCTGGACCTTGCCGCCGCAGTTACTTCCCTGCCCACCGCTCACCTTCACCAGGAAAGGGAATATAATGGGGGGAGGGAGGGCTTCAAGTCCACGCACAGAATGTCAGCGAAGGGGGGAAACCCACCCGGGACGAGGCCACTCGGGTAGCACTGTTGCCGGTACCAGATGAGAAACCGGCTCTATGTGCAAAACGACACCCCAGACCCACGGCAGCCCAATGCGTGGGGGTTTGATTTTCTCCTAGGGAGACAAAGGCCGGACATGCTCCCCCCCCCCCTCCCCCGCTTTGCCGCTGCTGTGTCATAGCTCCCCGGCCTTACCGTGCGGGGCGCTGGGCGCAATCAGACCAGGAGGTTCATGGGCGCAGCGCTGAGATGCGAAAAAATACGGAGGGACACCAGAAACGTCACCAACCCGGGAAGAAAATCCGGCTCTGGAGAGACACGGGCCGGGGCGGCCGGGGAGTGACGCACCGCCCAGCCGGCCCGGGCCGGCCCGGCCCGGCCCGGCCCGGCCCGGCCCCGCCTCGCCTCGCCTCGCCCCGCCTCGCCCCGCCCCGCCTCGCCCCGCCCCGCCTCGCCCCGCCCCGCCCCGCCTCGCCCCGCCCCGCCCCGCCTCGCCTCGCCTCGCCTCGCCTCGCCTCGCCCCGCCCCGCCCCGCCCCGCCCCGCCCCGCCTCGCCCCGCCCCGCCCCGCCTCCGGCCTTGTCGTCGGCCCTGTCGGGAGATGTAGTTCGGGCCTCGGCCCAGCCTGGCTGCCACGGCCGGATCACCCGGGCCCCGAGGCTCTGCCGCGACCACCGAGAGGCCAGCCCGGCGGAGCGGCCAAGACCGACTAGGTCGCAGAGCAGCCTTTGTGATGCTACTTACTTCCCCCTACACACCCCCACACCCCCTTCCCTGCTTCCCTGCCCGGGCTGAACACTGTGATTCTCATGTTCCTACCCTCATCCTTTGGGATTCAGACCTAGAACCACATCCTCTCTGGTCCTATTCCCCCCCTCATGGCCAAGCAGCATTCATCAAGCTTTCAGGAGGGTGATTTCAACTGAGCTTAAAAGAAGGAAAGCAAGTGTTTCAGAATCCTTGAAAGGTTTGGGTTGGAAGGAAACAAACATTATCTAGTTCCAACCCCCTGCCATAGGCAGAGACATCTTCCACTAGACCAGGTTGCTCAGAGCTCCATCCAACCCGGTCTTGAACACTTCCAGGGATGGGGAACCACAGCTTCTCTGGACAACCTGTACCAGTACCTCACCAACCTCACAGTCAATTTCTTCCCAATATCTAATCTAAACCTGCCCTCTGTCAGTTTGAAGCCACTGTCCCTTGTCCTATCACTCCATGCCCTTGTCCAAAGTCCCTCTCCAGCTCTCTTGTAGCCTCTTTAGGTACTGGAAGGTGCTCTAAGGTCTCCTAGTCACCTTCTCTTCTCCAGGCTGAACAACCCCAACTCTTTCAGCCTGTCTCTATCGCAGAGGTGATCCAGCCCTCTGAGCCTCTTTGTGGCTGCCTCTAGATTTGCTCCAGCAGGTCCACATCCTTCTTATGTTGTAGGCTCCAGAGCTGGATGCAGTACCACAGGTGGAGTTTCACCAGAGCAGAGGGGCAGAATTCCCCTCCCTTCACCTGCCTTTGATGCAGCTCAGGACACAGTTGGCTTTCTGGGCTGTGAGTGCACAGTGCCAGGTCATGTTGAGCTTCTCATTCACCAATACCCCCAAGTTGTTCTCCTCAGGGCTGCTCTCCATCCATTCTCTGCCCAACCTTACTTGCACTTGGGATTGCCCCAACCCAGATGCAGGACCTTGTACTTGGCCTTGTTGAACCTCATGTGGTTCACATGGTCCCACCTCTCAAGCCTGTCTAGGTCCCTCTGGATAGCATATAATCAAAGTGCTTCCATATAAATACACAAAACTCTGAGTTGAGAAATGTAACAAAAAAAAAAAAAAATCAAACACCTTTTAAACACCTTTCTAGCTAACTGGATCCATTTAGCCCCTTCAGACCTGCTCAAATGTTCCTACAAGGCATTTAAACCACTTTTTCTTTACCCCACCAGGCTCTCAAAAACACTGACCCAACAATCATCCCCCTTTTCTTATTTCTTGGGCAATATTCAAGAGGTGTACTTTATTTCTGACCATGGATTCTTTGTTGCTTTCTGTCTAGTTCTGCTGTAACATCAATCCAGATAAATGGATCATGTTAATGAACATCAACAGAAGAACCACAGCCATAAATTCACCAGAAGAACTGGCCTCTGAAGAAACCTTAATTCTACTCTGACAGCAAAATCAGATTCAAAAGATCTTTCTCCCTGCTGTGCCCAGGGCCGTATCAGTTTGCTGGGCAAGTTGCCATGACAACCCAATATTCACAGGAGGATGGCTATAATTAGGAGAGTACACTGTTAATTTAGCTCCAGATTTTTTTAGTTTTGTTTTATTTTAAGCAAAGGAGAACTGACTGGATTTTCATATTTTTATCTATGATCATATTATGGTTTAATTATTAATCCAAACACAAATAGCATTGCTCCAGTGAAAGTTGAGCTGCCATGCAGGGCTCACTGGGGCAGAAAACACCTCTGCCTGCATCCCTTTTTCGTGGCACATCTCCTCATGCAGCCTCCCCCCCCCCCCCCCCATTCCCTCCAACCCCCAAGCCCCTAAGCTGAGAGCCTGAGAGCCCTCAGGCCCAGGATTTCCCAGGGATGCTCCTGGTATACAGAAGCAAGGTTGGGGGAAAAAAGGCAGGATCTGTTCTTGCATTCATGATCATTTTTTGAAATGCCAGTGCAACTGGAATTGTCAGTTTTAACCTGTTAACAATTCATCTCATCTAGCTATTTAAAGCAAATAGCCCTCTTTGGAGAATAGTAGTCCATAATATTAATGGTGTCAACACAATGGCATGTGTAAATCCAGCTCCTGGGTGGGCACAGCAGGTCCTGGCCCCACATAGTGGGACCTCTCTGTGCATCTTGGTCCTGCCCCAACCTGCTCAAGGCATCCTTAGCCTGGTGACATCACAAAATGCCATTATGAGTTTCCCTCCATCCTTGCTGGAAGCAGGAAGGTGGCAAGGCTGGGAGCTGGGGGCTCTGGTTCAGGAGCCCAGATAGGTGCTGGATCAGGGCACACAACTTCCAGGCTGAGATTTTTGGGTAATGAACTATCCAGCAGAGCGTGGTGTCTGTGGGAGTGTGTGAGGGAGTTGGATTCATTCCTCTAATAGGTGAGGGTGAAATTTGGACAGGGATAACAGTAGGGTGACTAAAAGTAAACCCAGGGATGGGTGCTGGGCAGCATTAGCCTGGGATTTTGGAAAAGGGGCCATCACTGCCATCTCACCCCTGCACTCCCTCCCTCATATGGGTTCCAAGATCCATGACCACCCTGGTCACGGCATTCCATTCATTATTAATGTGTCCAAGCACAAAGAAAGTGCAGCTTTATGGTAACTGGGGATTTTTCTCAAGGAGCTGGCACAGCTCCAGGTCCAAAGAGCACAGCAGAGGTGCTAGTCCTGTCCCCATGCAGGTCCAACCTTGCTCCCATCAGCCTGCTGCCTCAACCCCTCCAAGCTGCATGTCCTGACCTGCACCTTTTATCCCTGCTTTTGGCTTAATCCTATTGTAGGAGGGAACACGAATGTCCTTCTTTCAAGGAAAAGACGCTGTGGCTGCTGTTCTGGGTACCATATGCCAGGTTATAACACAAGATGACAATATGACAAGATTTCCCAAGCACTGCTTGGGAAATTAAAATTGCTCTTTATTAAAAGTGTGTATTCAGGGAGGTAGTGAGGTGTCAGGAGAGTTCCTACATCACCTTAGCAGTGGGAATTGAGGCAGGCTTGCCTGGCTTCTTATGCTGCCAAGCACGGAGTCCACAGGTAATGGAACCTGTGTGGGAAGGACTGTATCCTGCCCCAGAATCCTCCCAGGGCTGCTCCTGGGGAAGCACTGAGCATCTCTGGAAATATGTTAAGAGCCTCCCTAAGTTCTTTCCTAATTCAGTGGGAACTGATGGATCTCTGCCAATGGGAAATGCTCCAACCTCATTTTTTTGTCCCAGGAAAATAGCAAGAGGCTTAGCAATGATGAGAATCTGCTGCTTCAAAGGGGTTATTTGCTGAAGGCAAAATTTGACGTACTGTGTTCTGCTGCAATAAATCAGCCGAGACTCCATTTTCTTCATGTGGAAAAGACAATTCTTTATTCACATAATGCATTTTTATCCAGTTTTTACAGACCTCGTGTGCAACTTTAATTGGTTAATAGCTTTCTTGCCAATTACTCTATTGGTTAGTAAAAGGTATTTTACTTGTCCATCAAATTTCTCTATTCTTGAATTGTTTACATATTTTCTTCACTGATTGCCATGGGACAAATCCAGTGTTTACCCAGGTGCAGACTTGTTTTTCTCACCAAGAATAGGTTGTTGTGTTAAGGAACTCTCATTTTCAAGATTACTTTTGCCTGGGAACTTGCAAGCTGCACTTAGAAGTGACAGGCTAGCTTTAATTTAGCAGAGCAGGCCTGATTTTATGAGGCCTTTCTTTGATAATTTCTCTACCTGTCTATGACAGTATTCTACTCAAATTTTACATCCCCTGCATGGAAAGCTCAGTTATGCATACAGATAGGTACTGACAAAGTAAACTGAAGCAGAAGAGAGTTCCTTTCTTCTTCCTCAAGTCCTTCTGGCATAGGTGGAATGATGGGAATATCTTCCAGGATAAAGACAGTGATGTCCTCAGGAAGTGACCTACAAAATGCCACTGTGGTCATCAAGTGCTTAAATGATCCATCAGAGACTCCTGCAGGAAAAGAAACCCTTAAAATAGTTGGGTCAACAATCATCCTGCCAGAATCAAAGAGATCATTATTCTGGCTGGGCTGCAGTTGAGTTTAAAGCTAATAGACCTCCTTTAAAAACCCAAATAATAGATCTACTGTAAAAGCAAGAACTAGAGACAGACAAGGTGTTTATTCTCATCCCGAAAGAGCCTGAGTGAGCGGCTCTGCCTACTTCCTGAGCACAGAGACTTCTGTCCATGCCTGAAGGTCTGGACGCACTGGTTGTGGGGCTCTAGCAGCTCCTCCTCCATCCAAATCTTATGGAGTGAGATATCCCAGCTGCAGAGTGTCTTGGTTTGAAAGACAGGTATGGTCTAAGGAAAGGCAAGAGCCCCCTTCCTGAGATGCAGAATGCAACCCCCTCCCTTTTAATTATTTTAGGTCCAAATCAGAGGCCTTCAGGCAGGAGATGTGGGGATAAGGGTAACAGTTCTTTACTGATATCTAACAAGGCAGAAAAACAACAACAGCTATAAAAATTGACAACAGAACAGTATAGCTCAGTTCCAGTCCCTTTTGGCCGCAGGCCGTCTCCCTGGGCTCAGTTACCGGTGCTGGGGGCAGGGCAGGTCCCGCGCAGTTGAAGAGGGGCTGGAGTGATGGCGGCAGCGGCCCAGGGGTGAGAGGGGATGGGAAAGTGACTCCCCCCTCACGGTGTCGGTCATGGTGCTCAGCAGAGTGTCCGGAGATAGTAGGGTGAGGTGGGAAAGCAGCAGAGCGATGTCCAAAGGCAGGGAGCGTGGATCTCAGTGCTGGGATGGCAGGGGAGATGCCAGATCAGAGCCCCGGGCTGTCCTCCCACTCCACGAGCCAAGCGAGAGAGAGTCCCCCGCTCCAGACCCCCGTCCCACCTTTCCTTTTCCGGTTCCCCCCTCTCCCCCTCCACCCACCCCCCTTCGAGAGAACATTATCTGTCGTTTTAAGGTGTAGCCACAACTACTTAGCATAACAATGGGAGAAGTTCCACAGAAAGAAAAGGGAAGCATTCAACCCCCAACACAAAGCAAGAGACAAACTGAGGTGATGGGATGTGAATGTGGCCATCCAGGGTGTTTGTGGCAAAAGAAACAGCACAAGGATGTCAAGACTCTCTCCTATATATATATATATATATATATATATATATATATATATATATATATATATAAATCAAATTTCAGACCAGGGTATCCACAGCTGAAGCAATGCTTGTCTATGCCAAGAGGAGAAGCTGGTTTTGAAACACCAAATGTGGGGACAGACTCCTTCCTCCATGTCCTGGTGACACAGAAAGGGGGTGGAGTTTTTAGCACTGTGTGGGTGTGACCACATGGTTTATTCCATACCTATAGCTCCTAACATAGTCTTCAACAGTCCATTATACCTTTCTGTCTTCCCAGGGGCTTGTGGATGATAAGGGATGTGATATATCCACTCAATTTCATGTTTCTTTTCCCAAGAGTTTATGAGGTTGTTTTGAAAATGAGTCCCATTGTCTGATTCAGTTCTCTCTGGGGTACGACGTGACCTCAAAATGTGCCTCTCAAGGCCTGAGATGGTCTTTCAAGCAGTGGCATGGTTTACTGGGTATATATTCAGCCAGCCAGTTGTTGCCTCTACCATGGTGAGGATGTAGTGTTTGCCTTGGCGTGTTTGTGGCAGTGGTCCAATATAGTCAATTTTCCAGGCCTCACCATATCAAAAACCCAGCCACTGCCCTCTTTTCCAAGGAGATTTCACTTGTGTGGCTCACTTGATGGAAGCACATGTTTCACATTCGTGAATGACCTGTGTGATGGCCTCCATGGTCAGGTCCACCCCTCAATCACAAGCCCATCTGTATGTTGCATCCCTTCCTAGGTGTCTAGATAGCAGCTTTCCATCTCTGATGGCTTCCTATGACACATCTGGATCCATCAGTAAATAAAGCATAGCGTCTTTTGTTTTCTGGTAACTTGTTATATGGTAATGCTTCTTGGGCACGAGTCACCTTCTCAGCCAATGCTGTCACCAAATCTTCCAAAATATCAGAATAAGACTCCTTAACACTAATGTGGTGTTAAAGAGGGCATAATTTATTCAAGTATGAGGTCACACAGGAGATAACTCCTAACCTTAGGTGGACACACGATTCTACAAGTGTGTTGCTTATATACAGTTGCTACATGCATATTACAATTTACCCATTACCATAACTCCCACCCCAAGTTCCCAGATTCAGCCCTTGTTTTGTCTATTACTGCGTTCTTGAGCCAGGTGTCTTCTTATCTTCCAACCGTCCTTGCTAGGAAAGCAGTGTTTGCATGCATTGTTTCTCTTCTGAAAGTTCACAGGCACAGTAAAAATTGAATTAACCCTTTTGGTATCAATGCTCAAAAATCTCTGGCTTCTGGCCAGTCTGAAATCTCTTGTAGGATTCCTGGGAAATTGGGTTTTCCCATTTGGGCTTGTTGTGTAATCAGTGCTACCCACTTCCTCCATGTACTGGTTGCATGATGTATTGAGGGGATGTTTCCTTTGAACACCCAGCGTAGCACAGGCAATTGTGGTGCCAATAGGAGACATGCTTCTCTCCCAACAACTTCTGAGGAGGCTCAAACACCCTCATAGGCTGCTAATGTCTCTTTATCAGTTGGAGTACAGTGAGCTTCTGATCCTCTATAACTCCATCTCCAAAACCCTAATGGTAGACCTCGGGTTTCTCCTGAGGTCCTTTGCTAGAGGCTCCAGGACAGACCCTGCTCCCCAGCTGCAGTGTAGAGTATATTTTGCACAGCTGATCCTGTCCTGACAGGCCCAAGAGCTACCGCACAAGCTATTTCCTGTTTGATCTGCTCAAAGACCTGTTTTTGCTCAAGGCCCCACTCGAAATTGTTCTTTTTCTGGGTCACTTGATAAAGGGGGCCCACAAGCTGTCTATAATCTGGAATATGCATTTCCTTCTTGTTAGCTGGTAGAGACATAGTTACAATTTTGTTAACCACATCTGTAGGCACATGACAACATCCACCTTGCCACTTTATTCCCGAGAACAGGATCTCCTGTGCAGATCCCTTTACCTTACTTTGTTTTATGGCAAGACCAGCTTTCAGAAGAATTTGGATTATTTTCTTTCCTTTCTCAAAAACTTCTTTTGCTGTATTGCCCCACACAATGATATCATCAATATATTGCAGGTGTTCTGGAGCTCCACCCTCTTCCAGTGCAGTCTGGATCAGGCCATGGCAGATGGTGGGGCTGTGTTTCCACCCCTGGGGCAGTTGATTGCAGGTATATTGGACATCCCTCCAAGTGAAAGCAAATTGTGGTCTGCACTCTGCCGCCAGAGGGACTGAGAAAAATGCGTTATCAGTTGTGGCAAACCATTTGGCTTCTTTTGACTCCAGCTCATATTTTGTGGCAGTACAAGCTGGCTTGTACTGGACAATTAATTCGATTATTAAATAAGACACCTGGCCTGGTCCCATGGGCCGGCCCCTGGGTGGACAATGATAGGTTATATTCAAATTCAAACATGGATTTCACTCAATTGTGTTCCATCCTAGACTGCAAACACCATTGGTCAGGGAGCTGGGAGGTACCAAAACCAGACCAATCAGGTGTCTGGATGAGGGACTTTTGAATCTCTTATAAAAGACGGAACTCTTCAATAAACCATGCTGTTTCTGCAAGAAACTCGGGGGAGTGTGTCCTCTCTGTCTCAGACCCCTCCCCCATACAATTGTTACAATGTTGGAGTTCCAACATGTCTGGTATGGCAGCACTCAGAGGCCCTGTGTCTTCATTCAGGCCCCAATAGTCTACTGTTAGCCTCCATTCCCCATTAGACTTTCATACTGTCCATATGGGGCTTTTAAAGGGTGAGGGGATTCTGCTGATTACTCCTTGGCTCTCCAGTCAACAAATTAGTTCATGGATGGGAGTTACAGAGTCTCGGTTGGTGTCATATTACTGCCAATGCACTGTCCTGGTAGCAATTGGTACTTGCTGGTCTTCAACCTTCAGCAATCCTACAATGAAGGGGTCTTCTGAGAGACCTGGAAGGGTGGATAACTGTTTGATCTTCTCTGTATTCACTGTAGCTACACCAAAAGCTCATCAATACTGTTTTAGATCCTTGAAGTACCCTCTCCTGAGGTAGTTGATGCCAAGGATACAAGGGGCCTCTGAGGCCAGTCACGATGGGGTGCTTTTGCCATCTGTCCCCTGTCCCCCTCTAATACAGACAACTCCTGGCATCCCTCTGTCACTCCAGAGATCTAGATGGGTTCTGCATTCCTGTGCCTTGATGGCATCAGTGTACACTGTGCACCTGTATCTATTAAAGCTTTATACTTCTGTGGGCCTGATGTGCTAGGCTATTGAATCCAAACGGTCCAGTATGCCCAGTCATCCCTTTCTTCCTCCTGGCCAAAGGCAGGGACATTTTGGAGCCAGGATGACACCATCTCTACAGTTGGTATATCCATTTGTGGGTGACAGAATACCAAGTTTCTAGAATGTAAAGCAGGGGTGCTTTGAACCACCTTCCTCCACATGGCCAGTGTGCAAGGGACATCCTCTGCATCTTTAGAGACACTATAACCTTTTAGATTGATAATTCCTTCAGGTACTGGATACCTTCATCTGCAGTGGTCTACATCTCCCTGTGGAGTTAACAAGATCTTCCTTAAATGGATATCTTGCTCTCACACTTGAGAGAAGCCATCTCCAGAGGGCACAAATTGCTCCTTCCTTTCCAATTGCTCCTTAAATTTCCTGATCTTTAGCAAGAGATCCCAGCTGTTGGGCTTTATGACCTTTTAATTGCTGACTGTTGGCCCCATTATCCCAGCATCAAAGCATCCAGGCAGAAATCTGCTCACCTGGCTGGCGGCTGTAATATTTTCCCAAGTCTCGAAGTTCTGATGAGGTCAGGAAGCAAATAACTTTGCTTTACTGCTTGATTGACCTCACTCCTTTCCATTTCTTTGTTGAAGGGCCTGCCTCTTGATCTCACTCCTCCTTTTCTACTATTACTTCCTCTCCTTCTTCCTCTTCTTCCTCCCTGTCTTGGGGGGGGCGGGGGGGTGGCTCATGGCGATGGGGTTATCCCATAGTCATTTTGTGCCCAGAATTGTCACTGAGTCATCCCCCCCACCTCCAGCTGTGGCTTGGGGAATATCACGATGGGTGAAGGCTCAGTCGGGGATCCAGAGGAGGTTGGGGGGGAGGAGCTGGCCCTTCCTTCTGGTGGGGGGATCAAGGCAGCAGCTGTATGGTTGGCATGGTGAGTGGATCTGACCTGAGATCCTATTGCCCGGTAAGGTTTTTTGGGGTTTTATTTTTCCTTTCAGCACTGCAATCAGGGCCTGCCTGCTTGCTTCCCTGCTTCCCTGCCACTCAGGAGCTCTGAGCCAGCGCTTCTGCCAGGCCCCTGCCCCTACAGCTGCTCCTGTGTGTTAGGTTCTGAGACTATGACCTGCCACCATTTCTACACTGCAAGCCTGCTCGCCTTCTCCCTGTTTCCCAGCCATTTGGGTATCCAGAGCCAATGTGTGGGGTGCTGCTGGGACTGGGGCTGCCCCTGCTGGGCCATTTCTCTGCGCAGTAGCCCGACATCATGACCAGCCGCTGCCGGTGAGCTGTGCAAAGGAGTAATCTCCTGTCCTCCCCTTTGCCCAAGCTCCGAACCACCCCTCAGAAGATTTCCAAGCCTACATTGATGCCTTTAGTTTTAAGTTTTCCTGTTCTCCTTGGATGTGCTTTTCTCATGTCCTAAGGTGATGAAGACAAAACAATCCTATTCTAGTTAAGAACTCAAGGACAGTTTCTCCAAACTTCAGGCCCTAAGCACAAACTACGTGGAAAAGTGGAGGGTGGGTTCATGCAAATTAACCAGAACCTATAAAAGTGTAAGATTTTGTGACCAGCCCTCTCCTTTCCTTCCATCTTGGAGCCATCCGGGCAGGGGCCACGACTGTGGCACTTGTATTGCTGGGGCGTGGCTTTTGTAGGCCTTTCGTGGGCCTCACAATAAATACCCATTTTGTTCCCCTTAACTGTGTGTGTAGCCTCTGTTCCAGCTCCTCAAGGCATCACCATCAGAGCACCCCGAGGCCACGGGGGAACCATTGTAATCCCTCTGCCTTGCTAGGAGCCAACAGTGCCCCCTGAAGCCGCAAGAGAGTCACTGCAGCATCCCTGCCTCAACACGAGCCGATATCACCCCCTGCCGGTTGTGGTCGTAACTACACCAAAGGGGAAATTGCTTGATGGGCTGGAAAAGTGTGTTATTGTGTTGTTTGTGTTTTTTGTTGTTGTTTGTTTGCCTTTATATATATATATATACACACACATATATTCTAGCAAAGAACTGTTGTTCCTTTTCCCACATCTTTGCCTAAAAGCCCTGTTATTTTAAAGTTATACTAATAAGGATGTAGGGGGTAATATTTTCCATTCCAGGAAGGTTACTGCCTTCTTTGGCAGACATCTGTCTTTCAAACCAGGACACTCCTTTACTAATTGATGGTACAGGCCTGTAACTTGCCTTGTCCATTTTTTTGTTTTTACTACTGTGGCAATTACTGTAGTTGCTGTGGTTTGACTCCCTGTCTTAGTCATAGTGTCCTCAAACACAGTTTGTGTTCCTGCCTCAACTACAGTCCTCTGAGTGTACTGAACAGTGGCTCCATAGGCACAGAGCAGGCCCCAGTACAGGGCGAGAAGCTTCTGGTTTTCATTAGGGCAGGCAAGGCACCTTTCTATCAGTTGATGGGTCATTTCTTAGGGTTGTTTACCTATTCAGGTCTAAAATCCCAGGTAACAGGAGGTGATAACCACCTTAAAAACCTGCCCAAATCCTTCCACACACCCTGCCACCCAAGAACTGGATGCCTCAGGGCAGATTTCAATAGCTCCTCACCTAAAGTTTGTTTTCTCCTATATCAGGATGGGTTGTGATTGTTTTTTTTAAAGAGTTGAGTAGTTATTAGTTGTTATAAAGTTTTTTATTGTAAAGGCACATTAGTCTTGAAAAGCAAAGAGTCATAAGTGTTAAAGTTTATGCTAAAGTTTTCGGCATAGAGTTTTAAATAGAAGTAAATTTTTAATTAGAAGTAGGAGCTGCTCTTGTTGAGGCCCCGGGAGGGCTGATGTTGTTGTTGTAGCTCTTATCTTTTTTGGATGATGATGATGGCAGTGAGAAGTGAGAGAGGAAGAGTGAGGGTTTTTTTAATGCATAGATTCTTATACACAAATTACTTAATAAGCTAAAAACATGAACTATTTCTTCTTAACCTATTTTAAAGTTCACAATCTTCTGCAGGTAAAACACAAGATGTCAAGTACAAGTTGGAATCTCTGTGCAATTCATGTTTGTGTGTCAGCTTTTTACTTATAGAATGATCAGTGTTTTCTTATATTAGGGTTACATTTCTTACATAGGGCTTCACGTTCTTTACTGGAATCCACCTGTGAGAATACAAACAAACTTTTTGCTCCAAATTATTAGAGGAAATCGACCTTCAATGGTATATGTAGTAAAATTAAAACTTACAATCAGGGATAATTTAAATACAACAATCAACGATATTTAAAATTATAGATATACATTTATAAAATTAGGTAATTATCAATTCTTAAAACACTCTGTTATCACCCCAGTCTGCAAACAGTTGACAAGCCTTGATTCAATGAGGAATTAGATGATCATTTCCGGACAATGAGCATCGAATTCACCCTAAAATTAGCTTCAGCTGTCATATTGATAAGGTGTCCTGGTTTAGGACAAATTTGGGAGGAAACCTCTGAATGAGGTCCCTCTGGAAAAAAGGAAACAAAATTGGAGAGAAGTGGGAAAAAAAAGAAAACTGTTTATTCAACAGGCAACACACCTCCCAGCACAACAATGAACAATATCAAACAGCAAAACCTCTCGCTGTTCCGAGGAGATGGCAGATTTAGAAGAGTTCTTTCCGTGGGCTGCCCGGCTCACTCAGTCTGTTCTCAGTCCCTCTTGTGCTGGGGAATGCTGCGGCCCAGGCCAGGCCTGGTGGGCCACAGGTGTGAGCTCCTGGTGCTCTTCTGGGTTTTCAGTCCAGAGCAGGTTCAAACAGTTCCAGGAAAACAGAAAAAGGGGGAAAAAAACAATCCAGGGGGCTTCTCTGCCTCAGCTAGCCAAAAAAACTAACCAAGAGCAAAGGAGAGCTCTCTCTCTCTGTCCACCTCAGACAACACAGTCTGTGTGCAGGAATGTGAGGGAGCCAGTGCAGTCTCTGATAACAAATTCTGTACTTCTTCTTCCCCCCCCCCCTTCACTCCTGGAACCAGTCTTAAAGTTGCAGAATTTAATATTCAACACCAACAGAACAGACGATTTGGGGATATAGGCATCATACAGTCACCCCAAGACATTAGGTCAAGTTGCCAAGTCAAAACGACTGGAATATTATTTTGATGCAGAAAACACCTGGGTTTATTGACCATTGCCCTTCCAGGTAGAATTAAGGCCTGGCCATTGCTTAAATTCTAATTGGAAGATAACTCCTTGACCTATTTTTAAAAACAAGACTCTTGAGAACAGAAGCTACAATGAAAAATTTCAGGGTGAGAAAGAAATCAAACTCCTTTAGCAGCTTGTTTTCTCTGAAGTTTTTCCTTAGGATAGAGATGCTTCGAACATGGGAGGCTGCTGGAGTACTTCTGTAATAATAACTGGGAAAAACCATAAGACTAGCAATTCAGAAGAGACTTTCAACAAAGCTCAGATGATTTTCTTGGAACTCTGAAAAATACTTAAAATTATGAGAGCATACGGTCAGGTCATAGGAAATCTGCTGAAATAAGAAAAGGAACTGATTAAAAATGTAAACAAAGGAATGTTAAATTTAAGTGATTATCTTCATACATTTGATTCAGGGGTATGTCTGGAGGTTTTCTAAAATTTACTTGGAATGTTGATATTTGAATAAGTGTTCACTGATATTTGAGCTATAACAAATTGCTAAATATAGGTTGTATCTATTCAAATCAGATTTAAAATGTTTTGTACCTTCATTATTTTAATAATTTCAGCATAAAATGGATCTTTTAAACAACAATGCAGAAGACAAACACCTTTAGCTTTACATACAAAAACTGTGAAAATGGAGTTGAATCTGATGTCACGTTTATGTCTTTTTGCTCCGTTTGCCCCGAACAATGTGCTTAAAAGCAGTTCTTGACGTCCCCCCACCCCCTTTCTCCCTCCTCTTTGCAGCACTGGACTCCTGCATGGGTGGCGGGGGGGGGGGGGGGGCGGCGGGGGGAGTGATGGAGCCTCTGGGAGTGAGGTGGAGCGGCGGCGCGGTCTGGGCACGCCTGACCCGCTCCGTTTATGGACCGCGGGCTGCAGCCGTCCTTCGCCCATGGGCGCGGAGGAGGGCGCGGAGGAGGGGCGGACCGGGCGGGCGGGACGAAGTGGCGGCGAGGGAGAGCAGAGTAGCGGCGCTCCCCTCTTCCTCATTTCCAAACTCTAACAGACAGATTACATGAACTCCATAGTGTACCAACAACATTAGCTAATATTATACATAGTATTAAACAGCTTACATAAGGATGAGCAAAGATCATGGGAGCCTACATTATAAAATCATTTGTATCCACCTAGAGCAGGGAGAAGGAGGTGTATTCCCTCATCACCATTGTTTGTGTTAACATGTTCCCAAACACAGCAAAATAAAGAGAAAAGCAGTGCAGCTGACAAATGCCATGTACTACACAAAAGCCTGCTGTTTGATAACTACTATTTCCCACTTACTATAGCGTGCAATATTTGTATCTATATAACTGCCTCTATTTTGCCCCACATTTGGGTGCCAGAAAGGACTGTAGCAGGTTGACCTTGGCTAGGCGCCAGGTGCCCATCAAGCTATTGCATTGTCCTAGGGTGATGTTATGGTGTTTGTATCTTCAATCGTGTGTCCTGATTATGTTTGGTATTATGTCCTGTGCTTCCAGGACTGAGTCTGAGAGTGAAGCTTTGTTTTGTCTTGTTATCAGCCGGCTCACCTCCCCCATGGTCTATGTTTAGGAGAGGTTTTAGCTCGGCTTGCTTGCTTGCTTGCTTGCCTGCTTGCTTGCCTGCTTGCTCGCTTCTGCCTCTTTTTCTTTCCTTCGCTTTGCCCTTGCTTTTTTCTTATTAGTTAGTTCAGCTAGGCAGTCCAACCTTTTCCCTGGACTGTTTTCTCTTCCACCCCGTCCCCTCCCTCTCCTGGATACCATCTGAACCTGTTCCGGACGGGGACCTGGGAAACCCCAAGAAACACCGGGAGTCTACACTCTGTCACCGGCAGCAGTCATCCCCAGTGCCAGAGACTGATAACTGAGCGACCACTCGCCAGAGAGACTGAGTTTGTCATCCCTTCAGAACGGTGAAAGAGTTTTTTTTTGTCAGCTGGTGTTGTCTTTTTTCCCTGTGCTGGGGAGTGTCTTGCTTGTTAAATAAACAGGTTTTTTCTCCCACTCTTCTCCGAGGAAATTCTTCCCGAACCCGGTGGGGTGGGGGGGAGGAGTCGTGGGGTTTGCTGTCTGGGGGCTCCTTCTGGAGGTTTTCCCCCAAATTTGCCCAAAACCAGGACAAATATTTTGGCGCCCAACGTGGGGCTCGAGAAAGTGGGAAAAAACCCTGTTCTAATAATAATAATTTGGTTCAAATTCTTTTGTGTTGGTATAGAGCAGTTATTGGCTATGTTGTTGGAATTCATGTCTTTTGGGGTGGAGGCCTGCATGGGTTTTTGGTCCCTAGGGTTTTTTGAAGTCTTAATACCTTTGTGGTCCCTGGGTTTATTTGCTTATCCAGAAATAGCTCCGGTATTGTCCCTAATGCGTAGTTTCTGTAGCAGAGGGGCATTGACCAAAATATCCATCGGGCTGGGCTTGGTTTTAATGGCCTGCAGGAGATTTATAAAGGTGCTGGAATCTGTTCCAGGAATGTATGGTTCTTGGTTGTGGTTGTGCACTCAGTTTGTTAGAGGAGAAGCAGGGGATGAGGCTTTTCAGCCTTTGTTCTCCTTCTTCTCCTCTGAATTTGTTACATCCTTATTAGAGAATGTTCAGTTCCCCCTGAGTGTTAAAGAGACCATCTTTCTGGTGTTTAATATAGTAAGCTTTCTCTATACAGTCTGCAGTTTCTCTAGAATGAGAGCTGAGATTTCTAGAGGGGCTGAGACCCCTGACCCCAGAGTAGAGCCAGGCGTAAGGAATCCTGAATGGTGTGGGAAATGGGAGGATATGGGCCAAATCTTAAAGGAATTTTCTGACCCTACATCCTGGGATTTTCCATGTGAACAAATTCAGAACCCAGCTGAGGTGGCAAAGTACCTGAAAGAGAAGTGCCATGGTAATTCTAAGGAGAAGAAGATCATTGCAGTGAGCTGGGCCCTGGCATATGCTTACCGTACCCTGCTAGATACTGTAGGGCAGCAGACAGAGGAAGGGGGACAGGCAGATAAATCAGCCACTATCCCAGTCACTCAGGCTGCAGCCAACACCCCAGGCTCGAGGCCAACAACTACACCAGACAGTGAGCCTAAGCCAGCAGCTAAACCTGTCAGTAAGCCTCAACCAATGGCTGTTGCTACCAGCACGAGAAGTGGAAAGTGCACAGACAAGACTGATCGACCAGTGGATGATGATGATGATGATGATGATGCAGGAGAAGGACCCTCGACGCCTCCTGACATAAAACCAGGAGTCAAAGCAACTGGTAAAAGATCAGAGGCCAATATTGAGTCTTTTTCCTTAAAGGACCTCCGTGGCCTAAGAAAGGATTACACCCGACGACCTGATGAGTCTATAATTAGTTGGTTGGTCCGTCTTTGGGATGCTGCAGGCGAGGCTACAATTCTGGATGGCACTGAAGCCAGGCATTTGGGATCCCTGTCACATGATCCTGTCATCGACCAAGGAATGATGAGAGGGCCTAACCCTCACAGCCTCTGGGCACGGGTCCTGGACAGTGTAGCACAAAGATACCTGTGTGCAGATGATCTTTATATGCAGCAGACCCACTGGAAGACGATAGAACAAGGGATCCAACGCCTGAGAGAAATGGCAGTGGCAGAGATTATCTTCTCAGATGACATAACAACTAGGAATCCGGACTTGGTACCATGTACATCTGTGATGTGGCGAAAACTTGTACGACTTGGGCCCCATGAATACGCTTCTGCTTTAGCAATAATGAAGCGGGACGAGAGGGATGAGACCGTGCTTGATATGGCAAAGAAGCTCCGAGCATATGCAGATGCTGTGCATGGCCCAACACATGCCAGAATTGCAGCTGTGGAAACACGTCTGCAGAAATTAGAAGACAAGATAGAGGAGAATCATAAAAGACTCAGGGAGGAGATTAAAGAGGACCTTCTCCAAATCTCAGCAGTACAAATTAGAGGCCCTGGTATCCAACGCAGACGTTCCCCAGATGGGGAGAGGAGGTACACCCCACGAGCTGAGCTGTGGTTCTTCCTACATGATTGCGGAGAAAACATGAGGAGATGGGATGGAAAATCTACTGCTGCTCTAGCACAACGGGTGCGTGAATTGAAGGAAGGCAAGACCCAAAGAGGAAGTTCCACCAAAAGGAGAGCAGCTCCAGTTGCCCGTAGCCAAGCTGCCAAGTATGATGATGATGATATATCTGATCCCCTTGAAGGAACCTCTAAGACATATGCCCAAGGAAAGAAGGATAAACAGGCTTAGAGGGGCCCTGCCTCTAGCCAGGGAGAGGCGAGGGAAAATCGTGTCTTCTGGACTGTGTGGATTCGTTGGCCTGGCACATCGGAACCACAAAAGTATAAAGCTTTGGTTGATACTGGTGCCCAATGCACATTAGTCCCATCAAGATATGTGGGGGCAGAATCTGTTTCTATTGCTGGTGTGACAGGTGGATCACAGGACTTTACCTTGGTGGAAGCTGATGTGAGCTTGACTGGACATGAATGGAAAAAACATCCTATTGTGACTGGCCCAGAGGCCACATGCATTTTGGGCATAGATTACCTCCGAAGGAGGTATTTTAAAGATCCAAAAGGATTCAGGTGGGCATTTGGGATAGCAGCTGTGGTGACAGAGGGCATCCAGCAATTGAACACCTTGTCTGGACTGTCTGAGAATCCAAGTACTGTAGGACTTCTGAAAGGAGAAGAGCAAAAGGTACCAATTGCCACTTCCATAGTGCATCGCCGACAATACAGAACAACTCGAGATGCTGTGGTTCCCATCCATAAAATGATCCGTGAGCTGGAGAGCCAAGGGGTGGTCAGCAAAACCCACTCACCCTTCAACAGCCCCATCTGGCCTGTGCGTAAATCTGAAGGAGAATGGAGACTGACCGTAGACTATCATGCATTGAATGAAGTGACTCCACCACTGAGCGCTGCCGTGCCGGACATGCTGGAACTGCAGTACGAGCTGGAGTCCAAGGCAGCAAAGTGGTACGCCACTATCGATATCGCCAATGCATTTTTCTCCATTCCTCTGGCAGCAGAGTGCAGGCCTCAGTTCGCTTTCACATGGAGGGGAGTGCAGTACACCTGGAATCGACTGCCCCAGGGGTGGAAGCACAGTCCTACTATCTGCCATGGACTGATCCAGACTACACTAGAAAAAGGTGAGGCTCCAGAACATTTACAATATATTGATGATATCATTGTGTGGGGGAACACAGCAGCAGAAGTGTTCAAGAAAGGAGAGAGAATCATCCAAATCCTCCTGGAAGCCGGCTTCGCCATCAAGAAGAGTAAAGTTAAGGGACCTGCTCGAGAGATCCAGTTCCTGGGAGTGAAGTGGCAAGATGGACGGCGTCAGATTCCTACTGATGTCATCAACAAAATCACAGCTATGTCCCCACCAACCAACAAGAAGGAGACACAAGCTTTCTTAGGCGCCATACGTTTTTGGAGGATGCACATTCCTGAGTACAGTCAGATTGTGAGCCCTCTTTACCTGGTCACCCGCAAGAAGAACGATTTCCATTGGGGCCCTGAGCAGCAACAAGCTTTTGCCCAGATAAAGCAGGAAATTGCTCATGCAGTAGCCCTTGGCCCAGTCAGGATGGGACCAGATGTGAAGAACGTGCTCTACTCTGCAGCCGGGAACCATGGTCTGTCCTGGAGCCTGTGGCAGAAGGTGCCTGGTGAGACTCGAGGCCGACCATTAGGATTTTGGAGTCGGAGCTACAGAGGGTCTGAAGCTAACTACACCCCAACAGAGAAGGAGATCTTGGCCGCCTACGAAGGGGTCCAAGCAGCCTCAGAGGTGGTTGGCACAGAAGCACAACTCCTTCTGGCACCCCGACTACCAGTGCTGGGGTGGATGTTCAGAGGAAAGGTTCCCTCAACCCACCATGCCACCAGTGCTACATGGAGCAAGTGGATTGCCCTCATTACACAGCGCACCCAGATTGGAAAACTGAATCGCCCTGGGATTTTGGAAGTAATTACAAATTGGCCTGAAGGTGAAAGTTTTGGTGTCACAGATGAGGAACAAGAACCAGTGACACGGGCTGAAGAAGCTCCACCATATAACCAACTGCCAGCAGAGGAAACACGCTATGCTCTATTCACCGACGGTTCCTGTCGCATTGTGGGGATGAATCGGAGGTGGAAAGCAGCCGTATGGAGCCCCACGCGACGGGTAGCAGAGGCCACTGAAGGAGCGGGTGGATCCAGTCAACTTGCTGAACTCAAAGCGGTTCAACTGGCCTTAGACATTGCAGGAAGAGAGAAGTGGCCAAAGCTTTACCTTTATACCGATTCATGGATGGTAGCCAATGCTCTGTGGGGATGGTTGGAGAGATGGAAAGAGGCTAACTGGCAGCATAGAGGAAAACCAATTTGGGCTGCTGAAGAGTGGAAAGATATCGCTACCCGGTTAGAGAAATTACCTGTGAAGGTTCGCCATGTAGATGCCCATGTTCCCAGAAGTAGGGCTAATGAAGAGCAGAAAAACAATCAGCAGGTAGATCAGGCTGCAAAGATAGGGGTGTCGAAGATAGACCTTGATTGGGAACACAAGGGAGAGTTGTTCCTGGCTCGATGGGCCCATGATGCCTCAGGTCATCAGGGCAGAGATGCCACATATAAGTGGGCACGAGACCGAGGGGTGGATCTAACCATGGACAGTATTTCTCAAGTTATCCATGACTGTGAGACGTGCGCTGCCATCAAGCAAGCCAAGCGGGTGAAGCCCCTCTGGTATGGGGGGCGGTGGTCCAAGTACAAGTATGGAGAGGCCTGGCAGATTGACTACATCACACTGCCCCAGACACGCCAAGGCAAGCGCTATGTACTGACCGTGGTGGAAGCCACCACTGGATGGTTGGAGACCTACCCTGTGTCTCACGCTACAGCCCGTAACACCATCCTGGGCCTTGAAAAGCAGGTCCTTTGGAGGCATGGCACCCCTGAGAGGATTGAGTCAGACAATGGGACTCATTTCAAGAATAGCCTTATCAACACTTGGGCTAGGGAACATGGCATTGAGTGGGTGTACCATATCCCCTACCATGCACCAGCTGCAGGGAAAGTGGAAAGGTACAATGGACTGTTAAAAACCACCTTGAGAGCATTGGGTGGGAGATCATTCAAAAACTGGGAGCAGCATTTAGCAAAGGCCACTTGGTTAGTTAACACCCGGGGTTCCACCAACCGAGCGGGCCCTGCCCAGTCTGAGTCCCTGAATATAGTAGATGGAGACAAAGTCCCAGTGGCACATATCAGAGGTTTGTTAGGGAAGGCAGTTTGGATCAATTCTGCCCCGAGTACAGACAAACCCATTCGTGGGATTGTCTTTGCTCAAGGACCAGGTTGTACATGGTGGGTAATGCAGAGAGATGGAACAACACGATGTGTGCCTCAGGGAGATCTGATTGTGGGGTGAGGCAGCATGAGACAGAAGGAAATATGTAAGTGTCAAAGGTCTGAGCAAGTGAGATAGAAGGAAATGTGTAAGTGTCGAAGGTTTGAGCAAGTGAGATGGAAGAAAATGTGTCCGAGTAAGTGAAAGATGGAAATTTCTACTTGCTGAAGTTTTTACATGCTGTTTAGTATGTTCACGATATGGAGATAAGGGGTGGAATGTCCTAGGGTGATGTTATGGTGTTTGTATCTCCAATCGTGTGTCCTGATTATGTTTGGTATTATGTCCTGTGCTTCCAGGACTGAGTCTGAGAGTGAAGCTTTGTTTTGTCTTGTTATCAGCCGGCTCACCTCCCCCATGGTCTATGTTTAGGAGAGGTTTTAGCTCGGCTTGCTTGCTTGCTTGCTTGCTTGCCTGCTTGCTTGCCTGCTTGCTCGCTTCTGCCTCTTTTTCTTTCCTTCGCTTTGCCCTTGCTTTTTTCTTATTAGTTAGTTCAGCTAGGCAGTCCAACCTTTTCCCTGGACTGTTTTCTCTTCCACCCCGTCCCCTCCCTCTCCTGGATACCATCTGAACCTGTTCCGGACGGGGACCTGGGAAACCCCAAGAAACACCGGGAGTCTACACTCTGTCACCGGCAGCAGTCATCCCCAGTGCCAGAGACTGATAACTGAGCGACCACTCGCCAGAGAGACTGAGTTTGTCATCCCTTCAGAACGGTGAAAGAGTTTTTTTTTGTCAGCTGGTGTTGTCTTTTTTCCCTGTGCTGGGGAGTGTCTTGCTTGTTAAATAAACAGGTTTTTTCTCCCACTCTTCTCCGAGGAAATTCTTCCCGAACCCGGTGGGGTGGGGGGGAGGAGTCGTGGGGTTTGCTGTCTGGGGGCTCCTTCTGGAGGTTTTCCCCCAAATTTGCCCAAAACCAGGACATGCATATAGCTAAAACCTTATAAAATAAGGGCCTCGTTACCCTTGTAAAATCATGGCTCAGGCCTGCTAATTTGGCTAAGCAGAAAAGGACTGTGGGAAAGTGACTCAGCTGAATTGGAGGTAGAAAAACAAGTTATATAACCATTACATGCTTGCATCATGGTTTATGGTGGTTGGTTGAATGATATTTGTTATACTTAAATGGAATGTAACTGATAAAGGCCTTACTGCTTAAAAAGGCCTGGTTTTTGCAATAAAGGGGCTCTCCTTTGCATCTGCCTGGGGACTCTGCTCGCTTTGTTTCGTACACAAAGCCACTCTATCACTCCCCTACTCAGCAGGACGGGAGAGAAAATAAGATGGAAAACAAATCGTAGGTTGAGATAAGGCAGTTTCCTAAATCAAAGGGAAAAAACAAGTGAAAGTTTGTGCACACATAAACAAAGGGGAAAAAAATCTCTACTTCCCATCAGCAAGTCATGTTCAGACACTTCCTGGGAAGCAGGGCTCTAGCACATGTAGCGATTGCTCTGTGTTGGGGGTTGGGTTTCTTTCCTTTTGTTCCTTTTTACTTAGGTAATTTTTTCCATAAGTTGCTAGGAAACACTAACTACTGCATACTTAAGAAAAATAAAGGAAGTGGCTGTTATAAATGAGAAACAAAAGTCTCGATATTCAACAAAATTTAGATTGCTTTATTTGATATAGATGGAGCAACGCAGCGCTGGGGAATGTGAGGGGTCACCACCCACACCATGCTCCGTCGAACCTTGGTTAGCAGCCTCTTCTTATACTATGGTTTCTAGTTGTAATCAATAATTTTTGGTTTTTTGCTGTCATAATTTTACCAGGTAAGCAGTGGTGGTCGAATAAACATCCTTTTCCAAATTCACAAAGCCTCCGAGCAATAATCAGTCACAGATAACCATCTGGTCTTTGTAAATAACCACCAGCAAAATCTGGAAGTCTGGTCCTTGAGATAGGCAGCATTGATCAGACAAAGACAGGAAAGACTATTGGGAAGTCTGATTTTGCGAGCTGGTAGTCTCTACAACTTATTTGGAAAACATAATATATAACATAACATAACATAACATAACATAACATAACATAACATAACATAACATGGTGATTTAAAACAGAATGATTTAATAATATATTTTCCTTTATCTAGTGTCCATGCTTCACTTCAAACCTTAGTATTTTAATTTATACAAACCCCAACACTTTTGTGATTAACACGAATCTTTAATTAATTATCACATGGCCAAGCTCAGGGGAGGAGCTCGCAGCCCTCTTAATGGGGGAAGGAATGTTAGAGAGACAGTGCTGCTCAGCAGTAGCCAAAACACTGATGTGTTATTGACACCCTTCCAGCTCTCAATGCAAAGCATATGTTGGGGGTTGAATTGTTCCCTTTTCTTTCTGTGGAATTGTCCTGGTTTAGGGCAAATTTTGGGGGAAAACCTCCAGAAGGAGCCCCCAGAAAGCAAACCCCCACGACTCCTCCCCCCCCCCCACCACCGGGTTTGGGAAGAATTTCCTGAGAGAGAAGTGGAAAAAAAACCCTGTTTATTTAACAAGTGAAACACTCCCCAGCACAAAAAAAAACCAACACCAGATGACAAAAAACTCTTTCACAGTTCTGAATGGATGACAAACTCAGAAAGTCTCTCCGGTTAGTGGTCGCCCAGTTATCAGTCTCCAGCGCTGGGGAATGACTGCTGCAGGTGACAGAATGCAGACTCCCGGTGTTTCTTGGTGTTTCCCAGGTCCCCGTCTGGAACAGGTTCAGATGGTATCCAGGAAAGGGAGAGGGGGAAAAGAAACAGTCCAGGGAAAAATATTGGACTGCCTAGCTGAACTAACTAATAAGCAAAAGCAAAGGAAAGAACAAGAAGCAGCAGCGAGCAGAGCTAAGCTAAGCCTCTCCTAAACACAGACCATGGGGGAGGTGAGCCGGCTGATAACAAGACAAAACAAACCTTCACTTTCAGATTCAGTCCTGAAAGCACAGGACATAATACCAAGCACAAACAGAACACACGATTGGAGATACAAACACCATAACATCACCCTAGGACAGGAATTTTTCCCATTGTTATGCTAAGCATTTGTGGCTACACCTTAGTAGCAATAGTTTTCTCTCGAATGGGGGTGCGGGATAGGGGGAGACCGAAAAAGGAAAGGTGGGACAGGGGCCTGGGCTCTCTCTCTCTTGCTCTCGCTCACTTGTGGAGTCGGAGGAAGACGGCCAGGGCTCCTACCTAGCATCCTCCCTGCCGTCCCAACGCTGGGATCCACGTTCCCTGCTGTCAGACATCGCTCTGCTGCTTTCCCACTTCATCCTACTACCTCCACTCTGCTGAGCACCACGACCAACACCGTGAGGAGGGAGTCGCTCCTCCATCCCTCTCACACCTGGGCTGTTGCTGCCATCACTCCAGCCCTCTTCGACTGCGCGAGAGCTGCCCTGCCTCCACCACTGGTAACTGAGAGCAGAGAGAGTGGGCCTGTGGCCAAAAGGGACTGGAACTGAGCTATACTGTTCTGTTTTGTTGTCAATTTTTATAGCTGTTGTTGTTTCTGCTGTTTGTCTTGTTAGATATATTAGTAAAGAACTGTTATTCCTATCCCCATATCTTCTGCCTGAAAGCCTCTGATTTGAAACTATAATAATTAGAAGGGAGGGGGTTGCACTCTCCATCTCAAGAAATGGGTTCTTTCCTTTTCTTAGCAAATACCTGTCTTTCAAACCAAGACAGCATAGCACTGTGAGGGCTGCTAAGGAAAAAAAGAACTGTCTCAGTCAGAACCAATACAGGGGGAACATTAAGCCACGAGAACTCTCCTTGCCATATTGCCTTTGTCTGGAGACCATGTGGGTGCTATCTTTGGGAAGTGGTTTTTTTTGTTCCCAGTGGCGAATATCTTTTTGTGGATAAAGCACCTTCTCTTTTGTATACTTTTGCTCTTAATACTGCTGATGCTGTGCTTTTAGCAATTTGTTATTTCAACTTATAATCTCTCATTTATTGTCCCTTCCTAATGAAAGGGGCAGGAGAAGGGGAGTGGCTTATTTGGAGTTTGTTTCCCTTCTGGTGTTAAAATCAGTACATGGAATTGGCACTCAATGTGAGGCTCAAGAGAGAACTTGAAATAACAATTTTGATCAAAGCATTTCTGTACTAGGTAGAGAACTCCCTAGATACAATGTCACTTGATTCGTTCATGTGGGTGTGGTACTTAGCCCAGTGTGTATTCCCACATATGCTCCTTGTGATACTATTTGTCAAAGTAGGGAGAGGGATCAAGATTGTTCTGTTGATGTACTGTGTGACATCAGTTTATGGCATGATAACATCAAGGGCAATGAGGGTCATTTGGGATGTATATTCAGTGTTGTTTGCCTGTCCTAGCCTTGGCTGCTACCTCTGGGAATTGATTAATAATCATCCCCAAACTGTGGGAGGAACAGGAGAGGATGACTTTTCACAGCCATTCCCCCGCTTCTCCTCCTTCCGGTCTGCTACAACAATTTTTGAGAATTTTTAACTATCTTTGTATGTTAAAGAAAGCATGTTCTTGTTGCTAAGTCTGCCAGGTCTCAGTGCCGTCTACACTCTGTTTAGAGTCAAGACAGAGATTTCTCTGGAAGTTGTCCAGAGACCTGCCCTGGGGGTGAGTAGTCCTTAGTGGCATGGAATGTGGGAGAAAATGGGCTAGCTTTTGAAGGAGTATTCTGTTCCAATGATGTGGAAGCCCATCCCTGAACAAATACAGGACCCTGATAAAATGGCAGAATATTTGAAAAAAAATTGCTGTGGCAGTTCCAGAGAGGTGCAAAGTTATGCAACGTGATGGGCCCTGGCTCTTTCTTATCACACACTATTCATTACTGTACAGTACCCTCAGGGGAAGAAGGAGGAAAGCAGAGCAACAGGCACTGTGGCCACTCAAACTGCAGCTGAACCAGAGGAACAACCCATGCTGGTAGCAGTTGCCCCTATACAGAAGAAGAAATACAAGACCAAACCAGTTCACTTACTGATGGATAAAGAGGAAGCAGGGCCCTCAGAACAGGAATAAGAGGCAGGGCCAGAGATAATCCCCCAATTCATATACCCAGGTAAGCTGCACAATATGCGGAAAGATTACAGCCACCAGCCAGGTGAGCCCCTATTGCCCTGGCTACTCCTATGCTGGGATGTCACAGCTGATGGTATGACACTAGATTTTAATGAAACCAAGCAACTGAGATCCCTGTCCCGGGATACAGACATTGACTAGGGAATCTGGAAAAGACCATAAACTCTCATCCTCTAGACGTGACTCCTGTCAAGTGTGAGGGAAAAATACCCTTGCAAAGTTGACCTTTCAGTGCACCAAGACAGGTGAAACACTATGGAGCAATGCATCCAGTGCCTGAGAGAATTAGCTGCACTGGAGATAATCTTCTCACAATGTATTGGTTTTGCATGGCCTGATTTGTTTTTTTTTTTTTTCAGTGGGGGGGGGAGGGCTACAGGGGTGACTTCTGTGAGAAGTTGCTAGAAGCTTCCTCAGTGTCTGGCAGAGCCAATCCCTGGTGGTTCCAAAGATGGATGTGCCACTGGCCAAAGCTGGGCTAATTAGAAATGCTGGCAATACTTCTCTGTGATAACATATTTAAGAAGAAATAAAATCAAAAGTTGTTGCACAGTTCTAATTTTCCAGCCAGAGAAGAGTAGGAGTGAGAACTTGTGAGGGAAACAACTATGCAGACACTAAGGTCAGTGAAGAAGGAGGGGGAGGAGGTCATCCAGGCGCCGGAGCTGAGATTCCTCTGCAGCCCATGATGAAGACCATGGTGAAGCCACTGTCCCCCTACAGCCCATGGAGGTCCATGGGGGGATACAAAGATCCACCCACAGCCTATCGACAAGCCCCATGCTGGAGCAGATGGATGTCTGAGGGGAAGCTGTGATGCCATGGGAGGCCCGTGGAAAGAGGAATCCCTGCTGGAGGCATCTGTCCTTGAAGGATTGCACCCTGTGGAAGTGACTGATGATGCAGCAGTTTGCAGAGCTGTTGCTTGTGAGATGGACTTGCAGAAGTTCACGGAGAACTTTCTCCCATGGGAGGGACCCCATGATGGTGCAGGGGAACAACTCATCTCCCTGAACAACGGGAGAAATAACACATGACGAACTTACCATAACCCTAATTTCTTGTCTCCCTGTGCCGCTAGGGTAGGAGGTAGAGCTTGGAAGGATGGAGAGGTGGGGGGAAGGTGTTTTTAAGGGCTTATTTTATTTCTCATTATCCTGCTCTGATTTTGTTAGCAATAAATTCAATTACTATCTCTAATTCGAGCCTGGTTTTCCCGTGATGGTATTTGGTGAGTGATCACTCCTGGTCCTTATCTCAACCCATGAATGCTTCCTTATAGTTTTTCTTCCCTGCCCAGATGTGGAGGGGAGTCATAGAGTGGCTTTGGTGGGTGCCTGGCATCCAGACAGCATTTACCCACTACAGTCTTTTGACTCACCTGCTGGTATGGAGATCCTCCCTTTCTCTCTAAATCTCTCATCTCCACCTACCAGCAGAGCTACTCCAAACAGGAAAGAGGGTTGGCAGCAAACAGTTCTCCAGCATCCATCAAGCATGGGTGAGCTTGGAACATATATATAATTTTGTTTATACATTATATGCAATGGAGAAACCATCAGGGTTGCTCAGACTCCATTCCTTCAAGGAGGACTCCCACACCTACCTCCACCAAGGAGATGTGATGTCTCAGAGCACCTGAGTCCTTCATTCTCTTTTTCCCACTCGACTTCTTCACACTATGAAATGATAGTCCTTAACCACAAGTTTCCACATGCTAGCAGGTGAGGCTGAGCAATGACAAGAGCCTAGAATTTATCTTTGGTCTGCTAAGAAAATGAACAAGCTTGTCTTCACATGGGCTTTGCTTATTTTCACATTTCTTTGGGAAAAATATGCCTGGCTAAAGTCCTCTCCTCCCTTCCCCAGGAGCTGCTGAGGGCTGGTACCCCAATTTAGACCCTTTTGCTTTCCCAGTAAAGTGACTGAGGAGAAAAGAGAAACATTTTCATTCCCTGCTTGCTGCAAAAGCTGTTAGAAGAAAAGAACTTGACATGCTCTTTCTTTTGATAGGAGGAGAAAAAAGATAACAGTATCAAACCATAAGTATGCCAGATGTATGGTATTTCATCATGCTGTGGACTTCGGGAATCAGAGCAGGTCAGGTTTATATTAACCATGTTGGAACCCAATATAGGCATGCTACAGCTATCCTCATACCTACACACAGGATAGTAGATACACAAGATGGAGATGTGCAGCTACTGAATAAGCAACGATGTGAAGGTACCTACTGACCTGCTCAACTGAAGTTCGTTAGCCCCTCTAGGATTGGCACTGCGTTAAAAATGGACTGTTTGAGAGCAAAAGTTCTACTTATTTGCTTCAAAATACACAGCACATGAAGTCTGAAATAACAGAAATAAAAAATATCACAGAATCAAGTAGGTTGGAAAAGACCTTTAAGATCATCAAGTCCAACCTATGACCTAACACCACCTTGTCAACTAGACCATCGTACTGAATGCCACATCCAGTCTTTTCTTAAACACCTCCAGAGATGGTGACTCTACCACCTCCCTGGGCAGCCCATTCCAATACCAATCATCCTTTCTGTGAAGAGCTTCTTCCTAATGTTCAACCTAAAGCTTGGTTCTGGGTAATGCCAACTGCTCTGGGTGCCTCCCATTTGTCATCAGTGCAGAATATTGCACGGTGATGCAAAAATGATGAAGTTGTAGAAAAATAATAGCTCAGAGGGGGTTATATTTGCAGATGACACTAAGCTGAGTGGTGCAGTTGGCATGTCCGAGGGATGGGATGTCATCCAGACGGACCTGGACAAGTTCGAGAAGTGGGGGAACCTCATGAGGTTCTACAAGGCCAAGTGCAAGGTGCTGCACCTGGGTTGGGGCAAATCCTGGTATCCGTACAGGTGGATCCAGTCCAATCTCCTGCAGTGAACAAGGACATCTGTAAATGTGACGACTGGTCGACCTTAGCATCTGCATGAGAAAGCACCTACGAAAGGATCATGACCAGTGTGCTGGCTTGGCATGTGACAATTGATAAAAGATTCGTGTTAATCACAAAAGCATTGGGGTTTGCATAAACCAGAATACTAAGCTCTTAAGTGAAGCATGGACACTAGATAAAGGAAATTATATGATTAAATAATTCTGTTTAAAATCACCTTGCTATGTTATATTATGTTGTATCATGTTACATTATAATATGTTATGTTATGTTTTTCAAATAAGTTGTATCGGCTACCAGCTTGCAAAATTGGACTTCCCAAAAAGCCCTTCTTGCCTTTGTCTGATCAATACTGCCTATCCCAAAAACCAGACTCCCAGAACTTCCCTGGTGGTCATCTACAAGGACCAGATGGCTATCTGTGACTGATTATCACCCAAAGGCTTTGTGAATTTGTGAACAACGAGAACCCACAGTATAAGAAGAGGCTGCAAACCAAGGTTCGGTGGAGCGTGGAGTGGGCGGTGACCCCTCACGTTCCCCAGCGCGCTGCTTGCTCTTTCTATATCAAATAAAGCAATCTAAATTTTGCTGAATATCGAGACTTTTGTCTCTCATTTATAACAATTTGGTGCCGAAACCCGGGACGTCCTTGGAGCCCTGAGAGGCACTGCGATTTCGGGGAGGCGCCCCACTGCTGTGGCCCCAGTTCGTCAGTGATTCTCGGGACCCATCGACGAACCGCACCATATAGACTGAGCAAGGAAAATCTCCCCGGAAGACCGCGGCAAAATCACCTGTAATTCTTGTGCACGAAGACCCAGACAGGAGCATCGGACTGTGAGTATCTGTCTGGTTTGGTGGGGATGACTGTGTGCTTGCCTGAATGAGAGGTGGCCTTTGCTGCGAAGTGAGAGTGGAATCCTTTTATCCGCGTTTCCAGCATCCCGCGAGGGACCTGGCCGGTGACCGGACGAAACGAGTGAGCACAAAGGGAGAGACTGATTTTCTTGTCCTAGCCCAGGTCCTTCCCATCCTAGTCCAGGCAAAGGCAGGACCCGGGAAGGGGGTAGGGGGGAAGGGGGAGGAAAAGAAAAGCAGATTGCAACACACCAGTCACGGAGGGAGAAGGGAAAAGCTGCTTTTCCCATCCCAGCCCAGGTAGAGGCGGGTTCCAGTCCATCCTGACCCAAGGAGAGGCAGGGGTTTGGGCGGAACACATCGGGGAGTACAAACACCTCAAGACAGTCCCTTGAGGTAAAAATGGGACAAAGAGGAAGTAAGATTCTGAGTCCCAGGGACCCACGAAGAGGTTCAAGTTCATTTGGTCCACAAAGAGACCGGGAAAATAAAGACAAAACAAGTAGGTTGCCAAAAATACCACCAGGCAGCCCTTTGAGAGTAATATTAAGATGTTGGGACACAGGGGCGGTATACAGAGGAAAAAGTAAAGAAAAATTGATTCAATATTGCATGGTGGAATGGACCAGAGAAATGATCCGTAAAGATAACCTATACCGGACCATGTTCGGATCATTTGAGGGTTGGATTTATCAGGCATTAAACACATATGTGGCTCGTAAAGAACCATTTAACAGAGAGGAATGTAAGTATGCTGCCCTGTGGGCAGCATAGTCCAAGCCATCCTTGATATATACTTTAAAAGAAAAAGAGGATGAAGATAAAAAAAACCAAAACGGTTACCTAGGAACCCCTCGATAATCTCCCACCTCTGTATAATACAGAAAATATAGGAGACACCCCCCCCCCCCCCCCCCACGCACCCACTTCTCCTCCTGGTACTCCCATAGCTCTAAGAACTCGCTCCAGTCAAAGAAATACCAGGAGAGATAGTATCACCAGAGAGGAGGGAAACCACGAAAACCCCCACCAAAACAAAGAAATGAAGCAGGAAATCATTCACCAAGGCGAACCTGCTTTTATTGTAACAAGAAAGGTCATATAAATAAAAATTGTAAAGAACGGATACGGGATGAAAAAATGTTCCAGGAGGATGAATAGGGGTGTCAGGGGCTGTATGCATTAAGGACCATACTATCCAAAGAGCCCTTGATAAAATTAAAGATTGGTCCCCAAGGAAAAGAGGTGGAATTTTTAGTAAATACAGGAGCTAAAAAATCCACAATTAAACACCTACCAAAAGAGTGTAAACCTAGTAGAAAAACAGCACTTGTAGTTGGAGCAAAAGGTGAACCATTTCGGGTCTCTATTATTAAAAATGTGCAAATTGAGACCCAAACCAAAATTGAATTAAAAAAAAATCTGCTGTTACTGCCAGAGGCAGAAAATAATTTATTGGAGAGGGATTTAATAATAGCATTGAATTTGAAAATTGAAGTATCCCAAGGTCAGCTTAAAATTTTTGCTTTAACTCAAAAGGACAAGGAGCAAATATGTCCTGAGGTGTGGTACACCCCTGGAGAAATAAGGAAGTTAAAAATGAAACCTATCAAAGTGAAAATCACTGATCCCGATTTACCTATCCAAGTTCATCAATATCCAATATCACTGGAAGGAAGTCAGGGCCTTAAGCCTCTCATAGAAAACCTTTTGCAACAGGGGGCTTTGGAACCATGTATGTCCCCACATAATACTCTTATTGTGCCTGTCAAAAAGACAGACGGGAATTACAGATTGGTACAGGATTTGAGGGCTATAAATCAGCGAACTGTTACCAAATTTCCCATAGTAGCAAACCCTTACACACTCTTAAACCAGTTGTCCCCTGGCTACACTTGGTATAGTGTAATAGATCTAAAAGGTGCCTTCTGGGCATGCCCATTAGAGGAAAGTAGTAGAGATTACTTTGCCTTTGAATGGGAAGATCCTGATAAGGGCAGGAAACAACAACTGCGTTGGACAGTATTGCCTCAGGGCTTTACAGAATCCCCTAATCTCTTTGGACAAGCCCTAAAAGAATTAATGCAGTCTTCTGAGTCACCAGAAGGGCTGTGATTGTAGCCTGTTCATTAAAAAAAAAAAAAAAAAAAAAAAGGAGTCCATATTGTACTGAGTTATTGTGGTGTCATTCCTATGGTGGGTATCCCCCATTCGCATTATGTGTCCAGTGTAGAAGAAATGAATGTAAGGAAACTATTAAAGTATTAATACCCTATCAGCACAAGGAGAAATCGAAATTGATGATCATAACTGGTGGGAGTTATTTGAGAATGGAACAAGGAAAAAAAAAAAGAGAGCCAGAGCAGAGGTATTGACAAGAAAGTGTCAGAAGGGTTGTGTATACTGTGCTGTTACTGCTGTACCTCATACTGGAATGTTAAAGCTAAAAGCTGGAACAAAATTAAGAAACACTACCAAAGAGAAAGACGATGTGGGAGACCCCAGGACATATTCCCTGCTGCCGAGAAGATTAAACAAACCTCGGCTACTGGCAGCAACCCCGTAGGCCTTGAGGGAGGCAAAGGGATGAAAATGGTCATGGGAGTCATCCTATTGCTAATGATGATAAAAGGAAATAGTGCTGATGCTTGTTCCAAGTGTTACCAGACAATTAGGTACGGCAGACGCACGGTATCCACCCTGCCTTCCATACACATATCAATTCGGCCTGCTATAATAAACACAACTTAGAAACTTGCAGTATTATAGGAAGAAGTTACTGGGTAGCCACCAATTTGGGAAAAGGAGGGTGGGCTCTATCAGCATACCAAAGTTGTCCAGTAGGAGAGACACACCTCTGCTTCACAAAAGAAGGTATGTGGGGATATTCAGATCAGGGAGGAGTGCAAGATCACTACAAAGAAGAATTGATAAAAAATATAACTAAAGTATTCAAAGGAACAAAGACAAACCATGGGGGAAATTTGAACTTGTATGAGAAGATAAAACAACAACTCAGTGAACGGGACTTACCCACCTTGGGAAAAAATTTATTTGTAGAATTAATAAAAGAAATTACTACTGAACTTAACTCACTGTTACAGCTGTAAAGGAATACAGATAACTGAACAATGGCCAAGGAGGTGGGGGGAAGGATTAAGGCCAGAGCAGTTGTTACAGTGGAATCAAACAAAAATATCGAAGGGGAATGTGTGGGAAGTTTAATAATTCTGAATTCTGCTTAAAAATTGATGATAATGGTGAAGTAATTACTAAAATTGCAGAAGAAATAAAACGAATAGCCCATGTACCTGTACAAACCTGGAACTCTATGCTTAATGATAATTGGTGGAATAACCTGTTGGGGGGAGCTTGGTGGAAGAAATTGAAGTTTATGTTAACATGTGCATTATTAGGACTACTGTTCATCCCTTGTCTTGTTCGATGCTTCATTCGACTAATCCAGTCGGTGGTTCAAGGAATGCAAATTGCTACAATACCAATAGACCCTGAGAAGGCAACAAAATTAATGGCAGTACAAGAGGTACTGACAAAATTTGAAACCAGAACATGAATCAATAGGATAAAAAAAGAGATGTTGGGAAATTGTGACAATTGATAAAAGATTCGTGTTAATCACAAAAGCATTGGGGTTTGCATAAACCAGAATACTAAGCTCTGAAGTGAAGCATGGACACTAGATAAAGGAAATTATATGATTAAATAATTCTGTTTAAAATCACCTTGCTATGTTATATTATGTTGTATCATGTTACATTATAATATGTTATGTTATGTTTTTCAAATAAGTTGTATCGGCTACCAGCTTGCAAAATCAGACTTCCCAAAAAGCCCTTCCTGCCTTTGTCTGATCAATACTGCCTATCCCAAAAACCAGACTCCCAGAACTTCCCTGGTGGTTATCTACAAGGACCAGATGGCTATCTGTGACTAATTATCACCCAAAGGCTTTGTGAATTTGTGTAAGGATGTTTATTCAACCACCACTGCTTATGACAACAAATAACCAAAAATTATTGATCACAATGAGAAACCACAGTATAAGAAGAGGCTGCAAACCAAGGGTGGGTGGAGCGTGGAGTGGGCGGTGACCCCTCACGTTCCCCAGGACTGCTTGCTCTGTCTATATCAAATAAAGCAATATAAATTTTGCTGAATATCGAGACTTTTGTCTCTCATTTATAACATCAAATAAGCACCGTAATCACGGTGAGCCAGACTGGCCTGGTTATTTGGGTCCCACTGGGAGTCTGCCTGGGGGATGGCATCATCCACCGTAGGTGCATTGGGTCCAGCCCCCCCCCCCCCCCTCGCTGCTTGTGGATGTTCATCCTCCCACAGCTGCCGAGCTTTCTGCAAAATCATTCGTTTTTCTGATGACCCAAACAAAATTCCCAAAAGAAAATCCCAGTCCTTTCAAGTATAATCCGCATTTCTCAAATATTTCTCTATCTTTTCCCCCACCCCTATGGGATCATCCAAATATGGGGGTAATTCTTTTTTCAACCCTCTTATATCCTGGGTAGTAAGTGGTACAATTACAAACCCAAATCCTCCCCCTTGACCCCCAAAAGGAACTTGACGGAGTGGCATCTGGTGTACCCCTGTCTCTTGGGGGGCTTCTGATGCCCTAAACTGAGTTCCTCTTCTAGTTCTAGAGGGTGATACAACATGCTGCTCCCCTCCCCCTACACCATTATCCTTCTCAGGTGGGGCTGTAGGAATAACATTTTCCTGATCCCTTTGCTCTGGAAGTTGAGGATACAGACGACCTGCAGCTGGCAACACTGGAGGACAAGACAGGGGAAGGTGCTGAAAAACATCCCAATCCTCACCACTGTCCTCTTCTCCTTTTTTTTTTTCTTAACATATAAATTTCTCTAAATACCTCCAAAAAATTCGACACAAATGAATTTTATCTGTTCCATAAGGTGGCCATATAAGTCCCCTTGCCAACTTATACTCTGGCCACACAAAATAACAGTATTTTGCCATCATTTCCATAGTTACTTCTGGGTGAATATACAATCTGTCCCAAGACCTCAGCATTCTCCCCAAGGGACTCTCCGGGGGTATTATGGGATCGTCATCCCTTTTGCCGGGGGCCCTTCCCGGCTTCACCTTTCCAACCCTCTCTGGGTGCCCCGTTTTACCTGTGCTACCCACCGTGGGTGCCCTCCCAGGTGTACCTGTGCTACCCACCATGGGTGCCCTCTCAGGTGTACCTGTGCTACCCTCCGTGGGTGCCCTCCCAGGTTTGCTCCCCGAAGATCCCATTTTACTCACCGGTGAGATTTTCAGTGGTCCTTCCCTGTGGACTCTTCACAGATCCCCCTGGTCCACCACTCGTCTGTCTCCTGGACAGTCTCGGGAACCCAATCAATCGCCCGGTACCGGCTGGCACCAAGGGGAGCTGATCTCCCAAACTGGGTGAGGCGCCTTCAGCCCCATTCGCTGCCCTCCGCCCTGGACGGTGGAAAGATCCCGCACGAGCCCCCAAAATTGTAGGAAAATTAATCCACAAACACCAGAGGTTTATGTCCAAAAAGGAGACAGAGGAGTCCTTTTTGCTTTATTCGAATAAAGGGAGAGGCCATGGAACATTCCCCTGGGATCTCTCAAATTTTCGGAGGACGCAGCCTCCTTTTTATCCTATTTTCCTGGCCGCATTTCCCTCTCTCTTTCCCCATTGGCTGAGGTACTTGAGAGGCACAGACTTCCCGGAACGCCTGATACCTGAAATTCCCCTCTAATGTATAACCCTCCCTTTTAATTTTTAATTCTTATAGAATTCATAGTTTTCCCCCCGTTGCTTCTTTCATCTTTCAATATCCAATTTCATTTATCAGCAGCCCTACAGTTTGTAAAGGCAAATATCTTTTTCCATTCATCAATCAATGGAATCCATCCCATTGTTTCTTTTATCTCTCAGTGCTAGCCTTATGTACAAGCAGATCCACAGCTCATTTGTAAAGACAAATTCAACATTCCTCTCACTTGGGTAGGACTATTCTAGTTTGGGGTCACATCTTAACAACTTTTTTGACATGCAACTCAGCAGTGGTCAAAACATTTCTGTGATCATGGCTTAAGCAATCAAGTTTTCTTTAATTTTGGGTATAGGACATCTACAGGAATAATCTATTTGCTTGATGCTGTTGTCTGTGCATTCATATAAGGTACCATCTTTTTCTCATATAGACAGTGAGGAATACTGTGAATTTTGACTTTTATCTATTCTCTAGCAAGATCTTAATTGTTGCTTTCTACCACAAGAGACTAACATGAAAGCTTTTTTAGGCAAGTGTGATAGGTTGACTTAGGAAGAAGAAACTCAGAGAGAGGTTCTTCCTACGGGAATTTCCTCTGTGGGAGTTGGGACACCTGCAACAGCCAATTAGAGAAAATTAGTTCACTCCGTGAACACACATTCTGAGGAAGGTAATCTGGAACTGAGCCTCTTTGTCTTTCCTGCGGCTGAGCATGTAACATCAACCAGAGCTTCCCCCTCCCCCATGGGGGGGGGGAGGCTCAGGAGGCGGCTTGGGCCCCGTTTGCCAACAAGGGGACCCAATGGCCGGGGGGAGAAAAAGTTGTGTGATAAGACCTTCACGGCTTCTTCCTCCAGGGGGCCTGCGGCTCTGGCGTGGGGGGAGGCCGACTCTTGCTGCTGCCGGACGGGCCGGGCCTGTCCGGGTGGCCATGAGCAGTGTGGGGCTGCAGCCCAGCCCCAGAAAGGTTGATTAACACCTCAGCTGCCCCCCCCAGCGTGGCCTGAGCCTGGCCCAACTTTTGTAGTTGTGTTAAACTTTAACTCTTTAGTGTTCAGATAAGATTTGCAAAGCCTCCAGCCTTTCCTTTGAATATAAAAGGGAATAAGATTTCTGAAGTCAGTGACTTAAGAGCTAAGTTTTTAAGATGGAAGGAGAATGAGGAGATGCTGAAATGACTGAAAATCTTTTTTGTGAAATTGTAGGAATGAACTGATGTACTGAATATTCCTATAAACCATGGAAAGAGACATGGGGGGATGAAAATGTTGCATTTAATAGATGATTTGACTAAAGAGCACCTGTGTTGAGAATTTCTGCCCTGAGAAAAGAAGGGGATTTCGGTTTTCTGAAGATGAAGCCTGAGCAGAGAGAAAGGAGACAGAGAGAATCTTTACTGTCTAACATTTCATTCTTAAAAGTAATACCCCATGAGACAGACATGGCCCACATCTACAACTTTAGGACGGCTGTGGAGTTGGGAGGAGCGTCACGGTTGCAGGTTCCTGGGCAGATGCAAATCGTGAAAGATAAAACCACAAGAGAACTGTCTTTTTCCTTCTTGTGGAAAAATCCCTACAACTTCAACAAGAAGAGGCTTCTCTCTCCAGAAGTGAACTGAGAAAGACTAAATTGGGGACTGGCCGAAGTATTTGTTATATGTTTGTTTTGTTGTTATGAAGATTGGGAGAGGGAGGGAAGGAGCGATCTGAAAATCTTATTCTGAATTTTTTCTTTTCCTTTCTCTTTGTTTGTGTAGTTAATAAATTTTCTTTTATACTCCCTCAAGTTTTAGGCCTGCCTTGCTCTTTTGCTCCTGGTTCTGTCTCACAACAGGAAAAATAAGTTTATTTAAATTGGCAACTCAAAACGAAGACACATTGCTAGCCAGAGAGGCCAGAGAGAAAAGGGATCTACCTCAGGGTCTCTGTTTTTTTTCTGTTTGTTGTTGCTGCAGTTGTTTGTTTGCCTTGTTTTATATATATACATATGTAGCCGGTGGGGAGGCCTTTGTTAGACCCCAAAACTGCCTGCTCGAGTCAGAGTCAGTTATCCCGCAAGGGACAGCTTCCCCTGGAGTCCCAGGCAGTTCTCGACTAAAAGGTACAAGTGAAAGCCATGCCCGGAGTTAGGCTTTCAGCTCTTTTGTGAAATCAGGCTTGCATGTACCTCTGAGCCAGCAGAGAAAGAGACCGAGAGATGCTGTAGAGGAGATTCCATAGAATCTTTATTTCTTCTACGAAGGGGGTCCTGTCCAGCACATCCAATGGATGGTGTTCTAAGGGGACTTTTATAGGTTTTAAGGGTTTTGAATTTGAACCAATAAACTATGGAATTCTATAACTAATCAATCTACAAAAGACTTTAGGAAAAAGAAACAATTATCTAAGAGAAAAATGGACCACAAGAATTACAGAAAGATAAGACAGGGGTCTACAGAGGGGTGAGATGCTTCTTGGTATTAGTCACTCTAAGTAAACAATTTCTTATCTAAGGTATCATTTTCCATGGGGGCCTATCTTGGGAGTTTGCCTTTTCTTCAGAGATGGTTTCTGCTCCCTCCACATACATATATTCTAATAAAGAACTGTTATTCCTTTTCCCATATCTCTGTTTGAAAACCCCATACCTTCAAAGTGATAATAAATCAGATGGGAGGGGGTTTGAAGCGTGGAAAGGACTCTCCAACTAATTAAAGTTATAAAGTGGTATGTTTATTGACAACGCTGGGCACAGGGGGAGTAACCTCTCAAAGAAGTATGCAAAATTCACAGCGCTTTGGCTTTCTATTTATTTTTTAAAATATTATATTTATATAATGTAGTGGTTTAGGTTTTGTCAATTTCAATATACTTCTTTTCTGCTGTGAGATAGGATTAGGAGCAAAAGCAAGGCAGGCCTAAAACTTTAAGGGTGTAAAGAAAAACTTTATTAACAACATAAAGAAATAATAAATTCAGAATAAAACTTTTAGACCACCCCTCCTCCCCTCTCCCACATCCTCTTCTTTTTCTTAACAACATACAGAAATACTTCAGTCAGTTCCCAACTTAAAAATAATCTTTTTCAGTTTAGTCTAGGGAGAGGAGTCTCCCCTTGTCAGGCTATAGGGACTTTTTCACAAGAAGAATAAAACAGTTTGCTTGTGGCTTTACTTTTCATGAATCACAGCCGCCCGGCAATCTGCAATTGTGAGAACTTCTCCTATCTTCACAGCCTTCCCAGAGCTCTGCTTATGGGCTATGTTAAACTCATGGGGTATTTACTTGTAAGAATGAACCGTTTAAAAGCAGAAGTTCTCTTCATTTCTCTCTCTCTGTTCATGCTTCATCCCTAGGAACAGAGATCCCCTTCTTCCCTCAGGGCAAATGGTCCTTAACACAAGTGCTTTTTGCTCATGATCTACTAAGTTGAACACTTCAACTCTGTGTTTTTCTCCTCGGTTTACAGGAATTTTAGTGTAGTACAGTCCATATTTATAGCTTACAAAAGGATATTCAGCTCAAATGCACGGTGTCTTTTCATTCTCCTTTTATCTGGAACCTGACTCCTGCTTTACTGACTGGTGTATTCTCTCTATTCTTTTTCCTCTCACTCAAGGGAGGATTGAAGGTCTGCAAGTCTTATCTGACCATTGGAAGGTTTAAAATCTCACATGGAGAATGCAGTGGCTGCGGCCAGGCTATGTTGGAGCTGTGCTAGGATCTCAGGGGACTCAGACCACGCTAGGAGGGGCTGGCCCAAGCCAGAAAAACAGCAGTGGCCGCTCTGGAAAGAGTGGGGGGGGGTGCGGCTAGGATTTCAATCAGCCTCCCTGGGGCTCAGCTGAAGCACCTACTGCTGATGGCCACTCCTCCTCCCTGCCAGGACATGCCAGCTTCCCAGACAGTGGGGCCCGGCTCTGCCCTCCCGCCAGGCCCGCAGGCCTGGGGTGGAGCCAGGCCCAGGCCCTGTTACCTGCACTCCTGCTGGAAGAGTAAAGGGACCTTTTCTGGTTTTGCTCACTTCAAAATGTGAATTCATGGAGGTGGACCAAATCCTCCAATTGTTTTCTCAGGCTGTCAACAACCAAACCAGCCTCCAATTGGTCCCATCAACTCACAGAGGAAGTTCTCAAGGAGAAAACTTCCGTGGATGCCCTCTTCTAGGTGCCAATTAATGCAAAAACCAGCACGTAAAATTACTCAATACGCCTATACATATGCATTACTTAACTCTGCTTACTTCCGCTTCGTATTAAAATGAGTTCAAAGTTTTTTCACACTTGCACAGTCTTTTGCTCAAAATGGGTTGGTGGGTCTTGAACTGGCTCAGTGATCTTCTAAGATGAAGGCAGAGACGTCTTCTTCATGGTAAACTTTTCACCTTTGTCTTGTTGGCAGGCTTTCTGGTCCCCTGGCCATAGTCTAAGCTCCCCAACCTGGTTCTGGTTGGTTTTGGGTCCTAGGTGCCGTTATGGTTTCTTCATCTTTACAATGCTCTATCTTTCCATCCTGCTTTTACAAATACAACAAAGTCAAGCAAATGATATATTGTCTTAGCTCTAATTAGCTCCTTTTGCTAATAATTAACTATTCTATATTGCTACTACTCTTCTTACTAAATTCTTAATTATTATATATTGCTTCTATCTTTTTAGCTACACTCAACTCTTCTAATTCTTTGCGACCCTTGACTCACGGTCACGTTTTTCATTCCAAGGGAGGTTCTCATCTTCCTTGGAGGCATCTGTCTTTGAAACCAGGACGTTGAAAAGGAGATATGTTGTGCTTAGCCAGAAATTCAGTGATTGCTTGAATTTTATAATGAGCTGTTCTGTACTTAGCTAAGAAATTTATGGTTTTGTGATTTTGTTATTTTAGCTGGTTTTAGTTTAAACCTGTGTTTTGTTTTGTCTTAATAGAGCAAAGTAGAAACCCAGAGAAAATTAGGGAGTAACTTTTAAGGACTATACACCCTAGAAAGCTTGATTAATATACTGCACCTGGTTGGGAGTAATTTCAAAGGCCTATACAAACCAGAGAGCTTCATTAATAGAGTATTGTTAAAGTAGGGAAGCTCTGAATTATCCTTTAACTAGAAATGGATGAGTTGTCTTAATAATAATTAAAACTATAAGATAAAATCTGTGCCTCAACAGAATTGGGCCACACATATGCTGAAGTGGGACAATTACAAGAGGTCACCTGGAGGACAGAATGACAAAGATGAAGATGATGAAGTAGCCAGAAGACCCTTACCCAAACTTACCAGAAAATTACACTAGATGGCAGCCCTACTGTCTCAGTTTGAAGGACAGGTGTCTGCCAAGGATGGCAGGAACCTTCCTTGGAGTGGAAAATGTAAACCCCCTTCCCTCTGAATTATTATAATTTTGAAATTAAGGGGCTTTCAGACAAAGATATGGGAAAAGGAATAACAGTTATTTACTAGCATGTATAACAAGGCCAACAAACAACAACAATGGCAGCAACAACAAACAGAACCAGGAACCCAGTAACAGCCTTCTTGGCTGCAGGCACTTTCCCCTTTGGTGTTAGTTACTGTCACAGCAGACAGGGGAGCTGCTGGCTCCCAGTGGCCAGGGCAGGTGTGATGATTCCCCAGTGGCTGCAGTGGGCCCTCCAGCTTGAGCTCCAGTGGACTCTCCCTTTATTCAAATAAAGCTGAAGGATTCGTATGTCTCCTTTTTCGATATAAACCTCTGGTGTTTGTGGATTAATTTTCCTGACAGAGTGATTGATTACTGCCCAGTTATTCTCCCTAGGGATCTGCAACTAAGCTAAGGAGGAGGAGAATTCTTGCACTTTCCTATTTCAGACATTTTCAGATTTGTTTTACCAAAATAAACTTTTAGAAAAAGAACTCATATACCCTTTTCCATTATCTGAATGCTTATTGGCAGCAAGAATGGAGGTGTATGCTGTGGCCTGCAAGCAGCAGGGCTGCAGACTCTGCATGTCCCTGGTTAATTTCTGCAGGATCTGCAGAAGGTACCTGATAAAACTGAGTTGTCAGGAGGTGTGAGAACGGTGCCAAACAGCTGACATCCTGACCAAGATTAGAACAAGAGAATGTTAACCTTAAAGGCTCTGCTAATTTGTGTGTTCTCTGAGGATGCTGTGAAAAAAGTATTTTAGTGGAAAAATCCACCATATGAGTGTGTTATTTATTGTGATTGAAAACAATCACATGCATGGAATGCTTGAGACATGTTTTATGTGTTACAAAATTAGCAGAGGCCCTAGGGACCAATCAGAAGGTGACAGTTTATCTGTAACAAAATAAAAGAGAGATCACATGGGAAAAGAGGGAACAAGAGGAAGAGAAAAAAGCAACATAAATGGAGCTCAAAACTATTACAACTGCATCAGTATGTTTTCTTGCCATCGCTGATATATTTATCTTTTATATTTAGATTTTCTTTGCGTTTGATCTCATCATGAGCAAGGAGGCTCCAGCTCCCTCTCTGGAGACATGGAAATGCTTTTTGAGGGCTGCAAATTAGAGGTTTAAAGCCTTTGCTCTGTAGTTTCTAAACTGTTCCTGGATGAGTGTAGGTGAGTGAGTGTGGTAGCCCCATGCTTCAGCTTTTGCAGGGAGGAAAGTGCTGGGAGCAGTTCAGGCAGCATGAGAAGTGGTATGCAGAGCTGGCAGAAAAGAGGGGGATACTCACAGAGGAACTCTGTAAACACTCTTTTGATGTGCTTTTTGTTTCTACATGGTTCTTGGTAGGATTAAAACCCAAGCTAGTGCCCCAGCATGGCGCACTGCACTGTCATGTTGCTATATGTTGTCTTCCCATCAAAGTTACGCTTTCTGCTTTGGGGACTGTGAGCAAGTTATTGTGTTTCCTACAGCTTCACTGAACTGTGAAGTGTCACATTCTGACAAGCATCACTGCCTTGTTGTGTTGATGGAGATAAAAGTCTGGGTGATGCTACAGTTTTGAGTGAAGAATTAGGGGGCAGATAGGTGGAAACAGGCCTGCTCTGTGAACTATAGGAGTCCAGGACAACATGACATTATATGCCAGTATGCAAATAGAGTTGTCTGCCTGTCACGATCCGCTATTAATGCAGAGCGAGGGTCGTGGTGGTTCTTTTGATCTTAAAGGTGCAAACAGGCAAAATGCAGGGGACAAAATCAGTTTATTCAACAGCAGAAAATCAGTTTATTCAACAATAGCAATGCATTTCATCAAATGCCAACAATTCAGTTACGGTAAAGGGGAGAGGTATAGGAAACAAAGTATAGGGAGAGAAAAAGAAAAAGAAGGGGATGGGAAAATAGCTACCAACAGACGAGACGGGCGTCCTCACGGGTCATCCGATAGACGAGTCTTTGTCCGTGGGGAGATCTCAGGGGTCTTCTCCAGGGGGTAGACGGGTCTTCATCAGTGGAGAGATCTCAAAGGGTCTTTTCCAGAGGGTCGCTCTTTTATAGTCCTTCTCCAAAGCGAGTGGCCTCTGGCCAAGAGGTGGGAAGATTTATGGACCATTGTGTGGTGCTGCAGGAGACAGGTGCGGACAAGCACTCCTCAGTTGGTGGTACAACACAACCTCTGGTTGATGCCATGACAGCACAGTCCAGTGAACACAATACACCAGCACCCAGTCACGAGCATGCATCTTGGCCCGGCCAGGAAAACATTGTTTGGAGTCAGCCTGAGTGGGGGTCCTCGGGGTCTCCTTGCGATGGTTGGGAGGCAAAATCGAGGGGAACTTCGGACCGACCCTTACACCACCCCATGACTCACGATGGTCATCAAGAGCACCCCTTTGTAGAGTTGTGGTGAAGTCTTCAGTTGTGGCGTCTTCAGGACTCATCCAAATTGGTAGCATATCCCGGAAAACAGAAACAGGAAAGTAGGAAAAAGATAAGGGAAAGGATAAGGAAAAGGAGAAAAAGGAAAACAGAGCAAATAAATTATATTCAAATTTTGATTGCTAACAATTTAAAACAATTTGTTCAATTCTTTAATTTTTCAATTTTTTATTAGAAATAAATCAATTTTTTCATTACAAAGCAAGCAAATTTTTGATTAAACAATTTTAATTACCATTAGAAGTTAATAAATTCTAGTTAAAAATCATATTTTATCCTATTTAAAACCTTGTATCAATAACCCAAGAGATGTCAACAGTGACCGATCTGGATACATCTATCACAGATGTCAATTGTGCTAACCGTTTCATTATTCTCCAACTCATAATGTATAGGATTGCTGATAAAACAAAACCAATTAAAACCAAAATCAAAAGAACAATGGTGGGATGACACATTTTGTTCAGGACACCTGTAGCAGTAGGTGACCACCCAAATAGAGTATCCCACCACCTGTGTTCAGCATCTGTCTTTACCCTTTCCAAAACACGATGTATTTTTTTCCACATTGTGATGAACAGCTATTAGAGTTTTCAGTCCGTTTTTCTTGATCCTCTCCAAAATTTCGATCAGATCTTGGTGGAGCAACAATTGCTTCACCAGAGAGAGATTCATTCCAATTGGAGTGGGCAATAGATGGTGGATCAGTGTGTAATTTGACTGCTGTTGTGTTGCATTGTTTAATGTTAATTTTCCTTCTGTGTTGATGGTTTGTCCCAGTTTCGTTCCCCTAAGTTAAGTACATAATGGTTTTTCCCTTTCCCGCCTTTGCCCTAGTCAGTCATCCTAAACCCCTCCCCTTTATCTGGAACCTTCCCTGTCCCTCACCCTAAACCCTGCCCCACTGGATGTCAATCCTTTGTAGCCCCTCCCTTTGTTCTAGAAGTTTCTGTGTCAAGCATTCCCCTTTGTATTCATGATTGGTTATATTGTATGTATCCCCACCCTTGGTTTACCTTATTGGCTCAGTGTACCCCTTTCCCCGCCTTCTGTACCTCCCCCCGTTAACCGTTATTGGCCAGAGTTTTGTGCCCTCCCCTTGCTCCTCCCCCATACTTAAGCCTGTGTAGAACCCCTCAAACTGCCTTTTGCGGTTCCCTCTCCCAACCTCCGGACCTGTTACCTCTTCCTTCAATAAATCCCTTCCCCCAGAACCGTAAAAGGTCTCTCCTGCGCCTCTTTGTCCCTCCCTGACGACTCACCCAGGCGTAGCTGTTGCTACACCTCTTCTGCGGCTCCCAGAGTGGTGCCGGGGAGGGGCCACTCACCGACGCAGGCTTCCCGGAGCTAGCCGTTAGCCCAGGTGAGGTGGGCAGTGGGTGGAAGAAACATCAGACTGCAAAAGATGGTAAGAAGTAACTGGGGCTACATAGGAAAAATCACATCCTGAAATCCTAGTAAAGTTACAGACACAAAAGTTTGAATGATTTTTAGTATTCACTACCAAATTTTCTATGAAAACACTATCACAAGCAGTTCTAAAGCATGCACATCCATTGTCTACATATACCAGTACTGTTTCAGGAATCTCATCTGGATGAATTTCAAAATTGCAAACATTCTGTTCTGTGTCCAAGCAGATATCTTGAGCTCTGATTGCATTACTTTCACAGATACACCCTTGTTGTTCCCGGACAATGCAAGTTTCCAAATTGACAGTTTGCCACCTCCCACCAATTTGATGGGCCCATTCCCTATGCTCGAAAGGATAGAGAATAGTTCCATCATGGTTCAACCCTAATGCAATGATGGGGAATATTGAATGCACTGAAGCATTGCATATAGTCAGTACAAAGGCTGTGGCTGTGTTTGTGCTGGGATCATAGGTAAAATTTACTAAGTTCCACCAGGACTGGAATTCTTTTTCAAAATCAGTGGCACTGTCCCAGACTATTTTTCGAATTTCAGTGGGAAAAGTGCCTTCCTCACCTTCTCTTATAATTAAAGCAGCAACCGACTGCATCCACAACTGGGCCTGGATACAACTGAGAGCCAAAGAGATGTTATTTTGTGTAGCACCAAGTGCATCGATTATCAATTTGTGGTCATTTACATTTACCTTTTCCCAACTTGGTAATATGTTTGATAACAACCACTGTTGGGTCCCCAAAGCTGTTAAGGATGATTGCAGGGGCTGTTGTAATTTGTTTACATCTCCAGCTGTGGTAGCCAATTTATTCATTAGTACTTCTGAATCGATGCTATTCAAAATTCCCAATCCTCTTCCCACAACACCGGTTATGTCTCTTGCCATTCGTTTTTTTAAGAGGATTCCGTTTTCGCACCCAGGTTGTCCATCCCTCAAAAGAAGTCTGCAGAAAGGGTGAACAAGCTGGCTGAACTTCTGAGACATTATTTTGCATCAGCAATTTGATTTGTTTGAGAGACCATGCCGGATTAAACAATATTTGTTGTTGGCCAGTTTTTCTAATTACATATGGTCCAAATTGAAAAATCATAGGACTCAACACAACCGGTGGTTGGGTGGTAGGTTTTACAACATTAACATCAAGTTCCCCCAAGTATTTTGTATTGTTTTTTCCACACATGATTTTATAGGAAAATTGTATAGCAGTTAAATTTAGCCAACAGTCTTGATTTTGGGTTCTACAATATAAAGTCCAGCCATGGGGTCCTATGCCATAACTGTATGCAGGTTCAGTGAGGGATCCAGCCACTAATTTACAAGTTATTGCAACATCATCACCTTGTGTCACCACGAAAGGAGGAAAAACCTTGTTTTTGTCATCCAACACTAAGGGAGTGCTTGCACCATGGTATATAACTACTGCAGTCAGTGTGGGTTTTTCTACAGCATTTATTTTGAACCTATAGGTCAGACCTTTCAAGCTGGACTCATCTGTTGTGTTATTCTGCCAGGAGCATGTTTGTCTTGGTTTGAAAGACAGGTATGGTCTAAGGAAAGGCAAGAGCCCCCTTCCTGAGATGCGGAATGCAACCCCCTCCCTTTTAATTATTTTAGGTCCAAATCAGAAGCCTTCAGGCAGGAGATGTGGGGATAAAGGAAACAGTTCTTTACTGATATCTAACAAGGCAGAAAAACAACAACAGCTATAAAAATTGACAACAGAACAGAACAGTATAGCTCAGTTCCAGTCCCTTTTGGCCGCAGGCCGTCTCCCTGCGCTCAGTTACCGGTGCTGTGGGGGCAGGGCAGGTCCCGTGCAGTTGAAGAGGGGCTGGAGTGATGGCGGCGGACCAGGGGTCAGAGGGGATGGGAAAGTGACTCCCCCTCCAGGTGTCGGTCGTGGTGCTCGGCAGGGTGTCCGGAGATAGTAGGGTGAGATGGGAGAGCAGCAGAGCGATGTCCAAAGGCAGGGAGCGTGGATCTCAGTGCTGGGATGGCAGGGGAGATGCCAGACCGGAGCCCCGGGCTGTCCTCCCACTCCACGAGCCAAGCGAGAGAGAGTCCCCCCCTCCAGACCCCCATCCCACCTTTCCATTTCTGGTTCCTTCCCTTTAAACATCCACCCCAGCACTGGCAGTCGGGGTGCCAGGAGGAGTTGTGTTTCTGCGCCAACCACCTCTGAGGCAGCTTGGACCCCTTCATAGGTGGCCAGGATCTCCCTCTCCTTTGGAGTGTAGTTGGCCTCGGACCCTCTGTAGTTTTGACTCCAGAATCCCAGTGGTCGGCCTCGCATCTCACCAGGCACCTTCTGCCACAGGCTCCAGGACAGACCATGGTTCCCGGCTGCAGAGTAGAGCACATTCTTCACATCTGGTCCCATCCTGACTGGGCCAAGGGCCACCGCATGAGCGATCTCCTGCTTGATCTGGGCAAAGGCTTGCTGCTGCTCAGGGCCCCAGTGGAAATCGTTCTTCTTGCGGGTGACCAGGTAAAGAGGGCTCGCAATCTGACTGTACTCAGGAATGTGCATTCTCCAAAAGCCTATGGCACCTAGGAAGGCTTGTGTTTCCTTCTTGCTGGTTGGTGGAGACATTGCAGTGATCTTATTGATGACCTCACTGGGAATCTGGCGCCATCCATCTTGCCACTTTACTCCCAGGAAGTGGATCTCTTGGGCAGGCCCTTTGACTTTGCTCTTTTTAATGGCGAAGCCGGCTCCCAGCAGAATCTCAATGATCTTTTCTCCTTTCTGAAATACCTCCATTGCTGTGTCCCCCCACACAATTATGTCATCAATGTACTGCAGATGTTCTGGAGATCCACCCCTCTCCAGTGTAGCCTGGATCAGCCCATGACAGATGGTGGGGCTGTGTTTCCACCCCTGGGGCAGTCGGTTCCACATGTATTTCACACCCCTCCAGGTGAAAGCAAACTGAGACCTGCACTCTACTGCCAGAGGAATGGAGAAAAATGCATTGGCGATGTCAATGGTGGCGTACCACTTGGCTGCCTTGGACTCCAGCTCGTACTGCAGTTCCAGCATGTCCGGCACAGCAGCGCTCAGCGGTGGAGTCACCTCATTCAATGCACGATAGTCCACTGTCAATCTCCATTCTCCTTCAGATTTACGCACAGGCCAGATGGGGCTGTTGAAGGGTGAGTGGGTTTTGCTGACCACCCCGTGGCTCTACAGCTCACGGATCATCTTGTGCATGGGGATCACGGCATCTCGATTTGTCCGGTACTGCCGGCGGTGCACTGTTGAGGTAGCAATTGGCACCTGTTGCTCTTTCACCCTGAGGAGTCCCACTGCAGATGGGTTTTCTGATAGCCCAGGCAGGGTGTTCAACTGCTTAATGCCCTCTGCCGCCACAGCAGCTATTCCAAAAGCCCACCTGAGTCCCTTTGGGTCTTTGTAATAGCCATTCCTGAGGAAGTCTATGCCTAGGATACATGGTGCCTCTGGGCCAGTCACAATTGGATGTTTCTGCCACTCTTTCCCAGTCAGGCTCACCTCAGCTTCCAGCAAAGTCAATTCCTGAGATCCCCCCGTAACCCCAGCAATTGAAACAGGTTCCTTCCCGACATGTCCCGATGGTATTAATGTACACTGTGAACCAGTGTCAACCAATGCACTGTGTTCCTGTGGCTCTGATGTGCCAGGCCATCGGATCCACACCGTCTAAAAGATCCGTTTTTCCCGTGCCTCCACCTGGCCAGAGGCTGGGCCCCTCTAGCCCTGGTTATTATTTCTCTCCTGGGCATACATACTGGAGGTTCCTTCAAGGGGATCTGACAGATCATCCTCCCTTCTGTAATACCCTGCACCTTGGTCATGGGAGGCTGAGGCTACTTTCACTTTAGTGGAGTTCCCTCTGTTAGTGTTCCCCTCCCTGCGTTGGCGCACCCATGCTGCCAGGACAGAAGTGGGTTTCCCATCCCACCTTCTCATGTCACATAGAAAAAACCACAGGTCAGCACGTGGGGTGTACACTCTCTCTCCATAGCTGGGGGGCGTTGGGCTCTACTTTTGGGGTCCATGACTCGCACTGGTGCTGCACTGATCTTCCTCACCTCTTCCCTTATCTCCTTCATCTCTTCCTTAAACTCCTCTCTGAGGTCCTTAACCACAGCAGAGACATGAGCCTGCATTGGGCCAGCCATCATACTCTCAAAATTCCTGAGCCTGTTGGCAACAGAACCCACTGTCATTTGGTTGGTATCAGCATCAATCATTGCAATAAAGGGGGTATATTGAGATGGGCCCAGGTTTGCCAGATTCCACAACATCTGCCCTGTGCACCTGACCTTGTCAGGGTCATTGTCATGCTGTCCATCCCTCCCAAAGAGCACCTCCAGTACTGCCACTTCTCTCAGCTGTTGGATCCCTTCCTCAAGGGTATTCCAACGCGATCTCTGGTGGTTCTCCTGCATTCTTTCCCTGTGGACAAATCTCTCTCTCACACTCATTAAAAGTCTCTCCCAGAGGGAAAGGAGACCTGTCTCCCTTACAAATACCTGGTCCACACCTGAGTCCTGGGTCAGGGCTCCCAAATTCCTTGCCTCAGTACCATCCAGTTGCACACCTGTACCCATAAGGTCCCAGACCCGCAGTAACCAGGTTGTAAAAGCCTCACGGCCCCGTCGTACAATGTCTTTTCGCAGGTTACGGAGACTCTCGTATGACAGGGACTCGGTGATGATCTCAACTTCTGGCTCCCCTGCTGGTTGTGAGGGGCCCCCTTCCTGACCCTTATTATCTAGGTGCCTTGTTTTCATCTTAGACTTCCTAGTTTCCACAGGGGCAACTGCTGCTGCTGTGTGCCCCTGCAGTTCAGCTGGAACCTGGACAGATGTAACATCTGTGGGTCCCACTGCTGCACCATCAGAGTCTCCCTCTTTAAGGCAGGGGGAGGGTTTCTCACCAGCTGGGGAGAGGTACTCCTTCAGCATCTGGCCCATCTCATGTATCTCCTTTGCTAGCACCCCCACCCATTCTGGGTGGTTCTTTTCCGAGGTGGGCTGTGGGGCAGGGTCAAACTCTGGGGTAATATCCCTAGTCTCTGGAACAGGGTCAGGCTCTGGGGTAACCTTCTGAGTCTCTTGGACTGGATCAGGCTCTGGGGTAACCTCACTAATCCCTGGGGTAGGTATCAGGGTTGTTATCCTAATCAATCTCCCCTTATCTCTGAATGTTAGAACAGGTTTAACAGGGATATAAGCAACACTAGCCACAGTATAATGTCATTAGCATTTAAAGCGGATTTGAACCCCTTGAAGACTGGTGGGGTGAACTTCAAAAACCCTGTGATGGGTTGCGAGATTTCACCTGCTGCCACTTCCTCACAGTAAGTACCATTATTGAAGTAGCCCCAGAAACACACACTTAGAGTGCGATAGCTCTGAATCCATGTGGCCATCTTCCAGAGAAAATTAAAAATCCATGAATTCCTCAACTGGTCAACCCACAAAATGAACCGGATAATAGCCACAGTAACCTTGGTTATGAGACTCATGTTTGAAAAAGGGCTTGCAAATGGGAGAGATATAGCAGTGACCACATGGAGGCCAATCCAGGGTAAGCTGGACAGCATGGTGTCACCGACCACAAGCTTGGGTAATTCAAGAACTGTTATCCCCTTTTCTACCCCTCTCTCAATGCCCTCAGGCAATGCCCCACGTTGGGCGCCAAAATCTGTCTTGGTTTGTGGGGTTGGCTGGAAAGGTGGAAAAATGCTAATTGGCAACGTAGGGGAAAACCAATCTGGGCTGCCAATGAATGGAAAGACATTGCCACCCGGATAGAGAAGCTGCCTGTGAAAGTCCGTCACGTAGATGCCCATGTCCCCAAGAGTTGGGATAATGAGGAACACCGACACAATGAGCAGGTAGATCAGGCTGCACAGATAGAGGTGTCGAAGATAGATTTAGATTGGCAGCACAAGGGAGACTTGTTCCTGGCTCGATGGGCCCATGATGCCTCAGGTCATCAGGGCCGAGATGCCACCTATAAGTGGGCAAGAGACCAAGGGGTGGATCTAACCTTGGACAGTATTTCTCAAGTTATCCATGACTGTGAGACGTGCGCTGCCATCAAGCAGGCCAAGCGGGTGAAGCCCATCTGGTATGGGGGGCGATGGTCCAAATATAAGTATGGAGAGGCCTGGCAGGTTGACTACATCACACTGCCTCAAACCCACCAGGGCAAGCCCTATGTACTGACCATGGTAGAAGCCACCACTGGATGGTTAGAGGCCTACCCTGTGCCTCATGCCACTGCTCAGAACACCATCCTGGGCCTGGAAAAACAAGTTCTTTGGAGGCATGGTACCCCTGAGAGAATTGAGTCAGACAATGGGACTCATTTCAAGAACAGCCTTATAAACACCTGGGCTAGAGAACACAGCATTGAGTGGGTGTACCATATCCCCTACCACGCACCAGCTGCAGGGAAAGTTGGACGGTGCAATGGCCTGCTTAAAACCACCGTGAAGGCACTGAGTGGGGGAACTTTCAAGAACTGGGAAATTAATCTACAAAAGGCCACATGGTTAGTGAACACCCGAAGTTTCTCTAACCGAGCAGGCCCTGCCCAATCTGAGCCCTTGGGAATATCAGATGGAGATAAGGTTCCAGTGGTACACATGAGAGGTATGCTAGGAAAAACTGTTTGGGTGAATCCTGCCTCCAGCAAAGACAATCCCATCCGGGGAGTTGTATTCGCTCAGGGACCAGGTTGCACTTGGTGGGTGATGCAAAAGAATGGAGAGACCCGATGCATACCCCAAGGAGACCTTGTTTTAGGGTGAAATACCTATAGTACTGTGCCTATGTCTCTAACTGCATGTATGTATATATAATGTAACGGCTTAATTTGATATAGCATATTAGTATGGGAGAAATTCAGGGGTGGATAATCTTGGGGGTTGAATGCTTCCCTTTTCTTTCTGTGGAATTTCTCCCATTGTTATGCTAAGGGGCTACACATTAAGGTAATATTCTCTCGCATGGAGGTGGGTAGAGGGAGCGGGGGGGGAAACCGGAAAAAGGAAAGGTGTGATGGGGGTTGGGAGCGGGCTGGAAACTCTCTCGTTTGGCTCGTGGAGGGAGAGGACGCCCTGTGCTCGGATCTGGCATCACCCCTGCCACCCCAGCGCTGAGATCCACGTTCCCTGCCATTGGATATCGCTCTGCTGCTCTCCCACCTCATCCTACTATCTCCGGACACTGCCGAGCACCACAACTGACACTGTGAGGGGGGAGTCACTTTCCCCATCCCTCTCACCCCTGGGCTGCTGCTGCCATCACCCAGCCCTCTTCAACTGGGCGGGACCTGCCTTGTCCACAACACCAGTAACTGAGCGCAGAGGGAGAGGGCCTGTGGCCAAAAGAGACTGGAACTGAGCTATACTGTTCTGTTGTCAATTTTTATAGCTGTTGTTTCTGCTATTTTGCCTTGTTAGATATCAGTAAAGAACTGTTATTCCTATCCCCATATCTCATGCCTGTCAGCCTCTGATTTGAAACTATAACAATTAAAAGGGAGGGGGTTGCACTCTGCATCTCAGCAAAGGGGTTCTTGCCTTTCCTTAGAAAATACCTGTCTTTCAAACCAAGACAATGACTTAGTGTCCTGGTGTGACTTTCTGATGTTGAATTGTATCCCCATTCATCTGTTTAGCCCATAAACAAGTTTTGTACCTTTAAGGCTGGATTTGAGAGTGAAGGGGGGGTGAAAGGAGAAGTGGTGGAATGTCTGAGGGGGTGGTTTTCAGAACACAGAGATAGGAGTTTCATTGCTTCATCTCCTGGACTGTGTCACCGTGGTGGACAGCGGGAGAAGGCTCTCCTTTGCTTTTAGTTAGTTTTCGACTAAGTGAAGCCGAGAAGTTCCCCAGAAAGTTTTTTTATTTCCTGGAATTATTTGAACCTGATCTGAAGTGAGGACCTGGGGAGAACACCAAGAGCTTGCACCTGCAGCCCACTGGAGCCTGGCCTGGGTGGAGGCATTTTCCAGCGCTGGAGGGACTGACAACAAACTGAGCCAAGCTACCACCCAGAGGAGAGAGACTTTCTGAGTTTGTCATCACTTCAGAGTGGTAAGAGGTTTTGTTGTTTGGTATTGTTATTTTTAAAAATTTTTTGTTTTTTGTGCTGGGCAGTGCTTTGCCTGTTAAATAAACAGTTTTTTTCCACTTGTCTCTGAGGGAATTTCTTCCCGAACCGGTTGCAGGAGGGGCCACTTGGGTTTGCTTCCTGGGGGGAGCCCTTTGGAGGTTTTCTCCCAAATTTGCCCTAAACCAGGGCACTTAGTTTTGCCTGCTCAAAAATATTTGGCAAGGTGTCTGCAAGTGGCATCATTAATTTGTCTGCTTCTGCATTTCCTTCCACCAAGAATCCTGGAAGAGAAGAATGTGCTCTGATGTGAGAGATAAAGTATTTGTTTTTTCTCTGTTGTAAAACTTTTTGCATGCATGCAAGATAATGATATAGATCATCATTATCAACATTCTTTACAAGTGACCCTTCTATTCTTTTGATCACATTAGTGACGTAAGCTAAATATTTAATTAAATTGAGGGATTCCTGAAATAACTGAAATGCTCTGACTACTGCTGCCAAATCCACAATTTGAGGAGAATCTTCCACTGTTTCAATGTCTGGATCCCATGTTTTAATTTTTGGGTTCTGCCATGTTATTACTGATTTTTGTGTCTTTCCTGAACCATGAGTGAATAGTGTTACTGCGTTCAATGGAACTTTACTCAGCATGGGCTTTTCCCTAAAAATTAATTTTACTTGCAACAGCTTGTGGCTTGGAAAGTGAATTGAACAGGCACCTGAATAATCTAACAATGCAATTTGCAATTCTTCTGATTTTTGCAATGCCCATTTGTAATATTCTTTTTTCAATGGCAGATAAATTGTTTTGAAATCTTTGCCTGCCATTGCCAACAATCTTGCTCTGGTCCTGATTATGATCTGAGCTGTCATTTCTAATGTTGTAAAAATTGGTTTTGAAGATCTGTGGGATAAGAAAATCCATTCAATTATCAACAAAGGATCTCTCTTTGAGGTGTCCCATTGAAATATGAGACCATACAATTGCATTTTTTTCTCCAAACACAGCAAGAAAGTATGGCTGTGACATTGCACAACGATGTGCTTGTCTTTGTTGAAGAACTTCAGCAACTTTCTTGAGGCCTTTTTGAGCTTCAGGTGTGAGAGTTCTGGGAGATTTAATGTGGCAATCTCCTCTCAATAAGTTGAAAAGTGGTGCAAGTTCATAATTGGCGATTCCCAAAATTGGTCTGATCCAATTGATTTCTCCCAAAAGCTGTTGCAGATCTTGCAAATTGTGGACATTGGTTCTGAGTTGTATCTTCTGTGACCTAATTGCTTGCTCTGTGATTCTCCATCCCAAGTATTTCCATGGTGAGACTTCTTGGATTTTTGATGTAGAAACTTCCAGTGCTGCTTTTTGAACTTCTGCAAACACGCTGTCACAAGCCTCTTGCATTTCTTTGTGTGTTGGTGCTGCAGTGAGCAGATCATGCATGTAATGTATGATCATTGCTTGTGGATGTTTCTCTCTCACTGGAGACAAAGCCTGTGCCACGAACCATTGGCAAATTGTTGGCGAGTTTTTGAGTCCTTGGGGAAGAACCACTCAATGATATCTTTGCAAAGGTTCTTGTTTGTTGGTGCTAGGGACAGGAAATGCAAATCGAGAAGCATCCTCTGGATGAAGTGGAATGTGGAAAATAAAATCTTTCAGATCTATAATTACAAATGGCTATTCTGTGGTCCCATTTCTTCAATGACCTCGTTGGTTTTCCTGAGGTCATGGAGCAATCTCCATGAATTGGAAGTTTTCTTGTGGATAACACTGGAGAATTCCAGGGACTATTTTTCAGTTTGATGTGTCCTTTCTGCAATTTTTCCTTCACTCATTTTTTGAGAACACTCAGTTTCTCCTTTTCCAGGGGCCATGATCCACCCAGAAAGGACTGTCTGTCTTCCAGGTTAATTTCAGGGTGATGAGTGCCTCAGTGACCCCTATTAAAAATCCACTTCTGTTTTTGTTCCCCATTGTCACAGGACGTCTCTTCCCCATACTGTGATGGGTTTCTGTACAATGAAGGGATAAATGATTGCTACCTTTCCTTCTGGTCCTGTAACAATGATTGAGTTCTCACTCCACAAACAAAACGTGGTTCCTCCAATCCCAGTGAGAGATTTTAAAGGTGTAATCAAGTTCCACTCTCCTGACCAAAAGATATAGGAAATGGCTGTGACATCTGCACCAGTGTCCAACATGCCTGTGATTGTTTTGCTATTATATGTCAAGTCGCAGGTTATTTGTGGTCAATCTTGGCCTATCTGTTTCACCCAGAAGACATCCATCTCCATGTCTTCACTTTCAGATGATACCTGCTATTTCACAATTGGCATGACTCCTGGTTCAATTGCATTGGATGGTAGAGCAATGGCTGTGGCTATTGGAGTATTTTTCAGAATGATCAATGGTGTTTGCACAGCCTGAGCTAAAACTGTTAATTCTTCATTATGATTTGCTGAAATTACTGTTGGATGGATGATGAACCCTAAAATGCTGCTTCTGTCCCTGCCTATGATTAAAAATTCTTGCCTTTTCCATGATATTCCAGTGACTCCTGTGGATATCACTGCATTACTCTTGTTCACGAAGTATGTTAATTTGGAAGCTGCCACTTAGCATCATGCCCCTAGGGGTAATAGGTCTGGGTAGCTGGGGAAATGGCAGATGGTCCTGCATAGGAAGTTTGATTGCAGTTCCCCACATATTGTGTGTTTTGAGGGCCCCCTGGCTGATGTTCCACTGCCATCACTTGTGTCATCGCACAATGGTGAGCCGCGCTTTTCTTGGAGTTTCCCGGCAAGGGAACACAGCCATTTTGGAACGACACTGACTTGCAAAGTGTCTCCCTTTTCTGCATCTTGGGCAACGATTTGTTGCTTTCACATTTTCTGCAGACTTTGGGCAATACATTTTTATATGTCCAAATTTTCCACACTTAAAACATGGCCTTTTGGCAAGTTCTGCTGCCATTACTTCTGTGGAGTTGTTTTGTTGAGGAGTTACATGAAGAGCTGCGAGGGTTTTCTCTAGTCTTTGATCTGCAGCTTCTAGAAGTTTCCCAAATTGTTCTCCCAAGGCATTTGCTTGAATTGCTGCTACATGTTGAGGAGTACCTGTCTTGCTGCATACCTCTATCATTTGAGGTAAGGTTGGCTGTGGATCAGGCAAGGCAAAAATTATGCGTTTGCATTCTTCATTGGCATCTGCAAAAGTTAAGTTTCGAAGCAGATGGGGATGTGCCATTTTATTACTGCATTGCCTTTCCACTGCTTGAGTCAGGTGATCTATGAAAGAAGTGAATTACTTAGATACTCCTTGCTTTTCTTCTGTATAAATGCCCTCTGGAACTCCAGTAGGTTGTATTTGCAGAATGTTTTTTTGAGCTGCTTCTTTGATCTCTGTGATCACCTCTCGAGGCAGGGTCGCTGCTTGATCTTGTGGTTTATCAAGAGGAGCCTCTCCTGTTAATTGTACCAATGTGAGGTTTGCATTTGGATCTCTAGCATAGGTCTCTCTTAATTTGGTGAGAGCTCTTTTCCATTTAACTTCCCATAACATGAATTGTGCATGTGTTAAGATTGTCATGGCAATATATCTGCAGTCAAAAGGTACCAAATCGTAATTATTGAAGGTGACTTTCAATAGTTGCTTGAAGTATGGAGACCCTAAACCACTCTTTTTCAATGCTTGTTTCAGATCTTTAATTATATTGTGTCAGTGGTGCCCATCTGGGATTTGCATTTCGTCTTCCATAACTGACTGGCATGGCCATTAATCGTGTTGATGCCATGTCAAAATCTCCTTCCTTTAATGCCTTTCTTCTAATCTCATCACAATTGGTAAGTATGTCTTTTGAAGAATTTTTTGTTTTATTTTTTTGGGATGGCTCCTGTTCCAGGAGGAAATGGGACTAATTCTCTGTTAGTATTCTGTGGATTGTCTGTATTCCATGGGTTTGTGTCCTGCAAAGATGCTCCTTCTTCAGGCTTCAAGGCTGTATTCATTCCTTCATTCACTCCCCCTTCTGTAAAATGACTTGGTGTTTGCATTTGCTGTTGCATAGTATAAGTATTTGAGGGTGCAGTAATAGAAGTGGCCAAAGGTGGTGCTAGAACAAGAGGTTGAATGTCATGTTGCTCACAAAATGGGGCCAGCGGAAGTAAGTATGCATTGTTTAAGGAAGTATACAGGATGCCGCCATTTTGTTGTATGGAAGGTGTGTGGAGGGCATGACCATTTTGTGAGAGGCACAGCTCTTGTGCACAATCTCGCAACTGGAATAAAAGATCTCTGAGGAATTCCCGTGGAATTGCATTATGGTATGTAATTGTTTGACCAAGGGGAGGATTCATCAGCATTGCCACCATGGCTGACGGGTGCCAGGGACCCGGGAAAACCTGTGCTGCACCTAGGTGATCTGTTGGCATGTGGGAGAGAGCCCACTCATTCTGCTCAGTCCAGGAACTGCCGTTTCTGTATTTTGCGCTGTTTGTGGCAGGTGCAGTATTTGTGTAAATCAGGGATGTGCACTTCGCGCAAGTGGTGCTGTTTGTGCTGCAAAGGGTTTGGGTCTGCCTGATTCTGGGCTACTTTTCAGTCTCATAATCTGAAGGTCATGAGTTCAATCCTCACATGGGGCACCACCTTAATAGTGGTGCCACATATTAGTGGCTGGCTTCTTTTTTCTTCTGCCTTCACTCAGAGTCAGGATTGAATGCATGAGAGATGAATTTTCTCGTGTTCAGATTCAGTTGTTCATTAATCCTTATATATAGTACAGAGAGTTCTGCAGGACTTCTAGCAAACAAGTAAAAAGTGAGAAAAATGTAGGTGTATCTTGCTAGTTACAAGGTCTTTTAAAGCCTAACTATCCAATTAAAAGCTAACCTCTGTGTTATTTATACTTTTGACTCAATAACCAAACATCTGTGACCCACACTGCAGTACTTTCTAAGCAACCAAAAACTACTACCTGAAATGAAGAAAAAGGAACATGAAGGAAGAAGCCACCACCCAAGAACCTCCATCTTGTCCCATATCTATTAATATATTCTAAAACCCCAAATTCCAAACCCTTCACCATGTAAAATTACACACCTCTATTCAAACTACACACCCGTGATTCTAACTCCATCACTCAAATTTGGAAACCTTCTCCAAGGCCTCAAGTCAAAAGCAGTGTTCTTTTGAGGATGAGTGTCAGAAAGCACAGAAAGTTTAAAACTCACAGGCTTCAGGGTTCCAACAGCCACTGATTGGTCTTTTAATGAAAGAGAACCATTCTGAAAGGTGGGAATGAATTGATAATACTCTTCTGCTTCCTATACCCCTTAGCAGCCTAATAGATCACGGGAATTACACTATTTCCTGCTCAATTGTAAATGCCACAGGAAAAGGCATTCTTCCTTCATATTGCCATAAGACCAAATTCATGGAAAGAATAAGCCCAAGATCTGTGAGAAAGATGGAAATGACATCATGGAGACTAGTTCTACCACATGGGACAGCGTGGTATTGGATATGTGGGAATGAGGTCTGGAAAATTCTGCCCATAGATAAAGATAGACCCTGTGCCCTTGGGTCTGTAACTCCCAACATAACATTTGATCATGTTGAGGATCTAAATGGAAGGATGGGGAGGATGAAAATATCCATTAATCCCCTCATTCAATGTCTCACACTTTTCTATAGTGTAATCAGAGCTCTCATCCCCTCTTTGGGAATAGCCAAGCTGGAGAGGGCAGTTGTAAATATCTCAACCATTATTGAACATATTGAATGACAGACTACAGATACAATTTCGGCCTTACAGGAAGAAGAAATCCGTGATTTGTCTCATATGGTTTTGCAGAACAGAATGGATCTCAATTTCCTTCTGGCTGCACAAGATGTATGTGCTATCATTAATACCACTTATTGTTTTTATGTGGACCAGAGTAGAAGAATTAAGAAGGATTTGACTGAAATTCGGAAGCAGACTCAAATTTTCCATGAAGTAGCTCTCAGGAATAACACCTTGAACTTTGACTATATCTTCTACACCCTCATTTCATGGTTACCAAACTGGGCCTGGATAAAAGAAATGTTCATAGTAGCTGTAATTATAGTTGGTTTCTGTATGATAGCTAGTTGTGTAAACTGGTGCTGTGGTTAAATAGGGAGTAGAGACTAGACAAGGTAGAGTCTTGTTAGTCTCTAAAAGGGGAGAAATGGTGCCAAATTGATTTTTGCCTTTTTTCTTTTATATATTCTCTATATTCTTTACTCATTTATTTGTAGCTCTGTAGCCTATTATAGTATTAGTAGCTAGCATTTTACCTACTCTGTTAGACAGAAAGACAAAATAAATTCTCCAGAAGCTCCAAGCTGAGGGTCCAAGGTTAGATTCTCTGGGAAGCCAAGGCTGAAACTAGCTCTCCGAGACACATTTTCATAAAGAGAGTTTAGTTCCTATCTAACTGGGGGTGGGGATTCAGAAAGGGTTGAACAGGAGGAATTACCTCATCACTTATGTCTCTAATTGGGGATTCTTGTCAGTTATGCTAATTTGCTAAACATATAAAACATATAAAAATTGTATGCATTTTATGTTACGTATGCATCTTTGGCGCTTTCCACCTAGCAAGTTGTGCAACTAAGGATCCTTATAAAGGTAACCCCTTTTATCACCTATGTCCAACTCATGGACCAAGAAACAGAGAAAAGGCATCAGTAGACAATCAAACTGTTGGGGGTTGAATGCTTCGCTTTTCTTTCTGTGGAATTTCTCCCATTGTTATGCTAAGTAATTGTGGCTACACCTTAAAACGACAGATAATGTTCTCTCGTAGGGGGGTGGCTGGAGGGGGAGGGGGGGGGAACCGGAAAAGGAAAGGTGGGATAGGGGGGTCTGGAGCGGGGGACGCTCTCTCGCTTGGCTCCTGGAGTGGGAAGACAACCTGGGCTCTGCTCTGGCATCTTCCCCTGTCATCCCAGCGCTGAGATCCACGCTCCCTGCCTTTGGACATCGCTCCGCGGCTCTCCCAGCTCACCCTACTACCTCCGGACACTCTGCTGAGCACCACGACCGACACCGTGAGGGGGGAGTAACTTTCCCCATCCTCTCTCTCCCCTGGGCCGCGGCCGCCATCACCCAGCCCTCTTCAACTGCGCGGGACCTGCCCTGCCCCCACAGCACCGGTAACAGCACAGGGAGACGGCCTGCGGCCAGGAGGGACTGGAGTGGAGCTAGACTGTTTCTGTTGCCAATTTTTATAGCTGTTGTTGTTTTTTTCTGCTTTGTTAAATACCAGTAAAGAACTGTTATTCTCATCCCCATATCTCCTGCCTGAAGGTGTCTGAATTGGACCTAAAATAATTAAAAGGGAGGGGGATTGCACTCTGCATCGCAGAAAAGGGGCTCCTGCCTTTCCTTAGACCATACCTGTCTTTCAAACCGAGACAGATTTTGGCGCCCGGAACGTGGGGCATTGCCTGAGGGCATTGAGAGAGGGGTAGAAAAGGGGATAACAGTTCTTAAATTACCCAAGCTTGTGGTAGGTGACACCATGCTGTCCAGCTTACCCTGGATTGGCCTCCATGTGGTCACTGCTATATCTCTCCCATTTGCAAGCCCTTTTTTAAACATGAGTTTCATAACCAAGGTTACTGTGGCTATTATCCAGTTTATTATGTGGGTTGATCAGTTGAGGAATTCATGGATTTTTAATTTTCTCTGGAAGATGGCCACATGGATTCAGAGCTATCACACTCTAAGTGTGTGTTTCTGGGGCTACTTCAATAATGGTACTTACTGTGAGGAAGTGGCAGCAGGTGAAATTTTTTCTCAACCCATCACAGGGTTTTTGAAGTTCACCCCACCAGTCTTCAAGGGGTTCCAATCCACTTTAAATGCTAATGACATTATATTGTGGCTAGTGTTGCTTATATCCCTGTTAAACCTGTTCTATCTAACATTCAGAGATAAGGGGAGATTGACTTGGATAACAACCCTGATACCTACCCGAGGAAATAGTGATGTTACCCCAGAGCCTGATCCTGTCCCAGAGACTAGGGAGGTTACCCCAGAGCCTGATCTTGTCCCAGAGACTAGGGAGGTTACCCCAGAGCCTGATCCTATCCCAGAGACTAGGGATATTACCCCAGAGTTTGACCCTGCTCCACAGCCCACCTCGGAAAGGAACCACCCAGAATGGGTGGGGGTGCTAGCAAAGGAGATACGTGAGATGGGCCAGATGCTGAAGGAGTACCTCTCCCCAGCTGGTGAGAAACCCTCCCCCTGCCTTAAAGAGGGAGACTCTGGTGGTGCAGCAGTGGGACCCACAGATGTTACATCTGTCCAGGTTCCAGCTGAACTGCAAGGGCACTCACAGCCAGCAGCAGTTGCCCCTGTGGAAACTAGGAAGTCTAAGATGAAAACAAGGCACCTAGATAATAAGGGTCAGGAAGGGGGCCCCTCACAACCAGCAGGGGAGCCAGAAGTTGAGATCATCACCGAGTCCCTGTCATACGAGAGTCTCCGTAACCTGCGAAAAGACATTGTACGACGGGGCCGTGAGGCTTTTACAACCTGGTTACTGCGGGTCTGGGACCTTATGGGTACAGGTGTGCAACTGGATGGTACTGAGGCAAGGAATTTGGGAGCCTTGACCCAGGACTCAGGTGTGGACCAGGTATTTGTAAGGGAGACAGGTCTCCTTTCCCTCTGGGAGCGACTTTTAATGAGTGTGAGAGAGAGATTTGTCCACAGGGAAAGAATGCAGGAGTACCACCAGAGAACACGTTGGAATACCCTTGAGGAAGGGATCCAAAAGCTGAGAGAAGTGGCAGTGCTGGAGGTGCTCTTTGGGAGGGATGGACAGCATGACAATGACCCTGACAAGGTCAGGTGCACAGGGCAGATGTTGTGGAATCTGGCAAACCTGGGCCCATCTCAATATACCCCCTTTATTGCAATGATTGATGCTGATACCAACCAAGTGACAGTGGGTTCTGTTGCCAACAGGCTCAGGAATTATCAGAGTATGATGGCTGGCCCAGTGCAGGCTCATGTCTCTGCTGTGGCTAAGGACCTCAGAGAGGAGTTTAAGGAGGAGATGAAGGAGATAAGGGAAGAGGTGAGGAAGATCAGTGCAGCACCAGTGAGAGTCATGGACCCCAAAAGTAGAGCCCAACGCCCCCCAGCTAGGGAGAGAGGGTACACCCCACGTGCTGACCTGTGGTTTTTTCTACGTGACCACGGGGAAGACATGAGAAGGTGGGATGGGAAACCCACTTCCGTCCTGGCAGCACGGGTGCGCCAAATCAGGGAGGGGAACACCAACAGAGGGAACTCCACTAAAGTGAGGGTAGCCTCAGCCTCCCATGGAGGTGCAGGGTATTACAGAAGGGAGGATGATCTGTCAGATCCCCTTGAAGGAACCTCCAGTATGTATGCCCAGGAGAGAAATAATAACCAGGGCTAGAGGGGCCCTGCCTCTAGCCAGGGAGAGGCACGGGAAAACCGGATCTTTTGGACGGTGTGGATCCGATGGCCTGGCACATCAGAGCCACAGGAACACAGTGCATTGGTTGACACTGGTTCACAATGTACATTAATACCATCAGGACATGTCGGGAAGGAACCTGTTTCAATTGCTGGGGTTACAGGGGGATCTCAGGAATTGACTCTGCTGGAGGCTGAGGTGAGCCTGACTGGGAAAGAGTGGCAGAAACATCCAATTGTGACTGGCCCAGAGGCACCATGTATCCTAGGCATAGACTTCCTCAGGAATGGCTATTACAAAGACCCAAAGGGACTCAGGTGGGCTTTTGGAATAGCTGCTGTGGCGGCAGAGGGCATTAAGCAGTTGAACACCCTGCCTGGGCTATCAGAAAACCCATCTGCAGTGGGACTCCTCAGGGTGAAAGAGCAACAGGTGCCAATTGCTACCTCAACAGTGCACCGCCGGCAGTACCGGACGAATCGAGATGCCGTGATCCCCATCCACAAGATAATCCGTGAGCTGGAGAGCCAAGGGGTGGTCAGCAAAACCCACTCACCCTTCAACAGCCCCATCTGGCCTGTGCGTAAATCTGAAGGAGAATGGAGATTGACAGTGGACTATCGTGCACTGAATGAGGTGACTCCACCGCTGAGCGCTGCCGTGCCGGACATGCTGGAACTGCAGTACGAGCTGGAGTCCAAGGCAGCAAAGTGGTACGCCACCATTGACATCGCCAATGCATTCTTCTCCATTCCTCTGGCAGCAGAGTGCAGGCCTCAGTTCGCTTTCACCTGGAGGGGTGTGCAATACATGTGGAACCGACTGCCCCAGGGGTGGAAACACAGCCCCACCATCTGTCATGGGCTGATCCAGGCTACACTGGAGAAGGGTGGAGCTCCAGAACATCTGCAGTACATTGATGACATCATTGTGTGGGGGGATACGGCAATGGAAGTATTTCAGAAAGGAGAAAAGATCATTGAGATTCTGCTGGGAGCTGGCTTCGCCATTAAAAAGAGCAAAGTCAAAGGGCCTGCCCAAGAGATCCAGTTCCTGGGAGTAAAGTGGCAAGATGGACGGCGCCAGATCCCCAGTGAGGTCATCAATAAGATCACTGCAATGTCTCCACCAACCAGCAAGAAGGAAACACAAGCCTTCCTAGGTGCCATAGGCTTTTGGAGAATGCACATTCCTGAGTACAGCCAGATTGTGAGCCCTCTTTACCTGGTCACCCGCAAGAAGAACGATTTCCACTGGGGCCCTGAGCAGCAGCAAGCCTTTGCCCAGATCAAGCAGGAGATTGCTCATGCAGTAGCCCTTGGCCCAGTCAGGACGGGACCAGATGTGAAGAACGTGCTCTACTCTGCAGCCGGGAACCATGGTCTGTCCTGGAGCCTTTGGCAGAAGGTGCCTGGTGAGACGCGAGGCCGACCACTGGGGTTCTGGAGCCGAAGCTACAGAGGGTCCGAGGCCAACTACACTCCGACAGAGAGGGAGATCTTGGCCGCCTATGAAGGGGTCCAAGCGGCCTGAGAGGTGGTTGGCACAGAAACACAACTCCTCCTGGCACCCCGACTGCCAGTGCTGGGGTGGATGTTTAAAGGAAAGGTTCCCTCAACCCACCATGCCACTGACGCCACATGGAGTAAATGGATTGCCCTCATCACACAACGTGCCCGTATTGGAAACCCGAATCGCCCTGGGATTTTGGAGATTATTACCAACTGGCCGGAAGGGGAAGACTTTGGCCTTGCCGACGAAGAGGAACAGGAACAGGTGACCCGGGCCGAAGAAGCCCCACCATATAACCAACTGCCAGCAGATGAAACATGCTATGCTCTTTTCACTGATGGTTCCTGCCGCATCGTGGGGATGAACCGGAAGTGGAAAGCAGCCGTATGGAGCCCCACACGACAGGTTGCACAAGCTACCGAAGGAGAAGGTGGATCGAGTCAACTTGCTGAACTCAAAGCTGTTCAGCTGGCCCTGAACATTGCTGAAAGAGAGAAGTGGCCAAAACTCTACCTTTACACTGATTCATGGATGGTAGCCAATGCTCTGTGGGGATGGCTGGAAAGGTGGAAAAAGGCTAACTGGCAACGTAGGGGAAAACCAATCTGGGCTGCCAATGAATGGAAAGACATTGCCACCCGGGTAGAGAAGTTGCCTGTGAAAGTCCGTCACGTAGATGCCCATGTCCCCAAGAGTCGGGCTAATGAGGAACACCGACACAATGAGCAGGTAGATCAGGCTGCACAGATAGAGGTGTCGCAGATAGATTTAGACTGGCAGCACAAGGGAGAGTTGTTCCTGGCTCGATGGGCCCATGATGCCTCAGGTCATCAGGGCAGAGATGCCACCTATAAGTGGGCACGAGACCGAGGGGTGGATCTAACCATGGACAGTATTTCTCAAGTTATCCATGACTGTGAGACATGCGCTGCCATCAAGCAAGCCAAGCGGGTGAAGCCCCTCTGGTATGGGGGGCGATGGTCCAAATATAAGTATGGAGAGGCCTGGCAGATTGACTACATCACACTGCCTCAAACCCGCCAGGGCAAGCGCTATGTACTGACCATGGTGGAAGCCACCACTGGATGGTTGGAGACCTACCCTGTGCCTCATGCCACTGCTCGGAACACCATCCTGGGCCTGGAAAAACAAGTTCTTTGGAGGCATGGTACCCCTGAGAGAATTGAGTCAGACAATGGGACTCATTTCAAGAACAGCCTTATAAACACCTGGGCTAGAGAACACGGCATTGAGTGGGTGTACCATATCCCCTACCATGCACCAGCTGCAGGGAAAGTTGAACGGTGCAATGGCCTGCTTAAAACCACCTTGAAGGCACTGGGTGGGGGAACTTTCAAGAACTGGGAGATTAATCTACCAAAGGCCACCTGGTTAGTGAACACCCGAGGTTCCACTAACCGAGCAGGCCCTGCCCAATCTGAGCCCTTGGGAATATCGAATGGAGATAAGGTTCCAGTGGTACACATGAGAGGTATGCTAGGAAAAACTGTTTGGGTGAATCCTGCCTCCAGCAAAGACAATCCCATCCATGGAGTTGTATTCGCTCAAGGACCAGGTTGCACCTGGTGGGTGATGCAAAAGAATGGAGAGACCAGATGCATACCCCAAGGAGACCTTGTTTTAGGGTGAAATACCTATAGTACTGTGCCTATGTCTCTAACTGCATGTATGTATATATAATGTAACAGTTTAATTTGATATAGCATATTAGTATGGGAGAAATTCAGGGGTGGATAATGTTGGGGGTTGAATGCTTCGCTTTTCTTTCTGTGGAATTTCTCCCATTGTTATGCTAAGTAATTGTGGCTACACCTTAAAACGACAGATAATGTTCTCTCGTAGGGGGGTGGCTGGAGGGGGAGGGGGGGGGAACCGGAAAAGGAAAGGTGGGATAGGGGGGTCTGGAGCGGGGGACGCTCTCTCGCTTGGCTCCTGGAGTGGGAAGACAACCTGGGCTCCGCTCTGGCATCTTCCCCTGCCATCCCAGCGCTGAGATCCACGCTCCCTGCCTTTGGACATCGCTCCGCGGCTCTCCCAGCTCACCCTACTACCTCCGGACACTCTGCTGAGCACCACGACCGACACCGTGAGGGGGGAGTAACTTTCCCCATCCTCTCTCTCCCCTGGGCCGCGGCCGCCATCACCCAGCCCTCTTCAACTGCGCGGGACCTGCCCTGCCCCCACAGCACCGGTAACAGCACAGGGAGACGGCCTGCGGCCAGGAGGGACTGGAGTGGAGCTAGACTGTTTCTGTTGCCAATTTTTATAGCTGTTGTTGTTTTTTTCTGCTTTGTTAAATACCAGTAAAGAACTGTTATTCTCATCCCCACATCTCCTGCCTGAAGGTGTCTGAATTGGACCTAAAATAATTAAAAGGGAGGGGGATTGCACTCTGCATCGCAGAAAAGGGGCTCCTGCCTTTCCTTAGACCATACCTGTCTTTCAAACCGAGACACAAACAAACTCAGCATTTTGCAAGCAGAAACTTTTTGGAGTGAACTTTTCAAACTGTATATGCTGCATGAAGTGAGCAGGTCCCTGGGGGCCAGGTCACCCCATGTTGGCACCAGGAGACCAGCTCTTTCCCTCCCAACTCACCCTCGACTCAGAGGACAGCAGGGCCAACATCAGCGGAGTCCAGTGTTGGATCCCAGAAACACGGGTTTTTGAGCTTTCTGTGCTTTCTGGTACTGACCCCCTGGAGAACACTGCTTTTGACCTGAGGCCTTGGAGGAGGCTTCCAAATTTGAGTGATGAAGTTAAAATCACGGGTGTGTAGTTAAATAGAAGTGTGTGCTTTCACATGGTAAAGGGTTTTAAATTTGAGGGTTTTATGATATAGTAATAGGTATGGGACAAGATGGAGGATTTTGGGTGGTGTCTCAGTGTTCATCTTCCTTCTTCTTCATGGGTTTCACGTAGTAGTTTCTGATTGGTCAGTTAGTGTCACACTGAGGGTCATGGGAAGTTAGTTATTGGGTCAAAAGTATAAATAATATAGGTGTTAATTCCCTATTGGACTGTTTAAGAGACCTTGTAGCAGCTGTATCTGTCTCCATTTTGTTCACTTCTAGCAGATGGCTAGAAGTGCTGCTGAACCTCCTGTACTTTCTGATAAGATTTAATAAACAACCAAGCCTGAACATGAGAAAATCCATTTCCTTTGTGTATTTTTAAATCCTGGCTCTGAGTGAAGGCAGAAGAGACTGAGACAAACCAATAATTAAGTGATACAAAACTCCTACCACTGTTACAGTCCAGCAGGCAGCAGGAGGAAGCAGCAGGTTCTGGCACTTCTCATCTGCCACTGGAACTGCTCTGTAAGCTCCTACCTTCCTGGGAGGGTTCTTTTTGTCTGCCTTTTTTTTTCTTTGTCTCCTGAACCATATAGATTTTGGCAGCCCAATACACCTGTTTGTTGTTATGGTGCTCCTCATTGTAACAGACCAGCCGGGACTCAGTTTCTTCAAGCAGGGAAGCCAATTCTTTATTCACAAAGCTCATATTAATAGGAAATACGAGAAGGTGAGAAGGCACTATGTTCAACCTAATTGGTCAGCAATACAGTGAAACACAGTTCATTGGTCGGTAAGGGCTATTATATATGTCTATCAAATTTTCTCTCACTAGATAAGCTTACATATTTTCTTCACTGATTCTCATGGGACAGATTCATTTTTTAATGCAGGTGCAAACTTATTTTTCTCTCCAAGAATAGGTTGTTGTGTTCATTCTTATAATTTTTCCTTATGGGAACTTAAAAGCTACTTCTAGCTTAACTAGAGTTGCAGGGCCTAAACCATATTTTATAAGGCCTTTCTTTTATAATATATCTACCTGTCTGCAACACCTCATTAGTCTGACTCTTAGGCGTATGCGCATCCACATGATGGACTTTGACTGTCAGTTTCTCTACCCAGGTAGCAATGTCTTGTCACTCTTCAGCAGCCCAAACTGGTTTTCCTCTGTGCTGCCAATTGGAGTTTTTTCACCTTTCCAGACAGGAGTCAGTGCAGAGTGTTGGCCACTTCTCTCGCTCAGCAATATCCAATGCCAGCTGGATGGCTTTCAACTCTGCAATCTGACTTGATTCACCTTGTCCTTCAGTAGCTTCTCTGACTTGCCACATAGGGCTCCATACAGCTTCTTTCCATTTCCTAGTGGTCCCTACAATAGGGCAGGATCCATTAGTGAAGAGAGTCTATTGCATCTTACTTTCTGGTAACTGGTTATATAGTGGGGCCTCCTCAGCATGTCACCTCTTCTTCCTCTTCAGATGACAATCCAAAACTTTCACCTTTGGGCCAATTTGTGATGACTTCCATGATCCCAGGGCAATTTGGATTTCCTATTTGAGCTAGCTATGTAATGAGAACAATCCACTTACTCCACGTAGCATCAGTGGCATGATGTGTTGCAGAGAATTTTCCTTTAAACATCCAGCCAAACACTGGTAGTTGGGGTGTCAAAAGAAGCTGTTCTTCAGTGCCAATCACTTCTGAGGCAGCTTGAATCCCTTCATAGGCTGCAAGAATATCTTTTTCAGTTGGGATGTAGCTCACCTCAGATCCTCTGTATGCCCGACTCCAGAATCTGAAAGGTCATCTTCGAGTCTCCCCAGGTACCTTCTGCCAGAGACTCCAGGAAAGACCATTCTCCCTGGCTGAAGTGTAGACCAGGTTCTTCATATCCTGTCGGGTCCTGACTGGTTGTGAGAGACTGGAAAGACTGATGTCTCAAAACATTTTGGGGTGCATGTTTGAGGGGAAAGGGGCAGATCAGGCCTTGCCCTCGTGCTGCAATGCACTGCCCTTCACCCCCCACCCCTAGAGCCTGTATCCCAGCATCACAGAGGCTGCCAATCACTAGCACACCAAAGGCAATGCGCCACAACCTATCTCTGGAGCCCTGTATTGGTTTGAAAGCAAAACCAGCGAGAGACTTTAAGTCAGTAATACAATTTAATAGGAAAAAAAGAGAAAAAAAAGAAAATACATGCAATAATACAAAAGAAAAACCACTGACAGAGTCAGAATACAACCTGACACCCTGTCAGTCAGGGTGTTGGTAGCAGTCCGATTAAATGATGGCTGCAGTCCTTCTGGATGACAGATGTGGTTCAGTTGAAGCAGTGCTCCTGTAGAAGGTGCAGTTTTCCTCCGAAGGTCCAGCAATGATGCAGAAAAGGTCTGACTTTCCTCTGGGATCCAATGGAAAGGGCTGCCTTCGCTTTCTAAACCCCAGTTTTTTATCTAGGTAGGAAAGGCTTGGCTCCTCCCCCTGGCTGGACCATCTCCCAATGGGATGATGTAATTTTATCAGTCAAACAATAGGACTTAATGGCCCATTAACAGAAGATATCTTCTGTTGGAAGGATGGGTTGTGAAAAGATAACGATGATCATCCCCCTGATTTTATCAGATGGCACATCAGCAGAGGATATCTCCCACAGAGATAAGGATCACCACCCCTCCTACATTTCAACAGATGGTGATAGAATACACATTTTTGCATTGTACCCCAGGACAAGCCCCAACCCAGCTCCTAAGTGGCCAAATGACTGGAAGTCCCACCTGGGGGAAGGACCCAGGAAGGCCAAGGGGTATTTAAAGCTGAATATGGAGTGAGCACGTCTTGACCCTACCTCCTCTTGGGATTTGTCACAGCTGAACACAGCTGAAACCCAAGAGTTGATAGCTCTATGTGGGTTTTTTCTATATTCTTTCTTTCTCTCATTTTCTAATTCCCTCTTCTCAAAATTTTTGGACTAACTTAAAATCTAATTAACTTAGAGTTTGCTAAGTTGAATGGGCTAAGTTAATGCTTTGAGAAATGTTTTATATTGATTGAACGTTGCACTAAACCTTTTGCCAAAGTCATCTAATTTTCTAAAGTTGCCAGTAAAGCCTTTTTTGTTGTTTTGTCCTCTTGAGAAATATATTGCACCTAACTCACAGTACATGTACAACTGTAAGTCCTTTTAAAAGCCTCATCAAATGAGTTGTTTGGGGCCTTACACTGGCCCAAGGGCTACTGTGTGGGCAATCTCTTGCTTGATCTGTTTAAATCTTGCTATTGTTCAGGGCCCCACTTGAAACTGCTATTCTTTCGCATCACGAGGTACACAGGACTTACAATCTGGATGTATTCCAGGATGTGCATTCTCCAAAAGCACATGGCATCTAGGAAAGTCTGTGCTTCCTTCTTGCTGGTTGGTGGGGACATAGTAGTTATTACCACCATTGGAATCTGTCTGCATCTGTCTGGTCGCTTCACTGCTAACAACTGAATTTGCTGGGCAAGCCCCTTGAATTTACTTTGTTTGATGACAAAACACACTTTCAGAATAATCTGGATTTTTTCCCCTTTCTCAAAAACGTCTTCTGCCATGTTCCCCCATACCATGACGTCATCAATGTACTACAAATATTCTGGACCATCAGTCTTTTCCAGTGCAGTCTGGATCAGTCCATGGCAAATGGTGGGACTGTGCTTCCACCCTTGGAGCAGTCGGTTCCAAGTATACTGCACACCCCTCCAGGTTGTTATAAATAATAAAATGTTTAAGCCGAATTAAATATCATCATAATAAACGATTTTTATTTCGCTACCAAAATACGGTCCTTGATAGTCACAATTGAAAAGGACAGTGCCGAGCCCGGGATGGGTGCCAGGTGAACACACACTGATTCGAACTCTATCGCTTCAGATCCCCCTCTGTTCACAAATGTCTCGGCAGGTCCTGGTTTTATACAGTTTTTTCTGCCTGGGGCAGAGGTCTTTCCTTTCTTTTTGTTGCTTCACATATTCATGTAGCTCTCTTTCTCTTCCTTGGGCTGGACAAAACCATTTCTGGGAAGCGATGAATTTCGATGAACGCAGATATTTGCTTAGGGGAATCCAGTATTGAGATGTAGTTTTTCCCTGACGACTCTGGTTATCTTGATTAACCACACTTATCAAGTGTTAATCGCTTGGGTGTTCCCAGGACTGTTTCTGGGAGAGCTAGCTCTGCTGGAGCCATTTCTATTAACTTGCTAATTTAGGTTCTTCTGTTTTTATCAACAGTTGTAGTTTTGCAATTCTTGTAAGGCAATCCTTGTTCCTCCACTGCTGCCTATGTTCTAAAGATTTTCTTATTTATTTTTTTTTATTTATACAATCTTGTTTTATTTCAGTTCAATTACAAAGTAACACGAATTATTTTATAGCATATATTACAAGGTGAAAGCAAACTGGGACCTGCATTCTGCTGCTAGAGGAATGGAGAAAAATGTTTAAACAATGTTGATGGTGTCACCATTTTGCTGCCTTGGACTCTAGTTCTTACTGAAGTTCCATCCTGTCCAGCACGGCAGCACTCAGTGATAATGTGACTTCATTCAAGCCATGATAGTCTACTGTCAGTCTCCACTCTCCACTGGACTTATACACAGGTCATATAGAACTGTTAAAGAGTGAGTGAGTCTTGCTGACCATTCCCTTGCTCTTCAGTTTGTGAATCATCTTATGGATGGGAATCATGGAGTATCGGTTGGTGCGGTGTTGCTGATGTTGCACTGTTGCAGTGGAGATCGGTGCCCATTGTTCTTCAACCCTCAGGACTCCCACAGAAGAAGGGTCCTCTGAGAGATCAGACAAGATATTTGTTGGGGGTTAGGTTTCTTTTATTTTGTTCCTTCTTACCTATAGAATTTTTCCTATGAGTTGCTGGGAAACACTGACTTCTGGTACTTATGGGTATTTGAGAAAACAAAAGGTTGGCTGGGTCCAGGTAAAAGGAGGGTGGAGGACAGCTACTATCTCTCTTGCACTGTGGCTTCAGAAAAAGGATGGTAGCTGTTGTTGCTTGGGAAAAGGAATCTGCCATAACCCAATCCGGAGCTTCTTCTGTGGGATGAGCCTCTGCTTGTGAGAGCAGCCACTGACCTGGGACCTTATTAACACGTACCTCACTAAAAGAGGGACTTATCACCATCTGCTCAGGTGCCAGGGAATCCTGACCCACCTCTGCCCTGCTCGGAGCTGGCCGTAGCTGCACCAACCCCCCACTTCTTCGGCACTGCTCTGGATTTCTCTACGCTGTAGTCCCACACCTCCCTGCCCTGCCGGGACGTCCCTCAGTTACAACTATTGTCGCGGAGTTTTCTGATACATCTCGTCCACCAGCCCCGGAACTTTTGCTCATTCCTGCCATTTCAGCTTAGTGCTCTTCAGAGTCCTTCAGGGGCATTGAGATAGACTGGTCCAGGGCTATGTGAAGCAAAGTCTTGTGGAGGGAGCAGAGACCCTCTCTGGAGAAAAAGCGGGCCCGAGAGAGAGAGCCCCATGGAACAGAATTTCTTAGATAAGAAGTTGTTTACTTAGAATGACTGATAGTAGAAATATTCCCTCCTTTGCAAACCCTTGCTTTATCTTTTAAGAAAATTATTGGTCCACTTTTAATTCCTCTAACAATTGGTCCTTTTAACCTAAAATACATGGTGGTTGGTTAACTTTAGTATCCCTGATATTATTGGTCCACTTCCAAGACACCCTGACCCTACAAAAACCCCCTTTGTACCCCACCCAGAGGATTTTGCTGCTCTGGGACCCCTTCATGGAAGAAATAAAGACTCTGTGGAACATCCTCTGCAGTGCTTCCTTATCTCTTTCTCTGCTAGCCAAGAAGGTACTTTGCAAGCAAAAAAAAACACAAAAGAGCTGATAGCCTAAATTCGAGGTACTGCTTGCATCCTAGTACCTTGTGGCTGAAACCTGCCTGAGAGTCCAAGAAAGGCTGTCCCTCACAAGACAACCTATCTGGGCTCATCGTGGCAGATCAGAGCCTACCACAGGCACCGACAGCTACATAGTGGCCCACCGAACAGCCTCTCTGAAACCCTGCCAACATGTCTGTAAGCGGCGTTCTTTGAACAGTTACCACTTTCAATACATCACCACCTCGGCAGGTAGCTTTTTTGTTTTAAAAAAAGTTACCCCTCCAGAGACTCCAACAACCTGAGACTGGACGACAGCTAGCACCAGCCAGCAGATCCTGACCCATCTCGGCTGAGAATTTGTGAGCATATCAGCCTTTCTAAGCATGTCTTTCACTTTTGGGTCATCTTTGTTTTTTCTTTTTTTCTTTTTTTTTTTTCCTCTTTTTTTTCTGCTGGTTTGGCAAAGAGTTCATTATGGGATAGATTCTCACAAAAGTCCAGTTATCCCATAATGAAAGAGATCTATATTCCCAAATCCGACTTATCCTATCTGCTGACAACTTTTCTTTCTCAAAAGGCATTCACTCTAAAACTACTTTGAAAAAACTCATAAAATTGATTTCTTCTCAATTTTCCAACTTTAATAGCCAAACTGTCCTTCTAGATTCCTTTTGTGACTCAGTGGGGACAAAGATATACGAATGCCAAGCAAATGGAGATTTTTCTGTCCTCTTTCATACCTCTTTTCCAAGATATCATAAGAGCAAGATGAAAAAAAGTTAAAAAACCTACTTCTCCTAAGCCTCCACCACCCTCCCCACTCTTATCTTTTCCACCTTCTCCCTGTTTAAACTCAGACCCCCGTCCTGCTCCCCTCCCCGCCTCTGCACGGACAATGCAGACACCATACTCCCCTCCCCCCTCCACGCCCTGACCCCAACACCCACCATCGCACATCCCCCAGATCCACCCCCCGCCCTTACCTTCCTCTCAGAACCCTGCATCGCCCCTGAAAGTCAGCCCTCTGCTGCCGCCCTGGGGGGCCCGGCTGCTGGCCCCATGTCCACCACTCTGACCTCTGTAACCTCTCCCAACCCCACAGCCCTGCAAACCATGCTTCCCTTTGTTCTACCATCCCCCTCTAATACCGAGCAGATCACTCCCAGCCCCGCCCTTCTCTCTCCTACACTTTCCAACCCAGTCATCTCATCGCCGTTAGTGCCCTCCCCCCTCACACAGTGTCTTGGTTTAATTTAATTTCTCTAAAAAATGTCTTGATTTAATTTTGTTTCCTGGCCAATGCACCAAATAATGTCTTAGTTTTGAGTTGCCAATTTAAATATATTAATTTTCTGTTGTGAGACAGAACCAGGAGAAAATGCAAGGCAGGCCTAAAACTTAAGAGGGTATAAAAAAAGAAATTTATTAACTACACAAACAAAGGAAAAAAAACAAATTCAGAATAAGATTTTTCAGACCACTCCTTCTTTCCCTCTCCTAACCTTCATAACAACAAAACAAACATACAACAAATACTTTGGTCAGTTGCCAATTTAGTCTTTTTCAGTTCACTTTCGGAGAGAGAAGCCTCCTCTTGTTGAAGCTGTAGGTATTTTTCCACAAGAAGGAAGAAAACAGTCCTCTCGTGGTTTCATTTTCACGATTTGCATCTGCCCAGAACCCTGCAATTGTGCACTCTTCTCAACTCCACAGCCTTCCCAGAGATGTGCATGTGGGGCCATGTCTGTCTCATGGGGTATTACTTTTAAGAATGAAATGTTCCACAGCAAAGGTTCTCTTCATCTCTTTTTTCTCTGTTCATGCTTCATCCTCAGAAAACTGAGATCCCCTTCTTTCCTCAAGGCAAAGATTTTCAACACAGGTGCTTTTTAGTCAAATGATCTATCAAATGGAACATCTCCAACCCCCCATATCTTTCTCCATGGTTTATAGGAATATTTAGTACATCAGTTCATCCCTACAATCTCACAAAAGGATTTTCAGCCATGTTCATAGCATCTCCTCATTCTCCTTCCATATTAAAAAAACCCTAGCTCTTGCTTCACTGACTTCAGAATATCTCCTTATTTCCTTTCCTATTCAAATGAAGGACGGAGGTTTTGCAAATCTTATCTGAGCACTAAAGAGTGAAAGTTTAACACAGTTGCAAGAGCTGGGCCAGGCCCAGGCCGCTCTGGGTGGGGGCGGCTGAGATGTCAATCAGCCTTTCTGGGGCTTGCTGCAGCCCCACACTGCCCATGGCCACCCCTGCTTCCCAGACAGGGGCCCAGCTGCCTCCCCCAGGCCACGTGGGGGCTGGGCAGGCCTGGCCCTTCCGAAACTGCTCCGAGACAGCAGCAGGAACCATCCCCCTCCCCCCAGAGCCGCAGGCCCGTGGAGGAAGAAGCCGTGAAGGTCTTATCAACGAGCCTCTCCTCCTCCCGGCCATCAGGTCCCCTAGTTTGCAAATGGGGCCCAAGCAGCCTCCCGAGCCTCCCCCACCCACGAGAGGGAGCTCGGGTTGGTGTTACCTGCTCAGCCACCAGAAAGACAAAGAGCTTTTGTTTAGGATTATCTCCTTTAAAATGTATGTTCACTGAGCGAACTAACTTTCTCCCATTGGCTGTTGAAGTTCTCCCAACCGCCACAGAGAAAACTCTCTTAGAGAGAACTTCTCTCTGAGTTTCTTCGTCCCAGGTCAACCCATCACACACAGCCTGTCGCAGCTCCGGGCATCCCCCCGCCCCGGCCCCGGCCTCAGCTGCGGCTTCCCAGACCCCTGCTGATGCGGCAGAAATTCCCTCCCCCCACCATCCCCCTCTCCGCTCCAAGCAACGCCCCCCCCCCCCCCGTCCAGGCTTCAGTCTCCCCTCCCACACATGCTCAGTACCCTGCCGACACCCACCCGATAACAGCATCAACCCCTGCTGTGTTCACACCCACTCCCATCTCCCCCCGCCTCTCAACCAGTCGCCTTTGTTTCCTCAGCACCTACCTTCCCCCATACCACACAAACACACTTTAACGCTGCCCTCCTGCAGCCCATATTCCCTCACGCCGCTCCCCTCCCCGCCGCAGCCCACGGACATTCGCCCACCAGCCCCTCCTCCACCGTTGCCCCTGCACATTCGCCCGCCAGCCCCCTCCCTGCTGCCTCTCCTGGAGACGCGCCCGCCCCGTTCCCCAATGTTCCCGTTCCCATTACTGTTCTCTCATTCCCTACCACAACTCCCGCAGTCCCTGCTCCGTCGTCATCCCTGGCGCCACTTTTCCCCACACTCTCCTCCGCTCCAAATCCCGTCCCGGAATTAAGTTCCTCTGTTGCGATTTTCCAGATTCCTGCCCAGCCAGCCCGAAAACCGGCAAACTCCCCAGTTCCGCTTAACGCGCCCTTCACAATCCCTGGGGCTCCTACGATCTCCACTGTACCTCCATCCCTGGCGCCAGCAGTAGACCCTGCTCCTCCTCCGCCCCCCTTTCTACCTATGACTCCAAACTCCGTACCTCCCCTCCCTCCGCTCCCCTGCGCGGCGCCGCTGCCTCCACCCGTCTCTGGACACGTATCGGGTATCTATCATCCCCCCCAATGTCCTCCCAGGGCTCATCCTAGCTGCACGGCCAGCACCATCATGATCTCCCCTGCACCGATGACTCCCTGTGGCCAAGCCATGCCGTGCACCCACTCACACCCCTCCGCGCCTCCCCCCACCCCTCCCCAAGCACCGGTCGCTCCTCCCCGAACCCTTGACTCGAGTTCTAAAAAGCGTCACGCCCGACGAAGACGCTCCAGTTCCTCTGAATACAGCGGTAGTGACTCAGCTACCTCTGATTCAGATGATATTGACCCCTGGGCAAAAACAAAGCTTCAAGCAACCCAACAGGGTGAATGGCAGCTAGCCCAAAAGATCTCTGCCTTTCTTGTAATTTATAAAAAAGGCAAACTGGGAGGTGCCACAAACAGATCAGAGTGGGAAACAATTAATACTAAACAATTGACATAATTGTCAAAAATCGCAAAAGACCATGGGAGATCAGCTCACATCTTTAGAAACTTCTTAGAAGCACTGTTTTCTGCTCACATTTTAGTCCCACATGATCTCAGAAATCTTGCAAATTGTCTTCTCTCCCCAGCTGAATATATGTTATGGGAAAGGGATTGGAAAAAGCAATTAAAAACACTATCTGATAAATATTCCAAAGATTCAAATCGACAGAATTTCACTGTTGAACAGCTAGCAGGAGAAGGTGATTTTTGCAAACCTTCAGAACAAGCTAGCACTTTACCTGAGGAAACACTGCAAGACATATCTAATGCAGCAAAAACATCATTATTCCTCACTCCTGATGACTCTATTCCTACCCTGTCTTTCCCTAATATCAAACAAAGGGTGGATGAGAGTTTCATAAAATTTGTAGATAGATTGAAAGATGCCCTGGAAAAACAAATAGAAAGCACAGAAGCACAAAAAGAACTTTTAAGTGAAGTTGCTATGAGCAATGCTAACGAACAATGTAAAACTATTCTGAGGGCTCTGCCACTTGACACTGAACCCACCATCGAGCACATGGTGGAAAGCTGTACACTCCATATGTCCACTGAAAATACAGTTGCCTAAGCAGTTGCTAAAGGCATTGCAGAAGGTGTCTCTGGTGCATTTGCAGTGTTTTTACTGTTGGGAACTTGGACACTTTATAAAAGACTGCCCAGAGAAGCCACCCACCCAAAACCCCTACACCAATTACCAAAAGCCCCAAAAGCATAAAAAATACCAACAACGGTCCGGAAACTCCCAGTGGAGAGGGGGCAAAACTCTGTGCTCGGACACCAATTAAAAGCTGCTTCCTGCCCTGTCCCACCTGTGAAAAATGGGGGACATCAGGGTCCATAGTCCCTGAAGATTCCAGATTACCTCAAACAGATCCAACATATGGAGTGATACAGGTGGGAACCAGGCACCAGTTGGTGAATGTATTGTCTTTAAACTTTACAAATGGGAATTTTTACCGTGTTCCCACAGGAAAGCATGGACCACCAGATGGTCCTGGGGACATTCTAATCCTTGGTGACACTTTCCATGGTCCAATACAAATTTTTGTTTTGCCAGAAATACAAACTGCATCACCTGGGCAAGAAATCTTTGTCCAGCTGTGCTGCACAGACATTCCTTTGGGAAACACCAATTGCACAAGCCTTTTTGCTCCCAAAAAATCACATGGAACAGATCCCCCTCAACCCCACAATAATGTGGGCAGAAGTCATGGGTTCAGACAAACCCATCATCGAGTGCAGTCTTTTCTGCTATGGGGAAAAAATCCAAAAACAAGGGATGCTGGACTCTGCCTCAGATGTGACCATCATTGCCTGCTCGGAATGGCCAGTGAACTGAGAACTACAACCAGTAGCAGGCATGATTTCCAGAATCGGTGGAGCCACAGTGTCCATGTGAAGCAAACGAAACGTCATCATCGAAGGGCCTGAAGGCAAGCTGGCAACCATCCTGCCATTTGTGGTAAAGGCTCCCCTTACCCTATGGGGCAAAGATGTCCTATCCCAATGGGGAGATTCCATCCAGATTCAAAGTCGGGATTTCTAATTGGGGCCACTGATGAGTCTGCAGTTCCATTGACACCTCGGCTCACCTGGAAAAGTGAGGATGCAATCTGGACTGAACATGGCCCCTTTCAAAGGTCAAACTGGGCGTACTGCAAGACCTGGTGGAAGAAGAACTTGCTAAGGGCCACATCGTCAAAACTACTAGCCCGTGGAATTCGCCAGTCTTTGTGCTGAAAAAGCCTGGGACAGGTTGAGGCTCCTCCACAACCTTCACAAAATCAACGAAGTCATCTAGGACATGGGTCCCCTCCAGCCTGGCCTGCCCTCACCATCAATGCTGCCTCGAGACTGGACTCTTGCCATCATTGACATCAAAGACTGTTTCTTCAGCATTCCACTGCACCCCCAAGACGCACCATGGTCCACCACTACATGGATGACATCCTAGTTTGTGCGTCAGAAAAAACTTACTTAGAAAAAGCAGTTAAAACAACCATTGAAACCATAGAAAAAGCAGGATTTGAAATTCGTGAAGACAAAGTACAGTACACCAGCCCATAGACTTATCTCAGACTCCAGATCCGTGAAAGGACCATTGTACCCCAGCAGCTCTCCATCCAAGATGATCCAAAGACTCTGAGAGTCCTACACAGCCTGTACGGATCTATCAACTGGATATGCCCCCTACTGGGAATCACAACAGAAGACCTTGCCCCCCTGTTCAACCTCCTCTGTGGCAACGAATACCTGGACTCTCCACACACACTCACCCCAGAAGCTCGACAGCTTATCACCAAAGTCCAAGAAGCCCACCACTTCGAGCCCAACCTGCCTTTCCAGTTTGTCATTTTAGGAAAGACCCCTCGTTTCTATGGACTGATTTTCCAATGGGACTGTCAACTCACTGACCCTCTGTTAATCCTTGAATTCATTTTTACAAGCAGTCAACCCACAAAAACAATTACCACATTTCAGGAAATCATGGCACATCTGATAAAAAAGGCCAGAACTCGCCTTCACTCTCTTTGAGGGTATGAGTTCACATGTATATACTTGCCACTGACCACTGGAGACCTGGAACACTTGCTCCAAACCAATGAAAACCTTCAATTCACTCTAGATAGCTATACAGGCCAAATTTCCATCCACATACCAAAACACAAACTTTTTAATCTGAATGGAACCTTCAATCTGGTTCCGAAACTAGTCCAAAATAGAACACCTCTCAATACTATAACTTTTTACAGACTGCTCAGGATTTTCCAATAAATCTGTAATGACTTGGAAGGATGCCAAAACTCAAAATTGGGAGTCTGATGTCCAAATAGTGGGGGGATCTCCACACATTGCCGAATTAGAAGTCGTTATCAGAGCCTTTGAGAAGTTCAAAGACAAACCATTTAATCTGGTCACAGATTCATCTTATGTGACTGGTATAGCCATGAGAGCAGAACACTCTCTCCTCAAAGAGGTTTCCAACCCAAAATTGCACCAATGGACCCAAAATTGCACCAATGGATTTTTACATTAACACACCTAATCTCCAACAGAAAACAACCTTACCATATTATGCATGTAAGGTCACACACCAACCTCCCAGGTTTCATTACAGAAGAAAACAAAAAAGCAGACACACTAGCCATATCAATGGAAACTGCTAACATTCCTGATATCTTTACTCAGGCAAAGCTGTCACATGCATATTTTCACCAAAATGTACCTACCCTCATCAAAGCCTCTCCTCCATCCTTTCCCGTCTCCGCCGAGAAGGCTGTCATGGGGTCCCGGGTTCAGTTTGTTATTAATTCCATAGTTGTTGTTATTTTGTTTGCCTTGTTATACATACTAGTAAAGAACTGTTATTCCTATCCTCATATCTTTACCTGAGAGCCCCTTAATTTCAAAATTATAATAGCTTGGAGGGAGAGAGTTTACATTCTCCAATCCAAAGGAGAGTCCTGCCTTCCCTAGCAGACACTTGTCTTTCAAACCAAGACCGTATTCAACTGTCTACTTTATTTTGTCTCCACAGTAGCTATCCCAAATGCCCAGGGATGTCCTTCTGGGTCTTTGAAATATCCACTCCTGAGGTAATCCATGCCAAGGATACACAGGGCCTCTGGACCGGACACAATGATGTGTTTTTGCCACTCCTTCCTGGTCAAGCTCACTTCAGTTTCCTGTACTGTCAGTTGTTGGGATCACTCTGTCACCCCAGCAATAGAAACAGGTTCTGCCCCTATATGTTCCAATGGTATTAAAGGGCATTGTGTGCCAGTATTAACTCCAGCCTTGTATTTTTGTGCCAGGCCATCGGATCCATACAGTCCAAAAGACACAATTTTTCCTGGCCTCTACGTGGCTAGAGGCAAGGCCCCTCTAGTTCTGGCTATCATTCCATCCCTGGTCTTACATTCTGGAGGCCCCTTTAAGGGGATCAGACATGTCATCTCTAGCTTCCCTTGAGACTTCACCCTAGTTCCTGACTTGCTCAGATGTTAGGAAGAAGCCTCTGGGATCCACTACATGGACGTGAATAAAAGATAACAAAAGAGGCTCTTTGCCCCCTGGGGAGAATCTGAGGTTTATTTCTTGTGGTCCTCCAGGAGCAAAAAGAGGGCGAGGTCAGGGGATATAGGTCTTTTCTAAGGACTGTAAGGGGGCAGGAAGAAATTGGATCTCGGCCAACTAGGCATGGCCAGAGGGGAGAGGGACCAGGCCACAGGACACTAGAGGGGTCACAGAACCTACCGTTTTCAATACATCTAGTGAGTTACAACATCTCCCCTTTTCTTGCTTAACAAAGCTGAAGGAAGGATATTAGGTTCATCTTGATTCAAATTATCATCTTGCCCACCACTTGCAGTTAGTGGGAGAGTTAGATTGTTCTAAGTTTTTCATCTCTATGTGATTGACTACTGAGGTAGAAGGAATGAGACCATTAATAGCCTTAAAAACCAAGTGACGTAGGATCCCGAATGCCATTATTACAAGGAAAAGAATAATAAAAATTAACATAATGGTTTTAACTATAGAAGTCCACCACCCTGTGAGTCCCCAGCTTTTGAACAGTTCATTGAAGCAATCTTCAGATTCTTGCTTCACTTGTCCGATCAAGCTGTTCATGCTTCGGAGGGAAGCGTGGATGTTAGGAGCTCTTGAGGTCAGGTTCATGCAGCAAAGTCCTTCAGATTCCTGGCACTCATGTCCATGCAGCAGTAGGAGAAATTCTATAGCAGCAAGATTTTGGTAATTTCCTCGTCTTCCAGGAGGGAGCTGATTGCGGTGGATGTTAAGTTTGCCTGTTTGACTACCCAACACTCTAGGTGGCCCAATTCACCTAGAGCTTTAGCTGCTGCAATCCACAGAAGAAACAGGGACACAGCAATTCTTTTTGACTTGGCCCAATGGAAAATTTCACAATCACATTTTGGGTCCAAATTGTCTGCACTTCTCTTTTGGATTTTATTAACCAGTTTCTTTTTGTGAATCCAATTGTTAATTAAGGTTTCATTGGGAGCCAACAGGGACAACCGACCGAGGGTGTATGGCCCTCCTAAGAGCCGAGAAGGGATTCCTACCCATGCCCAATCTCCACAAATCAAGACCAATCCCCTAGGGAGGCTTTTGGGGCTTGAATGAGTTGGGGTGTCAGCTGCAATATGGTTTAGAATATTACACCACCTCTTGGCAGTGAATTCCTGCCGATATTGCATTATGTTGTGGAACTCTTTTAAGCTAGAAGGTTATATAAAATGAATGCAATATTGTGTTGGGTAAGAACCCAACAGCTCTAATTCTTGGGCTTCCTGAGCTGCTTTGGGCAAACTTGGCAGCAACTCCTCTATAGGGTTCTTACTCATTACAGCTTGCTGCCTACAATTTTTGTATAATGAAATGGTGTGTGACTCGGGAAGTTCATTGGGCATCTGTGTTTCAAAGCTGGCTGAATATTCTCCAGCCTTCAATGGGATTCCTACCAGGCAGGTGGACATAGGGTTTGTTGTTGCTGCTGTGGACAGACATATGTTTTCCTGTTGGAGTGCCTGTGCCAGGGTCACCCAGATGTTTTGATGTGGCTGAGGCATGCTCCATGCAGCTGCCAGACTGTTCAGTGTTAACAAGAAGACAACATGGATGGGGTTCATAACGGAACTGAGTGGAGGGAATGTTTTCTCTAAAAGGAAAAACAAACGTTATAAAGCATGTTAATGGTCTCTATCTGTCGGAATGTCTTCCTCTATGAAGATTTCCTTTCCTTTTTCGGTGGCGTCTTCTTTTCAAAGCCACAGCCACTAGCTCCTCATCCTCTTCAGTCGGAGCAGGAGCTTTGGGGGCATAAGGTTTCACCCACTTTTGGGGAATCCACCAAGGGCCTGAGGGAGTGGATGCGCATGCATAGCCATGTCCCCAGGTAACGAGCTCATAGGGAGCTTTGGTTTCCCAGGTTTCTGGGTCCCTCATCAAGACTAGAGGATTTTGGGATAACTTGAACTGTTTCCTACTGTTAAAGAGACGCACCACAGGTGGACTCGTTCTCAAATGAACAATTCAGAAAATTGATGGTAAACATGGCTTTGCAGAGCTTCTGCTGTGGAGCCATCCACACAGTTGAACTGCTCTGTTTAGCCAGGACCTGAATATGTGTCAATGCTTACATGGACATATTTGACGCGACCAAAACTGGGAATGTGTGTGATGTCAGTCTGCCACGCCTCACAGCTGCCAAGACCTCGGGGGTTAACCCCCATGCTGTTGGAGGTTGAACTATTCCCTTTTCTTTCAGTGGAATTTTCTCCTATTCTTATGCTAAGTAATTGTGGCTACACCTTGAAACGACAGATAATGTTCTCTCGTGAGGGGGTAGGTGGAGGGGGAGGGGGGGGGAACCGGAAAAGGAAAGATGGGATGGGGGGTCTGGAGAGGGGCTTCTCTCTCTCGCTTGGCTCGTGGAGTGGGAAGACAACCTGGGCTCCGCTCTGGCATCTTCCCCTGCCATCCCAGCACTGAGATCCACGCTCCCTGCCTTTGGACATCGCTCTGCTGCTCTCCCATCTCACCCTACTATCTCCAGACACTCTGCTGAGCACCACGACCGACACCGTGAGGGGGGAGTCACTTTTCCATCCCTCTCACCCCTGGGCCGCGGCCGCCATCACTCCAGCCCTCTTCAACTGCGCAGGACCTGCCCTGCCCCCACAGCACCGGTAACAGCACAGGGAGACGGCCTGCGGCCAGAAGGGACTGGAGCGGAGCTAGACTGTTCTGTTGTCAATTTTTATATCTGTTGTTGTTTTCTGCCTTGTTAGATACCAGTAAAGAACTGTTATTCTTATCCCCATATCTCCTGCCTGAAGGCGTCTGAATTGGACCTAAAATAATTAAAAGGGAGGGGGGTTGCACTCTGCATCGCAGAAAAGGGGCTCCTGCCTTTCCTTAGACCATACCTGTCTTTCAAACCAAGACACATGCCCATTGATGGCATGGTCTGGAGCTGACAGCTGGGACAGGTGGCCGCAATGGCTTGAGCCTGACTCCATGTTAGCTGGAACTGACAAATCAGACCTAGCACATTCTGATGATATTGCTGGTGGCTCAGCTTTGCCTGTTGAAAGATGTCAGGGAGGCGTGCTTGTTTAGCTGGTGTTGCTTGTTCAGCTGGGGTTGCAAAGGAGTCTGCCTGATGGTTCCCTTCTGCGATTTCGCCTGGCAAATTGGTGTGTGACCTCACATGCATCACATAGAATGGATGTTCTCTATGGGAAATCAAATAAATTAGTTTTGAAAACAACCTGAAAATCGGCTCATTCTCGATATCTCTGAGCACTGCCTGCTCCTCCCTGGACACTACCCTGGCTACATGGGCTGAGTCCGTTACCAAGTTGATTGGCTCCAAGATCTTCTCAAAGGCTCTCTCGACTGCTGCCAGTTCAGCTACCTGGGGTGATCCCTCCACAAACTCAACATCAGCTTCCCAGTGTTGAGTCTGGGGATTTCTCCAAGTCTTCACAGACTTGTGGGAAGCCCCGGATGCATCCGTGAACAATGTGAGAGCTTTGAGTGGTCTCTGACTCCTCACGAGGAATGAGGTGGAATTCCTCATTAAACACTTTGTGAGACGGGGCATGGACTGATATTTGTCCTCTATAGCTGTCCAGAGACAATTGGAGACTGGCATTGCTCTGGAGCAAATGCTCAAACATCTCTTTAGTCAATCTCTCAGGAGAGTTCCTTCCCTCCTCAGACAGTTTAACCGGGAGGTGAATACATGTGAAGTCACAACCAGCCAGTTCATACAGTCTCATCCTTGCTTTCTGAATCAGCTGAGCTATCAGCTCTTGTGGCTTAGTGATGGTTTTGGATCTTTGGTGGGAGAGGAAGACCCACTCTATGATTAAGAGTGACTCTCTCTGCCCCTCGATCCATTGGAATATTAACCCCTGTAAGTGTGGCAGTTTTACTAGGACAATGAATTTGAAAGGGAGCTTGGGCTGGTAACGATGAGCTTGCCTCTCTCCTAAAGCCTTTTGTACCTTTCCGATTGCAGTCTTTGCCTCTGGGGTCAGTTCCCTGGGAGAAACCAGCTCTCTCTCCCCCTTTAATAAATTGAAGAGAGGTTCTAGGTCCTCATTAGTGAGGCCTAGCCAGGGCCTAATCCAATTCAATGACCCACACAGGGAATGGAGATCTGCTAAGGTTTTTGGGTTACAATTAATTTCCAATTTCTGCGGAACAATGGTCCGTGCAGTAATTTCTAAGCCCAGGTACTTCCAAGGTGGCATCCTTTGGACTTTGTCTTCCTGCAATTGAAATCCAGCAGAGGTTAAAACTTTAACCACTAGGTCAAGTGTGTATTGGAGTATAGATTTATCAGGGGTACACACAAGCACATCATCCATGTAGTGCAAGATGATGGCTTCCCTTCTCTGAGCACGTACCGGGGACAGCAATGTGGCCACGTACCACTGGCAGATGGAGGGACTACATTTCATTCCTTGTGGCAAAACTTTACAGTGGTAGCGCTTCATTGGGGCTTCTCGATTGATGGTAGGAACCGAGAAGGCAAACCGTGGGGCATCTTCTGGGTGTAGGGGAATGTGGAAGAAACTGTCCTTGATGTCTAGAACAGCCAATTGCCAATCTCAGGGAAGCATCTTTTTGAAGGCATCCCAGGTTGGAGTGACCCCATGTCCTCAATCACTTTGTTTATTTCCCGGAGGTCATGGAGCAGCCACCACTTGTCCTTCCCAGGCTTGTTTATTAAAAAGACCAGGAAATTCCAAGGGCTGTTTGTTTCCTCTATTTGGCTTTTGGCCAGTTGCTCCTCCACAAGCTCTTCAAGCACCTTGATCTTCTTCTTACTCATCAACCACTGTTCTGCCCACTTTGGGGTGTCATCTAGCCATGTTAATTTATGGGTAGGGCGCTCTACAGTGGCTGCCTCTAAAAATCCCGGGGAGTCTTAAGAATAATCAATTTCACTCCCCACTGGGACATGGTGTCTCTCCCCCATAGAGGGCATTTATAGTCTGTAACAAATGGATGGATGCTAGCCAATTTTCCCTCCGGCCCTTCAATTTGCAAGATGCTTTTTGATACTTTTGCGAATTTTACCCCTCCTACACCTTGGATTTTACCAGCCACAGGTTGTAATTCCCATATCCTCTTGGGTATGATAGTCACATCGGCCCCTGTGTCCAGTACCCCTTCCACACAGAGGTGGTCTGATCCATGGGTTAGGTTGCATGCCAAAGAAGGTTTTTCCTCACCCACCACTTCTGCCCACTAGACTTCAGGTGATTTTCCATCTACTGGGACCTCCGCTGGAACGGGAATGGCCTGGGTGAGGATTTGCCCCTCGACCAGGTAATATGGTGGTAGATGACAGCATGCCGGGAGAATGAGGGAGGTTATGCTTCCCTTGATGGTCATGGGAGCTACCTCAATCTCTAGGGGTTTGTGTGCACTGTGTCCCCAATAAGAAAATATTCGCTGTCCAGTTTCATGTGGTTTATCGTCCTGTCCTGTGAGCTGTTAGGTAGGTCCACTGTAATGACTGTCCAATCAGCTGACCTGAAATGAAAACCTTTGTTTGTAACGAGCCTAATACGGCCTAGTGGCTGCCAAACCTTGTTAATTGAATATTTGACATTCTGACTGTCCTGCATCCCGACACCCCATATTCCATCCTCCCCCCTTTTTTAAAAAAACAGACTTTTGTCAGTGTGGAGCCCGCAGTATTTATAGCCGAGCGCGTGATTGTGTTAATGGAGGGTACGCGCTGTAGATCTTGGGGTTTTTTTGTTTCTTGGTCTTCTTCTGTTTCTGGTTGTGTGGGCAGTTTCTGGCAAAATGTCCTGGCTCCTTGCACTGGAAGCAGATGATATGCTACAGCTGCTCTGGTGACACTGGTTGCTTCTTTGCTCCTGGTGTCACAGCCACCGTGGTCTTTGGGTGTGCCAGTCCAGGAGTTCTCTCGTGTCCACTGAACAGTTCTGCTTTCCTGGCACAGGCTTCTATCATCTGTGCTAAGCTAGGGGCTGGTTAGAGGGGAAGGCTAAGGATAACCCTGCGGCAGGTTTCATTAGCATTCCTCTGAGCCATCTCCTTAATCAATTGGGCTTGTACCACCAGATCACGCACCTGTCTTTCCACTTGCACACAAAGATGATCTACAAACTGTAAGAAATTGTCAGAAGCAAACTGTTTAATGTTACCATAAATACCCTTGGCGTCCACTGTTGGTAATTGGTTAAAAGCCTTTTCTGCCACATTGCATATTTTTTCCAGGACAGACTTGGATTATACTCTGGTTTGTTTTTTGGGGCAATGCAAATCCTCTTCCCCATATAGGTGTTCATATGTAATTTCGTTATCATCAGCATCTTTTGCATCCTCAGAGCTTTGTAAAAGCTCTTGTAAAAGCACTTTCAAAGATCTTTTCCACAGGCTTTCCCATAGATTATATTCTGAGGGAGTTAACAGACATCGGAAAAGATCCTTGATATCATTTGGAACTAGTTCATTTGTGCTAAAGGTGGCTCTCCTCATGCCTTTAAAAATTTCACTGTTTCTGCCAAATTCTCTCTGTACTTTAGAAATTTCCTTTTTATCTTATACGACAAAGGCTGATAACTTCTCTTGCCATTTCTCCTACCGAGATAAACCATGGGAGCAGCTGATGGTATATATTCTTCTCCCAGGTTTTGACTTCCAGGGCTGGGCACCCTCCCCCCCCCCCCCCCCCCCGCCCCCCCGCCCCCCGGGAGGCTGCCCACCGTCCCCCACCACGGGGACATCATCTGTCCCACAGGGGCTGTGAGCTGATCCCTCCCCACCCCCATCTCCACTGGCACTGAACCCAGCAGGGGCTCCACTGCCCCTCGCCTCCCCCAGTAGCTTGGAGGGCAGGCATGTGAAACTGGAGCAGGGGAGGGGTAGCCTTGGGAACCAGGGTTACAACACGTGTGGGCGGGGTTGTAGGGTGATGTCATGCAGGGTGGGTACTTGGAGGAGGGAGGGGGCGGGGCAGCCAAAGGCAGGAATGGGTTATGGGAGGGGAATGGGTTAGGTGCAGGGACCAGAGGATAAAAGGGATTGTGGGATGACATAGGAAACGTGGCCACCACCATATTGGACCCCCATCACTCGCTCTACAGTGCCCTGGGGACAAGCTTCATGGCCAGCGCCATCTTGGATTTTGCCCCCATCCCCTTCAGGCTTAGCCATGTGGCAGTGTCTCGGTTTGAAAGACAGGTATGGTCTAAGGAAAGGCAGGAGCCCCTTTTCTGCGATGCAGAGTGCAACCCCCCTCCCTTTTAATTATTTTAGGTCCAATTCAGATGCCTTCAGGCAGGAGATATGGGGATAAGAATAACAGTTCTTTACTGGTATCTAACAAGGCAGAAAACAACAACAGATATAAAAATTGGCAACAGAACAGTCTAGCTCCGCTCCAGTCCCTTTTGGCCACAGGCCGTCTCCCTGCGCTCAGTTACCGGTGCTGTGGGGGCAGGGCAGGTCCCACGCAGTTGAAGAGGGCTGGAGTGATGGCGGCTGCCGCCCAGGGGTCAGAGGGATGGGGAAAGTGACTCCCCCCTTCACGGTGTCGGTCATGGTGCTCAGCAGAGTGTCCGGAGATAGTAGGGTGAGATGGGAGAGCAGCAGAGCGATGTCCAAAGGCAGGGAGCGTGGATCTCAGTGCTGGGATGGCAGGGGGAGATGCCAGAGCGGAGCCCAGGCTGTCTTCCCACTCCAACAAGCCAAGCGAGAGAGAGTCCCCCACTCCAGACCCCCGTCCCACCTTTCCTTTTCCGGTTCCCCCCCCCTCCCCCTCCAGCCACCCCCCTACGAGAGAACATTATCTGTCATTTCAAGGTGTAGCCACAATTACTTAGCATAACAATGGGAGGAATTCCACAGAAAGAAAAGGAGAGCAATCCAACCCCCAACAGGCAGTTGCCCTGAAGGGAAGGGAAGTCACTTCTATAGCTTTCTGAACACTGCTCCTAAGGGAAAACATTTGGGAGGGAAGGGTACAAGGAAGGATGGCTGACAGTTTTTGAAAAAATCTTCAGTACCAGGATACTGGGGAGGACTCAGGGGCCCAGAGCAGCTACGGCTGCCTGGGTCCCCTCCATTTCTAGGTTATAGGGTTTTGGAGAAAGGGAAGATGAATCTGAGCTGTTTTGCTGTTGCTGTCTGTTGTTTTCTGTCTGAATTAAAAGTTTTCGAATTTGTAAGAATATCGGGAGGAATAGACTGGCTTTTTCATTTCCATTTTCCACTTTTGAAGTTAATAAATCCCCTATTTCGTCCCAAAATGAAATTGAATTTATATCTTACAATTCAAGGTCCAATTTTTCAACAGCCAGCCAGCTTGTAAAATGTGCTAATCTTTTCTTAGAGATTAAAACATCTCCTGAACTTAATATTTCCCTAAGCTGCGAACTTAAACTCCTTTGTAGGGCAGATTGTTGTGAGCCCATGATGTTTAGTAACAATCTGCCACTATATCTACCCCAACCACAGTTAAATCACAGAAAAACGAGTCAGTTGTTAAAATCTGCAGGGTACAGCGGTTTCAAGGCTCTCCCGGCTGTGGATCCTATGTTAATTCCACCGCTCTTGTCGGCAAGACCGAAGCGGTGCCGGAGCGCCTTTTGGGACCGATCCCGCCTAGCAAAGCTGCAAAAACCCCCAAAAGCCACAAAAAACCACGGAAACACGCCTGCGGCTGCTCTGAAAATGATCAAAGCTGCCACCCACCACACAGCGCCCGGCATGTCCATTGTGCCTGTGCACTGCCGCTCCTCTGTGCCACTGGGCACTCCTCTGGCCACCCTACTTCTCACGAGCAGCACCCCACTGGCTAGATTCCACAGGTGAGACACCCCCCCCCCCCCCCCACGGAGCTCCTGGGAACCCACCCTGCCGCGAAAGGAGGCTTACACTCACCCTTTAACTTGCAGGCATAGGCTTCTGTGTAACTGTAATGGGTCTCCGTCCAGAACCGACCTGCCTGGGCTACTGACAGGCTCCCGATTCGTCTGTAAAGTCTCAGAACTGCACAAAAAATTTAAGGTAGCTGATCAGCTCAAAGGCTTATTGAATCCCAAAAATGGGAGTCACAGCCAGTTGTGGGGTTATCTAATCTCTGTAGAGACCCGTTCATGGTGAGTGCCAACTGTAGCTTCCCCTGAGACTTCTCCCTAGTTCCTGACTTGCTCAGATGTTAGGACGAAGCCTCTGGGATCCACTACATGGACGTGAATAAAAGATAACAAAAGAGGCTCTTTGCCCCCTGGGGAGAATCTGAGGTTTATTTCTTGTGGTCCTCCAGGAGCGAAAAGAGGGCGAGGTCAGGTGACATAGGTCTTTTCTAGGGTCTGTAAGGGGGTGGGAAGAAACTGGATCTCGGCCAACTAGGCATGGCCAGAGGGGAGAGGGACCAGACCACAGGACATTGCAGGGGTCACAGAATCTACCATTTTCAATACATCTAGTGAGTTACAACAGTCATCCTTCCTTCTGTTATGCCTAGCAGCTTGGTCACAGGAAACTGGACCTACATTAATTCTTGAAGAATTCCCTCTGCTAGTAGTTTCCTCTTTTAACTTGTGCACCCGTACTGCTAGGACAGAGGTAGGTTTTCCATCCCATCTTCTCATGTCTTTCCTATGCTGACACAGGAAGAACCACAGATCGGTTCATGATGTGTACTCCCTCTCCTTAGCTGGGCACAGGTTCAGGACAGGGCATAGCCCCTCCTCCGGCACCACCTCAAAAAGGGGCAAGGGCCAGCAGAGCTCAGACGGGACCCCAGTCAGTGAAGGAGGAGGAAGACGGGCAGTGGCAGCAATGGACACTGTCCCCACCACTGCCTCCGGCACCAGCCCGAGAAGTGGGGAAGGGGGGAGGAGATAGCCAGTGTGTACAATCCTCAGCACGGCCCCGAGAGGAGGGGCCCGGGGGGGCAGGACCTTTTACAGGGAAGATGGAGAGGGAACCTCCAATAGGGGAGTGGCACCTCCTCCGTTCTCAGGCCTGTGAGGTACCATGGCAACCCCAAAGGCCAGGGAGGTGCCTCGGAAGGTGACATCATCAAAGATCGCAGACACACAGCCCAGGAGCAACATGGCTGAAGGTCTTGCCTGATGCTTTCCAGGATTGGGACTAGCCGAGGCAGACTCTTTGCTACAACAGACAGCTCTTACTCAAATGGTTCTGAGGAGAAAGAAGAGGATGAGGAAATGGACGAGATTATTGCTGCCTTAAACAGGCGGAGGAGAGGAAGGATAGCAAGAAAAGCCCTTAGAGAACGTAGCCCAATTGCCCACCATACTAGATCAAAAAGGGAGAGAGAAAGAGAACCAATTTTGCAAGCCCCCTTACAACAAGCAGTCGGTAATCAGGGGCTAATATATGTGAAAGTTCCATACTCCCTTATAGAGTTAGAGCAGTGGAAAACTACTGTGGGGAAATATAAAGAGAACCCAGATAAATTGGCAAAATTGGTAGAACAGGCTATTAACTCACAAAACCATGACTGGGCAGATTTGAACTCTATGTTAGATACATTACTCGATCCCACTGAGAGACAAATGGTCAATAAAGCCATCACAACCTCAGTGGAGGGGAGTATAGCCAGTGGACTGCTTCAAGGCACCGTGACTCAGATATTTCCCCTTGAGTATCCTGGGTGGGATCCAAATATACCAGAACATATGGCAAGGATAAACAATATCAAAGTCTTGTGGAATATGGGTTAAAACATGGAGTACCTAAAGCTATAAATTTGTCAAAGCTTTATGAAGTGAGTCAAAATTATGATGAATCACCATCTGATTTTTTAAAGAGGTTAAGAGAAACCGCTATCAAATATACTGATCTAGACCCTGAATCAGCTGATGGTAAAGCACATTTGGTTTTGTTTTATATGGGTCAGACTTGAAATGATATAAGAAGAAATGTGCAAGTGATAGATGGGGTCCGAGATATGGAGAGACTGCTAGAGGTTGTCTGGAAGGTATTTCGAGATAGGGGTCCAACTGAAAGAGTTAAATCCCAACCTAGTAAGAAGGCAACTCAGGAAAAGTCACCCACCAAAGCTTCCCCTACACAGAAGGACCAGTGTGCATACTGTAGAAAGTGGGGACATTGGAAAAAGGACTGTCCAGTGTTAAAAGAAAAATCCTCAGTTCCCCAACTTCCAGTAGTACAAACCTCAAGTGGCTCAGGCTCTGAGTGATAATGACCAAGGGTTATTCCCCCAGCAGAGCCCTTGGTTATAACTAAGCTGGGAAGAGCTGACATCAAGTAATTTTGTAGATACTGGAGCAGCATATTCTATGTTAAATACTTTAGAAGGGAAACTGGGTCATGACACTGTACATGTTATTGAGGCGACTGGGGTAAGTGAAACACAGCCTTTCTTCCAACATTTGGAATTCAAATTGGGGAAGCATCAATTCCTTTACATGCCTAACTCCCCAAAACCATTGCTGGGGAGGCACTTGCTAGAAAAATTGGAAGTTTACAACTAGACTGTGTTTAGCAACTCAAATATGTGTATTTGTAATGTAACTACAATTAGAGACTGTGGGTTTGTGTATAAACACAAACACTTGTAAAAGAAATGTTAGAGCATCCAAATCTGCAGCAGCTGCCAGAAAATGTCAAGGCCAAAGCTAAAAAGATCCTAAAAACAGTTCACCATGATGGTAAGGTTATAAAACAGGGAATGGAATAAATTAATAGGGCAGGAGAACACCACTGGTGGGAAGTTCCTTTTGGCTGGTTCCCCATGGCCACTGGCATTTTCAACGCGCTGCTGCACCCCATTGCAGTTATACTGTTAATGCAAATCTGTGTGCTTTGGTAGCCACTTGTTGCTGGATGAGGCAGGTGAAACTCAGCTTTGATAACTAGGTGAAAGGAGCAGGGCTGGCCAAGACCCTCATGAAATAATCAAGGGCAAGACTGGGTTGACCTTTGTGTTTGCCACCAAGAAGATCATTTGGCTCCGCTGTTGGCTGCAACCCAGCAGGTGTTGGGTGGTGGGGGCACACGCCATGCAAGACCTTGATGAAAGGGATGGCCTTCTCTGTTAGCAGAGGGCCATCCAGGAGGGGAGGACAGGCCAAACAGCCTGCAGTTGGCATGAATGGTTGAGATTGGAAGGGACCTTTTGAGAGGTTTCATTTAGTCTGAACCGACCGGCTCAAGCAAGGTCACCTAGAACAGATTGCCCAGGACTGCGTTCAGCTGGGCTTTGACCATCTCCACAGATGAAGACTCCACAACCTCTCCGGGCAAATATGTTTCATTGTTTGATCACTCTCATAGTAAGGAAGCAAAAGTTAACATACAACCGAGACAGGTTCTTCACATAAAAAGGAAACATGATTTACAGTGTTATTTAATGGCTTTAAGTTTCACTTTGCATAAGCTCCAGAAGTTCCAGAGTTACATCGTGCTATCCAGACCCACAGGACTGGACACCCCTGCACATCCGTTCCAGTCTGGAGACTGGGTCTATGTGAAGTGGTGGGACAGTGATCCTCTGCAAGCTAAGTGGAAAGGACCATTTCAAGTCCTGCTGACTACCTTCACTGCAGTCAAAGTTGCTGGCAGAGGACCCTGGATTCACTGCTCCAGAATTAAGAAAGCTTCTGCTCCTGAAAAATTGTAACAACAAAGACTGGTGGAAATGATAATATATTTTATGTGGTTCCTTTTCTGGGTCTAATTACTTTTCTTTTACATAACATTTGATTGTGTAAGATATTATTCTGCTTAGATGTTTATTATTATTAGGTTTATGTTATGTTTATGTTTATTATTAAGTATGTATTTGCTACTAGGTATTTTTCTAATGTTAGATATTTATTATTAGTCACTTATCTGTAATTAAATACTTGTTGTTAGTAATATTTATAATAGACACTCGACAAGGTAGAGGCCTTGTCGAGCCTCTAAAGGGCGGAAATGATGCCTTAAGTTTTAAGTTTTCCTATTCTGCTTGGATGTGCTTTTCTGATGTGCTAGGGTGATGAAGACAAAACAGTCCTATTCCAGTTGAGAACTCAAAGACAGTTTCTTCAAACTTCAGGCCCTAAGCACAAACAACATGGAAAGAGGCGGGCGGGTTCATGCAAATGAACCAAAACCTATACAAGTGTGAGATTTTGTGACCAAGCCCTCCTTTGTTTCCATCTTGGAGCCATCCAGGCAGGGGCCACGACTGTGGCACTCATACTGCTAGGGTATGGCCTTTTGTAGGCCTTTAGTAGGCCTCTCAATAAATATCCATTTTATTCTGTGTGTGTAGCCTCTGTTCCAGCTCCTCTAAGCATCAATAACAAAAAATAAGGAAGTTGTGAAAATTGTACTAAGCAAATGACTATAGTTATATAAATGGCTAATAACTACGTATGCAGAAAGAAAAGGACAGGAAAAAACCCTGAGGAAGATGGTGAGCCTTCATCCAAAAGACCACCGAAAGAGGGCCAACGAACCCCTAGCAACAGCCAATGCCTGCACAGAAGACGACCATTGCCTTGAAATCAAGGAAACGAAAGAAGGCGGGGGTTACCAGGAAAATGAAAACTCAGACTGCATAAAAAAGCTGAACTAATGCTATGTGACTCCCCTGGTGTACCCAGTGTTGTTTGTTGTGGATGCTGGTGAAAGCCAGGGAAAACATCAGTTTGAGTTTTCCCAAGCTACTCAAAGGAAAACAGAAGGGAAAGAATTAATAACAAAGTTTAGCACCTGGTGTTGTTGACAGGATGAGTGCGTGAGGAACGTGATGTTTCTGTAAAAGCATGTTTACAAGAGGTGTTGCCTTCCTTGGACCAATGAAATTATTCTATCTTTGGTTCAGTGAACCAGTCGATAAAAATGTATCTACTCCTGCAATAAATCGCTTCTTCTGCTTTCTGGATGAAGCCTGTGTTGCTATATCTTTTCGTCGCTCCCTAGCCTTACAGCGACAGTTTGCTTGCTGCTTTTTCTGTTAATAAATAATCATTGAAGAGATCATAATTTCTCATGAATATATAACATTAGTAAACTGTTGTTTTTTCACTTATATATACTTGTATTCGTCCCTTATTGGTGGAAAGGGATTGGTTGAAACCAAGGGGATGTAACTCATTTTAGAGTGTCCACCTCTTTAATTGTCTCAAATCAAGACAGACATCTATATGGAGCTTATTCCATAGTCCTTAATCCAAGGACTGGAGCCAGCAGGGCAGCCCATGGGACTAGGAGTCTCAAGGAAAGCTGCAGGATTTTAGTCTCCCATTGTGTGGGCAGAAAGCTCTTCCCCAAAGCCCAGGCAGACCTTCAGATGGTGCTAGTCGCATGCAGATCTGCTGCTTTACAGCACTGTTAATCTGGCTCAAGTGTTGTGGGAAGCCTGAGTCCCTTCTAGAATACTCCCAAAGCACCAATGACAATGTCGGTCTGACTCCATTTTCTTCACCCCTGAGAGTGCCTCTGAAGTCCTTCCTAACACCTGTGACCAACCCCTCCATCTGGCGCATCTGACAGTTGGTGTGATATGCAGAAAATCTCCACAACTCGTAAAAGTTGGAGAGTAGGTATGCATGTGCATGGTAACTTCTTCCCTTCTTGACATTCCTTTCCCTTTACTATAGTGAGGTAAATCCCTTTTTCCTCTCCAGTCCTCCGGCTAGCTCTGGACCAGAGAGGGGTGGGAAATCCTCATAGATAAAGGCAAAAACCAAAGAAGGATCTTTTCACCCATGAGAAGATGATCCACAGTTTATTCTGTCCGCATGGCAAAAGGAGAAAAAGAGAGCGAGAGGGAAGATGGCAGGCAGTTTTAAACTCAGAGAAAGGAGCAAGGAGGAACAGACCCGTGACCAATGGGACACCGCCGACGGGGAGGGGCTAAGGGAGGGCTGAACCAATTTCACAAGCTCCGGGGGATACAGAGCAAACCATTTTCTCAGTGCAATATATAAATATAACAGTGCAATATAAAACCATGAACAGTGCAACTTACGAAATAAACAGTGCAATACAACACTATAGCATATCTGGTAACTCATTTCCTTTTTACTATCCTTGAAGATCCATCCATAAACACCTTTTCCCCCTCTAGCAGAGGGATATCCTGTAAATCTTCCCTGGCTCTGGTCTGGAGACCTGTTACCTGGATACAGTCATGTCTTTTTTAAGACACTCTCTTCCAGGCTAGTTAAACAGGAGGCTGGGTTAAACTTCTCCTCACTTCTTAATTCTAAATCTTCCTGTTCCATTAGACAGGTTTCATACTGTAATAACCAAGTGCTGGTCATTTACTTAGAGGCTCTTACAGTTAACAAAGCTTTAACTTGATGGGACACTTAAGAAATTTTCCCATTCTCAGTTTTCAGGCTTCAGTTACCATCAAAGCCCTGGCTGCACAATTGTGCAGATAATGAGGACTCGGCTACCGTTGGAGCAAACAATGGGGTCATCTCCTCACTTCGTAAAAATCTCAGCACCAGAATTTCTTCTAGCACAACCTTGTATTAGAGGACCATGCCGCTCACTACAATTCTGGGTACATTCAACACAATCTAAAATTAGTAGAAATAGCTTACTCATTTTTTTCTCAGCAATTTCTCCCACCATTCTAAGCCTGGACATGGGATTACCAGAAAAGCAGTATTTCTAAAGAGTATTTCTACATTCATGAATGATTCACACAGGAAAAATCAGTCTTAGCAACTAGTCCACATACAATTCCAATTCCTTTTCCAGGCCTGGAAGAGCTAAAGTTGGGGCATTAATCAACCTTTCCCCTAATTTTCTAAAGTTTTGCTTTCTTACTGATGGCTATATAACAACATTAGGACTATCCTGGGTTTAAAAGCCATATAATCTTTAATCCAGGTTTTTTAATACCCTATTAATCCTAACAATTGTTACAACTCCCCTTCAGTCCTGGGCAACGTCACTTTGAAGATTCCCTGGACTCCCTCTGGGCCAACACACTTCCAGCTTTAAGTTAAAATGTGCCCCAAACATTCAACTTTTTTCTCCACTACTTGAAATGCGGGGTAGACTCCACAACCAGTGAGGTTGTAAAGTAGGTATGTTTTATTCAGCTCTGGGCTGGGCAGTGGGGGATCTCTCCACCACAAACTGAGCACCAACCGTGGTGATTTACCTTGCCTTTAAACATAAAGATGTTACATATTCAAGATAATTGCGACACAGCCTATACATACTCATAACCTTTCCCCGAAAAGGTGGGTTTTATTAATGAGTTCTGGGAAATAATTTCCATAGTCCCCACCTTTGGGTCCTCTTGGTTGCTTCTGTGGTCGTGGGCTGGGGGGCTTCAGATGAAGTAAGTTCCTCTTCTTCGCGCTGAACTTTTCACCTATGTTCCTCATGCATGCTCCTTGGACCCTTGGCATTTCTCCAGACCACAAAGCCAATTTCGGCTGGTTTGAGATACTTCAGGAAGCTAATCCTTACTTTTATCAGGGGCCAGTCCTGCTCTTATCAGACCTTCCTAGCCCCTTTATCATACTTGTGCTTTCATTTCAGACACTTCAAGCCTCCCCTCCAGCCAGAAAATGGAATAATTTTACAGTGGCTTTCCTTACTATCTCCTCCTATTCTCTCAATAGGAGCAAGCTTTTCACATATTTCAATATCTTAATTCTTAGGGATGGAGTAAATTAACCTCTTCTCCCTCTTGTTCCCACTCAAAGGCAAAATACTGTAAGAGGGCATCCTCATAAAGCATCCTTTAGCACTTGTGTGAGAAGGGAATCTGGCTCACATCTAAGACTGTGGAGTGCCTGGGTTTAATAGTTTCACCTACTATTTTCAGGTCTTGCACTATAACTGTCAGGATAGAAGTGTTATAGGGAGACATACATGTTACCAAATGACACAGAAGGAAAGATGCTCACACTCAGTGACTCCGAGGAATCAAGCAGGAAAAGAACCACTTTATTTACATTTCATGTCTATTTATAGAATTCCAACAATGATCATGGATTGGACAGAGAGGATAATACCTCCTGACCCCATAGGTCCCATCAACAGTCGATCAATTCTCTCTTCCTCCAAAGAGGAATGCAAAACATTCATTGTTTACAAGAACAGAGTGTGAGAAACTGCAAGAAATTATCTGTCAACAATCAGAAGGCTGAACACAAGGGCAACACATACATGGCTCCAAAAGCCCTGCTTTTAACAGACTCAACAACAGGCTGTAACTTGTGAGGTTTAGGAAAACCTCCGGTTGCCTCTTGGGCACCCACACTGCCAGGTTATGTACTTCTTTAAAAAGTCAAGCAAGTTAATAGTTGCTATAAAGTTATTGCAGAAGCACATCAATCTCAAAGACAAAAACAAAGCAAAGCAATGGCATAAAAGCAATGGCAAAACTGCAGTGGCAAAATGCAATGGCAAAATGCACATGGCATAAAGCCATGGCATAGAGCACCAGCTCTCCCTGATGCATGTTCTTTTATAGAAACTTTCCAACTAGCTAAGACACAAACTCAGACCACTACTTCTTAACCTATTAGAATTCTAGTTTCTTAGCACACCAGGCTACGTATAAACTACTTACATGGCCTATCTTGTTCTAACTGAAAAATGTAAGCAATATTCTTAACTATAACTCTATTATATCTGAAGCTAGGTTCTTGGAGCCTCGAAGGAAACACTAGTATGTTTTCCAAACTTCACTAGAACATGTACTACTTCTCAGGCATCTAAGACCTTTTACTCACTAAAAGCACTTAAAACTTACTCCATTTACTTACTTACTTATTCACTCCATCTATTGACTTACTCATTCCATTCAAAGACTTTAATTCAATCCCTGCACTCTGATTTCTCTCTGAAGAAATCAGAGACTCCTGACTTACTGACTCCAACAGTAACTCTTTCTCTTCCTTGAAATAGGATATTGCTTTTTAGACACCAGTTGTCCAGGTCACCTCAGAGTAATGTGGAGAGGCTCCATGTCATGGGGTGACCTTATGATGCTGGTATCCCCATCATCTGTCTTTTTGCTCAGAAATGGGTCTTGTAGCTTTAAGCTACGCCCAAAGAGAGAAGGGGAGGAGCGGTGGAATTTTTTTTTGTGCTGTATTCAAAACATAAAGCCAAGAGTGCAGCTTTCTGCCAGCTTGCAGCGGTGCTTTCCGAGTTCTTGGCTTTTGCAGAGAGAGAGAGACGGAGTTTTTCTTTGCTTTTTTTTTTTGCTGGTTTTCCTTATTAGCTACCACAAGAAAGGTTTTCTTTGGTCTGTGCTTTCTTTTTTCTGGAACTGTTCAGCTTCTCTCCAGTCTCTCCAGTCCAGGACATCAGAAGAATCACCCAGGCCCCCCCCCCAAGCTGCACGCAGTGTCTGGCACACTGGGCCCAAGCCCCCGAAACTGAGAGAATGAGCTATACTCACAGAAGGAGTCTCTCTGAATTTGCCATCTCTTCAGAGCAACAAGAGATTTCATTGGTATTTTTTTTTATGCTTATGAATACTTTGCTTGCTAAATGTTTTTTTCCTACTTTTCTTGAAGGAGATTTTCTCCCGAATCTGTTGGAGGAGGAGCTATGGAAATCTGCTTTCTAGAGGAGACCCCTTCGGGAAGTTCCTCCCAAATCTCCCAAACCAGGACACTCCATATCCAGTTTTCCATATTTCTCTGGGACTGCTCACACTTCTGGGTTCACTCCAGCATTCACAACAGTGTTAGCCTCCCCATTACCCCCCACAACACCAACTTGCATTCCCAACTGCAGTCATCAAATTGTCTCTCAGCAAACTACAATCACAACTAGGAATAATCAGAAACTCATGCTTTTCAAACCCATCTCATACATTCAGCAAACTCTCACGGTGTTCCCTGTGTTACTTTTATTTGCCGGCAAAACTCAACACATGCATCATTCCCACTTATGAAAAGAACATTTGAACAGTTGTTCCCCTTTTGGCAGAGAGAGAAGTTCTCATGTCTACTAGGAAACACACTTCTCGGTAGAGCCCCTGGTACGATAGCAGATCTTGACACCTTGAACATCTCATTTTGAATGTTTTATTCTTTCTCAGTCACTGTCTTGGTGGCCACACCCTTCCCTTTGGTCCTGGGGGCTACCTGCACTTTTTCTTGATGGGGGTTGTAAAAACCCTGCCATCACTTTCACCTTTGTTTTTGCCTTCCCTTCATCTCTTCCTACATACACTTCCTAACTAGTTCATCTGGGGGGTTATTTTGTCCTTCCTCTAGTCTCCTCCTCACTACTGCCTGTGGGTACTCATTCTCCCATAGCTCAAAATCACTTGTTTCTCTAGTGATCAAGAAAAAAACCTCTTCTTGTATCAGATCAGTCTTTGGTGGCACATTGTCTCTTATACTGTATAGCAAAGGCAGTCACTGTACCTTACACTGCACACCAAAGCCACTCCCCATCCAGTCGCAGTGTCCAGACACCCCTGCAGCACATGTGTCTGGATGCCTGGGCCACTCTCCCAGCACTACAAGCTCTGTAAAGCACCAAGTCCCGACAGGCAGGCACAGCCCAAGGTGCTACAGGGATGGGAGGATGGACCAAACGCTCAGCAACCTCATAGATATGGCTGCCACTGCAGCCCCTGCCCACAGGTGGCAGCATTGGGCACTGCCCAAAGCTGAGACCCTACTGTCCCACAGCCTGGACTTGGTCATGCACCTTCCGTACTGGTCTCAGCTTGTGAAAAACAAGATTTGCAATTTGGAATTTTATTTAAAAAGTTTAATAAGGGATAAAAAAAATTAACTAATACTGGGGTACCCTTGGCGTTTGGCCAAAAAGCACGCCAGTAAAGTCAGAGAGTGTGATACATATACTGTTACATTACTGAGGTACATACATATTTATGTGCTTCATACATTATTCAGACATTCTTGTGAGTTTTTGATGTTTCAGGAACTCTTTGGTTTATTTTCTTTACACTCTAACTTTTCTGGACAACATCCCATAAGATATGTTTTATTTCTTATTGTGTTTCTATCTTCTTGTTCCACATTTTCCGAAAAGGGGTTAAAAAATTCTTCTACGATTCTTCTCAGGTGCTCTGCTTTTGTCACTGTTATCTCTTGGAGAGGTCAGTCAGCAGATGTGGGAATCAACATAATTGTTTCCCACCATTCTTTCAGTTACATAGAAGCATTTTAACATTTCGTGTTTTTGTTAAGGCCTATGATATAATACATTAATCACACCACTATTTCTATAAATTATATAGTACATACTTAAACTAATAGATTATGTTATACTAATGAACAGCTAAATAGAATTATACATTGTGATATATCCAAATATTTATGGTCAATACCAGCATGCAAAACCTAATACGTAGAAGGCCTCAGGTAGCCTGTGGGAACGTTTTGTGTGAACATGGAGCTTTCCCAGGGGCTGGCCTGGGAGCAGAGGTTTTCCCAGGAACAAACAAAGGCACCTGCTACTGTTTACAGAGTGTGTATTTTGAGAACTCTGTTGTCTATAATGAAAACATCTGTACAAGAGGTGTTGCCTGTTCTAACCAATGAGCTGTATTCTGTCCCTGGAGTAGCGAGTGACTGTACTTAAGCAAGGTAGTGTTACAATAAAGTGTGTCTGTCTCTCTCTTTCCTGTCTTGAGAGGAGACTGCGTTGCTGTGTGTTTTATTACTGCCGTTCCAAGGGTTAATCCCTAATTAACAGCAACACTAATATATAAATGTGAAACTCAATATTACATTGTTGTTTTTAACACAGCTCATGCTGCCGATCTCCAACTCTCTCATCCAGCCATAGCACTCTTCAGTATAGAGGAACCCCCTTCCAAAAGCCAAATCCTCCACCCTGGTTCCATAATGACCCAGGGAGGGGTGGGGGTGTAGGAACAATACCTCCCTTCTTTCCCTCTCCTGCAAGCCAGGAATACAAAAGACTTTCAGTTGACTCTGTACTAGACTGCAAATTTTGAAGATAAGGCAGAGAACTTCTCAGACTTTGCTTATCATATAGCTTCTCACTGCTATTTGCCTTAACCATATTTCCCCACACTCCCCTTCGACCAATCATTTTTCAAACTAACATCATATTGCTCCCTCCTGGCATGGGTTACGAGACCCTTTCTCAGTGCCTCTTATTGCCACTTCTGGGCATCCATGTTCCCCATATTGCTCCCTCTGGGCATATACCAGAATAACCACTCTGGTCCTTCATGTCCTCTTAGGAGAATGTGCAAACTATCGCAACATTCTCCTAAAGGACCCTTCGGAGGTATTTTGGGATTGTCATCCCTACAGTCAAGATCGTTTTTTTGACTTTCCTTTGTTGTCCACCCTGGGCATCCTGCCATGTTTTACTCCCCAAAGTTGTACTTGCCAGTGAGATTTCCCGAGACCCTTTTCGACTTTCTCTTAGTGGCCCCTCTAGGCATTCATGTCTAGCGGTCCTTTCTTATTGACTTTTCATGGAAGTCCCTGGTCTGCCTCTCGCTGCGGACCCTTTCACGAACCCCCCTGATCCGCCCCTAGTCTGTCTCCTGGACAGTCTCTGATACCCCATCAATCACCCCGTGCTGGCCAGTGCCAAAGGGAGCTGGTCACTGAAAGTGGGTGAGGCGCCCCTTCATCTCCTCTTGCCGTGTGCTGTCCCCTAACAGCGGAAGGATCCCGGAGCATTTCCTCAATTGTCAGGAAAAGCCACTAATGTCAGAGGTTTATGTCCAAAAAGGAGAAAGGAGTCCTTCAACTTTATTCGAATAAAGGGAGAGAGTCCACCAGGGCACAGTCCCGCAGGTTTTTCTCTCTCTAGGGGTTTCAGGGGGATGCAGTCTCTCTTTTATCCTAACTCCCAGCCACATATTGCCCTCTTCCTTTCCCCATTGGCTAAGGTACTAAGAAAGTACAGCGTCCCTGAATTGCCCACCCCATATACCCCTCGAGCCTACTTTTTTACCCCAAAGTTCAGAAGATCAGGCTTGTGCAGAATCTTTTCTGTTTCAGAAGCCAAGCTGTCTGGGCTCTAGAACGAACCTGTTGCCCAAAGTTAGTAGAACCATTAAGACTCATTTTAAAGATGTTAACATCCATACCTTCATCCATAAAACTATCTGTAAAGATATTAGCACACATCTTTCCTCTCAAAAACTTTTTATTCTTTGGCTTTTTAACCTAAGATAGTCCTAATGTTGTTGTATAGACACCAGTAGGAAAGCAGAATTTAAGAAAATTTGAGGAAAGGTTGATTTATGCCCCAGCTTTAGCATTCTCAGGCCTGGAAAAGGAATTGGAATTGTATGTGGACTGGTTGCAAGGACTGATTTCTTCTATGTGAATCATTCATGGATGTGGAAGTACACTTTGGAAACACTGCTTTTCTGGTGATCCCATGCTCAAACGTAGGAATGGTGGGGGAATTTGCTGAGCAGAGAAAAAGCATAGGCTATTTCTACTAACTTTAGGTTATGTCAAAGGTACTCAGAATTGTAATAAGCAGTGTGTTTCTCTGGTACAGGGCTGTGCCAAAGGAATTCTAGTGCTAAAATGTTTGGGAAGCAAGGGAATGGCCCCAGTGTTTAGTCTAACGGTAACTGAGGCTCTGTTGTCTGCAGCGTTGTGCAGCCACAGCTTTGATAACTGATGGCAGGATTGTAAAATGGCACCAAGTTCTAGGTGGAGGATCAGCACTGTTGGGAAGGACGAGAATTTAACGGAGGAGTTTTGCAGATATACAGAAGGTCCTATAGGAATGAAAACAAATTTTGATATAGAAGAAAAAAATTGCTGAGCCAGTCTTACTGGGTAACTAGAAGGCAAAGAGCAAGTGAGTTGGAAGGGGCTTTTATGGCCTAGAGCAAAGCATAAATCCACCTCAAACAAATGATGTTTTTACGAAACAAAAGGATTTTCACAGGCAAACAAGAAAGCCAATGTTGCAAGTAGAGAAAAGATCTCAGAAATTTCCACTGCAGAACAAGTCCCAAACTTTAATATGTACCTACTAACTCCAATGATTGGCTAGTCACTAACATAATATGGTAATTTTAGCAGTTTTGATAGGTTATATGTAAATGTAAAAGGTATTGTGTATGATGTTGATTGGTAGTTGACGTTTCTTCCACCCACTGCCCACCTCACCTGGGCTACCAGCTAGCTCCGGGAAGCCTGCGTCGGTGAGTGGCCCCTCCCCGGCACCACTCTGGGAGCCACAGAAGAAGTGTAGCAACAGCTACGCCTGGGCAAGTCGTCAGGGAGGGACAAAGAGGCACAGGAGAGACCTTTTACGGTTCTGGGGGAAGGGATTTATTGAAGGAAGAGGTAACAGGTCCAGAGGTTGGGAGAGGGAACCGCAAAAGGCAGTTTGAGGGGTTCTACACAGGCTTAAGCACGGGGGAGGAGCAAGGGGAGGGCACAAAACTCTGGCCAATAACGGTTAACGGGGGGAGGTACAGAAGGCGGGGAAAGGGGTACATTGAGCCAATAAGGTAAACCGAGGGTGGGGATACATACAATATAACCAATCATGAATACAAAGGGGAATGCTTGACACAGAAACTTCTAGAACAAAGGGAGGGGCTACAAAGGATTGACATCCAGTGGGGCAGGGTTTAGGGTGAGGGATAGGGAAGGTTCCAGATAAAGGGGAGGGGTTTAGGATGACTGACTAGGGCAAAGGCGGGAAAGGGAAAAACCATTATGTACTTAACTTAGGGGAACGAAACTGGGACCAACCATCAACACAGAAGGAAAATTAACATTAAACAACGCAACACAACAGGTAGTCATGTATTAAGATGCTCTGTAATGAAAAGTATATAATGCATTATAACCAGAACTAGAAGGGCTTCAGGACACACAACTTGCCTATAGCCAGCAGCTATAGGCTCACCCACGACCCTCAACTGCTGTAACCTAGTCTATGCAATAAACAGCATTTTAAGAGATGGCTGAAGCCTCCGTCTCTCCATCAGGCTCTTACACAGCACTAAGCTGTTACAGTGTAAAATGCAACAGGAGGATTTAGAGTTGAGAACCCAGTCTCGTGTTTAACTGGTCCTGAGAAAGGAGCCTTAAAGGAGTCTCAAGACTGTATCCAGGTAACAGATCTCCAGACTCAGGTAGGGAAGGCTTAGAGGACTCCACTGCCAAAAGGGGAAAAGGATCTTCAAGGGTAGTAGGATCTCACATACTACGAAAAACAAAGTTCACACCTGAGAATTTTTAAAAGTTTAATAAAGGATAAAAAGAGCCAAACAACACAAGAACTTTAAAACAATGTTCTCTATATACTGTTACATTGCTGGGGTACATGCATATTCAATGAGTTTATATATTATTCAAACGTGGTTTTGAGCTTTTCATGTTGCAGGAATTCTTTTGTTTGGTTTTATACTCTGACTTATCTGCAGGACATCCTGTAGATTAGGTCAACATATTTTATTCCTTCTTGTGGTTTCATCCTTTTGCTTCACATTCTCTGATAATGTGGAGTCAGCGAATTCTCCTATTCTTTTCCAGCACTCTGGTTTGTGACACTGTTATCACTTAGAGAGGTCAGTAAGCAGATGTAGGAACCAAGATAATTGTTTCACACTAAATGAAATAAATAAGGGCAAGGAGACCAGCTCCCGTTTAATGCCTTTATTGAGAAATCAGCTCTGGGTGGGAGCCCGACGGGTCACGTGCACCACCGCTGCTCCCGATGGACGATCCAGAGGAGGAGGAATTCAGCTTTGCTCTGCAGCTGAGCTGGGCCTTCTGTCCTCACAGGAGTCCCTCAGAAGACGCTGGTTGGCTCATAGTCTAGGGATGTCATGTCGATCGGGTGCTGTTCAGGTCATGGTGACAAGGCAAGAGAGTCCTGGTTGGTGATTTCATCTTCTTCACTATTTTTCTATCTTGGGAGTACCATTTTTAGTTTTCGATGTTATATTGGCTCGTTGTTTTTAGGGGTTTTTTATTACTGAGTTGTGTCCCATAAGCACTTGCGGTTTTCTCATTTCCCCGGCACCATTTTGGGAGCAGCGAAGGCATTATCCGACCGGGAGGGAAAGGGCATAATGGCAAGGCAATTCTAGGGAGTGGGAATCAGAACAGAACAACAGCAACAATTAACGTATAAACAGGGTGTTTTCCACAGTTAACAGAACATTAATAGAACAAACAGGAGCTTGTTCCTAACAATTCCCCCCTCTATTTCTTTGATCAGGCCTTAGCCTGCATCAACCTATGATTTTAGTTTCTTGGACAAAAAAATTTCTTTAGTTTTTGATATTGCTCATATATTTCTTTGGCACCTTTTTGTTTTTGTTTTTGACTTCCTTGTTCTTGGCTTTCTATTAACATAATTTTGATTTGTTTTTGGTTATTTAGTTCTGGGAGTTGTATACTGGCTTGGATAGTGGAGGTTACTACCTGGATTAGGCAGGGAAGTAGGCATGGCAAAAATAATAGTCCAGTGGTTGCGCATATTATTATAAACGCAGCCTTCTTCCACTATGTTCCTTTGAAGGACCAAAAGTTGTCCCACCAGCTAGTATCCATTAGAGGAGTCCATTCTTGGGCACCCACATATGCTAATTTTCTAATTTCTTTGGAGATGTTTTTAATTACTGAACTTTTATCATCAATTTCCAGGCAGCACTCAGAGGAATTAAATTTCCCACATATCCCTCCTTCATCTGCTAATAGGTAGTCTACAGCTAATCTAATTTGGTATATCACTGCTCTTGTTTGAGTTAATTGGTCACTGATATGGTCAAGTGCAAGGGCTGTCCGGTTGGAGATTACCTTGAGTACTGCTTGGAGCCTGATAATTTGGTTCAGCATATAAATTGGGGTACGGAATCCCCATGATCCATCTTGAGCCCAAGTAGCTGGCCCATAAGTTTTAATAATTTCTTCTGGGGTCCATACTTTTCCGTTCCACTTTTGGTTACCCCCTATCTCGATTATACTCCTTTTTTTTCTGCTTGTTTTCTTTAAATTGTCATACACTGGGACTCCAAAGTGTGCTCCTGACTCTTTTGGCAATAGGAAGAAGGCTGGTTTAATAATCCCTATAGTGCAAGTCCCTGCCCAATCTCCGGGAAGTTTGATGTGTGCTGTATTACCACAGATCCAAAATTAAGGTTGTGGAACTTCCCAAAATGCATCCCCTATTTCGGCTGGGGATTCCTAAGACTTTAACAATTCTCTTATGCCCCAAAATGGGTTAACTCCTTTCTCTGTACATTCATGTAATTAGTATTTTTCATGGTAAATACACCCTCTTTCCTTTCTTTCAACCGACCAGTATTTATTTGGCTCTTTGGGGATCCACTTTGTGTCTAGATCTTTTATTATTAGGTACCTTTTACATGCCATTTTCCCTATGGGAGTAGTATATCTCTTCCCTGTTCTCATGATGCATTCTTCCCCAATTACCCTGGACTTTAAATCCCATTGTTCTCTTCCCCTTGCTCCTACAACTTGTGGTTCTTGTGTAATTTGGGTCCATCTCAGTATTTCTAATGGGCTTAAACTTATTCCTTCCCATGGCCAGATTTCAGTCATTTGGGTACTTGCGCAAATCCAGCAGTCTGTCAAGTTTAATTCTTTACTGATTCTTTCAACTAGATCTATAAATAATTTTTTCCCCACAGGAATATCTAAATCATCTTTTTCTTGTGTTGTTAGTTGTTTTTCTTTTACCAGGTCTACCAATCCTTCTCATTTGCTTTGTACTCGAAGCAAAGCCAGGTATCTCCTATGGGACATTCCCCAAGTAGGCATTGCTTATAAGAAGCAGTATTTTTTACAAGCCAATAGACTTTCCCATCTTCTTGACAGGTGTTTAATTGGGAGTTATTGAAGCATTTGCAATTTAGGTTGGTATGAACCCTCAGGAGAGACTTCAGATTTTCTCCATCATAGAGAGGGTGGTAGCATTTGGTACAAGCATCCTCTTCACTCCCTTGGGTGCTACCTATGAATAGGATTAACACTATTCTTCCCAAGAGTCCAGTATGAGCCATTTCTCTCCTGACCTCACCTGGTCTTGCCTCTTGGGGAACAGGGAGACTTCCTGGATGTGTATTAGAGTCTTTCTTAGCAGCCGGCTCCTTCTACTCCCACTTCCCTACTAATTTAGTCACCCTTGGAGAGTGCTCTGTAGGAGATTTATTGTGTTAGTGTTGAAACTTTCTTGGGGTGGAATTGCGGTTTGCAGGAAGTGCTTGTTTGAAAGCTGAAGTTAATGAAGAACCATGTGTAGTATGTAAGCTATACCTTAAAAGCTTGGAAGAGTATATGAATCTTCTAACATTCTAGTCAATTATCAGGGGAAGCATACAAATAGTAATTTTTAACTTTGCCAACTCTTACTACTTTGACTTTCCAACTATCCAAGCAACAGCAACAGTATCAGAACAGGTAGAACATGAGTACAAACATGACTTCAGATAACTTCTGAAAAATATTACCCTTTGTCTTGTTACAGAACTCTTATTGGAACATAATACTAACTTGTACACAAAAAATGTATCCAGTTAATCTTTTGCAGGAGTTCTTCAACTGTTTTTTGGTTTTCTCTTTAATGTCAATTTGAGGGTTTTTGGGTCTCGGATAGCAGTCCACTCAGGGGCATCTGTCGATGGTGTGACTGGATCTGGTTCACTAGCAGGGGGTGGTACTGGTCCTTTAACCTGAGAGATGTGTGTCCAGCCACGTTCCTGGGTCCGCACTGCGGTGTGTGTAGTGAGTAACACTTGGAATGGGCCTTCACACCTAGGGGTTAATGGTATGTTATTCCAGGATTTTATTAGTACCCAATCTCCGGGACAGATCTGGTGTACATCCGCATCAAGGGGAGAAGTTTGGGGGAGGTATCCCTTTTTTCTAAGATTTCCCCAGTGTCCTCCCAATTGCCTCTAGGTATTTTTGGGTTGCTATTTCCCCTTCCAAGTAGTTCCCTGTACTGAAAGGAGTGACAAGGAAAGGAAGCCCTAGCATCATTTCATAGGGGAAAACCCCTATGTCTGACTGGGGTTTGGTTCTTATCCACAAAAGGTCATGAGGTAGGCACTTAAGCCAATTCATTTGTGTTTCAGAAATTAATTTTCTTAACACATTTTTGAGAGTTTTATTCATTCTCTCTACTCTCCCTGAACTCTGGGGATGCCATGGGGTATGTAACCTCCATTTCAATCCCAGAGCCTTAATTACTTCATGTAAAGCTTGGGCAATGAAATGTGGACCTTGATCCGAATCAATATTATTTACTAGTCCAAACCATGGAACTATTTCTTCTAAAATTATCTTTGCAACTACCTCTGCCGTTTCCTTCCTGGTGGGGAATGCTTCCACCCAGTGGGTGAGATGGTCTACCATTACTAATAGATGTTTATATCCTTGTATGGGGGGCATTTCAGTGAAGTCCACTTGTATATTTTGAAATGGTCTTAAAGTTAACTCTCTTCCTCCAGGTGTTATTTTTCTCATAACCTCTTGGTCTACTTTTTGGCAGTTGACACACCCTTTTGTAACTGCTTTTCCTAGATTATATACCCTGATACATATATTCTCTCTTAAGAAGTGGTCATATAACCCTTGGATTCCCCAATGGGTTAATTCATGCATTTCTGATAAAATTTTTCAGGCTAAAGACCTGTTTAGGAACTTAGGCCCATCAGATGTCAACCATTCCCCTTGTTCCCCCTGATGTAATCCTAGTTCTTTTATTTCCTTTAACTCCTTCTCACTAAATGTTGGTTTCTTTTCTTCTTCCCCTTTACTTGGTGTTTCCTCTAGTCTCAAGATTTTTATTGGCTCTTTTGGGTCTAAAGCTACTTCTTTAGCCATCTGATCTGCTAATTGATTCCCTTTTATTTCTAAAGTGTCTCCCCTCTGATGTCCTTTAACGTGCACTACTGCTATCTCTGTTGGTTTATATAGGGATTTGAGTATTAATTTTATTAACTCCTTATGTACCAAGTCTTTTCCTTTTGAATTTAAGTATCCCCGTTCTTCCCAAATCATACCAAATGTATGAACAATCCCAAATGCATATTGTGAGTCTGTGTAGATAGTTCCTTTATCTTTCTCTAACAAATCTAACCCTCTTTTCAGTGCGTAGATTTCACAACACTGAGCTGACCAGTTTGATGGCAACTTCCCCTTTCTACAACTTTCATGTCTGTCCCTTCTATAATTGTGTATCCTGACACCCTGTTCCCCTCTATTACTCTTGAGGACCCATCAGTGAACAAAATCCTTCCATATGGCAAAGGTGTATCTTCTAGATCTTCTCTTATTTTAGTTTGTAGGTTTATTAATTCAATACAATTATGTTCCAAATCAGTTAGGGGTTCCCCAGATAGGAATTGTGCGGGGTTTAGACTTTTGGAGGTATTCAATTCTAAATTGTCATTGTTCATTAGGATAATGTCATATTTTAATATTTGGAAACCCGTTAGCCGCTGTTGGGCTCTGTGACTTAAGACTGTTTTAATGTCATGTGGTGTGTGTATTCTGATTTTTCCCTGCAAGGTTAACTTTTGAGCTTCTTCTAATAGGATAGCTGTAGCAGCAATTGCTTGTAGGCAAGTTGGCCAACTGTCGTTGGCTGGGTTTTTGGGGTCCGTTTGGGATCTCTGAGACTGCTTCTGCAGCCCTCAGCGACAGAGCAAGTTCCCTAGCCTTGCCCAGATAGAATTTTGACTCACGGTCAGCTCTCAGACCAGTGGGGTAAAGAGAACAGCATATGCAGAAAGGCACAAATCCATAGTTTATTCTATGAAGGCATTCTATCTAGCATATACCAACGGCTATTGTTTTACAGGGCTTTTTATATCTTTTGAGGGTTTTACAGTTTGCACCAATTACCAAGGGAATTCTACATTCTAACCAATCCCTGAGGGATTTTACATTCAAAGCTGGCCTATGGATACTAAAAGAGAATGAACCACTAATATTGAAGATAGATAAGAGGGTCTACCAAGGGGAGGAAGCTGGATTCCTTTTTGTATTCATCATTTCACAAGCCCTTTCTTGTCTCTAAGCTATGGTTTTCCAAGGGGCTTGTTCTGAGGATGCAGGGAGACTATCTTCTTTATGAATATTTTCTGCTCCCTCCACATCTCCTCTCTCTGTATTTACTAAAAAGACACTTCCAGTAATTTTCTTAAAACATTGAACAAAGCATGCAAACATAACTAATACAATAACAACTACGATTAAAATCCATAAAAGTCCCTTGACCAGAGATGCGGCCCACCCCTTCAGTCCCCATTGTCCAAAAAGGTTGTTGAGCCAGTCTGGGGTGGTTTCTACTTTCAAATCCTTCACGAGGCCTCTCAGTTTCTCGATGTTTACCTGGATGGATGTTGAAGGTGATGAGAGATTGAAGCAGCACATCCCCTCAAAGTCTTCACAGCCATGTCCATGGGCGAGCAGCAGGAAGTTGATTGCAGCTCGGTTTTGCAGGGATGCGTGTCTTGTGGTTTCTTCATCCTTTAAAAGATCACTCAAAGCAGCAGATGTAACATTGGCTTGCTTACTGAGCCAACACCCCAAATGAGTAATTTCACCAAGGGCTTTTGCTGCAGCCACCCATGGAAAGAACAGGGAGACAGCAGCTCTTGCGGGTTTGTTCCAATTGTACAATTTAGGGTCACAACTTTCATCAAATTCAGTGTAAGATCTTTTTTCGCGTTTTGATTCACTCTCATTGTTCCAATTATGTAATAAGGTAATGTTGGGGGTGAAGGTAGAAAGCTTGCCAAGGCTACAGGGTCCCCCCTGAAGGCGAGAGGGGATTCCAGCCCAAACCCGATCACCACAGATAAGAAACATTCCCCTGGGTAATGTTTTGGGTTGGAGAGAGGATTCAGAGAGAGCATGAGTGGTGTAATTGCACCAATCTGGATAATTGTAGGCTTTGTTGATGGGTGATATGTCTTTTCTGTATGTGTTTCGGATTTGACTCAATCCAGGCCAATTTTGCTTTGGACTTTTGTAGTAGAATTTTGACACAGTATGCTGCTTTGGAGGACCCCAGCAAATCTAATTCTTGGGGTTCCTCGGGGGCATTTGGCAGTATTTTTGTCCAATGGTCCCAAGTGTCAACTGGATTTGGTCTCTTACCAATGGTGCGGAGGAGCTCTGAGTTATAGACAGGCCATTCATCTGCTACAAAGGGAATTCCTACCAAACATGTGGAAAGTGGGTTATCAAGGTTGCCCATAGACAGGCACGTGTTATCTCGTTTTAATGTCTTTGCTAAAGTCACCCAGACATTGTGTTTGCGTTGTGGACTGATCCAGCTGAAGGCATGTGGCATGGTGAAGAGGATCCAGGCAGCAGTGAGGACAGCATCAACGGAGATAATTTTCGTCTTTGGACAAGGATGGGCCTACTGATAGGGAATATAAGTAAAGTCAGTTATTTTTATGATGGGGGGAGAGAGTGTTAGGGTTTTCTCCTTCATCTCCTTCCTTTGTCCCTTACCCCCCGTCTTTTTTTTTTTTTTTTTTTTTTTTTTTTTTTGCTAAGGGTAGGGAAGTGAATACAGGATTAGGGGTTACAGTAAAATCATGGTGGGGGGGGGGACGACTAATACTAGGGTGTTTCAGTAGAGGTAGTGACATCTAACTAAAGGTCACTTTGTGGCCAGGCTATGTCTGGCTTATGATTTGCCTGATGCAGCAGAGTGCTGCTTAGTTTTTTGTTTCGTCTGCTGTCTTGTGACAGGATGATCTTTTCTTTGATGTGCAGGTGTTCAGCGGCATCTTCTTCTCCAAGCAGCGCTGGTTTGGTTTTGAGGAGGTCTTGTATTTGACTCTGGGGAGCTTTTGTTGTTGTCTGTTGGAGTAGGTTTCGCCGTGCCTAGGTATGGTTTTATTTTTTCCTGGGAACCATCTTGGTCCAGATGGCAGGGAGATGCAAGCGTACCCCCTTCCCCAGGTAATTAAGTGGAAAGGTCCAGAGACCTGATGTGTTTCAGGGTCTTTCACCAGCACTGGTGGTTTTTCAGTGAGCTTCGCTTGAGTTGAGTTTGCAAAGTGTCGGAGTATTGGGGGGTCAGGTTCTGACTCAGTTCCATTTAGGAAATTGATGACTTAGAGAGCTTTGCAGAGTCTTTCCACTGGAGATAAAATTTCTGTGTCTCTCCCCTGCTGGTGAAGGACTCTTTTGATGTTCTGATGAGTTCTCTCTATGATGGACTGTCCTGTGGAATTTCCAGGAATGGTCTCAATGTGTTCAATTCCCCATTCACCGAGGAACTCTTGAAATTTGTGAGAGATGTAGGCGGGTCCATTATCAATTTTGATCTTTTTTGGAACTCCCAGAGTGGCAAATGCTAGAAGAAAATGCTTGATAACGTGAGTGGCTCTTTCTCCTGCATGAGCCGATGTAAAAACTGCTCCAGAGAACGTGTCAACTGACACGTGCACATACTTAGACTTTCCAAAAGATGGGAAATGGGTGACATCAGACTGCCACAGCTGGCAGGTGTTCAGGCCTCTGGGATTGACTCCCGTGCCCATAGAGGGCACTTGGTAGTTTTGACAGTTTGGGCATGTTGCCACAATGACTTTTGCTTGGCCTTTCGGAATTTTAAACATTCTCATGAGGGCAGGTACATTTTGGTGGAAAAATGAATGTTACAGCTTTGCTTGAGGAAAAATGTTGGGGATGTTTGCAGTCTCGACTGGCAGGGCCAGTGGTTCCACTTTCCTGTTTGTTTCCCTTTGTAATAAAACCTGTGAGGTCAGTGTGTGACCTAACATGCATGATATGGTAGGGTAATTTTCTGTGGGAAATGAGGGTTATTAATGAAGAAATCAATTGGTGTAATTTTGGATTGAAGACTTCCTTGAGGAAAGCATGTTCTGCTCTCATAGCTATACCAGCTACCTAAGCTGAATCTGTGACCAGGTTAAAGGGTTTGTCTTTGAATTTCTCAAAGGCTCTAACAACGGCTGCCAATTCTGCAATTTGTGGAGATCCCTCCACAATTTGGACATGGGATTCCCATTTGTCAGTTTTGGGGTTTTTCCAAGTCATGACAGACTTGTGAGAGGAACCCAAGCCATCTGTAAAAACAGTTAAACCTTTGAGAGGTGCTATGCTTTGAACGCATTTTGGGATCAGATTGAAGGTTGCATTTCCATTAAAAAGTTTGTGTTTTGGTATGTGAATAGAAATTTGGCCTCTGTAACTATCTAGAGCAAATTGAAGATTATCATTGGTTTGGAGCAGATTTTCCAAATCTCCAGTGGTCATGGGCAGGTAAATGCATGTGAACTCACACCCTGAAAGAGAGCGGAGGCGGGTTCCGGCCTTGTTTATCAAATGTGCCATGATTTCCTGAAACGTGGTAATTGTCTTTGTGGGCTGATTGCTTGTGAAAATCCATTCAAGGATCAACAAGGGGTCTGTGAGTTGAGGGTCCCATTGAAAAATCAGTCCATAGAAGGGAGGGGCCTTTCCTAAAATGACAAACTGGAAAGACAGATTTGGCTCAAATCTGTGTGCTTGACATGAAGACAGAGCTTCCTGAACTTTGATGATGGGTTGTTGGGCTTCTGGGATGAGTGTGCAGGGGGAGTCCAGGTCCTCGTTGCCACGGAGGAGGTTGAACAGAGGGGTGAGGTCTTCTGTTGTGAGTCCCAGTAGGGGGCAGATCCAGTTGATGGATCCACACAGGCTGTGTAGGTCTCTTAGAGTCTTTGGGTCGTCTCGGATGGAAAGCTGCTGGGGCACAATGGTCCTTTCTCGGATTAGAAGTCCTAGATATTTCCGGGGGCTGGTGTACCGTATTTGTCTTCACGGATTTCAAATCCTACTTGTTCTATGGTTTGAATGGTTGTTTTGACTTTTTTTTCTAAGTAGGTCTTTTCTTATGCACAAACTAGGATGTTGTCCATGTAGTGATGGATGACTGCTTCTGGGAATTGTTCTCAAATGGGCAGATAGTTGGAGAGTTTTTGAGTTCTTGGGGAAGGAAGAGCCAATGATATCTTTTGAGAGTGTAATATGTTGGCGATATGTCCTGGTTTTGGGCAAATTTGGGGGAAAACCTCCAGAAGGAGCCCCCAGACAGCAAACCCCACGACTCCTCCCCCCGACCCCACCGGGTTCGGGAAGAATTTCCTCGGAGAAGAGTGGGAGAAAAAACCTGTTTATTTAACAAGCAAGACACTCCCCAGCACAGGGAAAAAGACAACACCAGCTGACAAAAAAACTCTTTCACCGTTCTGAAGGGATGACAAGTTCAGTCTCTCTGGCGAGTGGTCGCTCAGTTATCAGTCTCTGGCGCTGGGGAATGACTGCTGCAGGTGACAAAGTGTAGACTCCCGGTGTTTCTTGGGGTTTCCCAGGTCCCCGTCCGGAACAGGTTCAGATGGTATCCAGGAGAGGGAGGGGATGGGGTGGAAGAGAAAACAGTCCAGGGAAAAAGTTGGACTGCCTAGCTGAACTAACTAATAAGCAAAAAGCAAGGGCAAAGCGAAGGAAAGAAAAAGAGGCAGAAGCGAGCAAGCAGGCAAGCAAGCAGGCAAGCAAGCAAGCCGAGCTAAAACCTCTCCTAAACATAGACCATGGGGGAGGTGAGCCGGCTGATAACAAGACAAAACAAAGCTTCACTCTCAGAGTCAGTCCTGGAAGCACAGGACATAATACCAAACATAATCAGGACACACGATTGGAGATACAAACACCGTAACATCACCCTAGGACACGATAATAACTGGTCAGAGACAGGGCCAATTAAGCCAAATTAGTTTATTAAAGCAAGTGGCAGTAAGCAAAACAGCACTGGGCGGCCAGGGAGTCTCCGCTCCACCAACAGCTGGCACCGGAAAGTCTCTTCTTCCTCTTTTTATACAGTTTGGTGTTTCATTTCCACAAAATCCCCTCCCATTTTTTATTCCCCAGACTGATGCGGTCAGTGATCTTCTGCGCTTGCTCGTGTTGTTGCTAGGGGGTCGTACTCTGTCTTCTGGTGGTCCTGGGGAGGAAGGCACTTCATCTTCTTCGTCGGTCTTCTTTGACCTAGGAGTGAACTCTTGAAACCAGTTAAGCAACTGCTGAGGTTAGCTGTGTTTTGCGCAAGTGATGCTTACTGAGCCGAATCAGTCCACTCCCACTTGAGTCCTTGTTACATTCTTTTAATCTTATTAGGACTTTTAATGAACAGTGCCTATAGCATATCACAAGAGGAGCTTCTCTGTTGAAAGAGGGGATGGAGAAGGCAAACCGTGGTGCGTCTTGAGGATGCAATGGGATGCTGAAAAAACAATCTTTGATGTCAATGACCACAAGTGCCCAGTCTCGAGACAGCATCGATGGGGAGGGCAGTCCAGGCTGGAGAGGATCCATGTCTTTAATGATGTTGTTGATTTTGTGAAGGTCATGGAGAAGTCTCCACCTGTCTGTTCCAGGCTTTTTCAGGACGAAGACTGAGGAATTCCATGGGCTGTTGGACTCAACAGTGTAGCCTTTTGCAAGCTGTTCTTCAACGAGGGCTTGCAATGCGCGCAGTTAGACCTTTGAAAGGGGCCACTGTGCCTGCCATTGGGGGTCATCACTCTTCCAGGTGAGACAAGGAGTGGGCGGGACAGTGTGCGCTTCAATGGCCCCCATCAAAAATCCCAACTTTGAACTCGGAGAGGAGCCCCCCCATTGGGTTAGGGCATCTCTGCCCCATAGGGTGATTGGGGCTCTTACCACAAATGGTCGGATGGTTGCCTGTTGAGTCCAAGCGGCGTGGGATCCAAGACAGAAAACCCAACACTCTGTGATTTATGTGACAAAAGCCTTTATTCAGTTCTGACCTCGCTTTATATACCCCTTTCAATGTTCCCGGGCAAGCGCCTGTGATTGGCTCCCAGGTCAGGCTGCCCAGCCCTCTGATCAATAGCTCTCTGCAGCCAGGGCTGGAACTCATTGGGTTAAATCCTTGTCTGTCTCTAATCCTGTCCTATCTCTGTTCTTTGGGGGCTGGCCTTTTCAGCCAGACTACTTATCCAATCAGTAGTCAGATTAACTGCCCAGTACAGGCCAGCCTATACTGTGACAATTCCCTGTTTCTTTTTTATTAACTGGAAGAAAAATTTTGAAACACAAATGTGCAGCTTGTTCTCTGTAATCTTGCATGCAAGGGCCCTTTTGCATGCAAAATTACATTAACAGTATCTATTCGATTGGAATGGGGTTTTACCTAGCTTAATAAATTTGGTTTTTAGGATAGTGATGAGTTCCACATACCAGAAGCTGCAGGGCTTTTGTTCAGGGGCAGTCAGGTGAATTAAACACTTTTGGTTTCACATTTAACAATTTAACTGTTTAACATAGAAATATAACTTAACTCTATAACCATAAAACTTTAAACTTTTCTTTTGAAATTATAACTTAATATAACTTTCAGTTTTAGAACTGTGAAAAATTCTAACTTGATAAAACAATTTGTAAACATTAAAACATTTAGTAAACAAACAACTCTGTTATTTCAGTGTCCCATAAGTCTGTGAGGTAGGTGTAATTTCTGTCATTTACTTTCTCCACCAATGATACATGAGCTCTTAAGGTCTAATAGATAAACTGGGATTCTCACTCAGGCACTTTGCCTGCTTAACAGGCTGGCTGGGTTTTAACTTGTATCTTTTAGAAAAGTTGCAATATTTACTGCCATGAATCCTTTAAATTTAAATTTTGTTGTTGAATTTTATAAGCTTAGTATTCCCAATTATTGATGTGCTTGATGTATCATTGGAGTTGTGTTGTTTCTATTTAGAAAACTGTTAACATGATTTTCAGCTTGACATGTTACAGGCTCAATGCTTAATAACTATAGTGTTATAATTCAACATTAAACAAGAACCACTTAGCTCTAAATCATTAACTTTTTTTTTTAAAACAAGAAACCATTTAAGGTAAAACCATTTCAAATAAAACATATGTTCTTCCTTTATTCCTTACTCTCCTTTCTTTGTTTTATTTTAAAAACAATACACTAGATAACTTGAAAGTGTTTCCATTAAGAACATATGTATTTTCTATCCTTTCTCCCCCTTTTTGTTTTTAGAATTTAAAACAAGAAGCAAAACATACACCTTTAAATTAGAAATATCTGGATTTTATAATTTTCTCTCCTTGTCAGTAAAATTCCAATTTAGCCACAATTGAAATAGACCGAGAAGGCTTTGATGATACACATTTCCTTTTGCTTAGTTTAAATCTCAACATGGCCAGAGTTGACACTTTAGACTAGGCAAAATTCTTTATTATATTTTAAAACAAACCTTTAATAAATTTCAAACGTAAACTGAAGCGACAAGAGGTATATACTCTAGAAATTTTGCAACTGTGATTTGCCAATAAAACACTTTTTACTAAACTGATCCATAGAAATTTGTTTTGTAGAACTTAGAGTAAGCAAGATTTTAATTCTTAAGATAGCTGATTGAGTATGATGCTACTGCAATGTATATGAATAAAGTGAGCAAACATTCAACTGTGAACTTTAATACACACTCAAATTTGGAGACTATATTTGCAACTTTGAAAAAAATATTCCTTTAGCAACTGTAAGAAAACAGGTTAACAAAGCAAATATCAACTTAGTGAAACTTGCAAGATATGCAGGCTTTCCTAAAATCAAGTTGAAAGTGGATGAAGCAGCTGTTGAGCTTTGCTGAAGGTGATCATTGCTGGTTGCATTACCCTGGTTGGTATAAGTAAGTTTTTCAATTTAAATTTTTACTGTTCTGGTTTTCCCACCTCTATTATAGGATGATTTGAGATTACCTGGTCTTCTAGCCTTCTTCTGTAAGGCAGGTCTCTTGGGACAGCTTGCCTTCCGGTGGCTTTGTTGTCTCTGATTGAAGCTTTCTGTTCTCAGCCTCACCGCTGCTGCAATAGAATCAGCTAATCTCTGTATGTTAGTTGATGTTGTATTAAGTTTAGCACATGCATTAATTATTTTTTCCAAGGATGGATTTTCTTTGGGTATTGCATTTATGAGTTTTTTGCAGTCCTCATTCGCATTATCTCTACCTAATTGTAGCAATACTAGATTTTTTGCATCATTATTATCTACTTCCTTTTCTATGGTATTTTGCAATCGCTCTATGAACTGTGTATATGGTTCACTTGGGCTTTGTTTTGTGTTTCTATATCCTGGGGTTGGCTCAGACATGTTTGTAACTTTATTTAGGGCTCTCATCCCCAGTTCCTTTGCTTGGTTTAATATCACAGAATTTTAGCATGCTTGTATTTGAGGATCTCCTATGGGATGCACTCCCAACAACTGGGCAACCCCCACCCCAAAGCATGGATCTTGCTGTGATAATCTTGAGTTTTGCAACTCTTGCTCCTCTGCATATATTCTCCAGGTCGATTCAAATATCATATACTGTAGTGGAGTACAGAGCAACTTTGCAATTTGCTTCATATCATAGGGTGTTAACTCACTATCAGTTACAAGTTTAAGCCTATTTATCACAGCAGGGGATCCCAACCCATGCTTAGCAGCTAATTGGCGTAGCTCTAAAATGATTTGCCAATTGAAAGGTACATGTTGATTAGGTGTTGTTCCATTACTAACTGGGAAAGCCTCAACTGTCCCATCCCCCCATTGCTGGCTGCCTGAATTTACTGGCACAGAAATTAATACAGCAGTTTCTATATCCCCACATTCTATCGCCTTTTGTTATATCTCTGACGAGAACATTACTGGGTCCTTGGAGGAGATGACATCTGATTTAAGCATTAACGGGGCTGGAGCTGTTGTTTGGGGGTTGGCTGTCGAGGTGCAGTTCGTGTTCTTTTCCACGATAGGTTGGCTGTGTCTCTGTGCAGAGACCTCTTCGAGCTGTTCTGTGCTCGGCTCCTGGTGTGGAGAAACTGTGGGTGCTGTATCTCCAGCAGGATCGGGGCTGATTCTCGGTTCTGGAGTCGTTTTCGGGGCTTCAGCGCTGTTTTTTGCCGGATCCGCTGCACTTCCGGGTTTTTCTTGTGTCGCTCCTGGGGTGACGTCATCGCGGCGCGCTTCGGACGGGGCGTCGGTGGGGGGATTCCATGGTGACTCGGGGGGGCGCCGCGCCCTCTGGAGGCTGGTCTGGGGCCGGGGCCCCGCCCTCCGGAGGCTGGAAAGAAGCTGGAGGTGCTGCCCACCAAGGCGTGGTCGGAACGGGAGGCGCGACCCACCAGGGCGGAGCTTGGGGCAAGAGTACGTCCCACAAGGGAGGCTGTGTTTCCTTTCTCCCTCCCCCGGCCATGTGGCCACCACCATTTTGGGATTGTTCTGTGATGTCTCCCGCGGCAGTTTAGGGTGTTTTTAGAGTCTCTGGGCTGGCAACTGAGGAATTATGAGCCATCCAAGTCTCTCTGCATGGAGTAAGTACTTTTTCTTCCATGCTTTCGCTGGATAAATCAGCTTTTATCTCTTTTATCAGCTTTAAGATAGTTTTCCAAGGCTTTAAAGCTCTAATTGCATTTTTATCATTTTTTAAGGCAGCATTTAGTATTTCTTCTCCAGTTTTAGTCTAATAGTCTATATTTAATGCAGTTTCTACAGTCGGTTCCACCCCCTTTTCTTTTGTCCATAGTATTAAATCAAAAAGCATTTCTTTTCCATATTCAATTTCCCACTCCTCCAAAAACTCTGTCCATACCTCTATACGTGGATGCGTGTTTGTACAAAAGAAGTTCCCCATTGTTTTCTTGTAGCTTTTCGGCTGAAGTTTTCCTCCGTCTCTAGGACGCTCTGGATTTGGTCCAATCCTGTCGGCTCTCTTTTTGGGCGTCTTTCTCGTCTCTCGGACGTATTCCTGACTCTGGCCAGTGTTCCCCTGGCTCTCGGCCAGTATCCCCTGCCTCTAGGATGGCCCTGGCTCTCGGCCAGTGTCCCCCATCTCTGTGGACGGTCTGTCTCCCCCGCTCACGGCAGTATGGCTATGCCAGATCACATCGGGACTCACCAGATGTTGAGTTCGAACGGCGTGGGACCCGAGACAGAAAAACCCACACTCTGTGATCTATGTGACAAAAGCCTTTATTCAGTTCTGACCTCGCTTTATATACCCCTTTCAATGTTCCCGGGCAAGCGCCTGTGATTGGCTCCCAGGTCAGGCTGCCCAGCCCTCTGATCAATAAATAGCTCTCTGCAGCCAGGGCTGGAACTCATTGGGTTAAATCCTTGTCTGTCTCTAATCCTGTCCTATCTCTGTTCTTTGGGGGTTGGCCTTTTCAGCCAGACTACTTATCCAATCAGTAGTCAGATTAACTGCCCAGGACAGGCCAGCCTATACCGTGACAGTTGCCAGTTTTCCTTCAGGCCCTTCGATGACGATGTTGCGTCTGCTTCTCATGGAAACGGCAACTCCCCCAATTCCAGACAGCATGCCTGCTACAGGTTGAAGTTTCCAGTGTGGTGGCCATTCCGAGCAGGCAATGGTGGTGACGTCAGCACCAGTGTCTATCATTTCTGGTTTCTGAATTTTTTCTCCGTAGCAGAAAAGGTTGCACTCGAGGATGGGTTTGTTTGGACCCGTAATTTGTGTCCACATTATTGTAGGGTTGAGAGGGATCCATTCCATGTGATTTTTTGGAAGCAGGAAGGCTTGTGCTATAGGTGTTTTCTGTGGAAGAAAAAAGGGAATGTCCATGCAACTCAATTGGACAAAGATTTCTTTTCCAGGTGCTACAGTTTGTATTTCAGGTAAAACAGAAATTTGTGGTGGACCTTGGAAACTGTCACCTAGGATTAAAATGTCCCAAGGACCATCTTGTGGTCCATACTTTCCTGTAGGGATACGATAAAATTTTTCATCTGTAATCTTTAAAGACAAAACAGTCACCAGTTGGTGGCGGGTTCCCATCGATATATTGGGTCTGCCTGATGTAGTCTGGAATTTTCCAG